>NW_022436960.1:23215589-23373616 GCF_009761245.1 Sapajus apella | reverse complement strand
AAGAGTTTTGCTCTTGTTGGCCAGGCTAGAGTGCAATGGTGTGATCTCAGCTCACTGCAACCTCTGACTCCTAGGTTCAAACGATTCTCCTGCTTCAGCCTCCCAAGTAACCAGGGTTACAGTCATGCACCACCATGCCCAGCTAATTTTGTATTTTTAGTAGAGATGGGGTTTCACCATGTTGTTCAGGCTGGTCTTGAACTCCTGACCTCAGGTGATCTGCCCGCCTTAGCCTACCAAAGTGCTGGGATTATAGGGGTGAGCCACTGCGTGCAGTCTTGTAATAAATAGATTTATCAGTTGTGACTTACAAGCATGAAAACAAATAGTAAGAGTGTGGACTCTAGAATTTGACCGTTTATGGAAATTATACTCCCTCTTGGGGAAATTTTCCTAATGTGCCCAATCTCCTGTTTCCTTATCTATAAAAATGGAGATAATTGTAGGATCTTCTTCAGATGACTGTTAGAAAGAGATGATATGTATAAAACTCACAGCACTGTGTCGGGCATAAAATAAGTACTCTATAAAAAATGTTATCTGTCATTATTGTTATAAAATTATGGAAATAGAAAATAATAGTTTAAGTAACAGATCGATGTTGAAGCATGAATTCAAAACATAATACAATTGCTCTTTACGGTTCTTACAATGTACTTTTATTTCAAATAGTAACAATGCTGCTGATGGTGAAATGTACTGATTTTAAGATTGACAAATTGGACAAACAAGGCTAGTCCACAGTGGGATTGCAGCAGACCCTAAAATATGTACACCACTTTGAAAGGTATTAATAATATGTTTATATGTGTTGTCCCCAATCTTTCCATTCCTTACCATTACACCTCCATTTGCTCCACAGTCTGTCTCTTTTAAAATGAAAGCTCCCACAGGTCAGCAGCTGCAACCTATTCTGTATGGCGTGACACCTATGTACTTTTCCAACAAGAGATGGAGAGAATATTTATTCATTTAGGTATGTCTGTGATGATCTAATGAAATGTAATGGAAAAACTTAAAATCTTAGCCAAAGAAAGAAGAATGTTAATATGTAAGAATTTGCAGATAAATTATTAACATGGAATGATGCCAAAATAGCACAGTAGGAAAAATAAAATGAATTACAGAGGCCTGGATTTGCTGGGTAACCTGGGGTATAACCCCCTAAGGATGGTCTATGTAGAAGAAAAGTCAATGAATCATTAGTAATTCATAAACTGTGTTCTTTTTTCTGACTCGTTCAGACATTGGAAAGTTATCTTTTGCAATCTAACGCTTTCCCTGGAATATGCCAGGTTTCTTGACTTTTGCAGTAATGGCTGATGGAGTAGGTGTTCGGACATTTTATTTGTTCGTTTCACGTATCTAGGTAGGAGAAGTCCTGTCTGAAATTATCCTGAGTTGGTGGTGAAAATCACCACCTAAATTCAGGGCAGGAATTTAGATTTTCTGACTCTGAGGACATTTCACCACCCACTAAACCACCCTTTGCCATGAGCTCCCAGGGGGAGCAATTGTTCAGTCTGGTACAGTGAGGGAATAATCTGTCCCTAGCACAGGAGAGTGAACACAGCAGTGAATAAAAGAAGACAGAACCAGTTCTCCGATATAAATGACACATTCCATTAATACAAGTGGATCCAAATGAACTAATTTCATTCAATAGTACTTTTACATTCTATAGCTATATGGGCTTGGATACAAATTGTAATGTCAGCCTGTCAGGGGGGTGGACTGCAGTGCATAATTACAAGTTCTTGTTCAGCACTTCAGGAGCTAATCAGAGCAAGGATATGAATCTGTAATTTGCAAATGTGCAAAGACAGAGGTTACTATGGCACTAATGACTCTGCTGATAACATTCTTGCCACCAAATCATAGGACTGTGAGTGCAAATTCTACAAAATAATTCGACCTCCTGTTTAGACACTTGGTTACAAGAAACCTATCCTGCTGGCAGCACCTAGGGCCATTTCTAAGTTTAATGTTGTTAAAAAATCTAAAATTTCACTTTACCAATAAATTAATATTTATATTCTAAGGGACCATACACAATCATAAAGCAATATAGAGAGCAAATTAATATGTAAAATACAGAGAAATGTAGAAAATTAATATACTACATTGTGCAGCCTGCTTCTAAAAAAGTGTTTCTCTCATAGGGCTGAATCACGGAAGATTAAATGAGGAGCTGAGTAGAAACATATGTAGATATATAGAGATAAAGTTATAGGCGATGTTTTCTTTCTCTTTATTTTTACTGCCCACCCCCCAGGCCCCTACCCCCTGTTGCATAGGATTTCTGCTTTAATCACTTATTCTCTTTTTTTTTTTTTTTTTAACAATTTTATTCATTCCCATTCTTTGGCCAGTAGAAAAACAAAGCGGCATTTTAGAGTTCCGTACCAGCTTAAAATTCAAGCCTCTCTCTAAAAGATTGTAGAACTTCACTGGCCTCTCTGTTCACAGCGGCAAGCAGAATTAATTTCTGCTTGCCATTTTCCTCAGCTTAGGCCTGCCAAAGTAACATCACTGGTCTCTGTTTCTTTTCTCCTGTGATTACCTCATCCTGATCTATAGCAGATGCTTCCTCAGAGAAAGAAATACAACATCTCCATCAGCTTCTTTGCAGTAATGACCCTTAACCCTAAACTTTTCTTATGTAGAGACAAGTGTGTCATATTGGGGATTCATGGATCATTCTGTTAATATATCCATTTAATCAATTTCAATTGTAAAGAATCAGGAATGATTACGTGCACCACAACTTTCAGGTTAAATAGTTTTATTGTGGGGGCTAAGCTAGAACCATGGCTCACGTGGTCATGTGGCTGCAGGACACAGCACAGTAGAAGCTGCAGGCAATGTGAATCCTGCTGCTTCCTACCAGAGAACAGAACTGAGGTCACTGTGTGGTAGTCATTGGAAGTCAAATGACTACTTCTCTTCAAAAAGTGCTGGCATGATGCCTTTTCTCTCACCAATTCTGTCTAAGGGGCAATGCGCTAGGGTGCAACAAGTAAGTGTTATTCAGTCACATATTTGCAGGGTTAAGTCTTAGTTCCACGCTGACTCACTGCACACTCTAGGGAGAATTATCTAACTCCCTCAGCCTTTGTTTCCTCATTCAAAAAAGAAAGAGTGGTACTATCTATGGCAGAACCTCAGAGGATTGAGGGAATTAAATATTAAAAGACACATACTGGTGTCTGTTACAGGGGGTGCTCCCTGAGAAGCAGACCGTGGACTGCGTTTAGCATGCAGGATGCTTATTAAGGTGTGCCCTTGAGATCAATACCTGGGCAAAGTAGGGAACGAAAGCAGGTGAGGCAGAGGGAAAAGGTGGACTGCCACAGGCAGCCCAGCCAACCTCACAAGCAGCTCTGGAGCTAAAATGGCTCTTAAGAATTATCTGGAGCTGGGCTGAGAAGGCCAGACTTTTGTATTCCCACGATAATCACTCAGTGGATGGGATCATTTCAGGAAGAGAGCAGGGCATCAATCTTGAGCAAGAAAGGTCACTGCAGCTAAGTCTCACCTTGAAGAGGCTGGCAGCTAAGGGCATCTGCTGACGGTATTCCTAGGAGGCAGGGTGACTAGAACTTTAGCAAAAGAAGATGGCACGTCACAGTGACCATCACAGTCGCCAGTCATAAACGCTAGGTTCTTACATGTGCATACTCCTTAGCCTTGTCTTCTCCTCCTCCCACCTTCTTCTCTCCCTTCCTCCTCCTCCTCCTCTCCTTTCCTTTTGTTCTTATTTTGAATTTGTATTACTTTATAAAATTAAACCTCTTAATTCTGTAGCGTGCCAAGTATGAGGGGGAAAAAGCCTCTTTTTTCCCCATTAATAGGTAATGACACTTTGACAGATAAGTAAGCAATTCCGCATTGATTCACTGGGGAAAAGTATGGCAGGAATTGGGTGGCAGTGTGTAGCCTGGCATAAAATGCATATATCTAGAAAGGCAGCTTCTTTCCCTTCTGGGGGATTTGTGTGCTTAAATCAGAGCCCACAAACTCAAAGCACACATTTGGGCTAAAGAAAGCTTGGCTGAGAGTAAAAGGAGAGTCTACAGGGAAAGGGCCTTGTAGGCTGTGACCTTTCAAACTAAACTGCCCCTAGAGAAAGAGAGACTCATTTGAATTTACAGATGCCTTAGGACTTCAGTGAGCCAAGCCTCTGGCTCTTTCCCTCTGGGGCACTACAAAGCTTAGGTCTTTGCAGATCAATTAAGCCATTAGTGCTTCATCTAATGAATGTTGATCTCCATGAGGAGGCTGAGCCAGCTGGCCTGCCCCAAACAGCACAAAGGCAAGCAGGGTACCAGAGTTAGAGCAAATGGCAATAAGACACTTGAATTGGAAGGCTCTCGGCTTGCAGCAGAGTTGATGCTGCCTGTTTTCCAGGTGACCTCAATCACTGCCCGGGGCAGACACTGGATTCAGGTGCTCTCCAGTCACGAGAGAGTTTGTAAATATGATTTAAAAATTCAATTGTCGTTGTCTGCTCAACTAGCAGGAGTGTTCGGAAAGCTGCAAGATAGGAGACATTGGATAGACAGATGTGTTTTCATCTTGGGGAATGTTGCATTTTTACAATTTTCTCTCGGGTATTACGATGGGAGATTTCTAGTTTTAAAATTCAGTGTGCTTCTTAAAATTTTGAATAGATAATATGATGATTGCAGAAAAAAAGCAATTAATGCTCCCTCTCATTTCTGTTCTTCATCTACTCAAGAAACCAGTTATTGTTTTTGTGTGTTTCCAGAGTTTTCTGAAACACATACAAGCAAATGAAAGTGTATAGTCTCATATTCCCATAGTCCTTCCTTCTAAACAAATAACATACTGTATATATAATTCTGCATCTTGCTTTTTTCTCTTTTAATATATTACAGCTGGCTTACCATATCAGAACGTAGAGAATGTCTCCTGTTTTTTACAGCTATGTTGTATTTCATTGAATGAACATACCGTATTGACTTAACTCTTCCTCTACTGTTTGCAGTTACAAATAATGCTATAGGTAACTTCATGTACGTTTCATTTTCATGCGTGTTTGAGGGTATGTATAGAATACATTCTCAGAAGTAGAATTACTAGGTTAGGAGGTATATGCATTTGTAATTTCAATAAATAGAAGGATTGCCAAATTGTCCTTGAGCTGAGATGGCGCCATTGTACAAATTGTACAAATGCACAGCCCACTCTCAATGAATGGAAGTGCTTCCCCGAACCTCACCAATAGAGACTGTGGTCACACTTTTGGAAATTTGTCAATCTGGTATGTGAATATGGAATTTCAGTTTAGTTTTATTTTCTTATGATGAGTGAGATTGTAAACAAATAAACAGATGTTTATTTGTTTAGGAACTTTTTATAAATCATTTGTATGAACTTTCTATTGATATATTTTGACCACCTTTGTAATAGTTTGCTGTTTTTGTTTTTAATTGATTTCTACTAGAAAGAGTAATGTCCATGTTATGGGTTGCAAATATCCTTTTCCTCCCCTAGTTTTTTGTTTGACTTTTGATTCTCCTTACAGCTTTTGCCCCTGAGCTTTCAGATTTTATAATGTTGAATTTATCAGACGTTTCTAATTCTCTATAGTTTTCTCTTAGCATTGTCATGTTTTTCTTTATATTAGTCATTATAATTTTTAATTTATTCCTCTAGAGGATGTGAAGTATTGATACAAATTTATTTTTTCACATGGCTACCCGCTTATTTCAATAACTATGTTTCTATATGCCATCATTTCCCATTTAAGCCTCTGTTATGACATTTTAAGTTTATTTCTGGACTTTTATTCTGCTGTATTGGTCTGTCCATGTGCATTTTTCAATTCTTTAACTTGTACAATATATTTCAGAATCTATCAGGGCTAATTCTCCCTTATTACTTTTGCTTTCAGAATTTTCCTGACTTTTCTTTTCTTCTTTTTTTTTTTTTTTTTTTTTTTTTTTGAGGCAGAATCTCACTTTATCATCCAAAGTGGAGTGCAATGGTGCCATCTCACCTCACCTCACTGCAAACTTTGCCTCCTGGGTTCAAGCAATTCTCCTGCCTCAGCCTCCTGAATAGCTGAGATTACAGGCGCTTGCCACCACGCCCAGCTAATTTTCTTATTTTCAGTAGAGACAGGGTTTCACCATGTTGGCCAGCCTGGTCTAGAACTCCTGACCTCAAGTGATCCACCCACCTCCCAAAGTGCTGGGATGACAGGCATGAGCCACTGTACCCGGCCGACTTTTCTTTTTTATTTTTTTATATAAGCATTGGAGATCAGTTTCTCTTAATAATTTGTATATGTTATCATATGTATATATAAATTAGATAATGTTAATTTATAAATTAAGGACAACTATAATTTCTATGACCTATATGTGTCTTTCTATTCAGTGACATAGTATGTCCTTCCTTTCGTTTAAATTTTATTTTATACAATTTCATATGTCTCACATTTTGTTAGGTTTATCTCTAAAATTTCTTCTTCTCTGTACCTAATTATAAATGGTCCTTTTCTGTTATTACTTCTACTAATGAGCCGTGTGTATATGTATATGAAGATCATGAATTAAGACCTACCAATTCTGTACCCTGCTTCCTTACAGAATTCTATTGTTAATCGTAGTCATTTTCAGTTGTTTCTTCTGAGAACTCCATGTGCTCAGTCATATCATCTGGAAATAATGTTATCACTCTCTTTCCGGTTTTCTATCTCCAATTTATTTCTCTTGTTTAATTGCATTAGCTAATAATCCTACTTATAATTTAATAGCGATATTGTGGATACCTTAGCCTTGTACCTGACTGTAGTAAGAGTGATTCTGATGTTTCCACAATCATTATGAGGCTGGCTTTTGGAAACATACACATCCCTATGGTTTCTTAATGCTGAATGGTCTGATCCTTACATTCTCAAGTTAAATCCCATTAGCATTAAGTATTCTTTATAATGTAGACCTAGATCCTTGTAAATAATTTTATTCTTTATTTTCTTTTTCTATGCCATAGAACAATGAACATGCCATTAAAATTCTCTACTCTTTAAAAGCTTGGAATGATTTCTCTGTGACCTTTTCTGGGCCTAGTGCTTTCTTTTTCTGAGGGTGGCTCAGGTGACAGACAACTTTCTCCATTTTATCAATGTAAATGAATAGGTTTTGAATATGTATCCCCTTTCAAATTATGTTAGTCAATTACATTTTTCTAGAATATTCTCTGTCACCCCAAGTTTTCATACGTATTTGCATCGTTAGCCCAGCTATTTTTGCCATTTTTCTGCACTTATTTTCCACCATTTTTAAATTTTACGTGTCTGCAATTTTCTTCCTCTTTTTCTTGATGAGATAATCTAATGTTTACCCTTTTCAATTTTTTCATAACAGAAACTTTAAATATATTTTTACCCGTTTTGCATTTCCTAGATTATTAAATTCTCCTTTGACCTATATAAATTGGTTCTTTATATTTTTCTTAAACATATGTTATGCTTGTTTAGAAATTTTGTGTTAAAAATATTGAATTGAATTTTTTCTTTTGTTGCTATAAATATGTAAGGCAAAAGATTTCCTCTAAGCATGGCTTTTCCTGTTCCCCAGAGGCTGTAGGATATGAGTGCTTTAATATTTTTATTGTTCTAGGAAACTTGCAAAATGGGTGTGTATTTCATATGACCCAAGAGTTAAGAGAGGGTTTAAAAATTTCTAATTGGAATGGGATTCTGCTTCCGATTTTGTTGCTAACATCAGTTATTACACTATGATCAGAAAATGTATACAACAGTATTTCTTTTTGTTTCTTTTTTTTGAAAGAAAAAGTTGCCATTTTCTTTCTGGACTGCATACGGTTACATTTGTGATTATCACATGGATTCTTAAAAAGTATTTTTTCTTTAAATTTTCAGTGCATGTCTTTAAGTGTATTGTTTGATATACATTATTAACTATGCTATTTCTGTCCATTATTTTCTTATTTTCGACTACTTCATTTATCATTGAATAAGCAAGATGATTTAAAGTATCCTGTTTCTGGTTTTTTGCTCAATGTTTCTTCTGGTGACTCTTCAGTTTTCTGTTTTTTGAGGTTATTGTTATTTCATTTGGTTTATAACTAGTTATAATTCTGACATCCTCATTGTGACTTTCACCTTTTAGCATTTTAAACCAAATGGTCTTTTCTTAATTATTTAAAACCTGAATACTACTTTCTCTGATTTTAAGACCCCTATTACTGATTTATTTTTGTTTGCATTCTTCTGACATACCTTGGTTGAGCTTCTTATTTTCAGCCTTTCTAAACGAGTTTTTTATTTTTTAACAGAATAGGAAATTATTAACACATTTAATTCTTTTAAAAATTTTTATTGTACTTTACGTTCTGGGATACATGCGCACAACGTGCAGTTTTGTTACATAGGCATACACGTGCCATGGTAGATTGCTGCACCCATCAACCCATCATCTACTTTGGGTATTTCTCCTAATGCTATCTATCCCGTATCCCCCCACCCTCTGAGAGGCCGTGGTGTGTAATGTTCCCCTCCATGTATCCATGTGTTCTCATTGTTCAGCTCCCACTAATGAGTGAGAACATGTGGTATTTGGTTTTCTGTTCCTATGTTAGTTAGCGGAGAATAATGGTTTCCAGCTTCATCCATGTCCTTGCAAAGGATATGAACTCATCCTTTTTTAGGGTTGCATAGTATTCCATGGTACATATATATCTATATAGATATAGATATAGATATGTATATGCCACATTTTCTTTATCACTGGTCATTAGAGGAATGCAAATCAAAATCACAATGAGATACCATCTCATGCCAGTTAGAATGTCAATCTTTAAAAAGTCAGGAAACAACAGGTGCTGGAGAGGATGTGGAGAAATAGAAATGCTTTTACTCTGTTGCTGGGAGTATAAATTAGTTCAGCCATCATGGAAGACAGTGTGGTGATTCCTCAAGAGTCTAGAAACCAGAAATACCATTTGACCCAGGAATCCCCTTACTGGGTATCTACCCAAAGGATTATAAATCATTCTACTATAAAGACACGTGCATACGTATGTTTATTGCAGCACTGTTCATAATAGCAAAGAGTTGGAACCAACCCAAATGCCCATCAATGATAGACTGGATAATGAGTTGTTTTTTAAAGCAAGTCTCTTGTTCATAACACCAAGTTGGTTCTGCTTTGTGATCTAATGTGAAAGATGAAAGTATTTGTCTTTTAATAGGTAAATTAAGCCAATTTATGTATAATTTTGTGACAGCTATATTTGTTCCTTGTCCTCTCCTGTTACTTTATCATATATTTTCTCTTTTTCTTATTTTGTTTGTTTGCTTGTTTGTAATCTGTCCTATTCATGCCTATATGTATGTTTTGCTATTTAAGAGTTTGCATTTTCTCCCTTGTGGTCATTTTTACAGTTACAACATGTTATATTTTTAGTGCTCAATATATTTAAACCAGAGCTTCTCATCTAATATACCACAGTCTTAGGGCATTTGGATAGACCCTGTGGTCATGAATAATCTTGTCTGCTTCTCTCAGTCTTGGCAAAGATATCGTTTTCTTTTGTAGCTATCACTTGAGAAATATTGGGAAATGTCATTTTAATGAATATGCATTAGCTTTTACTATGAGCAGTGAATCATAATCTTTCTTAGTATTAATACAGAAAAAAAATGCATGTATTAAAATTAATTAAGATGACACTTTATATATTATCCTTTGACTTTTGGCAATCAGAGAATTTATTGTACTTCCTACCATCTCTCCTCTCCTATTTTAGTTGTGTTACTTCTGTATTGTCAGGATTTATTACATTTTCATTCTGGTCTGCAACGTAGTCTCATTAGGTTAGACATAGTTCTTCCTTAAAAACTATTCTCTGTGCTTACCTTCAATTTCATTGTCATAGTTACTCCAATCATGTTTTGGTTGACCAAAGTCATTATCTAGTAGTTTCCTCAATATCCTCAGTGTTCCTGAAGGTAAATACTTTCAATGACTTAACATCATTGAGTATAGTTTGGCTGGATATAAAATGTTGGGTCATATTTTCCTTTTTGTTGTGAGGATGTTTCTAAAAACTTATTAATACAGTCCTGGTGAGTCAGAGAGGCCTTTCTTGAAGAGGCATTGTCTATGTTTAATCTCTAATAGATGGTCAGCAGGGAAACATAGACAGAGGAAATGGTCCCAGGCAGAAACAACGGAGTTGAAAAAAATCATGGCACTTTTGTGGAACAGGTAGTTGAATGACTGTAATGCACAGGGAAAGAGGTAGATCCAATTGACACTGGAGAAGTAGGAGGGGATACAGCAAGAAGACCTTGACATACCAAGGAGTCTGGATTGCCTCCAGGAAAGTAATCTAAAGCTGCAGAGTGGTATGAAGCAAGAAAGAGATCTGGTTATAATTGTTCATATTAAGAGGGGTGCAGGGGGGATATGAGCTTTCTCTTCCAAGAAGCCTTTGAGTTCTGATCTCTGCGGTTACAATACAAACCCAGAATTTCTTATGTGGGAAAGTAAGTACATTTATAAAATAATAATGGAATTCATTTTACGTTAGGGCTATATGTCTAACTACCTTTCAATGTAGTAGAAGATAGCAAGTCTTAAGGATATCTTAGTCATCATTTTAGCATATGTGCTGCCGAAGCGAGCACAAGTCATCATTTTAAAAGATAAAAAAGACAGTGACTGTTTTGAAAAAGGAAAAATAAAGAATTATAGTTCTTGGGTATATATTCTTGTTCCTCTGTAATCTGTGAACTGTCTTTCTTCCAAGGATCCCATGGAAACCTTTACAAATGTAGGTGATATCACTACAGTTCTAAAACTTTTCCTTCCTCAGCCGCTCCATGGGGAGTTTTCTGTGATCTCACAATTTCAGGCTCCTTTTTGGAGACGTTCTCTATTGCACTCAGGTGAGAGCTGCCACAGTTAACTAGTTTCAGTGAGAGCACAATTCTTTATCAAACATTATCTATGTAAAAAACTGCTATGTTAAATACCAATTGTTGCTCTTTCATCTTCAGTCAGCTATGTGCAAAATATGTCTTTACAGGCAAATTTACATTCTATCACAGCAACAGTGACTATCAGACAACCAACTCCCTTCTCCATTCTTTTTTGCTTGTTTTCTTGCATACTGCTTGGTTACTTTCTGTCTTTCCTAGCTGAATAGCATTATATTCAACCCACTTCTATAAGAAAGTGGGTTGCGGAATTTCCACTGAAGTCTGGAGATGGAAAACATATTCATGTTCACTGTGACCAACATTGGTTAAACTTTGAAATTAACAGGTTTATTTTTTTTGGCTGATCTTTTGCCATCTCCTTAATGCAATTTCAGGTAGCCACATGATTCTTAATACCCCAAATGCAGCTCTCTTCAGTAAGTACAAAATAAAAATATGTTGCATTCTAACAGATAAAAATGTCTTCGTTCTCATGATGAGAGCTGTTACCTAAAGGAGCAGTGCTTTTGTGGGATCCCAGCTTGACTCTTGTCATGTTTATATACAAAATAGATGACACAAGCTTTGTTTGGAAGATGTTAATTGATTCTGTCCACCATGCCGTCTAACAGCCAATTCCCTGAAAATATAGTGATGGAAAAAAAAAAACTGTTTCAATTACTGTGTAACTAAAATGCTTCCCTTCCACCTCCATTAAAGAAGGGCACCGCTGTGGCGGTGCCCTTGGAACTCAAGTGCCACATTTACAACCGAGTGCCCTCAAGTTTCAAAGGGACCAGTTGCTGTAGGAGCATCTTCTAATGTTCTTCTATGACTATTCTTCCAAACAAAAGCCTCCTGGGAGGGTAGTGAAAGTTAGATTATTGTTAGTGAGACTGGATAGGAAGCATACCCTGTTTAGCTGCACATCTAAATAACTGGTCATGAGAACATCCTTGACAAAACTATCTGAGAGGAGAGGTCAGGTCATACCTGCATGCCTGTGGCCTTCAGCAAACAAAGGCAAAGATCTAAGAAGAAAACAAGATTTGATGTTTCCAGTGGACCTTGGCAGTGAGCTTCCTTTGTGTTGCAATGGAAGAAGAAACGAGAAGGGGGATAACCTCATAGTTGTCTTTTCTTCTATGTTTCTAAGACAAGCAGTAAAACTCAAGGCCTTTTCTCCAGAACGACATGATCTTTGCCTCCAGCAAGCTCTGTTTTTACTAATAACCACATTGTCAGTGTGGAAAACTTTTTCTAAGTGGATCTTACCTTTCTAAGTGGATCTTGCTTCCCTTGAGGCATGAGAGGCTCCATTTTACACTTTTGTTATATGCTTCACCGGTACTTGAAACAGTTCTGAACAAAGGATATGTTGATTGACAATGAAGAAATCAAAGGTCATATTTATAATTATAACCCACAAAAAATAATTATGGGGTAAATATTGTCAAAATGGGTTCCACTGTAAATGGGCAATAGGATTTACTTTGACAATATTCTCTCCAGAATTATTCCGGATTTCTCTGTAGGGACCAAAAGAGAGCTCTCCTTGGTCTTCCAAAGATTCTCTGAAAAATCAGCTTGCAAAGTGCAAATTGGTTGGAGAAAAAGCATGCACGTTTATTTAATGTGTATACACAGGAGCCTTCAAAATGAAGGCTCAGAGGTCCAGGAGCAATTGTTCGTTTTTATTCTTATGTTCAACCAAGTGTGGACAGCTGTAGAGAAATAGGATTGGACAGAAAGAGTGTGATCTAATGGTAATGGACTGAGGCAGAAAACCCAGCGAGGCCTGGCTGTGCAGATTCTTCTTGGCCTCTCTGAGTCTGCATTCCTTTTTCTCTGGGTAGGGGGCAAGACTTTTCTGAAATGGGGGTCTTGTGACCTACAGTCGAACATAGTAGTCAGATGGTTTCTGCATGGTCAGTTTTTACGCAGAAAGGCAGAGGGAAATTGGAGTAATATTTGTAGGTCTTATTACCAGGATTGAGGAAGAGGGATCCTCTATGGCTAGTTTCTATGGCTAGCACTGGGGAAGAATGGGACTGAGAGACAGGAGGGCAGGGAAAAGTCAGAAAAACTTTTGCTTCTGAGGTCTTCATTTTGGGGTGTTTACTGAGCCCCAACGCAATCTTAAGGGTTTCCAGGTAAATTTTTTAAAGACCATCTAACAGATGTTCCCATTATTTATGTATCCATTTAATTGTTGGTGCTAGTTCCAATGCAAGACTTTAAAAACTTCACTTCTAATTCCCTACCTGCATGGAGGACACAAATCTCCAACTCATGATCAGAATTTCATGTGATCGGCATGCCGTTTAGTGAATTCTACTCTATTTTTCTTGAAATCGAACACTCTAGAAACTTATTGTACCTTTCAGCTGCAAACCTATTAATGCTGGCAGCCGTAAAATAAATGCGGCCGCAACCATTCCCCACAAATGAATCAGTCAGCTCCAACTAAAATATACCCTTTGCATGTCGCTAAAGGGCTCTTCCTGGTCAGCTTTTAAGTGTTCAGGTTTCGTTGCTTGGTATTCATTTTCCTTGTAGCATTGCACTTGATTTGTGAAGTAGTGTTGACTGCTAGATTCACATCATTAACATTAAGTTTTATTGCCTTAAGTCTCAGTCTTATGTTCACTATAAATATTTTAAGTCAACATAATGCTAGGAAGAGGTGCTGGGTTAACAGAGTAAAGTTGATGTATGATTCTCATTTGGGGGAGGGAATTGCGCAGGCTTATTAGGAGTTTTTACCTTTTTAATTAATTATTTATTTATTTAGAGGCAGGGTCTCACTCCATTGCCCAGGCTGGAACATAGCCCACTGCAGCTTCTGAGCCCTGGGCTCTAGGGATCCTCTCACCTCAGCCTCCAGAGTAGTTAGGACCACAGGCACATGCTACCATACCTACCTAATAAAAAAAATATATATTTTTTTTTTTGCAGAGATGTGATCTTGCTCTATGGCCCGGACTGATCTCAAGTGCCTGGCCTCAAGTAATTCTCCTGCCTAGGCCTCCCAAAGCATTTGGCTAACATTTTTTATACAATGTTAGCACTGACCTCATCTATCCTAAGAAGTTTGCTCCTAATCATGTATTCATTAGAATTGAGGAGAAGAATATTTTCCATGGTGAATTTATATGTTCCTCAATTCAACCGACATCAAATATTTATTAGCTACCTACCTTGTGCCAGATATAGAGAGAGGCACTTCATTTTGCAGACACAGTATACCTGCTGTCCTAGAGTTTAGATTCTAATGAGAGACAGAGATAATAAGGAAGTAAATGTATGTTACAATGTACAGCTAGAAATGCTGGGAAAAAAACAAACATGAGAGATACTTATTGGCATTTAAATGCCAGCCACTCCACTGTATCTAGGTGTGTGTGTTATAAAATACAAAAACAAAAGCCTCCTGGGAGGATAGTGGGAGTTCAATTACTCTAAATTAAGCAACAGTTTAAGACAGCAAAACATAACAAAACCTAGAGGTGCCATGAGGTGATACAAAGTTAATTATCTAAGTAGTATTAATAAGAATAACTGCTCTAGGATTTAAGGAAGGGAAGTGTGGCTGGGTAGGGATGGTGGTTAGAGAAGGCTTTCTGGAGGATCCCAAAGGATGAGGAGATTATGGATGCAAAGTGGTCTTTTAAGCAGAAGAAAAAGCATGGAAAAAATACTAGGGTCAGCGAAGATAAAAAATATTAAGCTGTTATAAACAATTATATAGAGAAAGTAAATAACATTAGAAGGATTGTTTAAAATTGCCCTTTTTTGCTTATCGTGTTAGAAAGAATTAAAAATAGTGTGACATGGTAAAATCCCCACAAAACTGCATACATCAACCATACCTCAGCTTTCTGTTGAAACTGCTCTCTATAACCCCTAATGTGATAGGCAAGCAGTCCAAACCCATGCCATCTTGGCCCCTGCTGCTTGTAGTAAGTAATTAAGGTCTGTAACTTCCACCCTACCCAGGCAATGTGTAAACTAATATTCTTTTGTGAACCACTTAAGTAACAATCAGAATGTCAAAAAGTGCCCTAGGCGGGGCGCGGTGGCTCACGCCTGTAATCCCAGCACTTTGGGAGGCCGAGGCGGGTAGATCACAAGGTCAAGAGAGCGAGACCATCCTGGTCAACATGGTGAAACCCCGTCTCTACTAAAAATACAAAAAATTAGCTGGGCATGGTGGTGCATGCCTGTAATCCCAGCTACTCAGGAGGCTGAGGCAGGAGAATTGCCTGAACCCAGGAAGCGGAGGTTGCGGTGAGCCGAGATCGCGCCATTGCACTCCAGCCTGGGTAACAAGAGCGAAACTCCGTCTCAAAAAAAAAAAAAAAAGTGCCCTAGCCCTCGGAATGCCTGGAGCCGCTCACCCTCATCTCCACCCAGGAGGTAATTTACAGAATCCACTAGCCCTCCGAACGTCTGAAGCCACTCTCCGCCACCCCCACCCCTCACCCTCACCCCCGACATGGTTTTACGGGTATAAAAGGTCTTGACACCCTCCTTTCAGGGCCACGGGTTGGAGAGACAGGAGTCCTCCGTGGCCGCCGGAAATAAAGACCCTGCAATTTGGCATAATTTTGTCTTGGTGTTAACTTTCTATGCTGGCTCCAGTACAACAATAGTAATAGTTGGAGTGAGAGGAATAGTAACAATTACAGGTAAAATTTATCACTGGCAACAACCCAGGCAAGCATTTATTTCCATATCTTGCTGATGGGGTTAGCAATTGCTATAGTCTCCCTAGTAGGGAATTTGGGAAACAGATCAAAAACTGTTAGACTATCTGTGAATTTAACCACAAGGTTCCATTTTGGGGTATATATCCTATAGAAATAGTCATAAAAGTAGGTCAAGATTCAGTTCCAGAAATGTCTATTACAGTTTCTTGCGAATATTCTTATTTGAAAAAAAGATAAATGCCCAACAATATCAGATTGATTAAAGCACACTCAAGTGGTTAGCAGTTATTCATCCTAGCTGTACTGGATAACAGTTGTTACTATTAACATGTTGTCTGAGAAGTAAAGAGAGATAAGATTAAATGTTTTGGTATCATGAACACCATCACATACTTCAATCTAATATTTTAGAAGCATATTTAATCATATTTCAGGTTAATATAAATTAATTACATCAACAGATGTTTGTAAAATAGCAAGAAGTAGAGTAAGTTATACAAGAGCAATTTAGTCACATCTCTATATGAGTATATTTGCATCAAATAAATACTGGAATTTTATATATATATATTCGAATATGAACAGTAAGTAGTGAGATTACATGTAATTTTGATTCCTTTTTTTTTTTAATTTCACTGTATGTCTTAAAATGTGTATGGTTAAAAAAAAATGTAGTGCTTAAAACTTAACACTAGAGAATGATTTAACAAAACAAGTGGACCAAAGATATTACAGATAGCATTTCCTAAACATGATATGTCTTCGTGTTGTGGAAAAAATGGATGATTTTGTTTTTTCTTCTTCACCTTAATATGCGATATGGTAAGCTCCTTCTTGAAAGCGTGAGTGCAACATACCCAAAAAGTGTGGTTTGGTTTCACACAGATCTTGGTTTAAATTCCAGCTGCATCTCTCAATAATGGTCACATCCTGAACAAGTTACTTAGTATATATGCCTCGGTCTTCTCTTTAGAAAGCTGAGAATGGGGACAGGTATGTTAAGTGACTGGCACAGTGCTTATCAGAGAGCTATTCCCCCATGTATGTGAGAAAAGGGAAAATGTGGCTAAAATATACCTTTCATACAAGAAATACGTAGTCAACTGAGTATTAAAAGACATGTCTTACCAGAAATAGCGATTTTTTCAAGTGTGAAAACACATTGAAAATAAACTTTGAAACTAATCTCTAATATATGTAAATTCACTTAGGTTTTATTAGAAAAATAAAGTTCTCTCTCTGAAATTTTGTTGTGAAATATTTGTTGAAAAGGCTGCAAAGTGGAATGCAGTCTAGAGAGAGAATTTTGATGGATATGTGTATTTGGGTCAGTTTTCATCCCACTGAATCTTTATTCAAATCAAATACAAATGAAGCTAATTTGTCAGCTTGCAGAATCACGCCCAGCAAAGTTGAAAACTGCCAGCCTGTGTTCATTCTCATGGTCTGAACAAACAGAACTCCAAATCATTCATTGTTTGGTTTTAAATTACTCATATTCAGTCCATTGATCCCATTTTGCTTTGAAATTGTACTTTCATGTTTATTTTCTATAGTCCAGAATGGAGGAAGGAGGAGGAAATATCTGGAAATACCTAAAAACGCCTTGAATATACCTTAAAAGTAACATATGTAGGAGGGGGTCCCTCAGTTAGTTTTATTAGCATCTCTAAGTGTTAACAGATACCATTGCAGATCTCCAAACTCACAGACATTGGCCCAGAGTCCCCGCTATAATCGCATGTTCAGAGAGCTTTAGTGTAATTATCAGAAGGCCAGTGAAGGACCAGCAGCAGCATGCACATAGTCAAATTTAAAGTGAGGATTTACACGACAAAAAGCAGAGCAAAATGACACTCTGTATAACATGGGAGTATTTTTATTTAAATCACAGTTTAAACAATTTTCATTTTACGTCTGTCCCAGGCTGTGAGTGGAGGGGTGGCTGTGGGGGTGGGTACCCAGGCATGAATGAACATAGCAGCCTATGAAAGGATGTTTCAGATGTACCCGGGACAAAGATGGAGAAGGAAATGTTCTTTCGGTAGCATTTCTATATGGGCAGTTCAGCTTTCTCTTTGTGCTTGTTTTCTCTGCTCTCTGTGTTTGGATTTGAAGAAAAAGAGTCTTTTTTCTTCTTCTTCTTTCTTTTGTCTCTATGTTATTTATTTTTTGAATAGACTGTCAAAATTTTAGCTGTGATTGAAGAGAAGAAATAAGACAAATAAAATTCATGTAAAACCAAGGAGGGGGAAATGGGATTGCCACTTCCTCTTGTAGAGTCAGCAGTTTCATACCTGTGAACAAAATAATTCTTTGCGGGGACTCTTTTTAGAATGGAAAATGGGATGAATAGCTATAGCATTATCAAACCATTCGTTGTGCTCCCTTTTTCTTGAATTGGTGGAAAATATAGCAATAACACAAACCAAAGCTGACACTCTTGAAATGACTTGTCCTTAGAATTTATTGTTTATCTCGTGGAAACATGAAGAAATATCTTCATTAATGTTTTTGATCTCCGAGCCCCATTTCCTTTTATCTCACAGTAGAAGTGTTGCAGTGTCCTTACATTTGGATTGAGAATTTAGATAGATAACAATTCAACCCTCTAGTCCCATTTACTGCAATTGTATTTAAATGCCAGCTTAATTAGCTGTACTCATCCTCCTTCCCAATCCTCTTTGAAGTAGTAAAGTCCCATTGCTTCCGTTTGGCTAATGCTATGCTCATACCCTAGTTTTTGAGCTTTGTAGAAAGCACAGATATGCCTGCCCCCTGTGATCTATAAGAAGTCTAGATATTTGATCCACAGAAACATTTTCTTCCATGGAGGACATGGAGTTTGTTGCCTTGGATTTGAGCTTCAGTTAAAGCATTTGCTCATTTTTCATCTTGCAAAATTAATCTAAATGAACTTAGTGAAGGGTAGAACTTTGAGATATACCTGTTAATAATAGAACAATATGACATGTCACAATATCTAGGTATGGAAAGGGTGAATGGTGATAGTGTTATGAGATTTTTAGAGTATGTTAATTTTATAAAGGATACTTATGGGAAAAGAAAAAGATTGATGACATTTGGCAGAAAATGTTACGTTGAGGTTTGGCAAACACCAGTAAGGCAGAGAAAAAGCAATATGAATCAGGATTAAGAAAATGATAAGATTGTATATGTTTAGGGCATGATCTTTAGTATAAACAATAAAACCACCAAGGATGCCTCACTCTAGCTGAGAGATAGGTGCAGATCATGATATCCAGTTTAACACTATTTTGGAGCATAAGTAACTAGATATATTTATCCTGTGATATTTTACACTGACTGGACACCTGTTGAGTCTCTGTTGACTTGAGATTTAATTTGCTAAGAGAAAAGCAACTGAAGTTTCTAAGATAATAGACAGCAACATATGATCTAAAAATAGAGAGTATGTTGATCAAGTGGAGCAGGAATTATGCTCATCAATTATCCATGTGTTCTTCTATATTCTTCAGCTTCTATTGCTGTTAGATTTGAAGCAAATTCTGAGCAATGCTCATGATCAGGAGTGAAAAGTATCTCTTCTGGGCTGAGGCAGTTTATAGTCATTTGCATCTTTCTTCCACCACTCCTTCCCTGCCCTCTCTTCTCAGTGCTCTGAAAATCTTGTGTTCTAAAGGGATTTACATAAGATGGAGATAAGGCACCAACCCACATTAGCATTTATAGCATATATGAAGCCAGAAATGAACATGTGTATATGTCTGTGTGTGTGTAAGTGACAGATACTTATCTGTAATACCTATCCTGACTGTTGCAAAGTGTTAAGCTCTCCACTGATATTTAAATTTGATCATGTAAATAGATCATTAATTTTGATATTTAGAAAGTGTAAGTTACAAAACCACTATGCGACTCTAAGAAAGAAATTGAGAAATACTGAAGTTTTTCTTTCCTGGAGCCCCACACTGCATGCGTGGACCTTCAGGAAGGCTTCAACAGCTAGTCTCCTAACCAGTAAATGCCAGGATGAGACACAGTGGCCTGAGAAGTCAGGCCTCTCAGCTTAAGGGTGGTTTGCTAAGGTAAGAGGCCAGAGCCTCTAGATGAATCATGATCAGTTGTTATGACTGCTTACTCTATGGGTTGTGTTATATCATTTTCTATGTGTTCCATGATGTGATGTCAGAGGATACCAGTGTGACTACCTCTGCCCTCTACATCTTCTTTCCCTATGCCAATTTCTCCATTCTCTTCCAAGTCCTGCCTCAAATGTGTTATTATTTTTACATAAAACTGAGAAGGAACTGTTGAAATGACTGACACTGTAAGCAAATAAAATAGTTGTCGAATTAATAAATAAATGTCACCTGAGGCACTTCTGCGCTTCTTAATATGTCTTCTTTTGAAGGACTATTTCTTTGGCGTAGAAGATTCCCTAGCAACCCTCAAAATCTTTCCATTTAGGACCCTAAATTCTATTTCTGAAGGTTATGATATAAAGAGAAAGCTTGAAAATTTGTAACTGAACTCCACTGAAGTAAGGAATATCTCAAATGGGGAAGCCCAATATTTGTCTGTTCATCACAAAAAATACTAGATATTAAAAATTTCTTATACTTACCACGTGGTTATGCCATATACCATATTTCACATAATTTTACTCATTAGTTTTTCAAAACCATTTTGAATTGAGTATTGTTTTTATGCCCATTTTACACATGAGAAAACTGAGAGAGACCTTGAGGAGCTTTCTCATGATGCATGGCTAGTTAATGGTAATGGTAGAGATCATGTTAAAGTAAGCAGTCCAACTCTGCGCTCTTAAACAGTGTACTCTGCTGTCTCCTTTTAACAGGCTAAGGGGAAAGTTCTCAGCTTGATATTTTTGTTTCATTCAGTGCAAAATGTCATCTTTTATGCTAGTGCCAAAAATTATGTAAAAGAAAACAGCTTTCCTACTGTCAACAGTTACGTACCAGAGGTGTGATTTAGGGTTTTAAGAGCTTACTTTGATATGACTCAGATCCCTTTTTTGGTAGTGAAAATTATGCTCTTATCTCCTAAAACACATCATCTGCTATGTCCCCACCTCTTTAATTTGGCAGGTGATTCCACATTCATGTAAGAGATTTTGGTGTCTGAAAAACAAGAAAAATCCTCCCAGCAAATCCATGTTCTATCCAAAAACTTTTGGTACACTGATTGGGGTAAGGTTCAAAATTGTGTAAACCTCCTTGCCCCACAAATCACTTTGTGATTTTTTTTATTAGCAATAATAATCACAATTATTGATAGTAAAATAATGTGGCCATTCTATGAATAATAAGGACTGCACATGTGAAAAGAGGCAAAAGAATGGATGGATGATCAGAATCCATGCTCAGTAGCCAGAGCTAGGGAAACAACTCAAGCGAAAACCCTCAGCTTACTTAATGCTCTTTAGTAATTAATAGTAATTGGTAACAACTTGTAGCAATTAAGATCTAATGCACTTAATTTGCAAATGTACTCCTTAACTTTGAATACACTTTTTTTTTTCTCTCTCTCTGAGGGAAAAGTCTGGAATTGGAGACATCTTGGATTCTTCTTCCCATTCTTTTCCATCTTCCACTGAAAAAATTAGAAAGAATCTTGGAATATGGCATGTTGGAGCTGGAAAAGAGCTTAGAGATTATTCTAGTACAGTTCCGTCATAGTACAAATGAAAATTTTGAAGCTTAGAGAAGATCACTGGTTTATTCCACCTCTCTAGCCATCGGCATGAATGTCTATCGGTATACTTAGGTTAGTTGCCCAATTTATGGCCAAGACTGGGACATGATATGGTACAAAATATGATTTTTTTTTAAATAAAGAACTGCCTCTCCTTCCTTCCTTGTAAGGGTACTGAGGGCACAAGAGCTCTAAGAGCGATAATCCCATCAACTTGATACATTACAAGAGGCTTTATATCTAAAGCATCCAACACAGTGTCTGGCCTAGAAGAGGCACTTATCTATAGAACAAATAAGCTAATGTTCAAACACATCCTCTCTAAATTCTATTTGAATAATTTTAGTAACACAAAGATCAGAAATTTGCATAGCTGTTTGTGTTAGACCTTTAAAATGAAACTCTCCTAGGGGAACCTATGTGAATTCTATTCAGAGTTTAAAAACAGATTTATGGGAGAGCCCCAAACCAATCAAAAACATGGCAAGGTTTAAAAAACGAAAAACAAAAAAGACAAAACAAACCAGAAAAAAAAAATCATGAAAAGACCCTGCCTGCCAAGAGTGACTTGTTAGCAATTGAAAACCTGGAGATATGGGTATATAATAGAAACGTGGCAATGATCATTTGAGCAAAAACACGATTTGTATGACAATGAATCAGGAAATGTCCTGGAACACCAGAAGAGGGAAAAACCTGACATTTTATAAGGCACATTCAAGTTGCCGCACAGACATCACACCATGAAGTTTCCTTGCAGCCTGATATCCTGGTAAAAGCATTGGTCCCTTTCTAAACATTGGTAGTAGAAATGTCCCATGTCAGGCAGTCTTAACATTTAAAGAAAGAATTTAATATATACCTGTGAAAACGGTCAAAAGTGTCTTCTAGAGCTGTTTTTGAGGTCTCTTTTATTCCTTCATTCCTGATCTGAAATTCATTAAAGCTAAGAGTGCCCCGTAAATTATATTCTGCTGTACCCTGGAGGAACACCTGAAAAAGTTCAAAATAAGCCCTTGAGATTAGGCAAGTGGAAAGAATTATGAAATAAAACAAAGCAAAGAAATTGTGTAAACAAATTAATTAATTGTCTGGAAGTGAAAGCATGTTTGTAATTTTGCCCTTGTCAAAGAAAAATTGGAGTTCATTATGCTCACTGACTGATTTAAAAGCTTCTTCCTGTGTAGCATTACCAGGAGAATGAGTGTGCTGTGAGTGCAAAGCATGGATCGGTTGCAGCATCAATTAAAATAGAAATTCATTATGGAAACCTCCAGTGTAAAAGGTTTGTGCTTTCTGCTCTGAGGATTGGAAGAAGCTTTCTTTTCCTATATTTAATTTTTGTTTTATTTTTTTTTCCTCTCCTCTATCCAGTTGGTGTAGGAACATTTGTTTTGGGTTTCTAGTAGCAGGCTTATAACTTTTTGTAATAAATTATATGAATACCTGTCACATATTGAGCACATTCTATATACCAGGCATTCCATGTACTTTGTCATCTTAAATCATCCGAGCAATCACATGGTGAAAGGTATTAATCAGTAGCACTTGAGGAAACTGAAGCTCATGGAGGTAAAATTGAACAGCTACTAAGCGATGATGCCAAGGATTTAACACCAGATTTGTCTGACTTAGGAGCTTCTGGTCTCTCCAGGACACCACAGAACCTTCTAAGGCAGGTCTACTGTGTTGAGTTGGGGTTGCCCTGATAACAAGGATATAAAAGGTCTATGTGTGCATCCAGGATAGGCATTTCATATTCAATTGCATGTTCGAATGCTGTCAAGAGCCCAGTGAGATTATAGGTGGGATAAGATACCCTCAATGCAGCCATCTGCTGCGTAGAGTGACCCTTGTACCCGCCAAATGAGCAGAAGCTTGACCAGGTTTGCTTTGCTGGTCATTCAGCTTTGCTGAAATGTGTTTGATGAGAGGATGGTGTGTCTTCTGGATGGTGTGACATCTTTCTCCAGAGGGGGCTTTCTAAAGAGTTGACCTTTAGAGAACAAAAATAAGAAAACATAGGACCCATTTATGGTCTCTCCTAGAATTGTGCCATATGTTGGACTCTATATGGAAAGGAAGGAGGAATAAAGTGAAGACAGAGAAGTACACAGAGCATGGAAAACCATAAGTATGTCTGATCAATGATTATGTCATTGCATCTTGCAAAACCTTGCTGATTTTAGCTCCAGGGAAGGATAATGAAAAATCATGGAGTCAGAGCAGAATCATGAAGAGAGCTTGGTTTTGGAGCCAGTGGAACTTGGATTGACATCCGATCACAGCCATTTCTTTTTTTTTTAGTATTTCTTTTTAAAAAAAATTAATTATTTTTAAAATTTATTTTAAGTTCCAGGATACATGTGCAGGATGTGCAGGTTTGTTACATAGGTAAACGTGTGCCATGGTGGTTTGCTGCACCTATCGACCTGTCACCTAAGTATGAAGCCCCGCATACATTAGCTATTTATCCTGATGTTCTCCCTCCCCCTACATCCCCCAACAGGTGCCAGTGAGTGTTTTTCCCCTCCCTGTGTCCATGTGTTCTCATTGTTCAGCTCCCACTTATAAGTGAGAAAATAGAGAATTTGGTTTTCTGTTCCTGCATTACTTTGCTGAAGATAATGTCTTCTAGCTCCCTCCTTGTCCCTGAAAACAATACGATCTTGTTGCTTTTAATGGCTGCATAGTATTCCATGGTGTATATATAACACATTTTCTTTGTCCAGTCTATCATTGGTAGGCATTAGGGTTGATTCCATGTCTTTGCTATTGTGAGTAGTGCTACAGTGAACATGTATGTACATGTATCTTTATAATGGAATGATTTATATTCCTTTGGGTATATACCCAGTAATGGGATTGCTGGGTCAAATGGTGTTTCTGGTTCTTGGTCTTTGAGGAATTGCCACATTGTCTTCCACAATGGTTGAACTAATTTACATTCCCACCAACAATGTAAAAGCATTCCTACTTCTCCCCAGCTTCACTAGCATCTGCTGTTTCTTGACTTTTTGATAATACCGTTCTGACTGTCATGAGATGGCATCTCATTGTGATTTTGATTCTCATTTCTCTAATGATCAGTGATGTTGTTGAGCTTTTTCTCATACATTTGTTGGCCACATAAATGTCTTCTTTTGAGAAGTGTCTGTTCATGTCCTTTGCCCACTTTGTAATGGAGTTTTTTGTTTTTTCTTGTAAATTTGTTTACATTCCTTGTAGATTCTGGATATTAGACATTTGCCAGGTGGATAGATTTCAGAATTTTTCTCCCATTCTCTAGGTTGCCTGTTCACTCTAATGATAGTTTATTTTACCAATTACAGACACTTTTAACGCTATTGCCCTGGGTAGGTTACTTGTTTTGAGTGTCAATTCCTCCATCTGTAAAATGGGAAGAATTCCTGAAGGACAGTGTTAGGATGAAATCACATTACTTACGATGTCTGTTCCTCTGTCAATGCGTATAGGCTTCCCATTCATTATTTCTAAGTCATGCATTTTTAAAGCATTTAACAAGCAATTATTCATTTTGTCTATAAAGTGACCCTGTGAACTTATCCTGATTTACGGTTGATGAATCTTAGACATAGAGAGATTAAATAGCCTACCTAAGATCATCCAGCTAGAAAGTGATCGAGGCAGGTCTTTTTTGTTGTTTGTTTGTTTCTTTTGAGATAGAGTCTTGCTCTGTGGCCCAGGCTGGAGTGCAGTGGAATGACCTCGGCTCACTGCAACCCTCACCTCCCAATAGTGATGTGATTACAGGCACACACCACCACACCTGGCTAATTTTTTTGTATCTTTAGCTGAGATCAGGTTATACCACGTTGGCCAGGCTGGTCTCGAACTCCTGACCTCAAGTGATCCGCCCACCTGGGCCTCCCAAAGTGCTAGGATTACAGGCACCCAGCCCGAGGCAGGTTTTATACCCAGCAGTCTTGCTCCAGAATTCATGCTCTTAATCACTGCTCTTCTGCCTCTCCAAACCTCTCTTAGTCAAAGAAAGAAGGTATCAAACAGACTTCCTGTGCTGTTTTAAAAGCTGCCTCAAATCCTTCCAGGACAGGGCAATGTCCATATAAATAGATGTTATTAAAAGTATAATCGAGGCCCTATTTATTTTTCTCTCTGATTCATGCCTAATTCATACTGGGTGAGCCTTGCTATTTGAGTGTCACTTAAAAGCATTCTGATATAGCTCCCCTCCCCTCCTTCTCTTATATTGCTACCCATAAGGACTAGAGAGAAGATGGATAAGATAATGCTGAATGTATGAGTTGCCTCAAATTCCTCATTATAATTGTATGTCTTCTGGCAAAAAAATAAAAATAAATAAGTAACTTTCTTTCTTTCTTTTTTTTTTTTTTTGAGATGATGTCTTGCTCTGTTGCCAGGCTGGAGTGCTCACGGCAACCTCTGCCTCCTGGGTTCAAGCGATTCTTCTATCTCAGCCTCCCGAGTAGCTGGGACCACAGGTGTGTGCCACCACACCTGGCTAATTTTTGTATTTTTAGTAGAGATGGGGTTTCACTATGTTGGCCAGGATGGTCTCGATCTCTTGGCCTCGTGATCCGCCCGCCTCGGCCTCCCAAAGGTAACTTTCTCTTTTAAAGCCACTTACAGGAGACAAAGCACATGTATTCTTTTTTCTCTGTGGCTGTGCATGGACACAGACTCTTCTGCCCCTTCTCTTGCCTGTTCCTTGGTTCCTCATGTTCTTGTCAGGTGGGTACTGAGATCTAGATATCCCTCTTTATCTCTCAGTGTTTTGCTGTTTTTCCAGGGACTTGTCTTCACCGGAACTTCTATTGAAACAGGCAAAACACCTAGAAATGGGTCATGTGGGTGGGTAGAGAAAACTGAGAAGGAGAGGGAAAAAATTCCCAAAGCTCATATTAAACAATTACAATTGTAATGAATCGAAGCAGTCTATTCAGGCTTCTGGCAATATTTTATGCTCATCTAGTATAGTCTGTATTTTCTTAAATGGGTAAAAGATGTTTTAAAAATATGGCTTTGAAGGAAGAAGAGACGTGAAACAACTCTCTGAACAAAAGGACTTGTTTATTCATTCATTTATTCACCTTGCATTTATTATGTGCTTGGTATTGTGCATATAAATATTTTCTTAAGTTTTGTTTTTAATTAACACATAATAATTGTATATATTTGTGGGGCACAGTGAGATGTTTGATACCTGTATGCATTATGTAAAAGTCAAACCAGAGTATTTAGCATATTCATCACCTCGTACATTTACCATTTTCTTCTGGTGAGAGCATTCAAAATCTTCTCTTCTGGCTATTTTGAAATACAACAATGCAATATTGTTATTCATAGTCACTCTGCTGTGCAGTAGAACCCCGGAGCTTATTCCCTCCATTTAACTGTAACTTTGTACCTGTTGACCAATCATCGTCCCTGTTCTAAAGTGTCACAGCCTAGGTAGTTTGACAAACAGGTAAATCAGGGTGACAATGCGCAAGTAAAATAGCCAGGATCAGGAAAGCACGGGTTGTTATGGAAACACAAGAGAGGACATGTAAATGAGATCGGCGGGGTGGGGGTGGAGATTCAAGAAGTCTTGAATGGAGGGATGACTTTTGAACTGAATTTTAAAGACCATCGGGTAGACAATAGGGGAAAAAAACATTTCTGGCTCAGAGGTTAGTATGGATGAGCAGGCGGCTTTGTATAGCTGGAGGAGTGTCTGAGTTATCCAACACAATAAAGACCACAAACTTGGTGGAATCAAACAAAGATTTTTGTTTTTTTTTGTCACAGTTCTGGAGGTCAGAAGTCCAAAATCAAGGTCTCAGCAAGGCTGTTTCCTTGTGGAGGTTTTGAGAACGAATCCCTTCCATGCCTGTCTCCCAGCTTCTGGTGCTAGTGGATGCATCACTCTGATCTCTGGCTGTCTTCACACAGCCTTCTCTGTGTTTTTCCGTTTCTGCCTGTATCTTCTCTTCTTCTACAGACACTTGCCAGGCCAGGCGCAGTAGCTCATGCCAGTAATCCCAGCACTTTGGGAGGCCGAGGTGGGCAGACCACCTGAGTTTGAGACCAGCCTGGCCAATGCGATGAGACCTCGCCTTTACAAAAAATATAAAAATTAGCTGGGTGTGATGGTGCATGCTTGTAATCCCAGCTATTCAGGATGCTGAGGCAGGATAATCGCTTGAAACCCGGGAGGTGGAGGTTGCAGTGAGCCGAGATTGTTCCATGGCACTCCTACCTGGGCAACAAGAGTGAAACTCCATTTCAAAAAAAAAAAAAAAAAAGACATTTGCCATTGGATTCAGAGCCCACCTAGCTAATCCAGGATGATCTCATCTAGAGAGCCTTTACTAATTCCATCTTGCAAAGACCCTTCTTTCAAATAATAACACATTCATACATTCCATATCTTTTGGGGAGACACTATTTAACCCACCACAAGGTATAAAGGTGAGATATAGACCTGATGAGGTAGGAAAGAGGTGGGGCAAGGTCCCGCAGACACTCATGTACCTGACATGGTGTGTCTGGAGAGACACAGGAAACCCTTGCAACTTTAATTGTGAAATTGACATCTCTGGAAAATGATTATTACTCCTAAAGCCTCCAGACAAAGACTATCAGAAACCCACCTGTAACTGATGGAGTTGCATTTGTTACTCATTGTTTGGCTGAGGACACATATCATAAGGAACCATCATGTCTCGACTGGAGGGTGTTGGAGAAAACCTATTATAGAAATTTGACTTTGGTTGGGTAATTTGAGGAAGGGTCCAAGAAAGTCTAGTTTGCTGTAGATTAGAGGCTGTCAGAAAGCAGATGCAATTCTAAAAATGTGTATCTTGATTAAATCTTCTCTGAATGGAGCACTAGAGTGAGGATAGAGTTGTAAATGGTAAAGAAGTAATAATCACTAGCCAAGAGAGGGGACTGTTTGCTATTTTGTGAGTGAAGCAGTGACTTCGTTTCTTCTGTGCATTGATAAAATGAAGGCGTAGCTTTGTTTTGACCCACTTTATCATGGTCTCAGAGTGAGTTCTTCTGAGACTGGTATTCTGTGACATTGCTCATGTCCAACAGAAGAATTACAAGATCTAGCCATGAGTGCCAGTTACGTTCCACATGTCAAAGGCTGCTCTGCCATTTTGTTTTTCTTTTTCAATATCAATGATAAGAATGAGCATGCCCAAAATTCCACAGTTGTAAGGAAATACATCAACCAAAAGGTTCAGACTGCCCTGTAAGACCCGTAATAAGAGTCTTAATGTGTTCTTAAAAGAACATTCTTTCTTAGCCTATTTGAACATCCTTCCATAGACTCAATTTACTTCTGAGCAACATGTTGGGCCGTATCTATTTTAAAGACAAGAAGAGCTAACCCAAAATTCCCTGTCTGCTATGCTGTTTCATCTGATAGTTATAATAGCATTTCCTCCCATCTCCCTGCAGGGCTTAACTCAACAAGCACCCTTGTGAAGAAAAGACCCCACAGCCCTCTGTGCAAGCCTTCTTTTTCCCTTTCCTTAGGGTGCTTTATCTATTTAAATATTAGAGGTGAGTCAAATGTAATTCTCTTTAGTGAAAAATAAACAAGTGAAAGAACCCTAAATGCTCTTTTGGCAAAGATCCCTTCAGAACAAACAATCTTCACTGTTAAGAGATTTATGCTTTTAAAAGAAGTCAGAGCTAGGGAAGGACCACAGGAGAACAGGGACAGCCAACTAAACTATGCAGCAGGCTTCTCAAAAAAAAAAAAAAAAAAATGAGTGACTTTTTAAGTGTGGCAAGAAAAAAAAAGTAAAGTATAATACAGCTAGTGTTCCTCAGAATGACAAGCGACAAAAGAGGTCTCTTCCCACCCCTCCCCATAGTCCCAAGGAGAAAAGGGCTCTGTGAAATCAAAGACAGAGATATTCAGTTGAAAGGACATATTTTTCACCTCTATAATTATAATTAGCCTGCAATACTGGCTTCTGTAGCCTCTTGTGAAGGCAAATTGCTCAGCACCGTGACTTTGGCAGATGTCAGTCATGCAGGCGAGCACTAGGATATCTATCACAAACACAAGCCAGTTGTCAACTTCCAAGGCATCAACTGATTGCCAACTCAGGTGAGGAAGAAATCATTCCTCTTCTTTCATCTGTAATGTTACTTATCTGTTTGTAATGGGGAATGGGGCGGAGGGAGGGTTGGCCCCTTTCATGACATAGTCCAGCGTCCTGTTAAATTGATCAGAAGTCCAGTTGCACACAGTGTCTTCTACCATTAAGATCAAAAGCCTGTTTTCTTGCTGATATCCTGTGGGGGAAACAAAGTCAAGGGCAGGGGTGGTCATTGAGGCTTCCCAGTGTCTTCTAGGTTCCAGGTCAGCTTGTTTATGCTTACAGCCCCCTGACGGAGAGATTGGATGTGTTAGCAGGTTCTAGGGCCTGTGGTTTCCCTTGTGGAAATGCCAGGGGACCATGTGTGCTCCTTGGGTATCGGGGTGATTGGACTTGGGTTGGTTGTGGCCATAACATGAACTGGAGAGTTGGCTGTGTTTGGCATGACAAGATCAGCACAGGCCAGCTCAGACCTTGAAAAATTTGGAGCTGATGCAGAGGTGAATAAACTCATTGAAAATGGAGTCTGCAACCTCAAATTTCTACAGGGACCAAACAGGTAATATGCCTGAGTGAAGCAGGCCAGATGGCAAACTGGACAGTGTAGGCCCCAATTAAAGTGCACGGTGGCTACTCCGCTGCCACTGGATTATGATCATGCAGGGATGTGAGTTAGAGTTGTCAGCTTTTCAAGAGAAGCTAACATTCTGGTGTGTATGTTAAATCCCCTGATTCTGTCATGTAATTAACACCCTTAGCTGTCCAAACCAAACAGTTTGTAAGCTGCCATTTTTGCAACCTTGAGTTAATGGTGCTAACGTCCAGTTTCTTTTTTCCTAACATCTGTGGAATGGCTTTGTGAATGCAAGTGTTAAGACATTAGAAATCTCATCCCTCAACAGTGAAAATACAAAAGTTAGGCCAGAAATAAATAAATAAATAAAAATACTTTTAAAATGTCACAGCGCCCCCTTGGGGTTGGCTGGGGTGACGAATTTAGAGACACAGCGGAGCTTTCAATACTGTCAGTAAACAGTAATGGTGCCTCAGGGCATCTGAGTCATTGAACAAGCATTACAGGATAGCACGATACTAGGTACACAAAGTAGGCAGAGCACAGTCTCCCTACCTTTGAGAAGTTTATAAATTCATCGAGAGTATTATGTTTCCATGCACTGGAGCAGTTAGGGGAAGAATGCCAAAAATGCCAAGATAACATCTAAGCAAGTGTGCAGCGGGCCCTGAAAAGTATGATGATTCTGCTTCCTTCTTTAAAGCATCTCTTCTTAATAACGGTCCATGGTAGAGAGTATAGAAAAGCAGCATGATGGCCGTGTGACTTGCTAGATGGATGCTGTTTCTGTTGAATGAGATTGGACATCAATAGGTAAAACCAGTAAGAGGTTGTGTGCCTTTTCTGGCTCTGAATTCTGGTCTGTGACATTTTGGGACAAATAGCTCTCCTAAGACACTGGTTCTAAAAATGACGGTGGGTTTTAATAGTTTTGTGAATTGACATCAACAGTATTAAGGAGCAACAAGCCTAGATCACTCTCCCAAGAACCAGTGCTTAGATGAGTGGTTCTCAAAGTGTAGTCTCTGGCCATCAGCATCACCCGGCAACTTGCTACAAATGCGTATTGTTGATTCTCATTCCAGAGCTATTGAATCAGAAATTCTGGGGCTGAGTTCCTAGCAATCTGTGTATTAAACAAGGCCTCCAAGTGATTTAATGCATGCCAAAGCTTTAGAACCGCTGTTATTTTGGGGGGATGGGAAAGGCTCAGATAACCTACAGCTGAGGTCTAGAGCTGTTCATAGCCTCCTCTACAAGGAAGTCTTACCAGCGAGCTATAACAGAGTCACCAAGATAGCATGTAGCTGGAGGAGCTGTTGCTTGTTTGACTGGATTTTTTGGTAATTTTTTTTTCTCATTTATGTGTTTGTTCTCTACTTGCTTTCAAGCTCCATTGATTTCTGTATTAGCTTTCTATTGCTGCTACAATAAATTACCACAAATTTCATTGCTCAGAGTAACACAAACATATGAGAGTTTTGCAGGTTAGAAGTCCAACTCAGGTGTCTCTGGGTAAAATCAAGGTGTCAGAGCAAACCCCTTCCTGGGGGCTCTAAGGGACAGTCTGCTTCCTTGCCCTTTCCAGCTTCTAAAGGCCACCTGCTTTCCTTAGCTTGTGGGTCCTTTTCTTATAAATGCAGATGTTGTTTTTAAAAACAAGCAATGTTAGGCGGTCTTCCTTGGGAGGGCTGTCTGTTTTCTTACTCCTCTGCCTCCCCTTCCACTTTTAAGGACCCTGTGATTACATTGGGTGCACCTGGATAATAGGCAAGCTCCCTATTTTAAGATCAACTGATTAGCAAATATAATTCCCCTGTGCTACAGGAGATACCATATTCACATGCCTCAAGAATTAGAATATGTTATATCTTTGATGGGGAAAGGTACATTATTCTGCCTACCATAAGAGATTGTGTTTAGAGAGCTTGTATTTTTTTTTTTTTCTTTTACACCAGGAAATGGAGCCTGGGGAAAAATGTAATATATAGCCTCTTCCTCCACATTAGGAAACTACCTTTCTATGTCCTGCAGAGACCGTTTAATATTCAATAGTGAAGACATAAACCTTGTAGTAGCTAAACTTAGTTGAAGTTCCTACTCTGGCACTTACTAGATTGATATGGTTTGGTTGTGTACTCAATGAAATCTTATCTTGAATTCCCATGTATTGTAGGAGGGACCCCGTGGGAGGTAATTGAATCATGGGGGCAGGTCTTTCCCAGGCTGTTCTCGTGAGAGTGAGTAAGTCTCACGAGATTTGATGGTTACTATAAGGTGGAGTTTCTCCGCACAAGCTCTCTTTGCCTGCTGCCATTCCACGTAAGACGTGAGTTGTTCCTCCTTGCCTTCTGCGATGATTGTGTGGACTCCCCGGTGATGTGGAACTGTAAGTCCAGTTAAACCTCTTTACTTTGTAAATTGCTGATAAATGTTTTTATCAGCAGCATGAAAACGGACTAATATATAGATGTAATAACTTTTTGCAAGTTATACAATTTTGAACCATAGATTCCTTTATTCTGAAGTGGAGAAAATCCTTTTCTCATACAATTGTTGTGCTTACATAAAATAACGTGCCAGATACATAGTAGGAATAAAATAACTGATGTTATTATTTCCTAAAATCCTAAGTTTCATTTCAGATTGCTGAGTAAACCCTGTTAAAGTAACCAACCTCTGTGTTTGGGTGTTGTCATTAATGCCACATAACATTTCCTTAGGGCATTTACTTTAAGCAATTTTAAGATGTTTGAGTTTCAAAGATGAACAAGTGACTTGTAAGTGCAAAGCGTTATGGCTGTAATACCACCCTTTTGGGAGGTAGTAGAGAAAAGAAGATGAGTTTTTAAAAAAGACTCCGAGTTACTCAGAATTAAGAAAATGAACCCTTCCTGTCAATATGATGAGTCTCCCAACTGCTAGTGGAAGTGGTGGATAGATTTTCTTTTCCACTAGATTTACTTCCTGATATACACGTTTTTCACTCAAGGAAGGACTATTCATCAAGTCATTTTCCGTCTTTAACCCCAGCTGAAGCCTGACAGGCTGCGTGTTTATTATGCACTCTTAAAAAGCTGGAGCTCATTTGCTCCTGCTGTGGGGGGAGAAGCAGACTCGGACAGATAGAGCAATAAGGTCATTCAGTGGAATGGCTATTCACTGCAGTCAAGCCTAAATATTAGAGAGTTGTAAAGCAACCAGAAAAAGCTCTGATTATTGCCAGAAATCAAATATTGATCAGATAGTTCCCTAACTTACCAACTTCCCTCTTAATGATTTGAATCCCATGTATTCATTCATCAAGCAGTTAGTTGAACCCCTCCTATAGAACAGGCCCTGTGCATGACTATAGAAAACATGTCCATGCCCACTTCCCCCTCCACACTCCATCGGGAGCCATGAGAGACTAAGTAACTTTTTATTTCTGAAGATTGGGTGCTCTTATAAAACATCAGTACTTACGATTGTATCCTGCAGTGGAAAATTGTGCATATAATCTTTTTCTGAAGGCATGGCCATGAATTGCACTGTATTACTCCATCTGTCTTCTTTTAACACTAAACAAAACAAAGAGAATACATAGTGCCTGGCCCCTAGAAACTTACCTTCCAATAGAAACAAGCCTGTAACTGCACACACACACAAGATACGCTGAAAACTGAATAAATATTGAAGAATCTAAATTCAGTTAATTAGCAAGCCAAATCTTGCTTCAAATTATATTGACATTATCTATTCCTTTGTTGATTATATGAGGTGCCTCTTAAGCCAGAAGAGAAGATCTTAAGCTAGTGTTTCCTCCATCCAGGTCTTTTCTCTCCAGGAAATTTGGGAAGGAGCAAGCACAGCAGAAGCCAGTTTTACTGCATCCTGGTGCTCAGAGGGGATAGGGTTCATAGAGTAGAAGAGGTGGGGGAGGTGGGGGAGCTGGCTGGCATTTACAGCATGGGTTCATTGATAATCGGGAGGCTTATGAATTGTCTATGCACAGGAGCACGTGTTTTTAAACAGAGACGTGTATTCAACACGTGCCTTCCAGAATTAATTGGAAAGAGTCTTTGATGGCCTATTGTGTGGAATTTGCCTGGCCAGAACTCTTGTATCCATGCAAACACAGTGGAATTGCTGCATATGTCCTTTGACTTAGGCAATTTCAACAATGCAGCAGAGGAGGGGTGAGAAGAGACTGGGAGAGGAAGTGTCAGTGGGAGACGCCAAGAATAACTGAAGTAGTGTGGCATGTCCAACCACTCTCTCCTTCTGTGAGCTTATGCCTGGGAGTTGCAATGAATGAGAGACTTAAATCTACCAAGCCTCAAATTTCTGCATTCCTGAGGCATCTCAAGGCATTGACATCTCTCCTTGAACAGAACATAAGTCTAGTCCTTGAAGATACAGTACATTTTTTTAAAAAAAGAAAGAAACGGGGTCCCTAAACACAAACAACTTCATCTGGTTCCCAAGTAAAGAAACAAAGAGATGCCGGCTAAATGCAAAATACCACTATCGTGCTTCCTGCCTGAGCAGAGACACTGCACTGCATGGAATGGACCATTCTGGAGATTTTCAAAGAGTTTTGACTCAGTAATCTCCTACGCTGACTTATCACCTAACCGTGTCCTGTAGAGGATTAGGTGATAGTGGCGGGTTAGGTCCAGTGGGGATTGGCCTCCACTGTGATCAACACGAAATAACCAGCATGTGTGAAGTGTCTTGTGTCAGGGGAGCAATGAGGAGCTCTCTCTGAATTCAATGCTTTCCCTTTTTAATTTTTGCTAATCATGGATCTTTTATCTGTGAGCTAGGACAGTTTCCACTGCCTGCTCTCCAACCAGGGATAGGTTTTACCTCAGAAAAACAGAGGACAAACCTCTTAACCTAAAACTAAGACTCCCTCTGGGAGATTCCAAAGAGAGGCAGCTTTGATGTAAGGGAATGGGAGTTGATTTAGGGTCGAATAAAGTCTCCTACCAGCTGTGATCTTTGGCAGTTTCTAGTTCCCTAGGAACTATTTGCCTGTCTCTAGAAATGGAATTAACAGCACCTACTTCATAAAGTTGATACAGACATAATGAGATGCCAAACATGTAAGAAAATGAAAGTATTCCACAAACATTCCTTCTCTGAGCTTGTTCCTTCCTTTCACCAAAACACACATATTCCATCTTTCAGCTCTCCTGCTCTTCTCATGCATGCTTGAGTTTAGGGCCCTGAAATGAGCAATCCTGGGTCAACATCTTCCCTGCAAACACCAAAAGGTGTGAGCAGGGGCAGCACACCCTTGGTATTGATGTATTTCCCATGCACAGCTGCATTCACCATGACACCCAGTATTAGTCACTAGGTTCCCGGGGCCAGCACTGACTGTTGTCTTCAAAAATGCAGAATCATTACTAACAAAGGTGGTATGTCCATTATTATGATCTGTGTAGTGACTCAGCAAACCCCCACATTCCTATCGAGCCACTTCTGTGTACCGAGGGGCTCTGTGGTTGATGGTCTGAGACAGATCTGCTTGCAAAGAGGCTGATTTGGGAAAGTTTAACAGGCCCACTAAATTGCTCTGTGACATCCTGACTTCCTACAGGTTACTTCTCAATGTTGTGTTTTAAAGTTGGGTTGGAGATACCCTTATTCCTGAGAAATCCACTAAAGAAAACTGTTCTTCCAGGAGTTCCATTGCATTCCCTGGAAGGGTCCATCCTTCGTTCCCGTTCCCTTTCCTCTGTATTCTAGAGGACCTATGACAGCACCGTCTTGCTGCCTCCTTGTTTGTGTCTTCCATTGAACTATAAGCTCCACACGTGCAGGGACTGTATTTGTTTTTTCTAGAGATGTGTCCTCAACACTGAATGTGAAAGTGACACTTGACAAATATTTTTCAAGCACATTGAAATGAGTTTGATCAGAGTAGTCTAGAGGTGCCTTGCGCTGTGAATGTAACTAAAACTCAGGGATGTCAGAAAGGCCAGCCAAGGAAGGAAGACGCTGGCAAGACTCAGAAAGTACAAGAGTATATGAGATTGACTCACCTGGACATGGAGACCCAAGCAAAGGCATTTCCTGCCCATGTGACTTTGGTTAAGTTGCTTAACTTCTTTGTCCATAGTTTCCTCAGCACTAAAGGAGTGATCGTTATATCTGCTTTATAGGGCTGTTCCGAGGATGAAATGAGTTAATATTTATAAAGCACTTATAATAATGCCTTTTCTGAAGTGAGCACACCTAAGTGGGATGAAGGAGACATACACAAAAGTTCCCAAGGTGGAGGTTAATGCAGAGCCAAAGACATTGCCGGGGCATTAGAATCAGACATGAATACAAGTCCCAGCTAACGCATTTACCAACTGGGTGGCCTTGAAGAAGCTGCTTGCGTTCTGCGTCTCGCTTTCCATAGCTATGAAATGGGCTCAATCACAGTCATCTCCCAGGTTTGCTGAGATCAGTTTCCTTTAAATGTTGAGAACAGTGAATGACATTTCTTATGTGTTTCGTAAATATCAGCTCATCTCCTGGCATCCCTTCCTTCCTTTCTCTCTCTTTTCCTGGCCGACAACTTTCTGCTCAGAACTGGAAACATCTTTAAGGGAGAGAGAAGGAGCCTGAGAGTCAGGGGCTTGTTTACAAAACAAAACAAAATAACATGGAAATACTAAAAACAACAAATCTAATAGTCTCTGAAATAATGTTGTCTCCTACTAGGACCAGAAAAAGCAGCAGTATTTTATGTTAATGGATTCGGTGGAAAATACAGCTTTAATGAAGCATTGGCTATGATTACTCTATTGTCATTTTTCTGAATTTCCTGTTCCTCTTTCCATCTCTCTTGTAAGAAAATCTGGATGGTTATTTCTCAGCACACCAGGATTGTGTTTTCTTTGCCAACAGTGTGAGGAACCTAGGGTGCCGCTGGAGCTGGTGAGCTGTCTGTCTTCATTCTGACAGGCGTGGACTCCAGTGTTTAGCTCAAGCCCCAGGGACTGGCTTTTGAACAGAAGCTGTTCTCAGTGAAACTGAAATGCGCAGAGGGGAGGGGAATAGTACACCCCGGGAAGTACAGGGTGGGGGGGTAAGTTGCTTTGCTAATACATCCCTGGGGAAGTTTCTAGTGTTCCTGGGCATGGCTGAGCGCACAGCTCATAAAAAATGCACCAGATCGTCGTTGCCCTTTGATTTCCGAAGAAGCTACAGTACCAAGAGACATCCACTGTCTGGTTGCCGGCGACATCCAGGTGACACACGAGGTTTCCACTACTTTTCGTCATCAGCCCAGATGTTCCTAGTTACTGGGACAGAGAGCCTTGTAGGCCCCTGTATATGGAGTTCTTGCTTCTCGTGGTGTATTAGAAATGGCAAAGCCGAACTGACAGTATTCTTCAGTTTGCCGATAAGAGTGCTTGTGTACATGTATTTACAAATACATGTTGTTTTCAATTTGTTTATTCAGTGAATCAAAATGGCAAAACACATTAACTGTAAGACGAGAAGGATAAGGAAGTAACATTCATTGGGTGCCTGCAATGTTCCAGGCAATGACAGAGCTACTTAACAGAAAATGTAATGTTTCATGTCTACCTCATTGTAGCTACATATGGTGTTCAGGTGTGATGATTGCATGTTACAGTAGGAAGCGGCCCAGCATTCCTGAAAGAGTATAGGATCCTCACTCACTATCTGTGTGAATTTGAATAATTACTTAAACCCTCTGAGCTTTATTTTTCTGGGAAGCAAGTTAACAATAGTGGCTAGCCAGACGGGCGCGGTGGCAGACGCCTGTAATCTCAGCATTTTAGGAGGCCAGTGCCTGTGGATCATAAGGCCAAGAGATCAAGACCGTCCTGGCCAACATGATAAAATCCTGTCTCTACTAAAACACATACAAAATTAGCTGGGTGAGGTGGCGCAAGCCTGTAGTCTCAGCTACTCAGAGGCTGAGACAGGAGAATCACTTGAATCCAAGAGGTGGAGGTTGCAGTGAGCTGAGATTGTGCCCCTGCACTCCAGCCTGGCAACAGACAAAGACACTGTATCAAAAAAAAAAAAAAAAAAAAAAAAAGTGGCTAATAGGGTGTGTAGGGATAAAGGGACTTTTAAGTTTGCGGAAATAAACTGGAAATAGCAGGAGAAAAGGCATACAAATTTATTAACATGCAAATGTGCACAGGATCCACACAAAATGCAAGGCTCAAAGAAGGGAAGGTCCAGATAGTGGAAGGTTAAATATTCTCTTCATAGGGGAGAGGGAACTAGGGGACACTGCCAATTTTAGAGAAAAAGTAAATCGTGTTTAGAGGAGATGAGTGGCCTGGGACAAATTTCCTCTGCACGGAGGGGCAGGTGGTGATGAGTTACAGGAAAGCGCGGGACAGAACTGCACGCCAAAGACAGGTTGCTGTATTATATAGACAAAGTCTCTTGTGTAACGGTCCTTAGAAGAATAATGGAAAGAACAGGTGAAAAGTCTATCTGGGTGTGGTGTGGTGCCTTGGAGGTGGAGACTTTTTGTTCTCTCTCCTACATCAGAGTTAATCTTCTCTGGTTAGTGTAGATTTCAGGGAGGGGACAAAGACCATTGCAGTCCTTCTGGGTACACTTTCTTCAGGTAAGGGAACTTCAGAGGGAGCCTCTCCCTACACTTAGGAAAGAAATGTGGGAGGTGAGGAAAGCCGTGCAGGGGAGTCAGAGAAAGACCTTGGTTCTGAGGCCTTTCAACCTTTTTTGTTTAAAGCAGTCAGTATGCCAAAGTACTATATTTTGGGGTATAATTGTCTAAGCCTCAACATTTGTGATGAAGATTGAATATGATTGTTATTCAAAGGGCTAACATTTTTACTTGACCTATATGAGCTGTTCAGTATTGAGAGCTCCTCTTACAAGGAACAGAACACAAAGTAAGGAAAGGAATGGGAAGGGAAAGTATTGTGTTTCAGGAAGGTTGAATAATTTAATTTGCCCAGAGGCTCACAGCTGCTAGGCGTTCAGCCCAAAATCACTCCTAGGTCTGATTTCAAAGACACTAAAACCACTGTTTACCTATAGTTAGTCACTTAGTGTACCCCCATCTCATCCCACCCAACCCCACCTGACTCCCACCTCTATCGTGAGATGACTACAGGCGCACACCTCTTTGGTAAGTGGGATCCTAGTGTGCCTATTTTAATGGCATTTGAGAGTTAGCACATGCAGGTGGCACAGGTGTTACCTGCACAGAAGCAGGAAGGTGGTGCTGACACCTCTGGATCTTACCCTTGGGTTTAGAACATAACTGGTCACTAAACCGTTCTAGTTCTGCCACTACTAGAACATAACGGGTAGTGGCAGAACGTTTGGATACATCTTTAAAGACTCAATTACTATCCCCTCACTGAGTCCGCATCTTATTCATTGGTTAGCCACCTGGACAGAACAGTCAAAAATGTTGTAAGTCTCATTGTGTTCTCTTTATCATTGTTTTTACAAACACAACACAAAAAAAACGGGCTATACTTCCTAACGAAGGGGCAGGAATCTCTCCACTGAGATGTAAACATGTTTTATTAGGAATTCTGCTGCAGGGTTAATTTATGATGATGGGCTCATCTCTATCCTAGCTGAAAGCCAGGCTTTGGGGAAGTGAAACCCAGTAAATGTCAGTTTTGATGCACATTGTCTATGTTTTAATGTAAAATACCAATTTTGTTGGGAAAAGGGTAGTGGGGAAAAAGGTTTGATCCAAAAGGTTGGAAGTTGGAAAAATAATTTAGAAAGGAAACTCCGGATAAACAACAGAGATGGCTGGTCAATTAGGCAAAGGACACTTGAGGACACCTGAAGGGTCACACACGGTGAGCACACACATGGCATGGAAAAGGCAGGAAATGGGGTGGGGAGAAGATACTAGAATTCACGAGGAAGACTCATAAAATGGAAACTAGGTTTCTACATTGTCTGCTCTATTAATTTTCTGCCAAACATTTCATGATGCTTTCAGTCGTTTATGGAACGTGACATACTTCAAATGCTCCGACCTGTTTCCTCCTTGTAGAAATAGCGAGGCATTTCTGCCCGCAGTTCCAGGTGAGACTGAAGATAAGTAGGATCTCCACACTTACCTGTTTACTTTAGTCCAGGCTATAGAGTCAGATAAAAAAACTATCTGGGGAAATAGCCAGTAGCCAATGCTTATTGGTGTGCCACTCGGGTAGGCGGGAGGAGGCAAGAGCTGTCAAACAGGAGCCATCGTAACGAGAAAGGGGAGAAAGCCAGAAGCAGCATCTCCTCTGTGGCAGGTACACAGGGTCCCTTGACACCCAGCCTCCAACATGAGATTGCCTCTTGGGAGAATTCTAGAGGTTAGGCTAGGCTTGAGGCATTGTAAAGAACAGGTTTACAGCTCTCCTATTTTTACCAGTAACTGAGAAAGTAAGATATATTCTTAGCCTCCCAGTCTTAGGAGTAAGAGATACTTTTAAACTGTTAATTTTTATGAGCAACACAGTGATATGCCAAGCCCTTCCTCCTCCTTCAGGGTGTTCATTTGATGTAGTTTGGGTGGTCTGCATGATTCTCATGGATGTGGAATACCTATGACATCATCAAATTAAGTGTACACTGTGTGCTGACAAATTTTGGGGTGTCAAGAGTGAAACATTCAGGTCTTATTGACAGTTCTAATAGGTGAATCTCATCTCATGGTTTTATGTGTTCAGTGAAGTAAAGCTTTCTTATGTCTAGAGTAGCCTGGGAAGTCTTCACCGAGAGGTGAGGTTTGAGCTGGGCCTGGAGCATTGTTGAGATCTGAATGGGTGGAGAAGAGAAAAGAGGTCATTCCGGTGAAAAGCAAGATGTGCTCAAAAAATAGCAGGGAAAAACAGATCACCTGGATAGGACAGCATTTGGAGAAGGGTAAGACCATGGTATGATTGGACCTCTTGAACAGGCACAATGTCAGGAACCCAGCTGGCTGCTTTATATATAATCCTTGGTGTTTTATCCCGCAAAGTAACCCTAATAACAAGTAGCATTTGCTGAGTGTGTATGTGGGAAGCCTGCAATGTATGAGATGCTGGGAATACAGAGAGGGATGACCCAGTGTTTGCCCTTGAGACTTCAGAATATAAGTCTTGGTTATAATAAGAAACAAGTTTATTTTAGTGTAATAGGAATATATATGCTTTACCCAGGAAGCATAAGAGAGCAGAACCATTTGCTCTGCCTGCTAGAGTCCAAAATGCCTTCTCAGAGATGGTGAGTTCTGAGCTGGGTGGTGAAGGATGTGTAGGAGTTTGTCAGATAAGGAGATGAAAGAGGCATTCCAGGGAAAGGGAACAGAAAGTTTAAAGACTTGTATGTTCTAAATTATGTTTGTCTTTATTTCAGCTAGTGCCGTTTCATTGTTGCTGGAGATAATGCACACTTGGATTCTGTTACGTTATTTTCACCTTGCCAACTTGCTTTGTTTGCAGACCATAATTTCTGAGTTTATCTCTACGGCGGGTTTTCAGCCAAATTGCTCTGCCGAAATAACCCTGGAAATCTATCACCCCTGTTTTCTGCTGCTGTCACGGGCTGTTTGTGTCCTGACTTTTCAGCCAACCTCAATGCAGACTGGAAAGGGAAATATAAATTGCCCCAGAAAGAGAACACAGGCCCCTCTCTTCAGCAACAGGGTGTGGGTGGCTGAGGGGATCATTATCACATTAGCTACCAGAGAAACTGTTTTAATCCACAACGCCAAGGAGAAGAGGAAAATGGTTGGCCTTCACAGAACATCATTAGGAAAGCGACCCATTGTGCAGCATCTATTGTTAACGTCAATACCTATGAATATGTCCGGATTCTTCCATTCTTTAGCATATCCATTCTCTGAGTGAGATTTTATGTGTATTACTCTCTGAGAGGTAAGTGTGGACAAGTATAATTCCATTTTTATGTAAGGGAAAGCTGAGTAAAGCAAATGCTTAAAGAATAGATGGATAGAAAAATGAAATGACTTCAGTTCGTAAGCATTTTGCATATTATGTTATAGTCATTGAGGTAGAAACATAGCATATGGATATAAACAACAAACACATAATTCCATGCCTCTGTTCAGATTGTTGTCTGTCCCTGAGATTCCTCTTTCCTCCACTCCCCTTGAGTAACTCAACTCGCCCTGCTTTTTGTTTGGTTGCCTGCTTGTTCTATGTACTTTTTGGAGGACAGGGTCTCACTCTGTCACCCAGGCTAGAGTGTAGGGATGTAATCACAACCCACTGCAGCCTCAACCTCCTGGGCTCAAGTGATCCTCCTGCCTCAGCTTCCCAAATAGCTGGGACTACAGGCATGCACCATCACACCTGGCTAATTAAAAAAAATGTTTGGAATGATGAGGTCTCATGTTGCCCAGGCTGGTCTCAAACTCCTGGGTTCAAGCAGTCCTCCTGACTTGGCCTCCTAAAGTTCTGGGATTATGGGCACGAGTCACTGCACGCAGTCAACTAGCTTCATCTTTATCTTATGGTCCAACCAAATGTTGCATCTTTGCACAGCAAAAGCAATTAAAGACCACTTCCTCCCTCCTGTCCCCTGCAAACACCTAATTAATAGTTCTCAAACTCATTGTTTCATAGAACTCATTATATATGAAAACCCATCAACAGTCACACAATTAGCAAACTTAATCCTCTTGAGGGTTGGCATTGAATTGGGCCTTAAGATACAAGCAAGGCTAGTTGACTGGGCTTGGTTTGACTCTCACTTTGCTCTCTCTGTAAATGCAATGATTACTCCACCATATTTGTTTTCAAAGAATTCTATCCCACATTCGTTCTACTTATTACCTTCTTTGCTTGACTGTGATAGATTGAGGCCATCTTTCTCTCCCTGTATTAATACATTCAGGCTGCTGTAGCAAAATGCTTTAGCATGAGCAAAGGAAGTTAAAGACCACCTCCTCCCACCTGCCCCCTGCAAAAACTTAGTAGTTCTCATACGCACTGATTCATAGAACTCATTATATATGAAAACCCATCAACATCCATGTAATTAGCAAACTTAACACACTTGAAAATGCTGCCTTTTAAGTCAGTATTCATATTAGGCTTACTTTGGAGATGTTGTGGGTTCTGCTTCATAGCATCACAATAAAGTGATTATTGCCATAAAGTGAGTCACAAATTTTTTGGTTTCCCAGTGCATATAATAGTTATGTTGATGTTGTACAGTAGTCTATAAAATGTGCAATAGCTTATATCTAAAAACAATGTACAAACTTGAATTATAAATATTTATTGCTAAAAATGCTAAAAATTATCAGAGCCTTCAGAGAGTCATAACCTTTGGCTGATGGAGGGTGTCATCTTGATGTGGATAGCTACTGACTCACAGGGTGGCAGTTGCTGGAGGTTAGGGTGGCTGTGGAAATTGTATAAAACAAGATAATAATAAAGTTTGGTACATGAACTGACCCTTCCTTTCATGAAAGTTTTCTCTGTAGCATGCAATGCTGTTTGATAGCATTTTCTCCAAAGTCAATTTCTTTCAAAATTGGAGTTCATCCTCTCAAACTTGGCTGTTCCCTTATCAACTAAGCTTATGAAATATTCTACATCCTTTGTTGTCATTTCAACAGTGTTTATTACATGTTCACCAAAAAGAGATTCCATTTCAAGAAACCTCTTTTTCCTCATCCATAAGCAACAACTCTTCATTCATTCAAGTTTCTCATGCGATTGCAGCAATTCAGCCCTGTCTTCATGCTCTACTTCTAATTATCTTGCTCTTTCTATCACGTCTGCAATTCCTTCCCCCACTGAAGTCTTGAACCCCCAAAAGTCATCCATGAGGGTTAGAATCAACTTATTTCAAAGTGTTGGTAATGTTGATATTTTAACCTCCCGTGAATCACTTATGTTCTTCATGGCATCTAGAATGGTGAATCCTTTCTAGAAGAATATTTCAGTATACTTTGTCCAGATCCATTAGAGGAATCAGTGTCGATTGCAGCTATAGCCTTATGAAAATATTTCTTAAATTATAAGACATGAAAGTCAAAATTATTCCTTGATCCAGGAACTGTAGAATGGATGATATATATTATCAGAGATGAAAGCAATGATAATCTTCCTGTATGCCTCTTTCAGAGCTCTGGGGAAACTAGGTACATTGTCAGTGATCAGTAAAATTTTGATAGGATTTGTTTTCTTTTTCTGTTTTTTCTGAGCAGTAGCTCTCAACAGTGAACTTAAATGAACCATGATGTAAACAGATGTGTTGTCATCCAGACTTAGTTGTTCCTTTAATAGAATACAGGCAGAGTAAATTTATCAGAATTCTTAAGGGAACCCTAGGATTTCGAGAATTGCAAATGAGCATTGACTTCAACTTAATCACCAGCTGCAGTAGCCCAAAACAAGAGATTGAACCCAAGATTGCACCTTCTTCCAGTAGAAGACTGTTTTGTCTACGTTGAAAATCTAGTGCAGCCATCTTTATCGATGATCTCTTAGCTAGAACTTCTGAATAGCTTGCTGTAGCTTCTCCATCAGCGTTTGCTAATTCACCTTGCACTTTTACATATGCAGATGGCTTCTTTCCTTAAACCTCATGAACTACCTTCTGCTAGCTTCCTACTTTTTTCTACAGCTTCCTTGCTCTCCTCAGCCTTCATAAAATTGAAGAGAGCTAGGGTCTTGCTCTGGGTTAGGCTTTGGCTTAAGGGAATATTGTGGCTCTTTTCATCTTCTGCCCAGATCACTAAAACTTCTTCATGTCAGCAGTAGGGCTGTTTTGCTTTATTTTTATTTTTATTTTTTTTTGGAGATGACGTCTTGATCTGTGTGGCCTGGCTAGTGGTGTGGTCTCACTGCTGTCTCTGCCTTCTGGGTTCAAGCGATTCTCCTGCCTCAGCCTCCTGAGTAGCTGGGACTATAGGCAGGCAACACCACGCCCAGCTAATGTTTGTATTTTTAGTAGAGATGGGGTTTCACCATGTTGGCCAGGATGGTCTCGATCTCCTGACCTTGTGATCTGCCCGCCTTGGCCTCCCAAAGTGGGATTTCAGGTGTGAGCCACCGCTCCCGGTCTGTTTTGCTTTCTTACCGTTTGTGTATTCACTGGAGTAGACTTTTACGTTCCTTTAAGTACTTTGTTTTTGCATTCACAACTTGGCTCAGTGCTTGGCTTAGCTTCTAGTCTATCCTGGCTTTTGCTATGTACTCACTCATTTCTAGCTTTTGTTTTAAAGTGAGAGACATGAGACTCTTCCTTTCTCTGAACATTACAGGCCATTGTAGGGTTATTAGTCGGCCTGCATTCAACGTTGTTGTGTCTTAGGGAAAGGGAGACCCAAAGAAAGGGAAGGAGATTAGGGAGTGGTGGTCTGAGGAGCAGTCATTAAACACACATTTGTTTTTTGTTTTTTTACTGTTTTTTTTTTTTTTTTGAGATGGAGTTTCACTCTTGTTACCCAGGCTGGAGTGCAATGGCGCGATCTCGGCTCACCGCAGCCTCCGCCTCCTGGGTTCAGGCAATTCTCCTGCCTCAGCCTCCTGAGTAGCTGGGATTACAGGCACGCACCACCATGCCCAGCTGATTTTTTGTATTTTTAGTAGAGACGGGGTTTCACCATGTTGACCAGGATGGTCTCGATCTCTTGACCTTGTGATCCACCCGCCTCGGCCTCCCGAAGTGCTGGGATTACAGGCGTGAGCCACCGCGCCCGGCCCAAACCACATTTGTTAATCCACTTTGCCATCTTATGTGGGCATGGAGCGTGACACCCCAGAACAATTAGAAGACTGACCTCAAAGATCACTGATCACGGATCACCATAACAGATGTAATAATAATGGAAAAGTTTGAAATACTGTGTGAATTACCAAGATGTGACACAAAGGTGTGAAGTGAGCACATGCTGTTGAAAAAAATAGTGTGGTTAGATTTGCCCACTTAGTGTTGCTACAGACTTTCAATTTGTAAGAAGCATAATATTTACAAAGTGCAATAGAGAAAGTGCAATAAAATGATATTTGCTTGTAGTTTTAAAGCTTTGTATGAAAACAGAGATTGGATACATTGTTACCCTAAGCCTCTTTTGCAATCAGAGGGCTATTGTGTGTACTGGGAAAGAGTGTACGTGCTAGGGATTTCCAGGGCAGTTTGCATCCCTGAGGATGGGGCTAAAGAGAACAGAGTTCCCTGCTTTGTGGGACCTAAAGGTTGTACAATGTGTGTGTGTGTGTGTGTGTGTGTGTGTGTGTGTGTGTGTGTGTGTAACTTCTTTAGTAAAAGGAATTCAAAATATAAAAATGACTTCATTTAGAATGAAAAAAGATAATGAACCGTTACAGATTTTAAGCAGTTGGTAAATATTACTGAAATGCATAAATTAACATAGAGTTTGTAACTAACTGCTTGACATGCTTCTCTGACACTTTTTTCCTATAATATTAATAATGTTCAGTATGAATGCCTTTTCATGTGGCAATTCTGTAATAGTGCTTTCTACCGATAGGATAGAAAGGTAATTCAGTCTTTTCTCTGGCCTGGTTGATCAAACCTTCTAAAAAATCATGGATAGCTTTTAGAGTTTATGTTGGTAAATTTACACAAATTTTTAAAAAAATGTTATAACTTTTGGCAAACCTCTATCAAGGTACAGATTCTGGTCCTGGGTGACCAGAGAGGACCCCTAGGTAAGACAGCACTGGGGGTGGGAGGAGCATTTCTAGAAACTATTTCAACACCTGGAGAGTGAGCAATAACTTAATTCTGCAAGGACCACATTGTGAGCTAATTTTTTTTCTTTTCTTTTTTTTTTTTGAGACAGAGTCCCACTCTGTTGCCCAGGCTGGAGTGCAATGGCACAGTCTCAGCTCACTGCAACCTCTGCCTCCCGGGTTTGAGTCATTATCCTCTCTCAGCCTCCCAAGTAGCTAGGACTACAGACATGCACCACCATGTCTGACTAATTTTTGTATTTTTAGTAGAGACAGGGTTTCAGCATTTTGGCCAAGCTGGGCTCGAACTCCTGGCTTCAAGTGACCTGCCTGCCTGGCCCTCCCAAAGTACTAGGGTTACAGACGTGAGCTACTGCACCTGGACAGATTGTGAGCTACTTAAGGATACCCCACCAAAGAACTTAACGTGTTCGATCTCAACTCTCTGGCCCTGTGCTGTCCAGCTGCTCGTTTCCTCCATCACGCTGTGCACTGTGTGGTGCCTCTTTATGTACCAGTCGCTGCTTGTGCAACAGAGGCTGATCCCACTGCAGAGACTATATTTGTCTTCTCTTTGTTTTACTGGAAGTCTTTGCCGCCATCCAGCTGATAAGTGCTCCACACCACTTCTGAATCTATTCCTTTTAGAGTTGTTGAACTTTTATTACTACTACTCATTGGGGAGAGAAGAGAGAAAGAAGCAGGTTGGTCTAGGCTTTGAAGAGATGGATGTTGTCAAATTGTCTTTTCCCAGCTGTTGATTACAACTCATAGTGCTGTTCAATAAAACCAAAAAGAAAATGAGAGCACAGGGGAAAGATGTCAGAAAGAGAGAACAAGAGAACATATTATCTGTCTTCTCTTGGAACAGACAGCAAAGCCATATTGTAATGTTGACTATATCATGCAATAATGGTGAAGAAATGTAGCAAGAAGGAAAAGACAGAGCTATTTAAATATATCTGTTGGCAATTGCACAAATCTGCCACTTTTGTAGATATACTGATGTTTTCTCATTCCTGAAGCTGAGAAAAAGGGTATATGTTTGCTTTACTTTATTTTCCTCATTTAGTTTGAGATGCTATGTAATTTGATTCAAATATGATAGAGTTCCTCCTTAGTTATACATATTACTGTTATTTTGCTAGTAGTTGGCTCTCTCTCCACAATCAGGCCACTCTTATGAGCTGTTTACATCTGCTATTGATTGATCTAGTTGTATTTCCTCATGATTTCATCAAAAGGTAGCAGTTGGTGGGGTCATTTACTGGAGAATGAGGAAGTCTCATAATTAGATTTAGTGAGGAACACCCTCATTCCAACTGGAATGTCTTTAAGAAAAGAAAAAAAAAGCTCCAGGTGAAGGAGCTTTGAAAGACAGACTGAATACTGATGTAATTTTTGTTCATACTAATTATTCACAATCCCAGATAATACTTCATTTAGTGATTTTATCCCACTTATAATCCCCTATAACATTCATCTGCATAAATTGGTTTATTTCCTGTCAACTTTTCAGAAAGGATTAAATGACAGTTCATGGTGTTTACCTATTTTCCAAAAAGCAGTGTATGTCAGTCATTATAAATTGAAGTTTCAAGTTAAATTTGTCTGAAACATATGTAAGTGTTGTATAAATTTCAGATTTTTCACAGGATTCTCCTCTACTAAGGAAGTGGAATATACCCCCTATTTCCGAATGCCAGTCTAAATTACTTGCCTGGGGTAAAATACCAAATCGGAGTTGAACATAAAACTCAGGTGTCCTTATTCTCATTCTACTATTCTAATAACCAGATTCAATGCTATAATACTGCACATTATAGGCCCCATTTTGGGAGTAAGATGCATGTGAATGTCATTTGTCACTTAAATGCATGAATAATGTCTTCCCTTGTGGTTGCTCTACTGCTTCCAGCCTGTCATGTCAAGCAGCATTGCCTTTATTATTGAAATGAAGAGGATACTTAGACCATTGATCTCAATGGCATTTGGCACCATAAGAACTACCAGTCTGTTGTATCATATAAAATGATACTGCCTGGTATACCAATCGGCCAGTGTATCAACAAAAATGCTGGCATTGAATAGCACATCTGAATTGCTATCTCTCTGTCAGCTTCACACCTACATCCCTATTAGAGCCTGTCCAATTACCAATGATGCAGGTACTTTGAAGTCCCACTGATTTCCATGTAAATTTAATACAATTTCGGATTGGCTTTAACATTCTAATTCCATCAGCTTAGAAGTTAAAATTTAGAAGAACTATACTTCGTTAGTTTAAGTCACTTCCAAACTTACTTTGCTTGGTTTTCAGATAGACTCCCATCCTATATTTCTAGGACTGTACAGATAAAAAATAAAATGTATTAAAAGACATTTCTTGATAGGTTTAATGTTTCCTACTAATTTTTTTGATAGACAATCAAAATCTGTTCTGAGTTCATCTTTTCTCCTTCCATTTCAGTTCTTCATTAAACATGGAAAAAACTTTGGAGACCGAATAAGATCTATAGTAATCCACAATAGATGAGGTCCTGAACACACTATAAAGAAAATATATAACCTACCCCAATAAGCTCAACTTACCGTGAACTCTTCAGTAATCAAAGACTTCAGCAGTCTCTCTGAAAAAGCCAGCTCACTGTAAAACTCTTTTAGTTTTTACATGAATATTAATTGTTTGAAAGTAGATGAAAGACTTTCTTTAACGCTAAATTCTTATCCATAGCAAATAATATTATAGTGAGGATCTAGTGTATGATCATTTCCATTTCATGAATAGGAAATGGAGAACTAGAGAATTTTGGGGACCATGAAAGTGACCCTAGTGCCATGTGTCAAAGCTGATATATTTAACTCAGGCCTATTACACTGGGTTCTCACCCTTCACTTGTGCCCTGAGGTCCAGCAGCTGACTTCAGGAGGGAACACCCATTGTTGGTGTAAAGAGCAAGATCTTTTAAGGGTATCAGTTTTAAGGGGCTTACGGGAATAGTCAGTATGCTATGGAAGTAATGAAGATATTTAACTTCCTGAAAATTCTGGGTTAAGCTTTGAGGATATGACTGTAAAACTGACAGGGATTAACCTTAATATTTGAGTAGTTAACGGTAGGATTTTTTCTGTGACAGTGCACTCTGTCAAAATTGGGTCTCCTTAAATAAATTTCTATTCTATCAGGAATGAGCTTCCCACAAATAATGTAAAAAAAAAAGGGGGGGGGGAGGTGGGTACAGAGAGAGAAAAAGCATGATAAACCTTTCCAGTTCCCCTTCTTCTAACCACAGGGTGTACTATGGCCAGTTGCAGGGCTTGGTAATTGAATTCCGTTCTGCCAGCTGAATACATTTCTTCAGTAAGTGGATCTCTCTCCTCTATCAGAGAAAGAAAATGGCCTCAAATGATTCTGACTGGGACACAGCAGCCACCTCTCTTGTAAATAGCTTGACCTTATTGACTTCTCTTGGTAGGGAGCCAAAATTGCTGCCCAGATGAGTCCAAGCGGCAGCCAGAAGAGACTCAGCTACTTATGAGGTCTCTGTCTTTGTGAAATAAGTATGAAGAGGGTCCATCCTAGGGGAAGGAAGAGAATTATGATCAGGTGAGTCAGGCAATGATTCTTAGTGAAGTACAACCTCAGAGTTAGCGTTTTTAGTAATATGCAAAGTTACATGTATTAAGTGTATTGATATGTTTCATAATATAGCATGCCAAGAATCTAAAAAAAAATATGTTTCCAGGTTCTAATTCTTTTTCTTTGCATACTGGTTTGGGGTGAGTAACTTCATAGGCGTGCTGACCTTTAAAAGAGTTGGGAATAAAAGACGACATTGAGAGAAAGAGAAGGTGGTTTGGGTCTCAATCTGTATCCCTCAAATAGCTGACAATGAATGTCTGTAATGATAATTGGCATTGTCTCAATTTGCCAAGCATCTTTAGTAGAACTTGGTTTATCTAATGCCCAAGGTAGAGTTTCAACAGTGTTGAGAATCTACTTATGAAAAGACCAAGGGGATAATGTTAGCTAAGTGCTAAATATAATAAAAAGTAATCATGACTACCATTCTAGACAAGCGTCATTGTCCTGCACACTTTATCTGGACCTGTGGTTTCTGGATGCTTAAGCTGCTTGGGCTCACAAAGACAGATTGTGCATTCAGGGAAGCAGCTTCCAATATATTCTTGGAGGTCTGAGAGTTTTCTGTGAGTGGTGGTGAATGTGTATATTTGATCTCAATGACAATCTTGGAAAATTATAATGCAGGCACTTTCTGAATGATCTTGTTGACCACCTAGTAACCAGGTACTTTTTTAGAATTTTAATGCCTTTGTTCAGTTGTGTTTGTGGGGAACAAACCTGTCATACTTTGGTAAGGACTGTTGAGAAAAGAGAAGAGCCAGGCTGAGACATAAGAAATGCATTTGTGTCAAGCAAAAGAAAGGATGTCAGAGTCTGATTTTAAAAACAAAGCTTTCTCACGATTTCAAATGGAGAAAATGGGGTGGGGGTGGGGTGGAGTGGTGGGGGGAGGGGAATAGAATCACAACAAGCCTAATTAGGTATGAGCATCACGACCGCAGGAGAACCAGGGGCAGAGAGGTCGAGAATATTAACGTTAAAAAAAAAAAAAAGAGTATTAACATTTACTATGGAACTGGTACTTTCATTGAAACCAAGCAGCATTAGCTGTCATATTAAATTAATATTATTGAAATTTTACAGCATTTACATTTATTTGTATTTAATTTATAAATGGGTATTGGTTGTGTAAGGGCTATAAGTATAAATGGATTGTGGCTAGTTTTACGCTTGTTTGTATATATACTTATAATGCTCACATAAAATAATTTGAATAATTGCCAGGGGTCCCCAGGACCGTGTTCACTGCTTATTTCAGCAGTGTGGTGGAAATTACCAATAGGCAGAAAAAGACACTTTGTTGACACCTATTTGGTTGAATTTTTCAAAATCGAAGGTTGAATAATACCTCAAAGGCAATCTGGTAGATTATCTGAGGCAGAGAGATGTGTCTATGTACAGGTAATAAAGCTAAGCACATTGACTGTTCTTAGAGAGGTTAATGGAAGAGAAGGAGGCTGGTGTAGGAGGCAGCCAATTATGTTTCCTCCATAATTAGAGTCTTATAAAAATATCAGCATGAATTACTTGCTAAATACAAATTCAATCATTAACGTTTGTTAAGAAAAATAATTCAATTTAGAGCAAGAATGAAAGAAATACAGGCACCCAAGAACAGGCACACAATATAATCACTTTAACCAAAGCTTAGCCTGGATTATTTTCCCCCACTTCAGCTTCAAGTTTATTTTAATCTTTTTCTGGGGGGCTGGAGACAGTTGGAGAGGAGTGACTCTGTGTGCCCCAGCTGTGTGGCTTCTGAGCTTGACGCCCCTGTGCTCTAACAATACCCGGGGAAGAAATCTCTAGTAGGCTCTTAGCCTTATGAGAACAAAGGCATTCAGTTGCCACCTTAACTTCAGTAATTAACTCTGTGGAGCAAATTTCCTAATTTCATGTAAGATGTGAGCCAAAAGAGCTTCTTGCTGCATTTCTTTTACCTCTAGGATAAAGCCAAACAGAGAAGAAACTCAAGGACTAGAGGATCTTTCCTTGCTTTTAGTTTTCCTTTGAGGAACCTACCTCCCAACTCCCTCCTGACCTCTCTCCTTGACTCATTACCACTGCTTAGTTCATACTGAATTTTCTTCTTTTCCAAGGCCTGCAATTTACTCTAGAATTTCTACTGACAAAGCCAAACCTTGCTTTGATTTTTGCCCCCTTGGAGAAACATGTATTACTGGAACAACTAATCCTTTATAACTTACAGGGCCCTGGGGCTTCATTGCATTACAGAGTCATACAACCATAAATGCCCAACCATACATCACCAGGGTTAAATCATTTTCAGTATGAAATGATGTAATCCACTTTGAACACAGCCTCAAGCCCAGTGCCCTTCATGTGGTAAGTCTTTAATACATACTTAATATTTTAGTTTTATTTATTTGTATATCCTCCAATACAAAAAAATATATTATGTAAATAACCCTCAACGATCTGCGAAAACCACTTAGTTAGAACCCTTTGTTCATTCTCTAGCAGTGTCGGATAAGTTAGATACTGTTACATCATCAATCACGATATTCCTCATATTGTACTCAGGCAGTAAAAATGCAGTAATTTTGTTTAATCAAGGGGAAATACATGTTTACCTTGGTAAAATTTATATCTTGTCTTTAAAGAAATAAAGGTGATCTTGTTCAAATAGCTTAAACCCTTAATAAAATGTCACTTACAGATGTCCTGCTTTAAGGATATCACAATGATCTGCATGATATTAGCTTGTGAGAATATCATCCTAAACCTTGCTGATACCTACTCTCTTTTCAGTTCATTCTTTGTAAGGTTGTCCAAGTATCACAGAAGTTGTTCTCTGGCAATTTGTTTATACTAATGATTCGACAGTTATTTTTTGACCCTCGAATGACATAATTTTGTTAAATACAGTTTAGGCTAGTTTGTGTTCAAATTGACATGAACTTTTAAATTAGTATGTTGGTATCTAGTACATGACAGAAATGAAAAATAATGTATTTTGTATCTATGCAGGAAATTATACTGATTCAAACTGACCTCTCTGGGCATAAGACCAGACTGTACTTCCATATGTTAATGGGAAACAAAATGGGGAAGGGGCTCCTAATGACTTTAGTTTATTAAGAATCCCAGGACACCTCTTAGAATGGTAGAGGTGTTGTTAGCCCTTATGTCCTGGACATGATCCAGTTTAGGTAATTGCTAATTACAATCTGTCTACTTAATTCCCATGGCCCTTGCCTCCGAATGTTATTTTCTTCACTTAGCAATTTTTAACTATTATTTGCTCGTGGTGTGTGACTGTTAGAACATCTGCTGATTCCTCCGTCTGCGTTCGACATGATTGGCTTTTCATTTGGTTGTTAGATAATTGTTATTTTTCATATTATTTTTATTCTAAATATGTCTATGGACAGAAAAGAAAACATAAGCCCTGTAAAAGTTTATGGACTATGCTTTGTCAATCCAACATCCAGACTTTCTGGATGTACATTTGAGGCTTTGGGAACAGTGAGCATACCCAGAGGCCCATGAAATACACACCATAAGGTAGGATCAATTCAGAGGTGAATCACAGACCGATTAGGATTTTCAGTGTCTTCAAAACTAGGGCTCAAATAAGAGCACTTAGGGGCCCCTAACTAGATCCATCTAAGGATTCATCCTATTCTGGAGCCTTTCCGAAACAGAGATACCTCTGCTTTGACAGCTAGAACATAGTTTGATTATTTTGATCACAATTAAATGGAACTGAAGGAGAGAAATAGAAAGTGACTACTCAAAAATTTTTATTCACCACAAATACATGGCCAGATAGAATCCAGGTATTCCACATCGTTTCCATCCCACTGAAGGAAGCAAGATTGTTCTTTAGTCAATTCAGTTATGGGAACCTTGATTTGGGATGTATTGCCTGGAGTTCAGGTGGAGAGACATCCAGGTTTTATCTGTAAACTTCCCTCCATATCTCTAAAAGTTACTTAGTGGAAATCACTTAGTTGGAACTTCATTCATTCCTTAGCAATGTCAAATGAATTGAACCATCTTTCTCACTAGTCAGTATGTCCTGAGCCTTTTTAGTGAACAAAGTGCTTAGAACTTTCAATAAATTGAGCTGTCTAAGATTATGGACTAGATATTCCAAACATGCAGATTTTCAGACTCAACAAACTACCACCTCACAGAGGTGAGACTCATTCTACAGAGACTCAAGAAACTACCACCTCAGAGAGATGTTCTCACTAAATCCACCCACCAGGGCTTGCCAGCCTAAAAGACCCAGATATTGTCCCTTATATTTTCTAAATGATTCTGTTTTAGCTAGAGCTGGGAGACTCTTCCTGTGGCTTTGATTAATGGACCAAAGTTTGTTTCCTGTGAGGACTGCAATGTGTGACTCAAATGCCCAGTCCATGAGTCAGTTAGTGAGGGGAGTAACCCATTTTATCAGTTGTGCTGTCTTCCACTGCTGTTCTCAATTCCATCAGCGGAAACAAATGGCTTCTATTGTGTATAAGAATGCCATTTAGCTCCAAGCAACATTTGAAATGAAAATGAGGAGTAACAGTAACAGAAGAACATTGGCTAATAATTGTGCTCAGAATAGCCATTTGGCCATGTGGGCAGGTTAAAGGTAATTATGTCCTAGAGTAATACATCTTCTGAGCATTCCCTGAGACCGTAAATGCTATGTTGATGGGATGTATTTTTAAACATGTGAATGTGGCTCTTAGACTTTAAAAAATGGCTATTTTCAGAATGATCTAACTTTGAGATGTCAGGCAAGATTCTGACATCAGAATAACAAAACACACACTCATACACACACACATACACACACACAGATCTAAGATGTATTATTGTATAGCTATTTGTCTAACTGCATTTTTTCTTAAGTCTCACCCTATCTTGGTGACACACAGATTAATACTAACCTCCTACCAAACAATCTCTATTGCCACTTTACTGAAAATATATTCTTGTCTTCCACAAGCAGAAGGCTGGGTGTCTTTGTGGTTTAGGAGAGAGCAAAAACAAATCTGCCCTTTCATTGCCTTGTTCACTTGCACAAATGGAGAAAACTATTTGAAAACATCATCCTTTCTCCTGGGTGAAAGGATGAACAGGCGCTGCCTCCCCTGATGTACTGCACCCATCCTAATCAGGATAGATGATTCTGATCTTGCATTAAGCGATCACTATGTATGCTCTGGGGTTAAGTTTTGACTTAAGTTTAGAAATTTAGTAGTTCCCACAGTGCCCTGCATTTCTAAACATATGAGAAGAGGATCAACAAAGCAAAAAAAAAAAATTAATGGGCTTTTGAATGAGCAGAGAGACAGAGAGAGAGAGTGTGTGTGTGTGACAGAGAGAGAGGCATGATCTCAGCTCACTGCAACCTTCATCTTTGAGGTTCAAGCAATTCTCGTGCCTCAGCCTCCTGAGTAGCTGGGATTACAGATGCCCACCACCACATCTGGCTCATTTTTGTATTTTTTGTAGAAATCGGGTTTTGCCATGTTGGTCAGGCTGGTCTTGAACTCTTGAGCTCAAGTTATCTGCCTGCCTCAGCATCTCCAAGTGTTGGGCTTACATGTATGAGCCACTGTGCCCGGCCAGGAGAACATATTTTAATGTCTGAAAAAAGGAGAATCTACTTTAAACATCACCAGGGTGGACATACCCTTCACTGACCCCAGGCCTTGCTGGCTTGCTGTGGGTATAAAGCATTAATTCTTTTCATTTGCTGGTTGTACTCCTCCACTAAAAGTCTAGTTCTCGACCTCTAATTCAAGCTTTCTTCCAAGCTTCTCTCCACTCTCACTGTGTCATTTCCAGGAGGCCTCAGAGTTTTCCCCACTGGATCACAGTCAGTACTCCTGTGTGTGTTTTCATTTTAGCCTGTTTGTTGATGTCTGCTGTCTGTCAATCCACTTAGGTGTGTAATGTTCCTGAAGCCAATTCCTGCCCTGAGAATGTTCCTTCATCTAGAATGCTGCCTTCTATGCTCCCGAAACTCAAAGACCTTCAGGGACCAAAATAAAACTCGACTGCCCAAAGCCAAGCACAGTTCTTCACAGAATTGGGGAAGAGATTCTCCTCCATAGGACTCTGGCCTGGTGCATAGATTCGGCTGAGGAAAAGATACCCTTTTCTTCTTCCCCTTTCCACTTCTACCCCCTTTCACCAGGACTCTTGAAGAATATTCTCCTCACAGGCTTTCTTTCCCCTCAGCCCAGAAAATATGTGGAGAGCAGACCCTAAGATGCTGACTTTGCAGGGCCGTAAGGCCCTGAATCCTTGTGATACAGGGTGAGATATGATAAATGAGAACCTATGTTTAATAAATTACCGCTCTAGTGATAATCTGATGAGGCTGCTATAAAACATATAGTCTGGGTGGCTTTATCAACCAAGGTATTTCCACATGGGTTTGGAGGCTAGAAGTCCAGGATCAAGTCCAGGCAACAGCCCGCTGGCTTTCTGTGAGGGCTCTCTTCCTGGCTTGCAGACAGCTGCCTTCTTGCTGCGTTCTCGTATCACCCTTAGTAGGCAGATGCATGCAGAGAGGGCATGTGAGCTGAGCAAGCTCACTGGAGTCTTTTCTTATAAGAACAGCATCCTATTGGATCAAGGCCCTCACCTTTATGACCTCATTTATCTTCCATTACTTCCTTAGAGGCCCCGTCTCAGAATTAAGCCATATTAGGGTTAAGGGCTTCAACAGATGACTTTTGGGGCAAGTATTCAGTCTATGACAGTCTTCCTTTAAACTCACCAGGGACCACTGATACAATGCTATTCATTCTTCCCTATGCTGGTGTGGAAATTTGTTACCCAATGGATGCCTGCAATATATGTCAGAGACTTTAGGTATGTTGTGGCATGGCTAAGTGACTGTGAGAAGACTGATATATTAGCTTGGATTAGCTTTTGTTAAGCAAATGGACTATTTTACTATCCAAGAAAATGAATAAAATCCCATTTTTACTTAAGATAAAAATGCCTTAATATTGCAAGATATATCCTCACTTGGAGACAGGGGCATTTAAAATATCCCATTTAAATGCAAAGGACACTAGAAAGTATAGCAAGAGAAGGTAAAGGAAAGAACAACCTTGCTAACATATGGCTAAAATGGGAATTGGCAACTGGGGTGATGCCAGAAATGAAGGAGGCCAGGTACACACTGGCTGCCGGGGAGCATCCTGCACCTCAGATAAGGGAGCTTATGCCATGAGTGCCTGGGCCTTTGGCTTTGTTTCAAGCCTTTGGATCTAGCAGAGTCCTTAGGATTATTTCTCCCCTGGGCCAGGCCTCTGGAGAAGCAACAGGCATTGTTAGTTTGCACTGTTACTTCTGAAGCTGGTTCAGTTACCACAAGTTATTGTGGTAAGTACACGTGTGTGTGTATGTGAGGGGTGTAGACAGATAACCATGTTCAATTCTGTGGTAGAAAATTTCTAATTGTTGGCTGGGTAGCGGTGGCTCATGCCTGTAATCCCAGCACTTTGGGAAGCAGAGGTGGGTGGATAACCAGAGGTCAGAAGTTCAAGACCAGCCTGGCCAACATGGTGAAACCCCGTCTCTACTAAAAATACAAAAATTAGCCAGGCGTAGTGGCAGGCACCTGTAATCCCATCTACTTGGGAGGCTGAGCCAGCAGAATCGCTTGAACCTGGGAGGTGGAAGTTGCGGTGAGCCGAGATGGCACCATTGCACTCCAGCCTGGGTGACAAGAGAGAGACTCTGCCTCAAAAAAAAAAGAAAAAGAGAATTTCCAATTATTGAGTCCAGAGAAGTAAGAATACTCATAGGAGGTAGTTAATCCTTAACCAAGCTTTGGAGGATGTCTTGTGACCCTTCAGTTTAATTGATAAATGTATGGTCTACCATTCAGATGGTTACCACTAGGAACAACTCAACAAACAATTTCCCTACAGATTTTCCTCTACAGAATGAATGAGAAATCTTTTTTTTGTATAAGGCCTGAAATTTTACTACCAAAGGCAAATTTTGAGTATTGATTGTTGAATCTTGAGGATGGTTATATTGTCATGGCAAATCTTGCTTATTTTTTTTAATTAGATAAAATTATTAAATAACTATGAGTTATTACATATCTCTTTTAGTACAGTGTTCTATAGACTGTGTTTTTTTGTTACCCACAGTACACACACAAAACACACATACACATGCACAACACACACACACATAGTTTCTATACTTCATGTAAATGCTTTGGGACAATCCTATTTAACATTGATGAAAAACAGGACAACTGGGTCCTCATAAAACCTAAGATGCCACAGTAGTATCCCCACAGAATATGTAAACTAGAAATATTTGGAGCATTAAGTTTATTGGCTAAAACTCTTCAGAACTATAAATTACAATATTAATCAATGAACTTATTTTTAATTCTCGCTTTCATTTTTATAGAACCCAGAAATAATGCAGATAACTTGCAATACCTCCCTATTAGGACACTTGAGTCCACAAGAGAGGTTCACAGCATCATGCTCTTTTGTGATGTGGTTGAGGAGAAAACCAGCTCAGGACAAGTATACTCTGAAAATGGCAGGCTTTCTTTCACTCATTTTTTGAGTTTTTAGAGAAGAGTAGAGATTCAGTTCATTGTACTAGGCTCTATGCTAGAAATTCGAGAAAATGATAAATGAGAACCTATCTTTAATAAATTACCACTCTAGAAAGAAGACATGTACATTAATGATTATATGTAATGGACGTCATAATATAGGTACGTACAAAGCAAGGAGTAGCATAGAAGGCAGATGAATTGTTCTGTTGTTGGGAGTATGGTTTCTGGTAAAGGATGACCTTAATGAGGTATTGCCTTTTCAACATCAAGAATGAATAGAAATTAATCAGACCAGAAAAGAACCATTTCAGAAGGAGCAATACATACTAAGGTCCAGAGGTATGGACCAACATCATGTGTTGGACACGTAATTCAAGACGGCCAGAATGTGAATGAGACTCGGTTTTGTCAGCATAGAATATAAGCGAGGGTGAGCTTTGGCTCTGAGAGTTACTTGATTGTGTTTTTCCAGACAGATGTTTTTCAAATATCTTCTCCCCAGTGAGAAATTTCCACAGATTTGATTGATCCTTTCAGATGCTTTTTAAATATATGTTAGTTTCATCACTTTACCACATTGAGAGTCATGTATCTTTAACTCAGATGCCTAGGAACAGAAGATATGAGGAAAGGGTGAGAGATAGATTCTGTCATTTAACAACTATTATTCAAGTACCTAAGCCAAATTGAAGTGCTTAAAGGAATGCAGTGGGTGATGTAAAAGAAGGCACCAGGGCAGGTGTAACAAGACAGGAAGTGGTGGAGAAGCAGGAGGATGGGGGCACAGGAGAGTACGCAGCTCTTCTAAGGTGGGCAGCTGCCCTGTAGCTTCAGCCAATTGTCACACAGCGCTAGTTTTGTCAGTTTTTAGTTCTTTGAAAAAACTGAAAATGTGAAATTATATATGAAACTGTCAGTGTGTGGAAGTTAGAAACCACTCATGGGCCAGTCGGCCTTGTTCTACTTTACAGACCATGCACCATCAGTGGTTGCCTCAAGGGCTCTAGAAAGAATGTCAACCCTTTGCCTTGTGGTTTTGTGCATTGCTTTCTTAGGAGGAACATAAGGAAACTCTATAGTTCTCAGCTGCTGTTGTGGTTACTTGGCCATTCATAAGACTTATCTATGATAATGAAGTTGTCTTGGAGGGCTGCCATGTCCGTGATGTAGCTGCTTATCCAATTTTGTAATCTTTTATCAATTCCCTCTACAGTTTGAAGGCCAGGCTGAGGGTATGCTACAGAATACTAAGTGGTTTCAAATCAAATTCAATCTCTGTTACAATTTTTACTGTGATAACAAGATGTATTATTAATAACAATAAAAGACAACAATAATAGTGTATTATTATATTGTAAGTTTACCGTTAAGTGTATGGCCAACTCCAAAAGATACTCAGCCATCATTAATATCTTTTCCAATGACAGCCACACATTTCACATTACAGTAAGGAAAAACATAAAGGCAATCTGGATGTTAAGTAGAATTAGTAAAGAACTAAAGGAGTATAACAGAAGAAACACAAAGTAGAATAAGTGGGCCAGAATATAACTATATTCTACCAACAGTGTTATATTTGCTTGGAAATCTTACATTTCTTCCACCAAAGATGCACACACTCACTCACACACACACACACACACACACACACACACACACACACAAACGCGCGCGTGCGCGCGCGCGCACGTAGATGTATACCTGTGATCATCTAAAGGTGGATGATATAGCATAAAGGTTAAGAGAGAGTATAAACTTGGGGTTCATATTACCAGAGTTTCACCACTTCCTATGAAGCCTTCCAAAAATATTTAACATCCTGAGCTACAGTTTTCTCATCTATAAACAAGGATTAATAATAGTATTTACCTTTGTACTACGAGGTATGATTGAATGAGATATTCCATGTAAATTATCTAGCAGACTGCCAGGTATATTTTATAGTCATTACTAATGCATATTGTTACTGTAAGTATCATTATTATTACCAGAGTTTTAACTGTCTGGCTGTTGGCAGGAGGCCTCAGTTCTACCTGTGGGCCTCTCCACAGAGCTGCTTGAGTATCCTCAGACGTGGTGGCTGGCTTCTCCCACAGTGAGTGAACTGAGGGGTTTGGGGAATAAACAAGTTAGAAAAATTCACCTCTGTCACGTCTGTTCATTAGAAATGAGCCATTATGTTTGGCCCACAATAAAGAGGAATGGTAATATTTGCTAAAGATTTTGCAGATGTATTTTAAAGCCACAACAAGACAAAGGTTATTATTCTTAATTTGCAGAAGTAATTGAGACTCAATGTGATGAGATAACATACCCAAGAAAACACAGTAAACTGCATAACTTATTACTGGAGCTCCTCCCCAAGCCCCCAATCGATGTGACATTCTTGCTTTAAAAAAATAGATTATAAAGCACATGTCACCATTACATTCTTTTTTATGTTGTGTGTGTGTATGTGTTTGTGAAATGTGCCTTCTTAAAAATTGGAAGACCATACGATTTTCTAGAATCATTTTGTTGAAGTCATGTTTTGGAGTACATTTGTATGCAATCCGTCTGATAAGGGTAGTATATTTCTCACTGGAATTAGTATATGTAGAAAACATCATCAATCATAGTCATCACAAAGCAATTAAGTACCTAATTGTGCATGGCTCTGAGTTTGCTACTGAAACAGAAAACTTCTTAGGCTTGCTGCCTACCCTCCTGAGGCTTGGAATCCAAGAATTCAGTAGAAGACTGAAGCATGGTAAGGAGAGCAAGAACCCAAGACATAAGCAAATTTGTTTGAAATGTGGTTGTAATAGACCAGGGAAGGTGGATTCAGAGGAAAGAAAAACAAAATGAAATAAGATGCTGAGCTGCAAGAAAGGATAAAAGGTAAAGTAGCTGAATTGAAATGACCTGGATTTTGGTTTTTTACAAAAGCATAAAAATAACCGGCTCTGTATTATATTTAACAACAAAAATCAAAGTGCATGTTTATTATTGAGACTCATCTTTTGCAGAGTTTGTGCCTTAATTTTTTTCTCTCTAAACAGAACTTCCTATCATTTTAGACACTTTTCCATGTCAGTGATGGCTTTTAATCCCAGTTTCCATCAGTACCTCTCAGTGAAATTATGGCTTCTGTGTTTGAGTATATATACATAAGTCTGAGACTTAGGTCAATTATTTTCATGCAGAAATGGGAGAGGATGCTCCTGTTTTTCATATACATTTGTAAGTATTTTCAATCAAGCACGCATTTGTAATCCAACTGGGAAGATCTGTTTCTGACACAGTAGCCTGTTTGCCGCAAGAGTCTGCTATAAAATTGATCAGCTGACCAAGTTATGCTATTTTTTAAAGTTATTTTACTGTCTTTCTGGGAAGAAGAAAGACAAAAAAGTCCAGACACCAGCAGCAGCAGGCGCTGCTAAAATAGCATTATTCTTATCTGTGCTGATTTCAAGGGGAGTGCAAAAGAATGTGTAATTGCTTCTCTCTCTGGCTTTTGGGATGGCACCTGTCTCTCTGGCATTATCCACTTATTTGATCTAGCTAAGGATAGAAGCAGAAATAAATTAAAATGCATTTTTCCAGAGGCCCCAAGGACGTTTTTCACACATTCTCCCTTCTACCAATCTCTGCCAGTGGTATGTAAATATATATTTAGGGGAAAGTGGCTAAGGTCAAAAGCTCTCTTGGATATCCTTTCTCTTTCATTTACTTACCTTCTTATGCACACTTAGAAAGAAATCAGAATAGCAGAGAAATTAACAGACATGACAACACAACAGTTTCTTTTCCATGGGGTGATTTGAGAAGACTCATATATTTATGTCACAAATGTCAAAATTCAAGTTTCTAAGAAAAAGAAGAAAAAACTGCTAAATGTTAAGTGATTTGTTTATTTGAAGAGTTGTATTACAAAGCAGTGGAATGGGAGAGATCTCTCAGCCCAGGAGAGATAAATGGGAAGATGCATCTCTTCTCATTCTGGCACTGAACAGAAGGCAGCCTTCTGGCCTGCTGTCACTTTCTATCTGTTCAGTCTTTGTTTTGCTTCTCTGCTGACCATGGATTGGATTCTGACTCATATCAGAGATTCCCTGTTCTGATCCTCTTTGTCTGAGACTTTTTTCTTTCTTTTTCGCTAGACTCCTAGAATCCAGAGGAAACTCAGGGTCATCTCTCATGTTATCCTAAGCTTTCTCAGCAGTGTGATAGAGTATTTTAAAATTTTTAGTAGTTACCAGTGTTTCTTAAATCTGGCAGTAAGGATGCTCTTTGAACTATCTTGCCTAAATTCTTTCTGTTACAATAAAAGTCATTGCCTTTTTATATGGTTTGGCTGTATTCTCACCCAAATCTTGCCTTGAATTATAATGATTCCCACGTCAAGGTGGGGCCAGGTGGAGGTAATAGGATCATGGTGGCAGTTTTCCCCATACTGTTCTTGTGGTTGTGAGTAAGTCTCACAAGATCGAATGGTTTCATAAATGGGAGATCCCCTGCACAAGCTCTCTTGCTTGCTGCCATGTAAGACATGACTTCGCTCCTTGCTCATCTTCCACCGTAATGGTGAGGCCTCACAAGCCATGTGGAACTGTAAGTCCATTAAATCTGCTTTTCTTTATCGATTACCCAGTCTCAGGTATGTCTTTATTAGCACCATGAGAACAAACTAATACACTATCATATTCTTGTTAGCAATAAAACAATTGCTTACTGTCAGCCGTTACCATTCTCTGCTATAATTAAGGTTGTCTATTTGGATTCCTTTTCAGAGCCTTCTGTTTTTTCAGTCTTTTGAATATATTCTTTTTGCTAACTTGGGCATGTGTTTAGTTTTGATGCATCACTTTTTGAATTTACCTTTCTCTCCTCTTTTGCCTATTCATTATTCAAAGCCAGATCAAACATTCATTCTGTGAAGTCAGTGACTTACCCCTTCAGAAATGTAGGTACTTTGAAATTGGTAAACACTATCACACTTTGTACATACTTTTACAGTGCTTAGGTATATGTGTGTGTGTGCATCACTTTCTGCCACATTGGACAATAAACTCAAGTGCAGAGATACTGTGTTATTTTTCTGTGTGTCTTCAGATACTAAATGTGGCACACGGTAAAGTTCCCTACATGTGTACTGAGTAATAAATTAATATGCTGGTGGCAGATAAATTCATGGTGTTTACTTTGAGGTCATAATCAAAGCAAGGTCAGGGTAGGACTTCTCTTTGCCCAGCAGAACTATACTGCACTGATCAGATGTCTCAAACCTTTCAGTCTTTTACCTTCAGAAAGCCAGGTGCATTCACAATCTGCGCTGTTATTATACCAACTCTAGGTGAAAGATGCATGATTCAAAGGTACAAAGTTTGAAAGCTTGCAGTCTGCAAAACTGCTCTCACTTCTGACTCTAACTGCAAATTCAGGGGTTTCCCCAAATCACCTTCAGATTTGGTAATTTGCTAGTAGGACTTACAGGACTAACTGAAAGCTGTTGGACTCATCATTGTGATTTCTTGTAAGGACAGGATACAGATTAAACTCATCCAAGGAAAGGGAGACACGGGGCAAAGTGTGGGAGGGCTCCACATGGGTGGCTTCCAGGTGCCCTCTCCCATGAGTCAAGTGAACGCCTCCAGACAACAAGGTGTGACAGTAAGCACAGAATGTTGCTGACCACAGAGTTGCTCCTGAACTTTGGTGTCTGGGGTTCTTTTGAGGGGGGTGCTCCAACATGTAAACATGAATGACTGCCCGTATATATAGCTGATCTCGGTCTCCAGCCCCTCAGGAAATAGACCTGAGACCACATGCCCCAAGTCCCACAGCCTAAGCCACATTGTTGGTGTGGCTGACAATCCCCACCATAAGTCACATTGTTATATTTTCTGGCATGGCAGTGCCCAAACTAAACAAAAAAAATGTGGCTCTTACTAGGCATGCAGTTCTGAGGGCTAAAAGATTTCTTACTAGAAGCCAAGGGCAAGAGCCAGACTGTTCTTGGGCAGATGAAATTCCTTATTGAACCACACGCTACACATTTTAGTTCGTCCACACAGGTCTCACCAAACCTATAATTTCCAAGTGAGAGAACAGGAAGCTTTGTCTTGCTTCCACAGCTTGAGACAAGTCAAATGGAAAGGCTGTTTTGGACTCTGTAGTCAGGATGGGTGTGTTTTCAAGGAATACGATCCCATCGAGTCTATTTAAATCAAGTGTCTCTATGTACAGTGGCATACCTAGGATATGTGGCTGTAAGTGAACCATATTTTAACTTTCTCCCTCTACTCTCTTCCTCTCAATGACAAAATTATTTTCAGTAATAATAATATAGTAATTCTCACCATATTTTAAAATTGCTCTTTATAACAATTCACAGGGTAGAAGAATACATGTCAATTTTACAGATATTCAAATTCAGTAGAAATATTTCACCTATGACCTGAAATTTGAACTTACCAAACAAAAATATTATACAACACGGATTTTTTCTTTCTATTTTACTGAGTGAGTGGACGCAAATGAAAAATTCTAAGTTAGAAATTCTAAGTGGTCCCAAAGAATGACCAAATTGAATAACTCAAGTTTTTTTTCTGTTGTTTTTACAGTCACTGTGCTGTCACTTTTTATTTCACATGTATGGCTTAAACAGATGTGTGTGTGTATACATATATTTACACATATATATGACATTTCAGCATTAGAGAGACATTGTGCCCACATAAACTGATAACGAGACTGGAACATTACAAACTTACTCCTCCAATGAATGCATGTGGCCAATCTGTGTGTTGGGACTGATAATTAGGAGCTCTCCGAATTATCATTCATGTAGAATACAATGGTTTTTAAATAATCAGTAATAAAAATACATTAATTTGAAGCTTACCTATGTAATATTAAACACAACAATTTCTGTAGAAATTGTTTAGAGTTTTGACAAGCACAGGATTTGTTTGTGGCTGGAGTTTCTTTTTAAAAGATTGATACATAATATTTTACATATCAGTGAGTTCTATGTGATACTTGGTTGCATGCATAGAATGTGTAAGATGGGTATTCGAGATATCCATCACCTTGCATATTTATCACTTGTATGTGTAGGTAACATTTCAAGTTCTCTCTTCTACTTTGAAATATGCTTTGTTGCTAACCATAGTCACCGTATTCTGCACCAAACATTAGAACATACACCTTCTATCTAACTGCATGTTTGTACCCATTGACCAACATCTCTTTTTCCCCTCATCCCACCCACACACCCATTCCAGCCTTTGGCATCTGTCATTCTACTCTCTACCTTCATGAGATCAACTTTTTTAGCTCTCGTATATAAGTGAGAACATGTAAAATGTGTCTGGCTGTGTCTGGCTTATTTCACTTAACATAGTGACTTCTAGTTTCATCTATGTTGCTGCAAACAAATGATTTTATGGTTTTTTATGGCCAAATAGTATTCCCTTATATATGAGGTTATATACACACACACACACACACACACACACACACACACACACACACACACGTACACACACACGTGCGTACATGCATACCATATTTTCTTTATCTATATTGATGGACATTTAGGTTGGTTCTATAACTTTGCTATTGTGAACAGTGCTGCAATAAACATGGGAGTGCAGATGTCCCTTTGATACATTGATTTATTTTCCTTTGAATAAAAATTCAGTAGTGGAATTGCCGGTGGATGGAGTATTTTATCACTGACGTTGTTTAGAATTGTGAAAGGAAAGCAGAATTAAATTGTCTCTTTAAACTCAGTCATCTTTTCTCTATAGCACAAAAGATTATGGCTTTTTAAAATATATAACTCAGCATCTTTGTGAGCTATGGAACTTACTCTGATAGCCTTTTCTTGCCTAAGGTGGGATATATTCTGAGGAAGAGCTGAGACTGCCCGTGCATTCCTACAGAGCATTCAGTGGTGCTATTTACAGTCCTAATTAAATGGAGGATTATTAGAAATGGGAAGGCAGCTATAAATAGCGTGGTCCATTTTATCTGTTTCTTTGGTGTGTAGGAAGAGCATTGCTAAGATTCTCGCTTGAAGTTCAGTTTAATTCAGAATGTGTTCTGCTTTTGTTTTTCTGCTTTGGCTTTTAAAAACAATCTCCTGATGCTGATCAAAGTGGGGAAAAGAAAACAAAAAGAGGAATCACTCTCAGTCATTTCAGCATATAGACAGAAGCAAAGCAGAATGAAATAGAGTTGGGGAGGGGTGTGTGTGGTATAAGAAAAAATAAAGCAAATGTGGGCCTAATCTTTTCTGATAACTTCTTTTTATTCCGGAAAACATCTATTAACAAATCTTATTTTCTGGTCTGTAGACAATTCGTTCTTTTCATCCAACTGTAATGTGATTAGTCTGTTCAGAGAGCAGAGGAGTGGGCATGGTATCCCGCCCTCTCCGTGGTCCTGTTAGGGCACCTTTTCCAGGGAGTGGGGCTTCTCTTGGCTTCTCTTTCTGCACACTGGACAGTGCAGAAATCAGCTCCACTCTAGAGGCAGTGCTGGGATCCAAAATGAACTTGACCTGGAGATCGAATCATGAAGCCTTTGCAAATTCCTGATTTTCCAAGTTAGGAAATATCTTTAGACCCAGAGCCCTTAATCTTGGCTCTTGGGATAAGCTGCCATACTGCTTCTCTCACACCAGCTCTCTTCACCTCCAGCCTCTACTCTACAAGCTGCCATCATCCACCTTACAGCTCTGGTCCGTCCCCTCTCTTCAGCTGCCTTCAGGATTTCTTGCTTACCTGTTTTAAATTTCCCAAGTTCTTCACCTACGTTTATAACAACTCGTAATCCTCTTCCAACCAACACATCAATTCCGGCTCCCTCCAGTGATCTTTGCTTCAAAAGGGTTCTTGTCAAAGGGGTTTGCAGGCATTGCTTAAGCTCATGGGGTGTTTTCCTCAATGCCCCATTGGTTTCGTTCATGTCTTTGTTTCTTTAATATATCATTTTTGTTCTCCCACTTAATTGATCTCAAAGCTCAAGTCAAATTATATTTCCCCCAGTTGGTAATTAATTTCCCCTTATTTTAATTCTGAAGATGCTAATGACTGAGCTAGTACTAACTGGATAGTTAGTTATCTTTATCTGTGTGTGTGGTCGTTTATGTGGTCATTTTGTTTCTCACCAACACATTTTAAACTCTTTTAGAATTGTTATATAATAAAAATATAACTAACTTAAACCTCTATTATATTTTTGGAGCATTTGAAAGATTTTCTCAAATGGTCTCATTTGATCTCCAAAGCACCTCTGTGAGGAAGGTTTTTTTGTTTTTTTTTTTTTAACAGGGTTTTTCTCTGTTGCCCAGGCTACAATGCAGTGGCATAATCATGGCTCAATCAGCCTTAGCCTCCCAGGCACAAGTGATCCACCTGGCTCAGCCTCCCCAGTAGCTGGGACTATAGGCACCTGCCACCATGATGCCCAGCTGATTTATGTATTTTTATGTAGAGATAAAGTCTTGCTATATTGCAGGGTGTTGGTCTCAAATTTTTGAGCTCAAGCAGTCTTTCCTTGTCTCTGCTTTCCAAAGTGCTGGGATTACAGTCATGGGCCACCATGCCCAGCTGAGGAGGTATAATATTATTCATAGTTTCACATCTAAGGTAATAAGAGCTCAAACAGGGGAAATAATTTGCATCAAATGACTCAGCTGGTAACTTTTTGACCCAGATTTGAAACTACTGAAGTTCTGACTGTATCCTGTGTTTTTTGTTTTGTTGTGCTGATGCTCACAATTGCTTTTATAATTATTTTTGTTTATCACAATACCTGGCACTGGATTGAATGTTTACAATTAAGAGTAGTACTTGTTAACTAAAGGAATGAAAAAATAAGTGAAAGAAGGAATGAATACATAACATTATGTGTAACACTGATGAGTTTAATGATTCAGCAAAACTTCATTGTAATTTTTTTTAGGGCACCTCCTGGGAACCTAAAACATAAAATTGTTTTGTTATTGGTACTTTCCTTTCTCAAAAACTGATAGTAAAAGTTCCAACAAGTTAGTCTTAGGTGTTTTTCCTTCAGTTCAATAGCAAATGTTATTTAAAAGCAAATTTACAGCATTTATAGAAAGTTGTTGTTGTTGTGTTGTTTTGCTTCCTCATTGTATTTTACTGCATAAAAATCTAAAACACACAAAGACATAAAACACGAAAACAAATAGTCTAATTTAAAGTGTGGCAATGATCTCAGTGCAATACATCTGGAGGAAATAATTTTTCTCTCAGTTCCCAGGTGGCTAAAAAGAGGGCTCTGTGGATAAATGTTGAAAGGATAAAACAGGTGCTTCTCTGAGCCTTGGGTTTTTCATCTTAAAATAGAGAAAATTACAGTACCTACCTCCCAAGGTTATTGGTTATTCGTTGGGCGGATCTAAGTAGAGCCTGGATATAAAAGAGCTATGTAGCTTCTAGTAACTTAACATTGCTAAGAAAAGAAACACATATGGACGTGTGTGGTGGCTCATGCCTGTAATCCCAGCACTTGGGGAGGCCGAGGAGGGCATATCATGAGGTCAGGAGATTGAGACCATCCTGGCCAACATGGTGAAACCCCATCTCTACTAAAATACAAAAAATTAGCTGGACTTGGTGGCATGTGCCTGTAGTCCCAGCTACCTGGGAGGCTGAGGCAGGGGAATCACTTCAACCCAGGTGGTGGAGGTTGCAGTGAGCCGAGATCGTGCCACTGCACTCCAGCTTGGCGACAGAGCAAGACTTCGTCTCAAAAAAAATTAAAAAAGATCAGAAACACATTTGACCTTTTTTTGCAGAAGTAAGCTTCTTTAGTGAATTTCATCTGATTTTCTTCTATACTTTTTTTGGTATTTGTTGTGAGCGCGATCCTCTTTATTTTAATAAATTCACATTTTGTCAATTATTTTAATTATTAAGGTAAGAAAGGTGTGCTTTTGTTTTGGAGGAAGAAGGAAGCCCCTACATGCATAGTAATGTCTGTGGGAATGAATCACAGTTCCTTTCTTTTCTATGAACTTAAGATTATACTCAAGCCACTCCAGAAAATGACCATGCAGTCACTGTAAATAATTCATCCAAAATCATTAAAAGCTGTTTATGTTTGGAGAAAGGTAGCCTCTCTTGCAGTGATAATGACTGCTAGATGAGAGGATTAAGCTGATTACATTTTTGGAACACCTAGATTGTCCACAGTAGAGAGAGCAATGAATTCCTCGCATGAGCTAAGGAATTTGGCAAAAGGATGAATCAACAGGAAAGGAAGAATATGAAGCATCTATGAATGAACATGTAGCCTCCCCGACGAAAGTGAGAAAGACTTTGAGTAATAGCTGAAGTCATGTAGCTGGGATGTTCCATCTACATTTGAGAATAAAAACAAGCATCCTGTAGGCAGTGTCTGTGCCAAATTCATGAAGTCATCATAGACTTGAAATCGGCTGCTTGGGGAAATAGATTTTAAAGTCGAGTTTCTGGCCATTACTAGGATATTTTTTTTTCCTGGACATTTTATGTATTTATTTACTTAGGTCAGGATAACAAATGGTACATTGTCCATAGAGCTTAGCTGCTATCCCAACCCCAGGCCCCATGATCCTTTAGCGAATTCAGCCAAGCAGAAATGTATGTTGAATAAAACCATGTTGAGGGATGACTAGGAAGATGTTCATTTGAGAAAAGGATATGATGTCAATCCCAAACTCAGATGAAATGTTCTAAGAGTATTCCAGAGATAGGGTCTGTGAATCTATTGAAACAGAGGATACCCTACTCTTCACAGATAGGTGTTTATTTGCATGAGTCCATAGGCATGTGAGCTTTTGTTTCTTAGCTGGAGGGTTAGACAGAAGAAGTGACAGGTGATTAGGGATGGGGTAGAGCTGGGATGAATTAGGAGAAAGATTAGAGAATGCAGGCAGAAGCTGATGGCAGCAATTTGACTTAGAACCTTATGGGACTTGGGATACATACACTGTAACCTTGAGACCTAGATAACAGTGTTTTATACAGATCTGAGGAGAAGACGTTATTTCCCCCACAACCCAGCTACTGCTATTGGTACAGCTTTAGTGCCCTGTGGGCACTAAAGACCACCTGAAGATGACTGCCTGGCTTGGAGTGAGAATAGAAGAGCCATAGCACTTGGAAGAGCGGGGTCTGCGCTGAGATTGTTTACAGCAGAAGAGGCAATGAACTCCCGTCTGAGCTAAGGAATTCAGCAAAATGATGAATCAACAGGAGAGAGAGAATATGAAGCCTCTATTCGATGAATGAACATGCAGCCTCCCAAACAAAAGTGAGAAAGATTTTGAGTAATAGCTGAAGTCACATAGCTGGGATGTTCTATAAACATTTGAGAATAAAAGCAAGCAAAGCAGCCAATGTCCTTTCTGTTCTAATATGAGTAATTTTTGAGTGCTAGAGACTATTGGGCATAGCCCTCAAAGGAGATGGGCTGTGCAAATCTTAATAAATGTGTTGCATGAATCATCTGACTATGGTATGAAAAATGATCCCTTTTATGTCAAGGAGCTGCCCACAGATGTTGGTTTAATTTTAGTCAAAGTAATTTTATGCCCACAACATTTGGATGAGTTTGGTCAAAGGAAAAAGGTTTACTAGACACATAATCAGAAATACCTTTGTCCTCACCTGAGAGTAGTCATGCCTTAGATATTAACTGGAAGGGCATGCCACTTTTTTGGAAGGATAGAGGCATAGCATGAAAAGGTCTAGGTGAAATCTCTATGAAAACTTTGGCAAAGAGGCAGGGCGTGGTGGCTCATGCCTATAATCCCAGCACTTTGGGAGGCCAAGGTGGGCAGATGAAGAGATGGAGACCATCCTGTCCAACATGGTGAATCATTGTCTCTACTAAAAAACCAAAATTAGCTGGGTGTGGTGGCATGCACTTGTAATCCCTGCTATTTGAGAGGCTGAGGCAGGAGAATTGCTTGAACCTGGGAGGCAGAGGTTGCAGTGAGCCAAAATCCTGCTACTGCACTCTAGCCTGGTGACAGAGCGAAACTCTGTCTCAAAAAAAAAAAAAAAAAAAGAAAAAAAACATTGATAAAGACTGAATAACTGTAGATATTCTAGACAGGGACGGAATGGGGGTATAACGTTTGTTTAAGTTTTCGGAAGACACTTGATAACACAACCTGGATATGGTGGAGAGCCTTCACGTTCCTTTTCAATAGTAGTCTCTTAAGGATGAGGTGTGGGTAAACAGCAAATTGCTGCCGACTTACTAATTAGCATGCCCACACCACTGATTTCCCTATGTCTTAGTTGTGCACACACATTGGCTTTACAGCATCTGAAGGCCAAGCTTGTGGCCTGGCATATGGTGCTCCCTCAAATAAGCACAACTGTCTGCCTCTCTGTTTATCTAATCATCGCAACAGAAAAATTGACTTTTCATTTTTCTTTTCCCCAGGCCCTGGGAGATGTATGTGCCAGATACTTGACATTCTTTGTAACAGAGTCAATCATAATTAGAACTCCAAATTAAAGCACAGTCTCAGCTAGGGCATGTGGTGTTTTATATGATTTGTTTGAACAAGTGTATTATAACTTGAAAACGACTAAGTTTTTTTTATATGTAATCATCTTGCAGGGTTTTATTTGATCAGAATATTAGATGAACTGAGAAAGCAAAGGATATAAAATAGAGAAATTTATCTGAAACTTTATTCTTTTAAGTAATAGGTTTGGGGTTTGGTTTTGGTTTTTTTTCTTTTGGTTTTGTTTGGTTTTAAAATGCTCATTATAGAATGTTGAATATGGTCAGATGTTGGGTGTGAAGTTCATTAGAAATTAACTCTGAAAAACATGGTTTAGTCATTCAGTTACCTTTTCCATTGGAGTCTTGATTTGGCTCCACTTTTTAAATAAGATTTTTAAAAAATGTCCTTAGTAAATAAACCAAGTCTTTATTTAGGATATGGTACCCCAATACCCTCACAATCCTTAATGAGTAAGAGCCATTATCCACTCAAATGTTAGAACTTAAGCCAAAAAAAAAATTCCCTAGAACTCCATTTCCTCATCTATAATGAGAAAGGACATACTTGAGTAATCTCCATGAAGTTATATAATTCATTGACAATTCTAGTAGCTAAGGGTAGAGCCTGGATTAGAACTCAATTCACTTACTCAATTCACTTATTTAAAACAAACAAAACAATGCAAAAAACCAAACTGATCGACTTTATATTGCACAACATTGTTTAGGGGCTGTGGAAGAGTGTGGAATAGGAAAGGGTATTTAACACAAATTATTCACCAACTTGGAACTTTTTCTCGGTTATGAAGCTTCATCCAAGATTCTAAGTTGCTTTTCCCATATGCTTATGCTCATGATTTCTCAGCCTGTGAACGTGGTGGGAAGGCACATCTACAGCTCATCTTTTTTTTTTTTTTTCTTTAAGATGAAGTTTTGCTATTATCACCTCGACTGGAGTGCAATGGCATGATCTTGGGTCACTGCAACCTCCATCTCCCAGTTTCAAGAAATTTTCCTGCCTCAGCCTTCTGAGGAGCTGGGATTACAAACATGTGCCAGCACGACTGGCTAATTTTTTGTATTTTTAGTAAAGACAGGGTTTCACCATGATGGCCAGGCTGGTCTTGAACTCCTGACCTCAAGTGATCTGCCTGCCTCAGCCACCCATAGTGCTAGGATTACAGGTGTGAGCCATTGCATCAGGCAATGCCTAAAGCATATCTTGATGTGCTTAAGGGTGCAATGCCAACAAATTCTACTTTCATGGCTGTTGAAATTCTGTGGACATTTAAGATCCAGTTTGACACAGCCATTTTGTGTTCTTTGAGAGAGGGTATTATTGAAATTCTTTTTTATCCAAGATTTTTGTGACAATTTCATTCATTCCTACTTTCTTTAAACCAGTAGTAGTTATTCATATGCATTCTTCCATTTTCTTTGCATGATTAACTGGCATACACTAGTTCTTCATATTATTATTCCTAATAATAGTAATTTCAGGCTATAATAGGCTAGCAATTCATTGTCATCACCTGACTCAAATAAACCTGCTAACTGAGAGTTTCTACTCTTGTCAATGGCTTTGATCATACTGATAAGCATTTTAGTGCTCCTTCCTTCTCACCATGGCTGAGCCTTTTCTACATATTCCTCTTGGAATGGTTGTGCCAAACTTTTTCATCAGGAGCCATTTTTAAAGCCTTTGCTATCTCCTCACTACAGAATATGGCAGCATTTCGTTGGCAGTAAAATCAGTTAAACTGCATATAGAATGCTTTCGTTTCTTCTGAATAAAATGTGTTACACAAACTTAAGTCATTGCTCTTTTTAAAAACCAAAGTAGAATAAATTGTTTTGTAAGATAATTTTGCCACTATACATATATTTTCCTTTGGCCTCTTCTTGGAAAACCTTTATTGCAGCTTGCACTGTGAGAGCTTTGTCGTTTTCGCCACACATTTCCGTCAAGGAAGCCCTTGGACCACTGCCATGATAGGCCTCTGCTGGACGCTTCCTTCAAGGGCTGTCAACACCTCTCTTAATTGTCTGGCTTAAACATCAGGCTAGCAATGTGTTAAAGTTAGATGGCGAATATACTTAAGACAAATATGTAAATTTTTAGTCTTTCAAATATGTATTCAACCAGCATATACAGATTGTAAAATGAAAGCCAGAGAGAGAGAACAAGAAAGAAGTAGGAGAGAGAAATATGTATGTGTAAATAGGAAAGCTAAAATAGAAATGCTGTGTGTGTAAATATCCAATTTCTGGATTAAGATGTATCGCAAATACATATGATCAATACTTAGCAAGTGTACTGCCTTTCGAAACGCCAGCAAATCTTGGTGAGCAGAAATCAGTACCCTGTCCATAGTAGGATCTAGAATTTGAATGGAAACAGTCTTTAATTTTAAATATTCATCTGTTTTTTAATTTTAAATAGTCATCTGTTTTCATTTGTAGATATCATGACACTCACTTTAAGAGGTGATCTGAGTTCAAATTCCCCAAATTATATTTGCATTTGACTTCTTACACATGTTGTAAGTTGTTCCTTGAATTCCAATTTCTCTTTGAGTAAGTTCTTAGATGATATATCTAGCTAGGTCACTTAGAGTCACCTCATAGTCATTCTCAAATATGATTATAGGCTATTTCAGATGCATTTCAGGAAAATGTCATGTGTCAAGGTGTCAATTCTGAGCAATTTTTACATTTTGCCGATTCTATTATAGAAGTGGCCCTCACCCATAAGTAGGTTGGAGGAGTAAGTCTGTAATGTTCTAATGCCATTATCACTTTATGTGGGCAGAATGTCTCTCTAACGCTGAAATGGTATATATATACATATATAACCTGTGGCCTACCTGACTATCATAGCTTCATAGATCAAAATATTGTTATGGTCATATAAATGACTATAATGTGGGTGTTTTAGAATTGCACTTTTGTTCATACGTAACTGGTCCCAACTCAAATCTGCTTCATTATTTTTGACTCAAAGGATAGTTTTTCACATCAGTAGTGCCTCAAACTCTACTGATGAACTTAACACCCAGCCATATCCTGTTAGTTTTTAATCGGGAGGAAAAAAATAGGCTGCTATTTGAACCAAACTGACAGCTTTTGTTGATGAGCTGTGAGACAGATTAAATTCTGTCTTGCTCTTCAATTGTTTCTGAGGCTCTGTGGGACTTAGAGTAATATAATTTTATTTGTGTCAGTAAAGTTGACAGCCCTGACTCAAGACCACAGGGAGCTGAGATGTTGATTAAGAAGCATCATATTGACCATGGCTTAAGTGGATAACAAACTGAGAGGGAAGACTCTGGAACTACTTTGGCCTGTCCATGAACTCGTCTCAAGCAAATATGCTTTGAATTTTAACTCCTATTTTTGAATTTTTTATTTTTAATTTTTGTGGATACGTAGTAGGTGTAACTATTTGTGGGATACATGCGATGTCTGGGTATGGACAAGTAATGCATAGTGATCACATCATGGAAGGTAGGGTATCTATCCCCCCAAGCATTTATTCTTTGTGTTAACAAACAATCCAATTATACCCTATCAGTTACTTAAAAATGCACAGTTAAATTATTATTGAGACTGGGCACAGCGACTCAAGCCTGTAGTCTCAGTAATTGAGAGGGCAAGGCAGGAGGATCCCTAGAGCCCAGGAGTTCGAGACTAGCCCAGGCAACATGGCGAAACCCCATTGCTACAAAAAATATAAAAATTAGCCAGGCATGGTGACCTGTGCCTGTAGTCCTAGCTATTTGGGAGGCTGACACAGGCAGATTGCTTGAGCCTGAGAGGTTGAGGCTACAGTGAGCTGTCATCACGCCCTGTACTCCAGCCTGGGTGACAGAACAAAACCCAGTCTTAAAACAAGCAAACAAAATTTTAAAAAATCATTGACTACAGTCACCCATTGTGTTATCAAATACTAGCCCTTATTCAGTAATTCAATTGTTTTTTTTTGTACCCAGAGTAATTACTGTACTTAGTAAGAGCTTTCAAAATTGTCAGGTTATCTCAGGAAATTATTTTTATCCAAGACTTATTCCATTTTTTTTCCAGTTGTGTGGGTCCCCCACAATATTGTTTCTTTAGAAATAAAATTAGAAATATTCAGAATAATGAACACAACAGAGAATGAGTAGAATAGCTTAAAAAAAAAAGAATCAAATAAGGAAGAGATGGATAGTAAAACAGAAGTGGATATAAGCAGTTTAGGATATATTTTATCAAAAATTGCTTTTTAAGTGGCACTTTTCTTGCTGCAGAAGACATTATTGAACAAAAAACAAGCCCAGTGCAATTCAATTTAAATTTATCACTCTATTATTTTAATATATTTACTCAGGGTTAACAACTCATTAAACAGCAAACTGCTCACTCTTAATGAGTCTCTGATGCTAAAATCGAGCTGACTTAAATTTCACTGTAAAATAACAGCACTATTGCATACAAATGTAATAAAAATTAAAGGCTATTGAATGACTGTGGAGCGGAAAGCAGATCTGTGACACAAAACAGAAAATGTAGCACAGACATGTGACTGGCAGAAATATGAGTAATAGCTTTTATTCACCAAAACATGATAAGCCCACTTTTCTTTTGCTGTAGTGGAGTCTGTGAAACATGAAGTCATGTGTATTTTTTTTCACATTACATTGTTTGTAAAACAAGAGTTCTAGACTCAATTGAAAAGAATTTAAACGTGTAACTCATGTAACAGGACCCAGCAGACTCTATCATCAAGGTTTTGATAGCACTAGTGAATGCTGGGTTCCTTGTCACACTGGCCAATGATGGGTCGATCATCAAAAATAAGCACTCTTTATGTTAGCCAGTTATTTCTGGGATACTCTTGAAGAGTATGTCACATGTGCCCACAAATTTGCCAAGCATCTCTAGGTATCACGTGATATCTAAATTTGTCTTTTTCTCCTTCTCCATCTCCTGGTTGTCCATGAAGTATTGGCCTCAAATCCGCTTGCCTGTGCCCACCATGGAAACCATCCATCATGAATAGTACCTATTCCCCTCGTACAGGAGTGCATTCCTCCCCAAGCCTACCATCTTCCGTGTGTCACAGCAATGCTGAATTTCCCACAGAGGTGGGGTTGATGGACTCTTTCTCAACTCTTTGGTATAGAGTATCACCTGAGCTAAGAAGTTCTCCTTTTACATCAAATTTCAGAATTTTTTATTGGATTTTAATTGTTCTGGCAGCTTTGCCACTATCCCGTCTCTCAAGCCCGACCATCCCCTCCGTCTTTCTAAGGTCTCTCAGAACCTTAACCCCAACGAAACCCACTTCCTTTTCTCCCATTATGACACAAATTTCCTGTGAGTATCGGTGAAGCAAACAGATACAGTGATAGCTGGTGAAAGACAAAGGACACTGAGCTAATATTTTTATTAACAAGATGGGCCCTTGTACCGTCAACCAAGGAGAGCCTTGCTATAAATTTATTCACAATGGCAAGGGCCTTGGGCAACATTTAGATGGAAAATGTTGATGAAAAATATACTACTTATGTTTCTGGATAGGAAACATACTATTCATGTAACAAAATAGGACATTTAAAGGAACTCGCTTTGTTTTTCTTTTTCTTTATTTTTTTTAATGAAAGTTCATCCTTCAGTCACCATGTCATCAAGGAAAACAACATTTAGAAATTATGGCTATCACTAACTCACTCTGATTGAGCCATGGCCCTATCATTTTATCCTTGTCAATAAGCAACCCTGTGTTAGGGTTTTAAAAGTTGTTTAAAATATGTGTACAAAGATGTATTTTCTATCTTGGCCCACATATTTGCCAATATTTTCACAGAATCACAATTGTCAGAAAACACAGTGAAGCTTGAGTTAAAACAAATCTGCAAAGAAGTAAAACATAAAACTCTTCAATAGATTTTCAGATAGATGATTTATTAGTCCAAATTTGGGCATTGAAACTAGCCTATATTCTGTTTAAGAAAACTGTAATTTTCATGCTTCTTTTAATTCAATACAATTTATATATTGAATATAGAAGAGTTTTTCACGTATTGATATGGCTTTCTAGGTGTTGAAATTCTAATTCAATGTTTTAAAGATTCAGTAATAATAGGGTTTTTATTTCTACATGATAAGTATTCTCTAATTTACTCTTCTTCTTTCTATACAAATTAACTATTTTTGGTTCACAGTCATTTTCATGATAGACCCGATTTCTTACATTGAAATTCATTTTAACGTTTGGATTGAGCGTTGGATCCCTTTGGCCTTTTATTTATTGAGGTATAACTTACATACAATGAAAATCCCAAATCTTACATCTACTGTTCACTGAGTTTGACAAATGCATAAAATTCTGGACTCCACATCCCTTTAACAAGGCGTGGAGCTTTTTCACCTTCTCAGTACCCTGGAAAAGTTCCCTCATGCCCATTCCCATTTCTCCCCTTCCTCTAAGCAACCACTGATCTGATTTCTATCACCGTAGTTTGCTTTTTCATGTCCTAGAATTTTATAAAAATGACATCACATACTGTATTATTTTCTTGTCTGTCTTCTTTCACTCGGAATACTGTTTTTGAGACTCAGTAGATTGCCCTTTAATAGTATACATAAAATCGAGTCTGAAAGATTTGAAAAAGTTAGAACTTCTTATAAAATTAGACATTGTGGTTTGCTATCTGCTGAATGATGAAGATGAACGGTGTACTTAAGTGACTTTAAGGCCCTGAGATAGTTTTTGACTATTGTAATACTTTCAGTCTTTGTTTTTACATTCTTTAATTATTACTTTGAAATTTTAGTATTTTTAAAAATAATGAACTTAACGTAATTGTAGCCTCAGCACAACAACTAAGTTATACATTCAGTAAAAATACTTTTTATTTGTAATGTTGTATGTTCACGGTCAGCCTCCTAGAAACTGATGAATCCCATCAATTTCTACTGATAGTTAAGGTCAGTTAACCAATTAGTTACTCATTTTCTTTTTTCCTATATATTCTTTTTAGTAATTTATTAAAATTATTTTCTAAGACCTTCACTTTCTTAAAGAAAAACAATTTGAGACTTGGCCATTTAGCTAAAATCTTAAAGAACTATTTAATTTACAGTATAGGTAAGGCAGAGATCTTATCTTCTGTCCATAAACAGTAAGAATTATTGTTTTTTTCTCTAAGTGGCAAAAGTGAGATGAGGCAAGAAGTTGAAGAACGCCTAGCCAACTAGCATATGAAGCCTACAAGTTTCCAGCTGTGGGTTTGATGAAAAATAATGAGACATTTGATATAACTTAGGATCTTATTTGAAAAGTAAGCCATCATATACTTTAACTTACTGGTATTTCAAAAGTAAAAATATATACTAATTACTTGTTTTTATTTCACTTATTTCATGCTACACATCTGTCTTAGTACAAACTCATGTTTATGCAATGAGGTTTATTAGACTGATAGTTCATATATTATCCCCTTTAATATCGAATCATTGAAAAAAAACTCTGAGAAAATTGTCTCCCCTTACTACTGATTGCTTATGGTACCAATTCAGTATATGAGAAGATACTATTATTACAATTATTCACATCCTTAAGAAAATAAAACTCTATAATTTATACAATGGAAATATAAAGGTATTTTAGAAGGTATTTGTATATGTTAAAACAACAGCATATTTAAAATTTACCTTGAGAAAAACAAGCAAACACACAAACCTAATAAGGCAATAGCAGATATATTGTTGATTGATCCAGTGGCATTACAGAATTAGACACTAACCTATTTACGGTAGCAAAAAAATAACTTTCAATTTGATGGATTCTTTTTTAAGAAGACTCATCATACTTTTTGGAAAATAAAGTGTTAACATTCAATATAACATAACTACCTTAGTCACTTTAGCTCCACAGGTGATTGGGACAGCACTCCTGGCCTGAGTAATAAAATGGTAATAACCTCAGTTAGAACAAATTATTGTTTTACTGGTTCAGTACCCTTAACATTATAATAGATGCCCCATAAGGTGCTATGTATAAATCCTTTAAAAAAAAAAAACCTAAACTTGAATCATCATGTAAATGTTTTAGGGCAACTCATTGCTTAGAGAAATCCTTTGAAGTTTTCTTTTAAAATGCAAAAACTCCTACTGCCTTATCTGTTTTGTAAATTAGGTTGTATTCATACCAGTTTTGTTGAAAAGCGACACAATCATCTAAGCGTAAAAGTTTTAGAAATAATGTGTAAGTATATCTAAGGGAGCTGTTATAGGACATAAATGCATTGACATTTTAGTGGATCTCAGTCTAGAGGAGGTGAGAGGAGGGCTAATCATAATCATAATAATTGGGACTGTGTTAGAATTACATGTCTTTCCCCTGCTCTGATAAAAAAATATGCTGCCTTAGACAGCAACTGATACCAGTCAGAGCATGTCATATCTTTTAGATATTTGGGGGCAGAGAAAAAAAGGTGATGAATTACAATACTTGAGATACTAGATACTATAGCCTTTAAAATAAATATTACATCCTTTTGGTTCTACTTTTAAATGAAGATGGTCCATGAAATAAGTTATGATCAAAAGTAATGCAAGGGCTTAAAGTCTAAGAAGAAAGTCCAGCATTTACAGAATGGTGACCTGTCTTTCCTTGGCAACTAATATTATGAACATCAATTTCTCATCACTTTGTGGCTTCAAGAAATTCTACCATCAGAGATCTGAATCACCTTTCTTACAGGTCTTCAAAAAAGATCTCCAAGGTCTGTGGGAGATAAGCTTAGAAACAGTGGCTGAAAAGGAGAAAAATTCAGATTCTAATCCTCAGGGCTTTCCGTAACAAATAATAAAGTAAAGTCTTAGAGCTCATCTAAGCACCTTGGTGCTTCCTTTGGGTACAAGTTCCTGTTTATTAGACAGGCATGGTGACTTCTAGACACATTCTTCCAAAAACAGCATGAGGATTTTACTTCCTTTGTTTTTCATGTGTTACGCAATTCCAAGATCAATCATGTACAAACTTGTTTGACACTTCAATTTTTGGTTCTACATAAATGCCATCATTTTATGTGTATCTCAGCTGATAATTAGCAGTTATGTATTAGTGCTTGATTTTCTAGACCAACATTAAAAAATATCTTCCAAAAATTATTCAGTTGCAGAAGGTATTGGTGGCTAGCAGGTCTTCCATGAGTCGGCCCATGTTAGCCAGTGTCACCCTTTCTCTAGCCCATGAGTTCTGCTCTGCGAGAATGGTATTGGAAGAACAGACAACCTACCTACAGCACCTATCCTGTCCTGTTCATATTGTGGACAGTGATCAAAAGACAAACGGGCATATGGAAGATGGATGGTGAACATCTTCTGTTTTGTCTGCCTTGAGTACACGGGAGTTAACTTTCATTTTCATGATTGCTTACTATTAATGTCTTAGATGTAGCATGAGAAGATCTTGCATTTTCTTTTTGTGTAGAACTCTGCTGTTCAATATAGTAGTCACTAGTTATTACATAATTAAAATATAGCTAGTATAAATAAGGAGGTAAATTTTAATTCTTATTTCAGTATGATTTCCGTTTAAATTTAAACACCAAAGCAGTGTAAAATATTTTTCATCAAATACAATTTTTGTTCTAATAGAACTATATTTCACCTAAAGCACGGAAAACTTAGCACTGAGTTGCAGTGTTCTGTAAATATAAAAATACACTAGAGTGTAAAGACTTAGTTTTGAGAAACAAATAAATTATCTCTAACTATATATATATATTTGACGTTGAAATGATATTTTGAATATACTGGGCTATAAAAAATAAATAATATTATTTAATATTTCTTTGTACTGTTTCTAATGTGAATCCTAGAACATTCATAATTGAATATGTAGTTCACATTATGTTTCTCTTGGACAGTGCTGAGCTAGAAAAATCTGCAATGTGTAGCAATTATTTCTCTGGCTTCATAAAGAAAATGTCAATCCAGGGCTGAGGATTTATTTATGAAAACCTAAAGACAGCCGGTTTTCTTGATGGTTCATGCCCTTGGGGAAAGGGCCTATTTCCCCATATATAAGAGGACTAATCTTGGGATGGATAATTTTTTTTTTTTTTTGGCCTATTATGACGTTCTTTAACATTTTCTCCTATACTTGCTCTTCTTCCTTGTATGTAATACATCCTTTCTAGCAGTGGGTTTAAAGGTTTTCCTTCCTCTCCTTTTTGATCTGTAAAATATGCATTATGGTGAGAGGTAAGCTGATGGTTCAGAAAGGTCATTAAAGTTTCAGCCCGGCGTAGTTGGAAAGATATGAATTCAAATAGTGGTTCTCCCAGATATCTGCTAACATGACCTTGGGTACGTTGCTCAACTTTTCTAAATTTTAGTTTGCTTCATCTGAAAAAGGTACCTAATAGGGAAGTTTTAGATATTAAAATCAACGAGATCTAAGAGAAACAAGAAATATGACAATCCCTAGTATATAGCAGGCCCTCAAACATGTTCTGAACCAAGATATCCCTGTAAGAGTTAAAGAAAGAGGAAAGAAACACAAAAAAGGGCTCAACAAAGATTTATTTTGGAGATTCAACCTGCAGGGGGCTTTTGGCCAATTTCAGTCAGGCGCGCTGTCTCTTTATTTTTATTGCACTTTAGGTTATGGGGTACACGTGCAGAACATGCAGGATTGTTGCATAGGTACATACATGGCAATGTGGTTTGCTGCCTCCATCTCCCCGTCACCTATATCTGGCATTTCTCCCCATGTTATCCCTCCCCAACCTCCCTACCCAGTCCGTCCCTCCCCTATTCCCCCTCAACAGACCCCAGTGTGTGATGCTACCCTCCCTATGTCCATGTGTTCTCATTGTTCAACACCTGCCTATGAGTGAGAACATGTGGTGTTTGATTTTCTGTTCTTGTGTCAGTTTGCTGAGAATGATGGTTTCCAGATTTATCCATGTCCCTACAAAGGACAGGAACTCATCAATTTTTTATGGCTGCATAGTATTCCATGGTGTGTATGTGCCACATTTTCTTTGTCTAGTCTATCATCGATGGGCATTTGGGTTGGTTCCAGGTCTTTGCTATTGTAAACAGTGCCACAATGAACATATGTGTGCATGTGTCTTTATAATAGAACGATTTGTAATTCTTTGGATATATACCCAGTAATGGGATTTCTGGGTCAAATGGAATTTCTATTTCTAGGTCCTTGAGGAATCGCCACACAGTCTTCCACAATGGTTGAACTAATTTACACTCCCATCAACAGTGTAAGAGTGTTCCTATTTCTCCACATCCTCTCCAGCATCTGTTGTCTCCAGATTTTTAATGATCGCCATTCTAACTGGTGTGAGATGGTATCTCAATGTGGTTTTGATTTGCATTTCTCTAATGATCAGTGATGATGAGCATTTTTTCATATGTTTGTTGGCATCGCATACGTCTTTTTTTGAAAAGTTTCTGTTCATATCCTTCACCCACTTTTGAATGGGTTTTTTTTTTTTTTTTTTTTTTTTGTAAATCTGTTTTAGTTCTTTGTAGATTCTGGATATTAGCCCTTTGTCAGATGAGTAGATTGGAAAAATTTTTTCCCATTCTGTTGGTTGCCTCTCTTACAGACTAAGAGTATTGATTGGTTTTAGGGTGAGGTAACTTTATCACAGGCTTGGAATGTTTCCGTGTGGGGAATTTTATGGTGGAGTTGAAATGTCTCTGGTTAGAAGGGAGGTTATCTGGGGGCTGACATCTCTGGTTGGAAGGAGTTATCTTGGGGCTGGCAAATCTGTAGCTGGAGAGGAGTTTACCTTACGGTTGGAATGTTTCTGGTTGGAGATGTTATTTGTGGTTTATGATCGGGCTGACCTTAGCCATTAGGCTCATGCCCTTTGGATTTAGGCAGTTTTTGAGCAAGGGGAGCATTAGAATGGCAATGCTTGTTAAAGATGGCTGTGCTCCTGCTGTGCCAATCCCCAAATTTTAAATGTCCATCTTTACTTAGTGACTTATGGAGTCATAACTATTAGGACACGTACCGCAGTAAGTCTAAGATATACACTAGCTTACCAGATGGATCCCCCACCTGGCAAAGGGAAAATCCTCTCCCTCTACTACCTTGGTCCTTCTTTTTACATTCTGTGCAACTTTTCGGTTTTTCCACTTGCATTAAAATTAGATTACCACTTAGATTAGATCAAAAGATTGTCCCTGGTTGTGAGAAGAAAGACTACTTTAAGCTACCACTAATCCCTTAATACACCGTTATATTTGGGTACATTTTTTTCCTAGCAGAAAAATTATTATTCAGCCTTCTCTGAAGTACTAAAAGTCCTTTGCCAACATCAGCCCAGTGCAAGTTAACCTGTTATGAGATTTGTTTTATGCTTTGGAAATGCTTGTCAGACAAGCTTTCAACATTGAGATGTGTGATTTACATTAGTTTGCATAAGAACATGTCACTCCAGGGACAAATTTCTCTCTTTATCCTTTCTTAAACTACAAAACAGATAAAGAGGGTTAGGTGGTTGCTTTTTAGTGTGTGAGTAATCATTTGGGATTCACAGAAATAGTAGACGCACTGTTATTAGTGAAACCTTAGTTCCCTTTATAGATGTTTCTTATGTCCCCTTTGTAATATTATTATTGTTACCAAATGCAAACTTTATTTCTCAGTTTGGATGATTGGTCTCAATCAGACCCATTACCTCTTTATCTTCTTATATTTTAGGGTCACTTCATGCTTAGAGGCAACTTGCTGAAAGTGGAGGTCAGCATGATCCTTTCTCTTAGAAGATGTAGCCCTTCCCTTGAACTTAGGTAACTGACTCATAGCCTGAGTCAGTCTCTTGAATCTGTGAACAAAAATAAAAATGAACTAGACATGATGTTTGCAGACAGTCTTCTTTGAATATAAAATATATAGGCAGAGGAAAAGATTAAACCAGGCAGATTAACCTCAAGGCATAAAGACAAATGCTAAAATGTACTCTAACGTCAAGGGTTAAGCGTTCCGTGATGGAAGCATTCCATGATTGGAAGATTCTTTATCCAATGTTTCTGTACCCATTGCAACCCCAATGTAAACATTAAACAATTCTTTTAAAATTTGAATGCTCAAACAAGAAAGTAAAGCTAGAAGATAATTTTTAAGTCATTATATGGCGATTAGAGGAAGAGAAATGAAGGGTAATGTGAGATATTAGAAATAGGTGCTTTGAATAGCAAATGAGATATTGCAAGGATAGATAAACTCACTATCTCCTCTGCAGTATAGTATCATTGGTGCAGAGGATTCGGGATAGAAATCCAGTGTGGGAGCCGAGATGTGATCTTTATGTGCAATATCTACTTCAAAAAGTCAGGTAATGGTTATCAGACAGTTTGCTATAAAGAACATCTTAGTTTCATTTCCTGTTCAAGGCAGGAGTTTTCTCCTAAACATTCATGACAGAAGATAACCTATCTTGTGCTCCAATCACCCGGTCTTCTACCAGAGGTTGAAGTGACATTTTGGCTCCATTTTATCATATTTTATATAAGAAGCTGGGAATTCGAGCATCTTACTCTGCTCCTCAGGGATCCTGGAGTAGCTGGTAATGTGCAGAAAGGATGTCAAAGGGCCTTGTCACTAATAGCTGTGGGATAACAGAGCGTGTGAAATAGTCTATGCCTAGGTTTGAAGCCTAAGCAGAGCCTCTTCTACTTCCCTCAAAATCTATTTCTTAGCACCAGCAAGACTGGATCTGTTCAGTGGGATGTCAGTTTGGGGAGAAGCAGAGGAAATATTGACATCATGTGGAGTCTGGAAGAGACAGAACACATCTCTTTGTGCTTTGAAGGTACAGTGACTCTATCCAGTAGTAAAAGGTGCTCAAATGAATGGCTTGAAATTTAACCAGATTATCAAATGCTCCTTCCCTGACAAATAGCTCAGACATTGATGACAGGAGGTGGACCTGAGAAAGGAAGCAATGCAGACTCTTTCATTAATGAACAGCTCCACTTCTCAGAAAATTCTTTTAGTTATCTGCTGTCTGTCTTCTATATTGCACTCAAGTCTAACTCTGACTTTTAAAATAAACATATAAATTATAACTTTCTCTGTGACAATAACTTTTCAAATGTTTTTTGACATCTATTCAGTACCCAGCTCCCTTTTGAAAATTGGGCCATCATTTCCCAACCACCAATTTCTGACGCTATTTCCCTCCGCCCTCTGGGTTCAAGCGATTCTCCTGCCTCAGGCTCCTGAGTTTCTGGGATTACAGGTGCCTGCCACCATATGTGGCTAATTTTTGTGTTTTTAGTAGAGGCGGGGTTTCACCACGTTGGTTAGGCTGATCTGGAACTCCTGACCTCGTGATCCACCTGCATCAGCCTCCCAAAGTGCTGGGGTGATAGGCGTGAGCCTCCATGCCAGGCCTCTGTAATTATTTAAAGACTCCTAACAGTGGTCCCATGATCATAACGATAGGTCCCTTTTATATTTCAGGATGGCACTCATTTGGGTCTAATTCTTGAACTCACATGAAGATTCTAATTGCTCTCATATTCTCTACTTTTCTATCTGGAGCATTTCACTGATAAACATCTGTGTTGTGATTCTTCTAGAGTGGAGATTATTTCTCTTGTGAGGAAAAAAGTGAAAGTTCCCAGTTCTACTTTCTCTGTTTCACCACACCTTCTCTTTTAAGTAGTAGTCCTAAACCTTCTCTGTTCTTCTCCAGACAGATCATAAATGTTATACCTCAACACAAAACAAAGCAAAACGAAACCTTATTTCATTATTGGCCTTGTATGCAACACTGAGTTGATGCCAGTCTCAATTTACCTGATACCATTTACTTCCATAATAACAATCATATAAAAACAATAACAAATATTTATTTAGAGCTTTCTCTGTTCCAAGCACTGTTCTGACCACTTTACATATATTTACTCAATTAACTTTAACAATAATTAATGAGGTGGGCCAGGTACAGTGGCTAAAGCCTATAATCCCAACACTTTGGGAGACTGAGGTGGGTGGATCACCTGAGGTCAGGGGTTCAAGACTACGTTGGCCAACATAGTGAAACCCATCTCTACCAAAAATACAAAAGTTAGCTGGGCATGATGGTGCATGCCTGTAAACCCAGCTGCTCAGGAGGCTGAGGCAAGAGACACGCTTGAACCCAGGAGGCAGAGGTTGCAGTGAGCCAAGACTGTGCCACTGCATTTTAGCCTAGGCAACAGAGTGACAGTCCGTCTCAATAAATAAATAAATAAATAAAAATAATTACTGAGGTGGCAATTGTTAATATCTCCATTTTGGTGAGATAGAAAGAAACTGAACTCAGAAGCCAAGTGGCTTGAGGAAATACATTGGACTAGAAGGTGGAGGAGCTGAGGTTTGAAGTTTCAGTGCAGGCATATGGCTCCAGGGTTCATGGTCCTTTACCATTACACCATGCTGCTATGCCTACTTTCAGGAGTATGCACCCTTTTATGTTCTTTCCTGTTTTTCTGAGCCTTATTTTATCTTTTATATATTTTTAAACTCTGAGCTCCTTAGAGAGTTTTCCAATGGCCAGGCAAATTTATTTAGGTCCTCTGAGTAGGCTCTGAATGGAAGAAAGTGTTTTTCATCCCTAAAACCCACATGAATACTTCAGATGCACAAGGGTCAAGGTCAGGGCCTGAAGGAGAAAGTATCACAGCACAAGTAACAATGTTAAAAGGAAGATAAAAACTGGAAATATATTAAGGTCAAATACGAGAATCTACAGGGACACTGTCCTGGTTAAGCAGCAAGAGAAAGGAAGTAGCATAAGGCGATTCAGCAGGGGGGAGATGTGAGACCAACAGCGTTTGATCAGTGAGGCTGGAGGAGAGACTTTCCAAATTCAGTTATGGAGGAGAATGCCAGAAGAGTGGGGGAGAGAGTGAGCCAGAGATTCCCAATTCTCCTGGCAACTCTAAATACTAGGGGTACTAGCACCCAGGTATTGGCTTTTAACGGCATTCTCTAATAAAAGGGACAAGGCATCCTTGGAAAAATGGCTAATTCTAGTACAGAGCAGGAAATAGACAAGATAAGCCTGGAGCACCTGGTAGTGACAGAAAGGAAGAAAGTGCAGAAAGAAAGAAAAAGGAAGGAAGAGAAGCGAAGGGAAGGGATGGAGTGGTATGGAAGGAGGGATGGGAGGAAAGGGAGGAAGGAATGGAAGGAATGGAAGGAATGAAGGAAGGAAGGAAGGAATGGAAGGAAGGAAGGAAGGAAGGAAGGAAGGAAGGCAGGCAGGCAGGCAGGCAGGCAGGCAGGCAGGAAAGCCAGCCCAATGAATGGGATTGGGGTTTATTTCCCTCCTTGTACTTAACAATCCTCTTTGTCAGAGATTGGATTCATCTTTTCTTTCTTGCCTTGTTTCTGATGGAAGTCCAAGAATCTCCAAGCTGTCTATGTAACAAAGATAAAACTACTCTTTCTACCCTGTACTCTAATCCTATCTGACAAATACATACTTCATGCTCCTTGTCATTTTGAACCAACAGCCTGAGCTTACCACACTTTCATTTGAACTTCCTCCCTCTTCATTGCCAGGGTACTTATGTTCCTTTATCTCTGTGACCGAACAAGCCCCCCTTGCTATAGTCTTCATGCTGAGCCCTCTTTCTCCAGAGTGTATGCTGTTGGCTGCAGCAGACGACACAACCAATGACCTTGCTAGAAGCAGATCTAGACACCTTATCACCACAGTCTTCATTCTGAAGTAATGTTAGAGGTCACTTTCACTTCATAACATTAAAGCAGAGGTTACAACTCATGCCACCACATGGGCCATATAAAATAAATGAGCCAGTGGGCGTAAGTTCAGGAAAATGATAGCTCAGGCAGGACTGACACTAATTCTTGGCCTCTCTGAGAGAGGAAGTGCTAGAAAGTGCTGGAGTTGGTGGCACCCTGGAGAACCGAAGCTGAAGAAGGCAGCCACTGCTCAGCTGTGGAACGATGGCCCAATACTATCAATTTATTTTCTTTCGAAAGACAATCCAGAAGTCAAGACTTTCATATAAAGTCTGAATTCATCAGCTGTATTAAATTTTCTTCGATTTAAAACACTGATCAGGCTAAATACAACATATCTGTAAGATATCACACACCTACTGCAAGAACCCTGCCTCTGCATAGAAAGGGGAGAGATAATCGCACTTGACTCTCCTCTACAGCCCAGTGTCATGCAAACAGAATTAATAGCCCAGTTCTAGGCTAACAATTTCATAGCTACCATGCGGTTATTATGTGTTGTATGGATGAAATTATGCCATAATGAGCCAGCTCATAACAGGATTGTGCAGGCTGTAAGATTGTTTTATAGCACCAAGAGAGTTGCTCCTGAGTTCACTGACAGTGGTTGTTGTTTGTTTCCATCTCAGTTATTTTAAATTAAAAAAAAAAAAAAAGCTTACCCTACTCTTCCTTCTTAAGTTTTACCGTAGTACACAGTGTTTCCTCATCTTATTTTCTTTAAAGAACCTTTCCCATCTCTTCAGTTATTTCTACCTATTCCAGTCTCTCTCCTGATGGCGCCCTAGTAGTGGGATGGAATGTGCTGGAAGGGTTGGTCCAGCTCTTGGGGGAGCTTCATAGTCACCTGTCTACATTTTCTGTGAGACGGGAGCTTAACAAGCTGAAATTAACAAAAAACAAAAGTGACATTGTTTAAACACATATTTAACAAAAGATCTTGCCGGGCATACTGGCTCGTGCCTGTAATCCCAGAACTTTGGGAGGCCGAGGCGGGTGGATCACGAGGTCAAGAGATCGTGACTATCCTGGTCAACATGGTGAAACCTCGTCTCTACTAAAAATACAAAAAATTAGCTGGGCATGGTGGCGTGTGCCTGTAGTCCCAGGTACTTGGGAGGCCGAGGCAGGAGAATTGCTTGAACCCAGGAGGAGGGAGTTGCAGTAACCTGAGACCACGCCATTGCACTCCAGCCTGGGTAACAAGAGCAAAACTCCAACTCAAAAAAAAAAAAAAAATGAGCTGGTTGTGATGGTACACACCTGTAATCCCAGCTACTCAGGAGAATGAGGCAGGAAAATCGCTTGAACCCGGGAGGGGGAGGTTACAGTGAGCCCAACTGCACCACTGCATTCCAGCCTGGACAACAGAGTGAGACTGTCTCAAAAAGAAAAAAAATCTAATCAGTTTCTCCTAGAACTAGAAGATATTTGAAAATTAAAGGAAATTTTTCCTATCACTTTCTTTAAAACTCACTTTTCCATAGATAATCTTATCTTTTTGGCATCAACGATTATTTATAATTCTTGAATGATTCCCAAATCTAACTTGTAACCATATTTCCAACTACCTGCCAGATGCCTGTGCTGGAGTTACCTAATGGCATTTGATCATGGCTCAAATCAGCTGATCTGCTCACTCACCTTTATTCATGGGCTTCTCACCTCCCCCATGTGGAGCCTGGGAAGCTCTGGAGACAAAGCTTGACTCATCTCTCAGCTCCTAACTGATCAACCAGTAGCCACACCTGACTTAAATGCATCTGGAATCCAGTTCTCTTTTGGCTCTTACATTTCTTACAAGAACTTTTACAGTAACTTCTGAACTGTCACTCTTGTCTCTGAACTGCCTCTTTTCCAATTTATTATTCACAAGTTCCCTGGAATTATATTCTCGAAAACAAAATGATAGCTTTGTTTCATTAAAAGACTGTCAGGTCACTCCATTGGCCAGAGGGAAGGGGGAAAGCAAGCACATGCCCACGCAATCTCTTTATTGTGGTATTTGGTGGCTAATACATCTTTCAAGTCTCATCTACTTCATCGATTCCTGCACCCGAAGCTGGAATTACACTTCTCTTATGGCCCTGTCCTTACAGATCTTCTGGCCTTAGAGACCTCTGTGCCTTTTTCCATGTCTTTCCTTCTACTGCAACAGGTCCTGTGTCCTACTGTGGATTGTCTAATGCCTTGTGCACATGTTCGTTATCCTAGGAAGCAAAATATTTATTCCTTTTCCTGCATTTTTAATACCTAGTTTGTACATGTCTCATGGAACTTATTCCAATTGGACCTTGTTGTCAGTTTTTTATATATATATATTTTTTGGAGGGTGGCTTGAGTTTAGGACCCAAGTCTTCATCCTCTTTTGGTTTAACTAGTACGTTGCACTATAAAGGTAGTCAATAAATGTTTGAAAAAAAATCTCAATTTGATAGCTGAAATTTTCTTCAGTTTATGAAAACTTGGTAGAACCAAGGGAAAATGAATTGTCAGGGTTTAACTGTGCTCCATGAGCTATCTCTTTTCTTACAAGTGTGCTGTAGAGGAATGGAAGCATGGGAATATAAATAAATATGAAAAATTCTTAGAACAGTCCTAGTTTCTATTTGGGTGTATCGTTGTTTTTGTTTGTTTGTTCGTTTGAGACAGAGTCTCACTCTGTCGCCCAGGCTTGAGTGCAGTGGTATGATTTCAGCCTTACTACAACCTCTGCCTCCCAGGTTCAAGTGATTCTTGGGCCTCAGCCTTCTGAGTAGCTAGGACTACAGGCCCCTGCCACCACACCCAGCTAATTTTTGTATTTTTTGTAGAGACAGGGTTTCACCATTTTGGCCAGGCTGATCTTGAACTCCTGGCCTCAGGTGAGGTACCCGTCTTGGCCTCCCAAAGTGCTAGGATTACAGGTGTGAGCCACTGCCCTTGGCCTGTTGTTTTTTTTTTTTTTTTTTTCTATCCTTTCTACTTCACTTATACTCTCCAATGTTAATTCAAATAAAACCTTCCTAATAAAATGGAAGTGAGGTTTAAAATCTGACTTTAACAATCTGACCAAACACCATTTGGTATAAGAAAATAAAAACTATTGCTGTTGTATCTCAGAGCAGAGGCTCTTTCTTCATCTTATTCTTTAAAACCATCATTCAGCCTGGGCGTGTTGGCTCATGCATATAATCCCAGCACTTTGGGAGGTTGAGGCAGGCAAATTACTTGAGGTCAGGAGTTTGAGACTAGGCTGGTCAATATGGTGAAAATCTGTCTCCGTTAAACATATAAAAATGTGTTTGCTGTGGTGGCAGGTGCCTCTACTCCTAGTTACTCAAGAGGCTGAGGCAGAAGAATCACTTGTAAGGGGAGGGGAATGGTGGAGGCTGCAGTGAGCTGAGATCAAGCCACTACACTCCAGCCTGGGTGACAGAGTGAGACTCCATCTCAAAAAAAAAATTTTTTTAAATAATAAGTAAAAAATAAAAACATCATTTAATTTATAGTTAGTACTAAGCTACACCAGCAGTCTTTCCTCATGTTTATGATGATAGCTTAGCATTTTTTTTTGAAGTGTCATTAATAAGCCATGTTACCAAGAATGACTGACATATGTGCATGTCGGGAGGTCTTCAGGCCACTGCTCTCTTTGTGTGACCTCGACGTCAGCCTTCATAATTGTCTGGGGCGTCTGACTTCATGGCAGCACGTGGGCCTATGGCAGGTTGAGTTCTTTGATCACACATTGTTTTCATCAGAAACTTTATTCTTTTCTCAGATGACTTCCTGCATGCTGCTAAGTGATCTGGGAGGAGTCCTAGGGTCTGGATGGGATTCTGCCTTGGGCATATTTTGCTCAATTGGGTCCTGCAGTCCTTGCAGATGCTGTCAAGATACTGCATAGTTTTGATGGCCATCACTGGTGCAACACCCTATGTATGCCAAGACTGTCATGCCTTGTCAGCTGTAAGAAAAAGCAGGAGACAAATGGCCTTTTGTTACCTGAAATGATGGATCAGTACGTATGTGCAAGGATGCACATTGTCAAGTTCTTGTGGGCTAATCGTGCCTGGCTGATGGAGGGGCTCCATGAGTTCCACAGTAGAAGGAGCTTGAACTCCAGGCTGTGGCTTCGAAGCAGTTGTTTTCTCTGGAATTAGCTAATGAGGCCCTCTTTGTTTGAGGATTGGATAGCCTCCAAAACCCACTCAGGAGGGAAATTAACAAATGTCTTTTTTGTTACCGCTGGATAAATCTTCATGATGAAATGTGCAGCCGTTACACCTCTTCAGTCTTCTCTCTTCTTCTTCCCCAGTGGAAGCTCAATTACCATGAAGGCCAAAATAAATAAATAATAAATAAACAAACAAACACACCAAATAAATAAAGCAGATAAACCCTGGTTCTTTGTTTAAAAAAAGTTGCAACAAAGAAAAGCTTTAGAGTAATTTCTAGTTAGAAGTGGCCATGAGATTCACCTTCTTCTAGTGATATTTGAAATATACTATATTCAGGCAAACGTTTCTGATTATTTAAATACATTATCTGTGTATATAATTGCCAGAAGCTGCCGGCATTATCTGAGCATGCAAAAGTGGGAACAGTGGCAGTAACCTGACTCATTTCAAGCAGGATAGATTCTCTCAGAGGGTCACAGTGACTAATGTCTCTTATTAGTAATTACTAATTACTCTTATTAGTAATAAGTCTCTTATTAGTATCTGTGCATGAACTAGATTTTATAAAGTATTATCCTTTCATAGCTTTTAAATTTTTATTGATCATCAGTTTTACTGATTTTTGTTAATATTGGAAATTTTAATAAATGGTTTGTGCACAGGTACTTATAGAGCATCTATTATGTGCCATAGAATATTCTGATTATTAAGGATGTCGAGGTGTATCATCCAGAGTCACAGTTTTCAAGGAACTCAGTAGATAATTACAATCTAATACGTGGGTGCCACTGTTCTAGGCACATTGTGCCAGAAAAGAATAGCGTGGACACACATCCAGGGTATTTAACTAGGAGAAAACACTGAGGAAGGGGGTCTTAGCAGAGGCGGTACGTTAACAGATGCATATGACAACTTATACTGTGATAAGTCATCCAGTTTGGCAAGTTTTGCTTCGGGAACTGGGTAAATATTGTTCATGAAACTTCTGTGCAAGTTACACAGGAATGTGTTTCTGTGTGTATGTGTGCATGCTCATTTGCATTTGTGTGCCTTTGTGGGTATGTGTATTTGTCCTGTGTCACAAAAACATTAGAAAACTATGTATGTAGGTAGTGGAGACGAGAATTTAGAAAGCAACTTTTACGAACATTGTAGATTTGTAATTTTATTTTCTAATGTCATTGATACAAAAACTTGAGTATACCAACCAATTGTAAAGAAATAATCTTTCCAATGAAATCACAGGTGTTGTGATAAAGAGAACCATTCTCTTGGCCTACAAATCACTCTTTTAACACTTGGAAAAAAAATAAATATTCAGCATTATATAGAATTTCAATCCCAGAGAGACAGGAAGAGACTGTATAGCTCCAGTTGCAATATTCTAGTTATTTTGGCAAAAGTATAACTTAAGAAGCCACCAACTCTCACAGGGAAGCAGAGAAATTCAGTATTTGCTTGTAACTTAGGTATTTCTTTCTTTATTTCCCCTCTAAGGACACATTTTTTTCTGGTGGGAAAGGAGAATTTAGATAATTAAAGCAGAGGGAATAAACATTTTCAGGACCAGGATTAAATAACTGTTTGAGCCACATATTTAGATGTTAATCCAAATATCTAATTTTTTTTTTTGAGATGGAGTCTCGCTCTGTCACCCAGGCTGGAGTGCAGTGGTGCAATCTTGACTCACGGCAACCTCTGCCTCCTGGGTTCAAGCAATTCTCCTGCCTCAACCTCCCGGGTAGCTGGGACTACAGGCATGAACCATCACGCCGAGCTAATTTTTGTATTTTTGGTAGAGACAGGGTTTTACCATGTTGGTCAGGCTGGTCTGAGACAAGATTTCACTCTGTTGCCCAGGCCGAAGTACAGTGGTGCAATGTTGGCTCACTGAAACCTCCCTTCTTCCCCCTTGGGCTCAAGCCATCTTCCCTTCTTAGCCTCATAAGTAGCTGAAACTACAGGCAGGCACCACCATGCCCGGCCAACTTTTTGTCAAGACAGGGTCTCACTATGTTGCCCAGACTGGTCTAGAACTCTTAAATGAAGTGATCGACCGGCCTCAGCCTCCCAAAAGTGCTGGGATTGCAGGTGGGAGCCACCACCGTGCCTGGCCACCAAATGTTTTTCATAGTGGACTAGGGCCTTATGATCCCATAAAATTTTTTTTCCTCATGGAACCACTCTGACTATATATTATAAAGCTGTCAACATCTGATTTTGTGGATAAATATCCTTGGAGTATTTGAGTTTTTTCCTTTCAACATAATGCCTGTGTTTTATCTTGACATTTGCTGTAAAATTACTGCTAGATGTAATGAAGGATTCTGGAAAGAGGATTGTTCAAGACGTTGTACAACCGATATAATGATGCTAAAGCAAATAATGGCAAAGGAGAGAGTCTGGGAATTTGATGGCCTTAGGGCAAGCTATGATCTGTTTTATCTGTCTTCATATCTACCTAATGCTGTGAAATTTTAGGATTAAATTTGGATTTGTGACAAATGAGTCATGGAATCGGTGGAGGGAGAGAGGGTTAAGGAAGTTACATAACTTGGCGAGGCTCTTGGAGATCCTGGATTAATTTCTCTAATTTCTCTGGTGTTGTGAAATGTCATCTTCTTTCATCCCTTAAACTGAAGTACAGGCAGGCTCCTCCCCCTCTGCCCCTCAGTTTCACTGTGTCACCATTTTTAGTAGTGATAAGCAGAGGCTTGTTGTGGGTGAGGATAGGAAGGAAGGTGATGGTGATGAATTTTTGCTGGTGCTCCGTTAGCTGCCAGCCTGCCTGGCAATGGCTATGATCCAGCCAGCCTGGGGCACTTCTAGTATTCTCCGTCATGAGGCAGTATGTTAACAAATTAAAGTGCCAAATAGGAATGAGACACAATTCCAAAAACATGTGAACTGAAAAACACCTGTTCCTATTTGTTGATTTTTTCCCCCTACATATACTTAAAAAAAAAAAGAAAAACCAAAAAAACCTTTATGTAAGAATGTCAGGAGTGCACTGAAAAAAAGTGTTTATTGATGATCCATTTCCAATTTAGGTCTTAAACTTCAAGACCCAATTCTAAGACCCACATGCTTCAATATTTTCTATATAACTCAGCTCAAAATGATCTTTCTTTCCCCTAGATCTATAATGTTTATTGACTCCATCTCTCAAAGAGCAGTAATGCATCATGGTGGATTAAAAATTGAACTGCAAATCCAAAGACTTGAATTCTAGTTCCTAATCATTTTTTTCATAGTGTACTTAATCACACAATTTAACCCCTAGATCTCCTTCACTGTGACTTATGACAGTGAGTTCATGTGAGAAAATGTCCAGCATAGGACACTACATTCAAAAGAGTGACCAGTAATGATTGCTGTCCCAAGGATGTCCAAATGGGAAAACCATTGTCAGTCTACACTGTAAACCGGAAGTGACTTATTTTATAAACAGAGGTTAAGGGCTCCTTACCACAGTCAGGAAACCGGAATATATATTCTTTCAGAGAAAATTCAGATGCAGGGCATGAGATTGGAGCCCTAGAATGGCGTATGAAAAATTTTGGATTCTGTTAAATAGATGTTTGAAGAATAAACAAATTGATAGATTGATAGTTGAACCTCTGGCAGAGTAAGAGGAGTAATAAAATTTTGAATCAAGAAGAGGAATTCTACCACATGCAAGTAGGAAAGAAAAAGCAAATTAACTTTGACAACACTAGTTAGGGATTATCATTATATCTTTAATGAGGAGGTCACAGAGACTGGTTATTTACTAGGCATCCCTTATTGATCCCTATTTATCACTATGTAGAGTAAAAGGTACAATTTTTCCCTTCACTGTGTGGATTTCATTAATTTATACAGTCATCACATTGATTATACCTATACTGTATACTAGACACTTTATTAGCTTTAAGAACGCCAAAATGAATATGCCAGATATAGTATCTAACTTCATGGAGTTTACTGTGTGGAGAGATTTTGCACTGAAACTTAAGACACATAATTAGTGTCACATGGAGTATAATAATGATATGGATATGGTCTAACTGATAGAGTTAACATTCTGATACTAAGAGAGAGAAAAAAATCAAAACAAAGAAAACCCAAAGCAGACAGTAGCCTTTAACAGTTTCTCTTTAAAGAAACATTGTTACATGGGTTCATTACATATTAGAAAGTACTGTGAAGCACTTAATAAACTTCAGGTGGTAGTATTAGGTAATCGACGTGAATTTCATATGACTATTTAAATTTTGTGGTGATATTTAACAGTTTGCATGTTTATATCCTTTTCCTGCAACTAAGTTGTAAAATCCTTAAGGGAAAAGATGAGGAAAGGAAGACAGGACAGAAACGATCATTTGCTGACTGCCTACTACCTGCCAGCCATAGCACTAGCTACTACACCTGTGTTACATTTTAAAAAGTGAGGCATAATGGACCAATCTAGACACATGGCTAGGCTTTAGGGCTCAGTTGCTAAAGAGATAGAAGTAAATATTAAAGAAAATGCTTACAATACATGTTAAGTGAGAATGGCAAGGTAAAAATGGTTTATGACCTGTAACTATGTGAAACTAACTAAAGAGACACATATATTTAAAGAGATTTAATATTGGTCAAATTATGCACAACAATTCAGAAGTATTGGAAGTTAAGGAGGACTAGCAAGCCAAATAGCAATAATGATCACTGAGAAATTCCTGATCTTTCAAAAAGCATTATTATTCAGTGGTTTTAAGCCTTGGATGTGCACTCACATTGCCTGCATGGAATCCTGGCTCCACAGGTAGTTGTGTGAGATTGGGAAATTTGCACTTGTTTAATCTGTAAAATGGAAAATATCTGAGGATTCAATGAAAATATAGCAGAATCATGCTTAGCATAATACATGAGATATATTAAGTTGTAAATAAACAGTACCATTGTCATTTCTTTGACATCAATTATTGAGGCAATTAGGAAATTTTCTGTCTAACATATAGCAAATCAAACTAGGCTGTGAAAAATATATAATATGCTATGATAATAAGACACTGAACTGTGATGCTATCATTTGGGTCTGTCTAAATCCACAGACATCAGAAATTCACATAAGTCAATGCTAATGTCAATGTCTAGTAAATTATAAAGTCTCAGAAACATATACTAGATGTTCTCCCCTTCTTTGCACTCTTTGTTTATATTTTACCCTACTACTATTATCACCCATATTTATGGCTTTTCAATTGTTTGTGAGTGCTCAGGGAAATTCACTGGTTCAGCAGTTGAACCAGGGCGTTGAACAGTACATGAGGGCTCTGAAGAGCTGGTCAGGTGTCTCTGGCTAACACACTTCCAGTGGGTAAAGAGCTGCTCCAGGTACCTCTCCTTCCTCTGAAGTACAATGATCTATTTGCTGGTGAGTAGAAAGTCCAGGGGAAAGGACAGCCAGCCAAAGGGTGGCGAACTGATGGAAAGGGGGGCAAGCTTTCTGTAACCATGTAAAAGAAACTGCCAATTTCCAGAAAAATCCAGTGTCTCCTTTTATTTACAAAGCCCCAACAAGTCACAGCGGCTCAAGCCTGTAATGACAGCATTTTAGGAGGCTGAAGCAGGAAAACTGCTTGGGGTTAGGAGTTTAAGACCAGCCTGGGAAACATAATGAGACCTGCATCTCTATATAAAAATTTTAAAACTAGCCTAGTGTGGTGGCTGGCACATACCTGTAGTCCCAGCTACTCAGGAGGCTGAGATGGATCGCTTGAGCCAGGAATTCAAGACTACAGGGAACAAGGATCAAGCCACTGCACTACAGCCTAAGTGACAAAGCACAATCCTGTCTCTAACATAAAACATGCTAAAACAAAATCTTCAATTTTATTCACAATAACACTGCCTTAGTTTTTTAAGAAAGAAAATAAAGCATTTCCCACCTTTTCTAACAATCAAGCAGGTATGTTGCTTAAAGTTTGACAAGTATCAGGTTTGCAAAAATGTTGAGAGGCACATACAGAAAGATGGCTTCAAGACATCTGACTCAAGGGCAGAGGACACCCTTTGTCCTTCTTGCTGCCTGTATTATGGATGTAGTGGTTGTATATTCAGAAGCCTACTTAATCATAAAGTAACCTTAAAGATGGAAGTTACGATTAAGAATGGCAGAACACGAAGATAAAATGTATGGAAGTATCAGATGAAATTTCTGAATTGGCCTTAAAGTATAATGCTTCAACTTTTCATATGTGAGAGAATAAACTTGTGTGGCATTTATGCCACTATTTTATGTTGTCATTGTTTTAGTGAGCATAATTTATAATTAGTATATTTGGAAGATTTGCTCAGATCTGAACGATCCGCCTCTAGGAGGGAAAAGGTTAATTCCAAGCTGCCTCTCTCATGTCTATGAATGTCCCAAGCATCATAAAGTACACTTCCGGCTCCTCAGACCCTGTCCTTAGTAATGTTTAGCCAAACCACTTATTAACTGCAAGTAGCAAATAGATAACTCACATTAGCATTAGGTTTTCTTTTTACAAGTAATTGACAAGAATTGTACCAGTTGATTAGGTATTGCCCAAAGATCTTTTAAAATTCCGTATGATCCCAAATACTACCAAATCCCAAAAGATTGAACTAACTGGCTCACTAATCAATGCACACACATACATACTTATTTCACCCAATATGTGTTGACTACCTTTTGCCCACCAAGAGCTAGGCAGGTTCACAGTGCCTAGCTCCTAGGCACAAAGATAAATCAGAAACCATTCTAAGTCAACCTTTCATTTTAGTTTAGCAGGAAACACACTAAACCACGGCTGAAATATGCTAGGGAGTTGGTAGCTGGTGATGCCTCTACCACGCCACAGTGAAATTAATCCAGCATTAGACTTAGTTGAAATCACTTTTTTCTTCCAATACTGGCATTTTTACGGATGGATGGATGGATAGATGAATATCAGTATCAAAAGGTCCATGCTTTATTTTCTCATAGCGATTCATGTCCAATTATCTGACTACTAGCACAGTTATCTGCTATGGTTGTTAGAAACTTTAGAAGGCAGTAAATCCTCCAAAATTGTCAGTTTTGAAATCTGAGAGAAAAATAGAATGAACAGATAAGAGATGCTTCAAGGCAATTCAGCTCTGTGATGGTTCTGTTGAGATAGAACACACATATACAAAGTGTGTGTTTGTATTGCCTTCAAGGAGATGCACAAAGGGAATAGAAGGCCCAGCGTTGGTTACTGGCCTTAGATAAGCATGCTGTTCACTTATTTATCAATATAAACAAAGCCCAATTAGCTTTTAGCTCAAGGAAGGGAAGAAATAGCCAAAGATGGCTTTCAATATTTTTTTTTTTTCCTAAGTGAAGTCTGTAAACTCATTTTCAGTATTGGATTTTGTCTGGATTGTTCTTCTACCCGGAAGCTGGCTCTGCAGAAGTTATGATTGGATCTTTAGAAGTAACATTTCATCTACCTCTGAATGTAGATCCCCTTCCCTCTTCTACTCCCTCCTTGCTTTTCCCTTTTTCTTAATACACTGATTGCATGAAAAATTATCAGTTTTGTCACATCTTGCACTGCTAACAGTGGTCAGTATTGAATTATGGGAAATGTGAACGAAATTTTCAGCAGCCTAATTGCTTCTCCTGTGTCCCACAAAATGTTACATTACATACCCACAGCAAGCAGATTGTATTCTATTTCCATAACAAACTGGCAGGATTTCATTACCAGAATTCCTAGCATCTACTCACACGACTCTTTCCTAACTGCCTATCGGCTGGTCTTGGCTAAAGCAAATTCCTTTCCAAAGCTGCAGCTGCCTAGTGAGTTACTGAAATATGTCCACTTGCAGGTCAAAGAGAGAAAAACAACGGCAGCAGCAGCAAGTGGTCCATGAGAGTGAAGTGGAGGTATTAAAACTAGACTGGGTCTTCTCTTTTGGAATATGGCAGACTGAGTCCCACAGTGCCTCACTCCATTCAAAGCAATTAGGAGTGCAGTGACAAAGGGCCTCCAGGGCTGTCACAGTGTTTTACCTAAAGATAACAAGAGATTAGCCCCTAGTGACAGATGACTAATGTATTCTGTGGACACTGATTGGGAGTTTGGGAGTTTCTACTGTTCCTTTCAAGGAGCTTAGAGACTATGTACATGGGAAGACAAAACGTAAAGAAATAAATGTAATGCACTGTGTAATGCATACTAATAAATGCATCTTCAAGGTACCTAGGCAATTTAGAAGATATTGCAGTGGGAGGAGAAGAGGACTGAGGTATTCACCAAATTCCTTCTAGAAAAATTAATTCTTGAGCTGACTGATGAAGGTTGACTAGGAGTTTATTAGATATAGTAGAGAAAGACATTTTAGAAAAAAATGATAATAATAGCCAGCTTTGACTGAGAGCTCAATTTTGGTTGTCCGTGTTGGAAGCATACTGTATGTATGTATTAGTCCATTTTCTCACTGCTATAACAAACTGTCCAAGACTGGGCAGTTTATAAAAGACAGAGGTTTAATTGATTCACAGTTCTGCATGGCTAGGGAGGCCTCAGGAAACTTACAATCATGGTGGAAGGGGAAACAAACACATCCTTCTTCACATGATGGCATGAGAGGAAAGTGCAGAGTGAAGGGGGAAAAGCCCCTTACAGAACCATCAGATCTCACGAGAACTCACTATCACCAGAACAGCATAGGGGAACTGCCGCCATGATCCAATCACTTCCCATTGTGTCCTTCCCACAATACATGGGGATTATGCGAACTACAATTCAAGATGAGATTTGGGTGGGAACATAGCCAACCATATCAGTGTATTAAAACAGTTAATCTTCATAGTGATTCTATGAGGTATTATTCCCATCTTAAGAATGAGGAAACTGAGACACTGAGAGGTGAAGCAACTAACCCACTATTGCACAGCTAGTAAGTAACAGAGCAAGAATTCAGACCCAGCACTATGAAGAAGTAAAGGATGAATAGGGATTAAAGAACTTGATCATTTTCAGTCATATTGGTCATACCAGGGAAGTTAGAGTTAATCAGTTGGCAATGGGAACTCCTGAAAAGAAGTGACGAGGTCAGATTTGCATTTTAGAAATATCGTTGTGGAAACAGAAGAATTGATTAGAAGGTAGCCAGAACTGCAGGCTGGAAAGTTAATTACATGGCTTTCACAGTAATCCAGGAAGGGGGTCATGGAAGAGAGGCTGGAGCATGGGAGCGATAGCTGGAATGAAGAAGATAGGATATGTGTTGGAAGCCTTTAAGCGGGGGTACCTTTGGCACAACTAGGTAATAAACAGAAGTGATGGGTGGGGAGTAGAATCAGTACATCTGCTCTTCTGGCTGCCTCTCCCTGTCTCCAATCTCACCAAGTACCTTGAATTAGGAAGCTAGGAAAAGGGGTCAGTGAAGAAAAAGATTAACGAAGAACAGGCTCAAGAAGGAAGAGTTTAAAAATTGGAATAAGGTAGAAGAGGATAAACTATAGAGCACTATGCTTATTCCCAGGGTGACAAAATAATCTGTACACCAAACCCCCATCACATGTAATTTACCTATATACCAAACCTGCACATGTACCCCTGAACCTGAAATGAAAGTTTAAAAAAATAGAATGAGTTAAGGGATTTGGTAATCTTGAGAAATGTCTGTAAAGGGTTCATGTGTTCCCTGGGTTCAGTATAGATCTGCCATTGAAATTCATAGACCTGCATATCAGCGAAGGGTAGAAGATCAGAGAATTTACTGTTTGGATAATCTTACTCCTTTTATAGATGAGGAAAGTAAAGTCTAGAGAAACTGGAGAGACTTGTGTCATATCACTTCGTTACAGAGCTAACTTTATACCACCCATTTCCATGTGCCCTCAATGTATAGCCAAGTTCTTCTTTCCTAGGAGAGAATTCTTAAACACCAAGTCCTGACCTCATAGGCCTGATAGTCAGTCCTTATAAGGGATACTGTGGTGCATCCCTAGATCCATCCCACTTAACCCTGGGACCCACATATTCACTCCCCAACCTGCTGGGAGTGCTGGTGACTGACAAGTCTCAATTAGGTCCATTCCAGAAAGTTTTCTCTACTAAAGGAAATTTTCTGTCTCAAGGACATACCAAAATGAAAAATAAAAATTTTGTATGAAGAGTGTTTGTTGCCTGGGTTGTATGCCTGTAGAATACATTCAGAGGTAGAATTACTGGTTTGATGGTATTAATAAATTTTTACATGTTTGACGCTTATTCTCCATTGGCTTTTCAAAAGTGTACATCAATACACACATAGAAATATGCAGTAGGATTAATTTCACCAATTGTATTACCATCTTTTCAGAAGCTAATTCATCTTGCATTCCCTAATTCCACTAAATTTCAAGAGAGCAGTTAAGGAATAATACAAAACTTTGAAGCATTAAATGTATGTGTTTAAGACATGTCTTCTGTAGTCAATGACAATTATCAAGAATAGAGAAGATGCACAAAACTGACCAATAGCAGAAACAGAGACCCACATCCTAATCTCACAACTTTCTACTTTGGTTAAAAGCAATAATTCCTACTTCACTCACTGATGAGACTTTCCCTAGTTAGAATGTGACTAAAACCAGTTGTGTTTGAGAGAGGGATGTAGAAAGAGACAGTTAGGTAAAGGTGAAAAATGAGGCTGTCAAAGTGATGTTGGTCATTCTGTTTACTGACTGTTAGGAAATAACATCAACTAGGTTTTCTGGAATTTGAGAGCTGAGTACTATAAAAACACTGACTCCATTATTATTATTGTCATTTTCAATTTTGAATGCAGAGATAGTAGCTGAATAGCAGCAAACACTACACACACACACACACACACACACACACTGCGTATGATCTGCCTAATGAAAATGACATTGCTTTGGCTTAGAAAGAGAAAGGAAATGAAAGCTTTACTGCTTTATTTTACTGACTGAAGTTTTTACTTTCTACTGTTTACTTGAGTTTTTTTAATATTGAAGACTTCTTTGTGGTCTGAGTTTTGAAGATTAATTTTGCAGAAATCAGATAATATTCCTGTTTACCAGTAATATTTCTGACCATAAGACTCATTAATTAGTTGTTATGGATGGTCATTTTATTATATTTTTTCAATGTTTATTTTAGATTTGGGAGTACATGTGCAGGCTTGTTACATGGATACATTAAGTGTCACTGGGATTTGGTGTAAGAATGATTGCCTCACCCAGGTAGTGAGCATAGTAGTCAATAGTTAGGTTTTCAGCCCTCAATTCTTCACTCCCCGTCTAGTAGTCTCCAGTGTCTATTGTTGACATATTTATATTCATGTGTACTCAAGGTTTAGCTTGCAATTATAAATGAGAATATGTGGTATTCAGTTTTCTGTTCCTGTATCAATTCACTTAGGGTAATTTCCTCTAGGTACATTCATATTACTGCAAAGAACATAATTTCATTTGTTTTTCTTTCCTATGGCTGTGTAGTATTCCATGGGGCGCATGTACCACATTGTTTTTATTCAGTCTGTCGCTGATGGGCACTTAGGTTGATTCTGTGTCTTTGCTATTGTGAATAGTGCTGCAATGAAAAAAAGAAGTGCGTGTATCTTTTTTGGTAAAATAATTTGCTTTCCTTTGGGTATAAACCTAGTAATGGGATTGCTGAGTCGAATGGTTGTACCATTTTAAGTTCTTTTGAAAATCCCCAAACTGCTTTCAACAGTGTCTGAACTACCTTACATTCCCACCAACAGTGTAGTGTTCCCTTTCCTCTGCAGCCTTTCCAACATCTGGGTTTTTTTTTCTTTTTCTTTTTTTCACTCTTTAATAATAGTCGTTCTGACTGGTGTGAGATGATATCTCTTATTGTAGTTTTGGTTTGCATTTCTCTAATGATTAGTGATATTGACCACTTTTTCATATATTTGTTGGCTGCATGTATGTCTTATTTTGAGACATGTCTGTTCATTTTATTTGCTTATTTTTAATGGAGTTATGTGATTTTTCTTGTTGCATTGTTTAAGTTTCTTAGGGACTCTAGATATTAGACCTTTGTCAAATGCATAGTTTGCAAATATTTTCTCCCCTGCTGTAGGTTATCTGCTTATTGTATGGATAATTTCTTTTGCTCTGCAAAAGGTCTTTAGTTTAATTAGGTCCCACTTACCAATTTTTGTTTGGGTGGTAATTGCTTTTGGAGATTTCGTTGTCCATTCTTTGCCAAAGCCAATGTTCTGAATGGTATTTCTTAGGTTTCCTTCTAGGATTTTTATAATTTTAGGTCTCACATTTAAGTTTTTAATCTATCTTGTAGTATTTTTGTACATGGTGAGAGGTGTAGGGATCCAGTTTCAGTCTTCTGCATATGGCTGGCTAGTTATCCCAGCAATATTGGTTGAATAGGGAGTCTTTACCCCATTGCTTGTTATTGTCAAGCTTCTGACCATGAGACTTTATGTGATGTTGAAACCCAAAACTACCCAAAGAAATTAACTACTGTTAATTAATTGTACCTATATTAAATACTTTCTTTATAGCATTTTCCTTATTTGGGGACCATCTCAAAGTCATAACAATCAGAATTTGTGTTTTATATGATTTTTACTCAGATTACACAGAATATAGTATCTAGAAAAGAGAATCAACCATAAAATATTTATTCTACTATATCAGATGGTCTTGTAGTTTCCTAAGCGATATCAAATACAGGTTCATAATTCTTGCCCTCAAAGATCTCTCAATCGACTAATAAAGCAAGTACCATATACATGAAAAACTAAATGTCTTTATAAAGTTTCTTATGAATGCCCATTTCAGTGGTCGTTGGATTTTTAAAAGTTAATCACAGAAATTAGGATCCTTAGTTCTGACGTCGGACTCATTTGTTTTTATTTTCAAAAAGCTCTGTGAAGTGATTTGGATATATACCTCTGAAAACAAATTATTGTCTTAAATATTCATGGGAGGCAAGGCCTGCTTGCATGTGGAATTGGCTCCGGAACTTTTTACAAAGTTAGCTTGGTATTAGCTGGGTTTCAAAGAATAAATAGAAGGGAATAAACGAAGAAGAAATGTGTACTTTTATGGGGCACAACTGAATAATTTCCAGAAAGAAATCAGAAAGTTGAAGGAGTGTCCAGAGAATGATGTATATGGCTGAAATAGAAGGGTTATAGAATGGTAGTTAATAATAAAGCTTTAAGATTCCAAGCATATTGAAAAAAATGGAAGGTAAAACACTGAGGTAATAAAAAGATTTATATTGCTGGAGTTTTTGATGTTAGGTACTTGTCTTCCTGGTGATGTGAAACCATGCATGTGTTTTAAGTAGAAATGTGACCCTGTGGGAAAATATGTAAGAACATGAGCAAAGATGGATGAGAATAGGGTGAGTGTGGAGGGAAAACTTACTAGGATGCTAGTTCTCTGAGGTTATAAAGACCATAAGGTAGTGACATTGGAGTGTGATAAAAAGTTGATGACATTTGAAAGGAAGAACCTCCCTGGCAGCATGGGTGAATAAACTTTGGAAGAAAGAGAATTTATACATTAATGAATGGAAAACTGATGATTTTATATTTCAAAGTGGATAATTTATTCAGAGGGAGAACTGGCTTTGGAGGAAAGAGAAAATGAGGAGTTTTCTAATGTTGGAGATGATAGAGAAACAGGCAAGCAGAGATGCTTGGGAGGCAGTGGGATATGTAGCATTGGAGTCCAAAGTCAAGTAAGAGGTAGAGAAAGAGATTTTGGAGAACTTCTCCTGAAGGAAATACTTGATGTCTGGAGAATGGATGAGATCTGAAAAGTCGAAAGATAACACTCAGACTTCAGGGGAGGCCTACATTTAGGAAGTAGGAAGAGAAAAGTAAAGGCACAGTAAGAAAAAGAAAGATTCAACTAAAGAAGAAAAAAGGCCAGAAAAGTGTAACCCACACGAAAAAGAGCATTTCTGGGGCTACAGAGTGATCAACACTATCAAAATACTGCAGATAAACCAGTAAAACAAGTAATGACAGGATTAATTTCCTTATCTGTATAACAAGAATAGTTATTATAAGGTATTTTTGTGAATAAACAGAAATGATAACTTAAGCATTTAGCCCAAGGCTAGCTACAAGAAAAGAATAGCCAAAAGCATCTGTTATTGTACATATAATAATTACTAATCAGCACCCAATTATGCAGGGCACTTTTCTAGTTACACATTTGAATAAGGTGCAACCCTCAATTTCAAAGAGGTAAGCGTCAATACAAAGATAACGATGTCAACAGATGGATGCCATTTTGTGGTATTGTTACTATAAGAAAGATGCATATGTAGTAGAAAAAGGTGCCAGTAGAGAAAAGTGAGAAGTTTATGAGTCCTTTGCCAGACATAAGTGATAGGGTTATCTGTATGTATTACATATTATTCTTAGACTTGTGCAGTATGCTCAGCCAGGTTATAGACTCTTGAATCTGTGTAATTGTTATGTTCCTTGACTCAAACCTGAAGGGACAGACTCTTGGTAAGGAATAGCCACGATTCAGCTTTATATCTTTCTTCAGTTCACAGACCTCTTGCTTACTTTCTCCACCACGGATAAATCAGGATGGCTTTGAACAATGGGCATTTTTCTGTAGCCTGAGCAGCAGTTGCCCTTTAGACCCGATTTACAAATTAGAAGAAAGAACTAAATTATTTATAGCAAGACAAAAATAGGATTTGGCTTAATCCAACAGCTTTCTCAGTTACAATGATTGCTGCTCAAGTAATGGATCAATTCACAGTTGGCTAAATCCAGGTCTTTTTGAATCTTTCTATTTAAACTATGGTTCCCTGACCAGAAGCATGGGGATCCCTTGGATATTTGTTTCAAATGCAGAATCTCAAGCCCCGCCCTCCAAACTTAACTGAATAAGAATCTGCATTCTGACAAGAACTTTAGAGGCAGTGGGCTAGCATACTGAATTAGGACTGAGGAACATTATCATATTCTCCACGCTGTCCCAGTATACTATTGGGTGATGTCAGAGCAACGTGAAGGGATTTGGGTTACAGTTTAGCCCATGGTCCATGCAGAAGAGGCCATAATTAGCACAGGGTTTGATGGCACTTCTCATCTGAGACATGTAACATGGATTTACACAGATGAATATTTCTGACCTATTAATGATACAGGTAGAAGTGATCATTTTGTCAGTGGAAAGAGCTGTCAGGCTCAGAAGCAAGTAAAACCTGAAGAATCTTTTCAGAACTATTGGTGACGAACTTCGTAGGTAGTTTATATAAAATTTATTGTCACTTGCTAACTGCATGGCTTTAGGCATTTGTTAACCTTTCTAAATTTCAATCTTTTCATTCATGGAATGTAGATAATTATTGTACCTGTATGACAGGGTCGATGAAAGGTTAAATGAGTGAAGATATATAAAGTAGTTAGCAAAGCATCTGGGACTTAGTGAGGGCCCAAATACTACTTGTCTATTATTATTTAGTTTATTATTATTTTATTATTATTGAGTATCTATTTTCTGATCTTTTATGTAAGAATAGTGAAATAATAGACTTCTGAATATTTGCAGGGAAATTCAATAATTTTAAGTGATATTGGCAAATACTATGATATTAGAAATCTAGGTACTTATGAATCTGTGTTCTTAGTCTCTATCCTGTGGCCAGTGAAACTATTTATTTCTTTTGTGCCTGATATATTTGAGACAAAGATCTGGAATACGTCTACTCTTTCCTAAAGGCATGCCATCAGCTCATCATCCCCATACCATGCAAATGCCTTTTACAGCTGCAGAGCAGGTTTGAGCAGATGAATACAGCAGCATGCGAACACGTTTACCCTCCTTGGCCACAGTTTGTCTTACTCTGTGTTTTCTAGGAACACATTTTGGGATGGAAATGCCTTTATTCTATTTATATTTAGTCAATTATCTGATTTAGTTTCCATTCTTACGACATAATTAAATTCAGCACATGAACTCAGTTTAAGGCATAGCATCTGCAGAAACTTAGTTTATCTACTTTGGGAGAAAAAAGACAAGTTGGTACAGGGGTTTCCAATCTTGTGAATGCAATTCCCATTCAACTACATGCAGTTGAATATGAGCTTGGGATGGTATTCTGGACCTAATATTAAATTCTGCTACTAAGCTATTATAGTTGAAATAATAGGCTCAACTGTAACTTTACATATTTTCCAGAAAAATCCAAATGATTGCTTTTAGAAGAATGCCAACTCATTTCCTGCAAATTTCATTCAGGATATTTAATTCTAAACTACTAGCCTATGACCCATTAAATGCCATTTCTAATATCTTTTGACTCCCTCAAAGAGATTGAAAAAAACTCTTAATTTGTTTCACTTAGAATTTACATTTTTTCGAATATTCTGGCAACCATGAAAGAAATTCTTGAGCCCTTAGTTCTTATGTTTTTTTGGTTAAATTGTAGAATATTATAGTGTTTCAGTTTTAATGATTGTATTTGTTAATCATTCTTCTTCCACCACGGTTGGCTTTTCCCATGCTCTTGGAAGGTTCTAAGAGGAGACTCTGTACCTCACCTACAAATGATTTCACCTAGAAGCCTAGCCTCCCTTCATGACCACTGTTCATTTATTAAAGATAAAGACTGCCTTTGGTTGACACTATAACCTACAAGCAATGATTGCGTTCCTCCTGGGTGGGAAGCAGGTGATATTGCAGATGTTATATTTCCCACATGGCTGATCCACTGATCAAGATTAAAAATTCAAAAGACACTGAAGAGGCATGTTATTATCCCCTCACAGGGAGCTCTAGAAATACATGACCCAAATTATTTCCTCTAAGCCTATTATCAGTTCCATTTTCAAGGTATCAACATGCCATCTTTCCATTGGTTCACAGGAAGACCAAAGAGTGGCAAGAGAAAATGTTTCTATTTGTAGTTTTTCTACAGACTCATGGTATAGGTCAGATGTTTTATTGTATATTTGTGAGGTATACATTTAAGATGTCTCCATATATGTATATATAGTGAAATTACTAGTAAAGCCCAGAAAATTAACATACCCATCATCTCGGTTACCTTTGTTGTCCTAGTGGCATCTAAGAATCTACTCTTAGCAAATTTCCATTATACAATATAGTAGTATTAACTATAGTTATCATGCGTTACCTTAAGTTTCTAGATATTCATTCTACATAATTGTAACTTTTTACCCTTTGGCCTGTATCTCCACATCTCTTCTTCCTCTGCATCTGGTAACCAACTTTCTACTCTGTGTTACAATGTATTTGACTTTTTATTGGTGTCAACTTATGAGTGAGATCAAACTCTCTCTCTCTTTCTTTCATTCTTTCTTTCTTTTGTTCTTTCTGTCTTTTCTTTCTCTTTCTCTCTTTTTCTTTTCTTTCTTTCCTTTCTTCTTTCTTGAAACAAAGTCTCACAGTGTTGCCGAGGCTGGAGTGCAGTCACATGATTATAGCTCTCTGCAGCCTCAACTCCCAGACTGAAGAGATCCTGTCACCTCAGCCTCCTGAGTAGCTGGGGCTACAGGCATGCACCACCACACCCAGCTAATTGGTTGTGTGTTGTAAAAATGAGGTCTCACTATGTTTCCCAGGTTGGTCTCTAACTCCTGAGCTCAAGTGATCTTCCTGCCTCAGTCTCCCAAAGTGCTGGAATTATAGGTGGGAGCCACTGCTCCTGGCCTCTACAGTAGTTTTCTTGCTGTGTTTGGCTTATTTCACTTAGCATAATTTCTTCTGTGTTCAATCAGGTTGTTGCAAATGGCAAGATCTCCTCCTTTTTAAGACTAACAATATTCCATGTAATATGTATATCTACCACAATGTCTTTATTCCTTTAGCATGGGGAGAAAATTTAAAATTACTTTAATCACTAGAAAGAATGAGCATGTGGGTTATTTCAGTGGTTAAAAAAAAATAGGAAAATGACTGTAAATACATGAACCAACTATCATGGGATGTTTGGGTTGTTTCCGTATCTTAGCTATTGTAAAAAAAAAAAAAAACAACAACAACAAAGAACATGAAAGAACATACATCTTTATGGTACTGATTTCGTTTCCTCTGGGTGCATATCCAGAAGAACAATTGCTGGATAATATGGTAGTTCTAATTTTAATTGTTTGAGGAAGAGCTATTCTGATGTTACAGTGGCTGCACCAATTTACATTCCCACTAATGGTGTACAGGCATTCTCTGAACTTCACTCTATATTTTATTTCCCAAATGAAATAGAAGTATATGGGATAAAGTAGTATTCAAGGCAGTTTAATCTTCACATCCTAAATCACCCTGCCCTGAAATCTCTCCAGATTACCTTTCCCCACTATGCGGATCTGAATTTGCTTCTTTGTTCCCGACTGTCCTATGTATCCAGTTTTACAGACACAGCATCTGTAAAGGACACTGTTGTCTTACACCAATGTGTGACAGTTAAGAACCCAGGGTTTGCACCTTTCCAGCTCTGTAGACTTGGGCTGGTAATTGAGCCTCTTTCATGCATAGTTTCTTGATCTAGAAAATAGGAGTGAAGCATGTCTCATAAGATTGCTGCAAAGATTAAGTGAATTGTAACTAGAAAATTGGTGTGAAATACAAAATAAAATTATGTAATTACTGGCCTATGGAGGTATAAACAGTTTAATTACTTTTAAATTTATATGTCTGCATATATTAAAGAGGGCAAGACCTAGATTGTAGTTCATTTTCATGTCTTTAACACAGAACTCTATTTAGTAGCTACATAAATAGTGAATGAGTGAATGTACAAATGAATGAATAATCATCTCAAGTCTATCATTTGTCAAGGAAAATTTCCAGATCGAGTTGTTGTTCTGTAGTGGGTCTTTCAGATGGCCCCAGTGCCACCCCAGAAAGAGCCAGAGCTAGATCTGCAAGGCAGCCTGGGCCTGGATCCTCTTCTCCAAATGTCTGGAGGTATCTCCTGGGACCACGATGGGTCTCAGTCATACCCCTTCATTCACTGCATCATGTCTTCGTAGTCATTTTCTTTCTTTCTCTCTTTTTTAACCACTGAAACAACCCAAATTCTCATTATTTCTAATACTCAATGTAGTTTTAAATTTTCTCCCCATGCTCAAGAAGAGAAATGGAAATAGGCAAACATTTCCATGAACCCACATTTTCTCACATCTTTAGATCAAAAACTCTTATTCTGTAGAGAAACAGGTTGTAAAATTTTCAGCGTTGAGGAGAACGAAATGACATTTGCCTTTATTGATCCATTGCTTATTTTTGGCAGAAATTATCCTTCATTCAGTTTCTTCTCTTTATGTCCAGCCATCTTCCTTGAGGGTTTACAAATTTGAGCTTTCTCAGAATGATTAACCCTAATAGTATCCTTTCCTTCCAAGGTTTCCAGATTATCCAAATACAGTATTATTTCTATCCCAATCATGTTTAAGGATTATTATTTTACATACAAATAAATAAAGCATGGAGAACCAATACAAAGTGGTAGAAAACAGCTATGATTAATATGTTGGACTAGCCCATAATCAGACCCTTTGGATTTCACAGGTAGCTTTATGATTAGAAATCTCAGGCGAGAAATAGGAAGAATGATGGTGTTAGTTAAATCCTCTATCAATATGACAGGTAAAATAATGACACATGTATTAGTTAGAAGCACCTCTCCTGGGCTGGGCACGGTGGCTCACACCTATAATCCCAGCACTTTGGGAGGCCAAGGTGGGTGGATCACTTGAGGTCAGGAGTTCAAGTCCAGCCTGTGCAACATAGCGAAACCCCGACTCTACTAAAAATACAAACATCAGCTGGTACAGTGGCTCATGCCTGTAATCCCAGCTACTCAGGAGGCTGAGGCGGGAGAATCACTTGAGCCAGGGAGGCAGAGTTTGCAGTGAGCCTAGACTGTACCATTGCATTCCAGCCTGAGTGATAGAGCAAGACTCCATCTCAAAAAAAAGAAGCAGCAGCAGCAGCAGCAGCAGCAGCACCTCTCCTTTGGTAACTCTAAGTGTTTTAGTTTTTCAGATGGCAACTTATGACTTTCCATACTTTTTTCTTGGGATGAATTTGTGACCAGTTGGCTTGTGATAGAAATACAGGATTCACTAAAAGTTACAAAATGTGTATGGCAGTTCTGGCAAATATCCTCTAGATCACCAGACAGTGCCAAGTCAGCAATATGATCGATTACCAGTTGCCTACTAAGAACCACAGGAGTGGGAGCATGAACTGAAACTTTACCATAGACACCTTTGCTATTCTGGACTGTTTGGTTTGCTTCCTAGTGTACCTCTGCTTATCCTTTCTTCTCTTTGGTTTCATTGAGATTCTCAGCTATTGAGTTCTATCTTGGTGCATTCCAACCCACCCCAAAAGAACAACAATAATGAAAAAGCCATCCATCTCTGAATGTAGAGCAGGTTGGAAAATGATAACCTTATTCATTATTATTGCTTGATACATTTCTGAATCTGTGTTACCTAAATTAAATAGCCACCACAGCCTTCATTCTTTCATCTCTCTATCAGTTCAATAATTTGTTCAATGAAAATCAGAAAGAACTGGGTCCCATCCAGATTTTACCACTTACTGGCTGTGTGACATTGCGTATTGCTATTTAACCCCATGGAACCTCATCTTTAAAGTTCAAGTGATGGTAACTAACTCATCAGGTTGCTAGAGGATTAAATGAGATACCATATTTAAATATTCTGGAGTAGGTGCTGAGATACATGAGATACTTAAGAGATGGTAGTCAAAAAGAATGTGTCTTAATTTTTTTGATAGTATACAGAGTGACAATTTTTAATACAAATAGTGTCTGTATATGTGCAGTCTTAATGTGGCATTTTAAAATTCCATTGTAGGCTTTAAAAAATTTGACAAATTAGATTTCATTTTCTTTCTTACTATATTAGAAAATAAAAGAAGATTAAAAAGAAAAAAGGTTTCCTTTTAATCAATCTATTAATAAAAATGGTAAGTATTGAGGTTCCACTGAAATAAAAAATAATGGAAAGTTTATAGGCAGGTTCTTGAAATAGAAAGGCAATTTTTTCCCCATAAGAGAACGGTTTAGAGGATTTAAAAAGCAATCAAAGGTCTCATGTTTTATATAATCAATTCAAATGGACCGAATTTTCATCCTCCTCCTCTCTCTCTTTCTCTCTGATAGTCTACATATGTAGAATAGAGAGATTTTTTTTGCCTTTCAAAGTCAAACACTGAGGATTTTTGCCAGGTACAAGTTAAGACCTGTATTGTTTTCTCAAAACAGTTCCTATGACATTTTTTAAAGTATTTACTTTATTCTAGTATATCCATTCTGCTGCTCTTGGAAGTATCTATGACTCCAAGTGATGTCTGTATTCAACCAATTTTGAAGACTTCTGATTGGATTTAGCAGGGGATCTGTAGACTGCGGGGCTTTGATTGGGCCCAGGTCCTTTGCCAGCCAGCATAACTTGTCCATGTGAGGACAGATATTGGAAATGAGGAGGAGAATTATGTTCTTTGGCACTTTCAGAAGCTCGAGAATATCTTGGCAGAGCCTAAGCCTTCTGTTTAGGGAATGGCTAGCAGTAACAGAGCATGGCCCCTGAGATCAGGTACATAGTCAAGAGTTAGGTCAAAAGTCTTGACTATTAACCTGAAAAAGGAAGACAGCAGCACAGTGCATCTTACAGTCCCAGGAAGAAAGCCAGTTGACATGTTCTGTGAGACTTCAAAAAACTGTACCGTGTGAAAGGAGAAGCATTTCCAACAATTAGTTATATTTTGAGTGATCTCTTCATAGTACAGAGAGTCCTCCAGCACTGGAGGTAAAGCCAAAGGAAAGGTCACCACTTTTCAGAGTTATTGAAGGAACTCACCCATCAGATACATTTTGATTTTGATAACTACTAAATTCTCCTCTGTCTTAGAGATTCAGTGATTGTTCAGACCAGATCAGTTTCTCTACCTTATTTCCAGCGGGTGGTTGTTCTCTGGCTGACCAAAAAGTTTTTCTTCTTTGAAATTTTTGAGAAGCAATGGAAATCCAGAGCACTTAAAGGTGGTGATTAATTAGTACATTAGAGAAATGTCCCCAGATAATTTTTAAATGATCAAATTTGTATCAAATATTTATTTTAGCATCATTTTTGTTTCTTCTATTTTGTTGGTGGGGCTGAGGTAAAAGAGGGAGAAAGGGAGACAATATATAATTCCCAAATGAAAAATAATATGCAACAGTACATTGAATTTTTTAAACTAAACATAATGCTATGCTGGGTTTTTACAGCATTTACAATGCTCACCTTTCCCTGCTGGATCTGAAACAAGACTGTTAAAAATCCTAACATGTTACAGTTTTACTGCCTTTCTTCTTCCAGTATTCCAGCTCGGAGAGTTTGCACAGCCCTGGTTAATTAATGTTGAACTTTTCAGGGTATCTGTGAATCATGGTGGGGGATGGGGTTGGGGACTAGAATTTAATTAAAGGCAGAAGCTACATGGGGATTGTGAATTCACAGATTCCAGAAGGGAGACAGTCATTCTTGGGAGGCTGCTGATAGGGAGTAAGCAGGGTGACAAAATCTGCAAGAACTGAAGGAAGATGACATTCAAAGGTCTAAACAGGGGCGAAGGAAAACAAAGAGATCCGCATGTTACAGCTGAGCCTTTTCAAAGGCATGGTGATAAAGAACAGATATGTTGTGTGTTTGTGTTACACACAGTGGCTTGAAGGTAGCAGCCCTTTCCTCTGATAGAAATCTGATGATGGCAGCAACAAAACCTAAACAGAGAATAATTAAAGAGCAAGGGGGTAGCTAATGAAATGAAAATAACTTTAAAAGGATGAAAAGAAATTGTTATTAACACACCATGTGGTTAACCTATGAACCTAGCTGCTGTGGAAACATCATAACACAGAGTCAGCTCCTGCAATGCAAATAAGCCACTTCCTGGGTAGAAATGGGACTCTTTGGAAAAAGATTAACTTTTCTGTCCATAGGGGTATTATTTGTATTATTTAGCTTGCTGGAATAGTAATTTGACAAATAGTGCCTTTACAGCCCAAGTGAATGTTGGTGGTTTCTGTTAAAAGGGCAAGTGCTATAAACCCATGAAGAAAAACATTCTTGCATGTTTCCCCTTTCAGCATTAGGACAACTTTGAGCCTGTTCATTTTTTGACTTTTTTTTTTTTTTTTTTTTTTTTTGAGACAGAGTCTCGCTCTGTCGTCAGGGGCCAGGTTGGAGTGCACTGATGAGATTTCCACTCACTGCAATCTCTGCCTCCCCAGTTCAAGCAATTCTTCTGCCTCAGCCTCCCTAGTGGCTGAGACTACAGGCCCGCACCACCACGCCCATCTAATTTTTGTATTTTAGTGGAGTCGGGGTTTCATTATGTTGGCCAGGATGGTCTCGATCGCTTGACCTCGTGATCCACCCGCCTCGGTCTCCTATAGTGCTGGGATTACAGGCGTGAGCCACAGCGCCCAGCCTAGCCTGTTCATTTTTGAGACCTCCAGCAGTGGAAAGAAAGCTCTAAGGTTAGGTAACCTGTGAGTCACACAGAGCAGAAGTTCAAGCCTAGTTGAGAAAACATTTCTCCAAGAGGATGCTGCTTATCTGCTTTGGCCACGTTGGATTTTGGAATCTTGACTGTTCTTGTCACTTTGGTCCTGGTTCAAGTTTAAAGAGTTTCTTCTACTTGGGACTTGAATTAGCTGAAGACTGATGGACATTTATTTACTTACCAAAATACACAACATATGAGTTGCAGCTAGTTCTTCCTTACAGAGGAACTAGTAAGGATTTTAGCTAGGCAGGGCTAAGGGAATTTTCACAGTTCTGACTGTATGAGGATTCCTATTTCTTTGCTGTCTCATTTTAGGCATCATCCACTGATTGTCATCTAAACCCCAGGTGATTTTGCAAGAAAATGGTCCTCCTATAAATAAATTTAGACCAGAGGCAAAGGAGCCTCCATTTCTCTGCTTACAATTATTGCACAGTGTTCAAAGTTCTCAAGACTTATTCCTTCCTATTGCAATCCCTAATATACCCTTATATAGATACATTCAGATCTGAGGAGACTTGAGCTTAAAGAGAGTAAGCTGCTCTTTTTTGGTACAAGCTCTGCATAATACCTCTGTTTGAGCTGTCTTTCCTGATTTAGACTGCAGTGGTAGAAGTTTTTTACTGCACTCTGATTTTTGCCAAGGAACTAACCAGCTTTGTATAATGCACTAGCTAAAAGATGTCTCCTTTATTATGTCATCCATTCACTCATTTATTTACCAACTGCCTACTATGTTTCAGAAAGGGTTGTAAAGGGAATAGCTAAGACAAGGTCCTTGTCCTCATTTATGTCATATTCTAATGAGAGGAGGCAGATCATACTTGAATTGATAAATTATAGTTAATTGCCAATATAAATAAGTGCTAGAGGACTAGAATAAGGGCAGGAGGTACTTTGAGAAGTGTGGATGGAGAAGGCAACATCACACCTGAAACCAAAGAAACTGAGAAGGAGCCAGTGATAACAGACCTGGAAGAAGGGAATTCAGGACAGAGGGAGCAGAAGGCTGCAGAATGAGAAGGGGAAAATCAGGAAGGAATCATATGTGGTTGTTCACTGATAGCAATCATTGACAGTCTCACCCATGTCCTACAAAATCTCACTTCATGATTTAAAAAAAAAGAACATTATATCTCTGTCTTTGCCTAAGACATGTATTAAATAACAGCAATATAAATAACAAACATATTACATCCATTCTATGTTCTAGTCATAATGTTAAGTATTTTATATATATTATTTAATCCTCACATTAGTGCTAAGAAGCACTGATGAAATCAAGATTTTAAAAATTCACCAATTTTCCAAGACTAAACACAGCTAGTAAGTTTCACATCCTGGATCAATCCTCCATTGGCTTGTTTCCAAAGCCACAGGATTACTTTTAAGATATACAGCTTTTATAGCATTAACATTGTGCTCTCACTATGTGCCGGTCATTCAACTGGGCATTTTACACACATTATCTTGATATATAAAACAAGTCTGTGCAGCAGGCGTTATTACCATGATATTGCAAATAAGAAAACTGAGAAATAGAACATTCACAGGATTTGCTCCTAGCCAAATAACAGTAATTGGCAGTGTTGGGGTTTAGACTGAGTTCTGTGTGATCTGTAGTCCATTCTGTTAAACACTACATGCGGCTGCCTTCCTGTGATGTCAGTCCCCCCGTTCTGAAACCTAGGTTTAGGTCACAGGAGAACTAGCTTGATAAGGATGGGTTATAGAGCCAAAATTGAAGCCATGCTTTGGTTTATCTGCATAATTTTATATTCCTAGTAAGGTGAAACCTTACCCATTTATCTTTATTTCCTATCAAACACAGACTTCCCTATGAGCTGTTGCTTGGTAAATTTCAACCCGATATGCTGTCACCACTGGGTGGACCTCCATGGCACTTGTCTCACTCTGCCTTGGTTCCAGTTAGTTTTGTCTATGCTTCATTGATTATTTCTTCTCACTTCCCAAACACGTGCGCTTTCCCTGAGAAAGAGAGGAGTATTTCCCTCATCGATGCATCCTGTGTAACACCTAGCTGTTTAATGTGTCACACAGAATAAGTGCTCAATAAGTATTTATCAAAGCAGCTGAAGCTTCAGGAAATATAGGCATCAAACCACCTCTTCTGTTCTACTCTTGGATTCAAGAATTTAAGAGAATTTGGTTGGAAATCCACAAGGAATATATTAAAAGAGACACCTAATAAGACTTTCTTTTGAGATGAGAGAAGCCAACACCACCAAAAGATGGGAAGCAACAGAACTGTGTTGTTTTTTTGCCAGCTGATGTCCCTTTTGACCCTATGGAGAGATAGAGCCAAAATATTCCCTCATTTCTTGGGATGAGCCAACTGGCCATGTTTTAACCTATATTACTTGAGTTTTGCCTAGCAAAACTCTAGGCATTCACTTGGACCAAACTGAGCAACTGCAGGCTGAGATATACCCCACAAAGCTCTGCCATCTGAACCTTTCAGCACCTTCAACTCTATCCAGTCTCACTTCTGCTGTACTAACAAACATTTCATCAACACAAAACCAAAACAATTAAAAAAAAAAAAAAAAGATCTTAGGCTGTCCCTACCACTCTGCTATCTTCACAAAAGAGTGTTACTCCAGTGAGACCAAAGTCCATTACAAGAAATAATTTTTCTACAGAAATAGCTGTGATTGGAGCAAGATACAAGATAAAACATGTCATAGTCCAGCTCAAGGAGTAAACAGGGGGGGATGTGGCATGTCCTAGCAGTCCTACTGCAGACTCACTCCTGCACACCTCATGCTACTATCTATTCTGTGTGGTCTATGGCTATATAATGTTGAGAGACAGGTGCCACTCCAGGCACCATGACAGCAAGTGCGGCAGAGGAATCAGAGAGGTGGTTCCTGCGACCTTTCCAATTGCTTTTGACAGGTTACATATGGAAAAAGTCTCATGGCCATCAGGTTTACTTAGGTTCAAGTGAAACTAATGTCCTCAAAATAAATTCTCTCTTTTGATGGAAGAAGTCCTTTTTTGTTTTTTGATACCATGTTGTTTTTGGAAAAAACATTGCCTGAAAGTAGGCGAATTTCTATAACGCAAGAAATGTAAAACTCACAAGAATTTACTTTATCATGCCCATTTTATACATAAAGGAATGAAGACTAAAGTGGTTAAGAGACATGTCTGCAGTCATTTTATTCATGAGCTATGTGCCTTCTGGGTTTCTCCTCATCCATCTGCCCCCAACAACTATGTTCTTTCCTCTTTCCTTTACTGTTTCTGTGAATATCAAAGCCAAACGTAAGAGCACCGATTTCACATTAAACAAAATAATAGGAAGCTGCTGACCATCTTTTTCCCTTCCCTCCCACCCCTACCCTCCCTGGACTCTGGTAATCGTTACAATACCCTGTAACTCTAAGATCGACCTTTTTAGATTCCCTATGTGAGTGAGATCTTGAGGTATTTGTCCTTCTGTGCTTGGCTTATTTCACTTAACGTAATGTTCTCTAGGTTTACCTTTGTTGCAAATGATGATATGGTGTTCTGTTGTGCAGTAGGGTGACTATGGTTAACAATAATATATTGTATCATTTGAAATTGCTAGAAGAGAGAATTTTGAATGTTCTTACCACAAAGAAATGACAAGTGTTGGAGGTGATGGATATACCAGTTGCCCAGATTTGATCATTATACAGTATATGCAGGTATGGAAACATCACATTGTACCCCATAAATATGCACAATGATTATGTGTCAATTAAAAACAAAATCAAACCTAAACAGGGAAGAGAGAAACATGAGCCAAAAAGAAAATGAGAAAGCAAATGCACTAGCTGAGTCTGATGGTTTTATGCTTCCTGATCAGACTTTGATGGTGGGAACATCAGGCTACAACTCTTGCCTGAATCCACAGACGTGGAAGCCAAGAGAAATTATTTAAGCCTCAGCAATCACCCAGGAATGGAAAGTGGGGATGGGGTTCACCAAATGCACTAGTTTTCTAGGGCTGTTGTAACAAAGTATCACAAACAGGGTGGCTTAAAACAAGACTTATCTTTCCTAGTTCTAAATGCTTTCCCACTAGTGAAATGAAGAGGACAGAGCAGAGGTTCTCAAGTGTTCTTTCCACATTGGTCATCCATGCTCCTTTAGCAGAGGAACCTAGACCTTAGGATCTTGCTGCATCCCCCATGGACTTCTCCTTTCTCCATTTGCAGTGATGGGCAGAGGACAGTGTGGATGAAGTTGCCCTCCAGTATCCTGCTAAAGATTAGTTGCCCGCTAAAGATTCTGTAGAATCCTCCCTTGCCTCTTGATGGCTTGTGGTATGTGCCATCCATCTTTGGTGTTCCTTGGCTTGCAGCTGTGTCACTCTATTCTCTGGGTGTGTCATCACATGACATTTTCCCTGTGTGTCTGTATTTGTCCATTCTCATACTGCTTTGAAGAAATACTGGAGACCGGGTAATTTATAAAGGAAAAAGTTTTAATTGACTCACAGTTCCACATGGCTGGGAAGGCTTGGGAAACAGTCATGGTGGAAGGGAAAGCAAACACATCCTTCTTTACATGGAAGCAGGAGAGAGAAGTGCGGACCAAAGTGGGAAAATTCCCCTTAGAGAACCATCGGATCTCATGAGAACTCACCACTATTACGAGAATAGCATGGGGAAAACTGCCCCCATGACCCAATCACTTCCTACTGGGTCCCTTCCATGACACATGGAGATTATGGGATCTACTATTCAAGATGAGATTTGGGTAGGGACACAGCCAAACCACATCAGTGTCTGTCTTCACGTGGTGTTTCTTTCTTTCTTACAGGAGCACCAATCATTTTGAGTTAGGGTGCATCCTAATGACATTATCTTAATTCAATTACATCTATAAAGATCCTATTTCCAGATAAGGCCACATTTGCAAGTACTAGGGATTAGGACTTTAACATGTCTTTTTGGAGACACAATTTAACCCATAACTCCAAGTTATAACTGTACTTCTTCAGAATATCAGTATGATGGTGGCCCTAATTAACAAATATATTGTCACCAATATGCTGTGGTCTGGGAGAACATTCAGGGATTTAATTTTTCTGACATGAAACCTTTGAATTCTTTTTTTTTTTTTTTTTTCCAGGACATGACACTCTGGCTGTCATTATCAGTTCCCCATACACTGTGATAATTTTTGTGTCATACAGAGTGTTTGGGTTGGCCTCTAATGGAATGAAGCCCAAGTCCTTGTTCTTCCAGGCACCTAACCCAGAGCAAAAAGACAGAGACCTAAGTGCCTTCCTTCAGATTATTTTATTATGTTTCCGGTGAGCAGAAACATTCTAGATGTGAGATTTGTTCTAGAAATCAGAGTATTTCCCCAGGGAAGCATTATCACTGTTCAGATATTACAAAGCATAAAATACTGGAGGGCAATTGTGTCCACACTGTCCTCTGCCCATCGCTGCAAAGGGAGAGAGGAGAAGCCCATGTGGGTGCAGGAGGACCCCAAGGTTGAGGCTCCTCTGCCAAAGCAGCATGGATAATTTGGAAAGAACAGTTGAGAACCTCTCCTCTGTCCTCTTTACTTCACTAGTGAGAAAGCTAAATCTCAGAAAGGGTAAATGACTTGACTAAGCTATTTATTGGAAGGTAGGTGATTAGGGTGTGGCAGGGGGTAATATTGCATAACCAGCTGACTGCCCTTTAAATGATAAAAAGCATTGAGTTATTTTGTGTGGTTTTGTTTATGGTGCACAAGTCAACATTGTTGAAGGATTAAGAGTGGAGCCAGAAAGCCTAGGTTTAAATCCTGGTTTCTTCACTTAAAAGCTGTGTGATCTGGGACAAATCAGGTAACCCCTTCTTACTTCTGTTTTATGGTCTGTAAAATGGATATTATAATAATACTATTTACTTCATAGACTTGATGTGAAGGTCAAATTCATAATATGCTAAAAGTACTTGGAACATTGCCTTTCATAGATCAAGGGTTAAAGAAGAATTGATATTATTATTGTTATTCTTATTATCTTTTACTTCATAATCAGGGTGAACTGAATATACTATGCCCAGGAATGGAAGCCCCACCACATTGTAGATATATTCACTTCCCCTAAGCCTCGGCATATTTGAGGTGGTGGTGGCAATGGTGGAGGGAGAGCAGCAAGGATGGGCACAGACAAAGCATATAGTCACACGGCATTGCAGGAGAGGGAGAATCCTACTGCAGACATCCCCAGCCATGGTGGAGGTCTTTCTCACTGCAGAGAAGACTATTGTGGGAACAACAGCAAACATGCAGCTCAACACGAAAATAAGACTGACTTATTAGTTCTTCTGGATCTGGTTGGAGTCCCTGACCCCAGAGCTCAATTGCAAGGTTACTTGGCTGTAATTTTAATCCTCTAAGAAACCGATGAAAGATACAGAAAAATTCCTTTTTTATTTTTTGAGATGAAGTCTTGCTTTGTCACCCAGTTTGGAATGCAGTGGTGCCATCTTTGCTCACTGTAACCTCCGTCTCCTGGGTTCGAGGGATTTTCCTGCCTCAGCTCTCGAGTACCTGGGATTACAGGCATGAGCCACCATGCCCAGCTAATTTTTGTGCCTTATTTTTTTTAAGTAGAGTTGGGGTTTCAACATGTTAGCAGGCTGGTCTCGAACTCCCGAGCTCAAGTGTTCCACCGGCCTTGGCCTCCCAAAGTGCTGGGATTCCAGGCATGAGCCACTGTGCCCAGCCCTGAAAAGTTGCTTCTATATTATATATGCCCATACCTCTACACTGGTTTTTCACTCTTGCAGCTGCATTCCATCTCTTGTATTATCCATGCATTTGTCACCTGACACTTGTCCCCCATTCCCCTTCTTTCTAGTCAGTGTTTGATAGCATGCTGTCAGTCTGGAAATGAGATAATTAGGTTTGTTAGACTTGTGTGTAAATCAAACCTAATGCTACTTCCCTCTCTTTTTTTGTTGTTTTCCTTGATAAGTTGGTCTTTTTAAAAGAGTAAAAATTGAACTAGGCTTTACAAAATTCAGGTTTATGAAATTCAGGTTTAAGTTGAAGTTCGTTTTCTACTTGAGTGATCTTACTTGCGTCTCCTAACATCTTTGGATAAAGTCCAAAAAACCATTTTACAGATGAGAAAACTGACACTCAGAGTGATGTGTGGTAGAACAGAGGAGAAAAGAAAGTGAAAATCCAGGCCTGTTAAACTATAATACCCAGGTTATTTCTGTTTGACAACACCGTGTTCAAATGTTGAGAATGATAAAAGAAAGATACAGGCATTTGCAATGATTAGGCATTTATGTGTTTTCAATAGTGCATCTTGGTATAAAAACGTATTTGTTCACCTAACTATTTTTCATGCAGTCATTTCAGTCAATATCACCATCTAGGTTTCCTCTAGGGATCACCTGTCAATGACTCTTAAAATCGCAGTTGTGCAAGGTGAGTGGGAAAGGAACAGGCTGGTAGAGTTTGGGTTGGGGAACAGACTTTGAGCACTGAACAGCAGGCAGCATTGCTGTTGGCAGAGTAACGGAGAAAGCGCTGCGGCTTACCCATGCCATCACGGCAAAAAATAGCGTGGAAACAGCTGGTGAGCTGTCAGAATGATCTTAAGGAGGAAATGTGAAATGTCTCTGCTTGGTGCATTAATCGAGACTTATTTGGACAGAACTGAATTGCCAGGGGAGGAAGAAGCAAGGTGGTAACTCACCCTTCCCTGCCCTTTCATCTCTCTGTAATATGGTTCTATGTCATGGGCCTCCTTCACCTACACACTCCCCAGGTGCACATGACTCCTGCCCCCTCCATCTTACCCACACCTAGAGATATGTGTGCACATATCCAAGAGATAACAGAAAAAAATGCATTTGAAATGCTTACAGATATTTCAAGATGAAATTTAAAGAGATATTGGACAGATTAGCAATTATGACTTTTTTAACTTACAGGTTCATGTAAAGGTTTGCTATATAGGTACTAAACCCCTGTCATGGGGATTTGTTGTACAGATATTTTATCACCCGGGTATGTAATCCTAGTACCCAATAGTTATTTTTTTCTGCTCCTTTCTCTCCTGCCACCGTCCACCCTCAAGTAGACCTCAGTGCCTGTTGTTCCCTTCTTTGTGTTGATGAGTTCTCTAGAAATCTTTGTGACTACTTGTGGTTGAATACTAACATGGCTTTTTTTTTTCCATGGAATTGTTTAAATATATGTCCTGATTGCCCAAGCGTGGTGGCTCACGCCTGTAATCCCAACACTTTGGGAGTTCAAGGTGGGCAGATTACGAACTCAGGAGTTTGAGACCAGCCTAATGAACACGGCGAAACCCTGTCTCTACTAAAAATAAAAAAATGAGCCAGGCATGGTGGCACATGCCTGTAATCCCAGCTACTCAGGAGGCTGAGGCTGGAGAATCGCTTGAACCTGGGAGGTGGAGGTTGCAGTGAGCTGAGATTGTGCCACTGCACTCTAGCTTGGGCAATGGAGCGAGACTCTGTCTCAAAAAAAAAAAATGTGTCCTGATTAATTTTTAAAATTGTTATACTAAGACTTTGTCACCGTCAGTGAATTCAGTGAAGGGTTGAAGGGCAGAAATGCAGGAGAGGAAAACATACAAACATGAATGTCAGTCTTGACCGCTGGATGAACTTTTTTCTGCTGTAGAAGAAGAAACAAATTGAGGGCCAACCTCTTGAATCAAATTGCAAAGTGGCTTTCTGCTGGGAACAGTTTGAGTAACCCAAAGTAGCTAAGGTCATAAATATTTTTACGGGTGGCAAAGGAAAGATCATTTGCAGTCGGGGAATCTGGTGTTGTTCTTCCGGGTATGACCTTGAATAGAGGCTGCTACCTTTTGGCTTCTGTTTCAGATAATAAATCTCCCTCCTCCCCACCTCCACTGGCCAGCTCCAAGGAAAGATGAATGAATCAGGTGCTTCAGAGGCTCCCCAAGAAATGGTTTCAGTATATGCAGCAAATGGACATTTAGAGTGGCACAGTTATCCGTATAGGAATATTGTTGAGGCTCTTCATCTTGTTATTCGTATGGTGTAATTCTTTGGAGTAGAAAGCAAAGAGCAATAATTTGTCCAATAAATGAAATGAATGAAGAGACATTTACATAGACCAGGGAGGCCAACTTAATTTTCTGAAGTAGTGAATTGACTTTTCCTTGGATTTTGAAATAAATGGCACTATATCGAGCTGTAAGGTAGAGTTCTTTGCTTTCAGTGATAGCACAGAAACAGTCTGCGGATTGTTAGGGAGGAGGGCTTGTATGTTGTTTTTAACGAATGAAGATGTTTCTATACAGCTATTTTCAGCAATTCTGTGATCTAATTTTGATGTTTTAGGTTCGGGCAAATACATACATATCCGTATTGGGAGCTAAAGTTTTTGCTCAGACAAGCAATGAGTAGTCTTCCCATTCCTAATGTCCACACTACCTTGACGATTACCAAGAAACACTTTGCACCGTGTTGTGCAAACCATGTGTTTCTCATCAACTTGATGCTATTGCTCATTTTGCTTAAGTTTTAAAGATTTGGCCTTTCTCCTTTTTATGTTGATTACCAATAGGGTCTTTACAAAGTCCTTTATGTAGTACCCAAAATATCTCAATGCCATTTAGCTCAGATAAAGAAAAAAGTTTTGAGCCTTCCTGGGAAATTAAGTTTCCTACAAAGTATATGCTCTTCAAAAGCTCTCTCTTGACTTCATTTCAAGCTTGGAAAACTTGCTGGTGACTTTCGTTCTACTTGAGACAGCCTTAAGTAAGGGTGAGTACAAATTGCATTACCCTGATGTAAAGGAAACCGAAATAATTCTAACCACTAATTTGCTATCAGCAAAGAGACTGATGATCTTAAGTGGAAAGAATTCCTCATGCTTATAACATTTCTAGAGAATACTACCAGGGGCTTGAAGGTAGGAGCAGTGGTTCTGCTAGAGGCTCAGGGAAGCTAAACAGTCACTTAAGTTTTCTTCTATATTATCAGTTGCTGTTTAGAACAAATTGTCATCTCCACATTTCTTAAGTTCAGAGTTTTAAATTACATGACCAAAGATGTAACGGCACATTCTTCTTTACTATACATAGAATAAACGTTGTATGGTGGTTTTCTTGCTTTTAGGTCACAGCTTCAGAAGGTTATTACCAATCAGAAAAAGTTTTTGAGTCTTTTGTTTCCTGAAACTGAGTGTATTAGTTATCGTCTAATAAGACTACATAACAAACCACTGAAATTCAGTGGTTTATAGCAAATATTTATGCCCATGTTTACAGGCCTATAGGTTGACTGAAATTTGGCTTATCTCCGCTGGGCTCAGCCTGTTGGATCTGCTTTGGACTATAGGTCCACTAGGATTGGCTCCAGGCTGGGATTAAGTTCAGATCTGATCCATGCATGTTCTTTCTGGGGCTCAAACAGAAGGGACAGTGTCTATTCAGGGCTTCATCTTTCATGGTACATTTCAGCAGCATACAAAGGCTTCCTCCAAATGCAGCAATTCCTTCTTCAGCGATAGTAGTCCAGACAGATGCAATTTCAGTGTTTGCTTGAGTTCTCCCAGTTGTTCTCCTGTCATTTTTCAGGTCATTCTGCTTCATGGTGGCACATTCTAATAGAGAAAAAAGTCTATCATTATTCAAAATATCCCTCCTTATCCATACTTCCCACTGCTTGGAAGCCTATACAGTACTCAGAAAGAAAGGTTGCTATGTAATTTTTCTTTATGGGACAAAACCGCATGATCACAGCAATCACATTTCTCCCTCTAAGTCCTTGCTTTTCTGGTTTCTGTAATCATTCCTTAGGTGACATAAAAATAAGTTTTGCCATTTTCATCACACAATATTGTGGACAAATTAAAGCCTATTGATGGCTTCATTAAAGCAGAGTATTTATTACAAATTAGGATTCTCTGCATTTTGCCTGACTCCTGCAGAGCACAGAGACCATTCTTGTTTCCAGTAGCAACACTCTTCTGTTAATCAATCAAGAGCTGACATAAACGTTTTTATAGAGATTCTATTCCACTTAGAAATCCTATTGAGCCCCTGGTCATGGAATATCCTCAGCTCTTCTTCTTGAATTCCATTTTGACAAAGCTATCCGAAGTAGACACTAATGGTAATTGTTTCTTTTCCATAAGTGATTTTACATTCATCTTAATTCACATTCATTGAGGTTTTTTCTCTTCCAAGTCTTTTCATATCATTCGTATTCTGTCATTCAGTACATTCCCTCCATACATGCAATATGAATGAACTTGTCACAAGGTCTCTTTTTAAAAATCCAAGCCACTGATGTAAATATTGACCAGGTAGGTTGAAAAGGACATGGTTCTGTGACTGGCCCTGCAAGAACTCCTTATCTGTTTAGTTAGTATACCATCCAAAATGTGTAAGCATTCCTCAGTTGTCTTCATGGTGGCCTCAGGGATATCACTATAGACCTGTCTGATGCTTTGCTGTGATTTTTATTCCCTGTTCACACCATTCTCCTGATCTTCCTGGGTAGTAAGGATATTCTCAAGCAGATGAGATTAGTTAGATGTGCCTATTGTTTGTGAAGCTGTGCTAGCTCATGGCATCTCCTCTTAGTTTCTAAAGCTCAGAGGTCCCAAAGTCAAATGCTTGATAGTCAAGCAGGTAACAAATGTTTAGATCAGAAGCTGGGGATTATTAGTCATTTTGTGAACAGAAATATATATCCTCTGAGTAGAAGACTCTGCCAGCAGAACAAAATTCTTCTGTTAGCTAATTTCACCTGCCATCATAGAATCTGTCTTCTAAAACAGCTTCTGTTATTTGGGTGAACTCGCATCCTTTCTCATTTGGAAAGCCAAGACCATATTGATACACCTCTTATCAAACTGTAGTAAAGACCATGCAGACCCCAGTGTACTCCCAACTCACTAAATCTCCTCTACAATGTCTCTAAAAATTATTCAGTGGTGTTGTTTTCTTTTTTTTTACATATATCAAATTATGGTGTCTCACCAGATCACAGTGTACCTGCTAGTATTCCTCCTGTCTTCCTGTCTCAGAGGAAAAATTTGCTCATCCCCTTGCACAGCAGAGTCTACCCCTAGGCCCTTGGCCTCCTGCCCTTTTATCTCTTCTGAGAACTCATGCCATCTGTTACCTCACCTCTGTTTTATCTGTCATAATTCCTCTTCTCTGCTTCTTCCTCAGCTGCTCAGAACATGCTGAAATATAGGTGAGATTTTGTTTTTTGGTTTTTCTGGTCATTTCACTCAATGACTTCCTAATACCAACTGAAGAGAGTTTATCTCTCTTAATACAGCATTCAAAGACTAACATGATTTGGCCTCAACCTACCTTTTTATCCAGCAAAACTTATTACTCTCTAATGTATACACTATATTCTGACCAAACGAATCCACCGATTAGACTTCATTTTCCTTTTAATTACTGCTTTTTGCTATGCAAGTCCCACTGCTTAGAATGCTATTTCCTCAACCTTATTTATACTTTCTCCATTTGTTAAAATCCTAGATGTGCTTCATGACTCAGCCTCTGAGTCACCTCTTTCAGGAAGCCTTCCTTGCTTTCCCAAGCAGAACAATTTCTACCGAAACCCTGTTGAATTTTGTCTCCATTATTGCTTTTACCACCTTATATATTTTAACAGATGTTCTGGCCATGTCTTATCTACTCAATTGTAAACTTCCTGAATACTCACACTATGTCCTATTTATCTTTATATCTTTAAATTGCAACATAATTCTTTGCACATAGTGTGTGCCAATAAATGTCTATTGATTGATGGAATAATTCTGATATTCATTAATAATGATCAATCTAAGTATTTATCCAAATCAACCCAATGCCCTATATTTTGGGACAACTCCTTTGAGAATTTTATAAATCTAATTTACCCCATGTAAAACAAATGAAATTAGGCTTAGTTTTTATCTCACATGTAATGGCTAATTGGCTATCCTTCATAAATATTACATATGTACTATTTTTTTAAATCTCTGTAAGCTATTTTGTAGGCATTTTTATTTGTCTCAATGAAGAAACAGAGGCTAAAAAATAGGTAAATAAAAAATGATTTCAGAGCTTGAAAGCCAGATCTGTCCATGCAAGTCTCCTAAGGAAAGAAGGTTTGAGAACGCGTATAATGAGAGCAAAGAACTGGATAAAAAGATGGCTGGGTCCATTTTTGGCTGCTGTTTTGATTTACTTTGTGACTGAGGCAAGTTTATCGGAGGCATTCCCATTTGTAAAACTGAGATTCATATACAGCTGTGCAAAATACGTGTCCCTTTACTTACCTACCTCTAAGAGATTAATGAGATGACATTGAAGCAGTACTTTGATTTTCTCTGATAAAAGAAATGGATATATATGAAATGAAGCATTTACGACTTCTATTGAAGGTTTTCAAGAGAGCAGCCTTTAAAAAGTATTAAAGTAAAAGCTAAAGGAAGAAACAGCCATGTGCATTTTAAATCAAGTCAGTACTTACTGTAGTACACCGAATGATCCTCTGATATGTGTTTTGTGCATCACAATTTACGAAGCACTTTTACATATATTATCTCATTGGATCTACATAATTATCTTGTGAAGTACATAGGCTAGATAATTTTATTACCATTTTTAAAATAAAACTAATACTCAGGCCAAATGCTTGGCCACTGCTACTTGACTCATGTGAAACAGTGCAGGGTTAAACTCAAGTTTCCTGAATTCCAATTCAGGTACTTGCATTTGCATACACTTGTTGAAATCATAGCATGCAAATTGGACCATCTTCTCTGTATCCACTCACATTCTATCCATGTTCAGGAGTGAGTTTAAATCCCATTTCTGCTTTTAGAACTTCCCTTATCACTCTAACTGGAAGGCAAATTTTCTTATTCCATATTTTTTGTTGTCCTTAAATATATTGTTTCCTGGAGGTCTTTATAGTGAGTTGGATTTCCCATATTCCATTCTTCCTTAACATAAGCCTTCGGAATTCAGCCCAATTTCCATACTACGTGATAGCTCCCACCATCCATTTCATTCCTGGGACTGAGCCTCAGCACAGGATTATTTAAAAGTTAAAAATAGTTTTATTTGTAATCCCAGCACTTTGGGAGACGGGTAGATCACCTGAGGTCAGGAGTTTGAGACCCGGCTGGCCAACATGGTAAAACCCCATGTCTACTAAAAATACAAAAATCAGCCTGGCATGGTGACACACGCCTGTAATCCCAGCTACTTGAGAGGCTTAGACAGGAGAATCACTTGAATCTTTAGGAGGCAGAGATTGCAGTGAGCTGAGATTGTGCCACCGCACTCCAGCCTGGGTGACAGAATGAGACTCACTAAAAAAAAAAAAAAAAAAAAAAAAAGGTTTATTCATGTTGGTATTAACGCCTAGTATAATACCTTGTATACAGAATGTGCTCAATATATGCTTGCTAAATAAATGGCTAGACTAATCAACAATTATGGTTGGGAGCGAAGGTTCAGAAAGTTTGGTGATAATACTAAAAAAAAAAAAAAATGTTGGCACCTGATAGTGGTGGATCTGGGATACCAGGCTGAAGAGTTTGAAACTTGCTCTTTTGCAACAACAGATTTATTGGCGCCAAGGAATAGTTTTGCTGGATTCCATTTTAGAACTCATCAAATTCCTTGCTTTTCTTTTCCTTGTCTTTTCAATTCTACTGGGACCTCCTCCCACCAGTGCCACTTTATTGGTGACTTGTGATGTGTACGACAGGCAGTAAAACCCAAGTGAATCAAGGGAGCCTGTTAAGAGCACTGATTTCTATGATGTCTCAGTTTGTTAACTAAATTGCGGGTTGTACTGCTTGGCCAGAGACAGCTGACAGGCAGCTCTGCCTGAACAAGTAGCGTCTCCAAAATAACATGTGCACTTTAGTTTCATTAGAGGCAGTGGTATCATCATTGCCTAGGCCATCACAATAAATATGGTGATTATATGCATCCCTTAGGATTTGGGGTTGACAGCATAGTTGGACTGCACTAAAGAGTCTTACTCTGACATAAATGACAGCAAAAAAGATCTCTGGACCCCTCAGCAAGGAGGCAGAAGTTCATGATGCAAAGAAAGTTCCACAGGCCTACTGAAATATTACCAATCAAAATTATAATTTCATTTACTGACAAGTCATATTTAGCATTCCTCTCTCTAATGTTTTTTTCTCACATCTCAATGTTCAAAAAGCTAAGACATCAGCTGCATGTTGCTAAGTCTTTGAGCAATCAGCAGAAGCACTGGTTGTTGCTAACTGGTTAGTCAGAGGCAGCTACTGGGCTTCCCAAGACCATGAAGTGAACATTTCAACATTCCCAAAAATGTACCCACCTCCAAGTCACAAATCCTCTTTAGATTCCTGTGGATTGACTTTTCAGATCCTCTTAAAAGCCGATCCATGGTGGCAGGATTGTCTGAAGAGGGTTGACTTCGGCTTCTGGTACATTACAGAAGACATGGTTTCTCCATCTATACTATGCTATAAAACAACTGCTCTTCCCTGAAAAGAAACTATTGGAATGGCACTTCTTGTAACTTCTCTCTAATCCCTTATTTAGTTAGTGCGATTGGATGAAAGGTCTTTACATGTCTAGTGATACTCCTTTCTTCTCCTCTTCCTGTCCAAAGGGCTTTTCTCCCAGGGCTGAGTATATCCATGCCTATTTCATCTTTGTAGGAGGCAATAGGGAAGGAGAGGACTAGAAATTGGTGTAGGAAGAATGATCTATGGCCAAGTCTAAGTGTTGCCCCAACCCATTCTCCCATCCAGTTCCACAAGCAATAAAGTTTGATGGTCCTTTTGTCTATGTCTGTTTCTCAATTGGCTTGGAATGCACAATGAAGAGGGCTATGATTTATTGGCTCACTTAAACCTCAACATGGTAGAGCAGCAATTTTGTTTTTCTGGCTCTTATATTGCAATGAATATTTTTTATTTGACAGTCTGTTATATAACTAAAATAATTTTTTTTTCACTATCAGTTTCTACTCAAAATTAAATGGTAGCTCTGGAATAGTGGCCTACATTAAATTTTTCTTTATGGTTATAGCCATGCAGATGTATGAACTCAGAGGACTAAAAATGTGTTTTCATATAATTTAAATGTAACATTCTATACTGAATGGTCTGCTGTCATGCAACTTTCAAATAATGCATTTTAGCAACTTTCAAATAATGCATTTTATGATTACCTTTTCTGGCATTGATTAATCCTACTGTTTATTGGCTAAGTGTACATTTCCTATTGGTGTGTTTCAGAGTCAAGGTAAAAGCAGTTAGTACTTAAGAGTTGAGAAAGAAGTTTATTTAAATCTGGTCTTTCTTATGAGGCTGCCTAACAATGATAGATTTTGTTGTTGAGCCATAGTTCATGAAAAGTGCATTAAAATCTCGAGCTGACCCATCTCTCTGGAGCAGCAGTGGGTCATTACGTTTTGGCAGGCACTTTGGATGTGCATATGATTTTATGATCAGGTCTGCTTAATTCATCCCAACTCTTCAAAGAGGAAGGGAACTAAAATTCCTTGAGTATCTTCTATTATGTACTAGATGCCTGAATATGTTGTTGTATCCTCATGATGATCTCTCATGGTAGATGGCATTTTTTCAACATGGAAGGTGAGAAAATTGAGGCTCAGCGTTTCAATAATATAGTCAAAAAAATACAGGCAGTGATGAAGTTAAGCTTTAAGGCCGCGCCTGTGTTACTCGAAAGGCTGTGACTGTTATAATATATTAGGGGTTAAAAAAACAGAGAAGTTTGCAAGTGACAGACAAGTTATTTAAATGGAATGAAGTGTAAGAAAACTTGTGCTTTTCTTCATTTTTCTTGAATCCCGTGGCCTTCTCAGTCTATCCTTAATTGAAGTTCAGAGAGGTTGTTACTTACATGGTAACAAAAGTATTTCTTTTCCTTCCTTACCCTACTATACAAAAAATAAAATAATAAAAAAAGAATAAAGAAAAGCAGAGAAAACTTGATGATAAATGGCCATCAGCACTCAGCCTTTGCATCTGATAAGCAATAGAAATTGGTGGGGACTGCGGTGAATTGGAAAACTTGTGCCTTGCTCTTCCAATCAGCTCTAACTGATTGTCCTACAAAAAAATGTTGGCTCAGTGTTGCTAAATCTTACTATTTTTCAAAAGATCCTAGAAGTCTAGCTGTTCATGAGAGATCTGATTTTTAAATGTTGAAAGTCATTCACAGAGAAAAATACTATGTAGTACCCACCCCTAAAAAATAAAACTTACGTGAGGACTTGATCTGGCAAAAAGCCTCTGAATTTGTTAGTTCTGTGTTACACAAGGCAGCTAATAAGTATCTACTGGGAAAAATAATTAGCAAACAAAAATCAAATCAAAATAGCTTTCATTACTCTTCCGATAATTGTGCCTTCCAGATTTAGTACCATTTGCGTATTGTGCCTCTCTGTGGTAGAGGCATGACTTCTGGTTCTTCACCTGCCCTTCACAGAGTGGAGACGAGGCCAATATGGAATGACTGCTCGGGTTTTCGATGTGCTGAGCACTTGTTTTTGTGCATTCTCTGGATAGATCTGGTAGTTTGGTGAGCAGAGGTAGCATAGCTCATCAGCAGTCACCCTTTGGCAGTTGAACGAGAGAAGCATCGTGCTGTCTACTAAGGAATGTGTCTATGTCTGTAGCTAGTCTTCCAAGATGTTTGCCTCTAGGTATTCGCCTGCAGAAAGTTTCTTGAAGTCAGTACAAAGTAGAATGGCAAGCAGTGCATCCCTGTTTGAGGATCTGGGAAGCGTTTTTCTGTATTCTTTCAGATAAGACTTGGTCGATAAGTTTAGCCATACTCAATCTAATTCCTTGTCTGTATCCTTATTACCTCCTTCACTTTTTCTTACCTTAATCACTCCTGCAGTGAACCCATAAGTATCACTGAACATGGGTATCACCAGTTAGCAATAGTAAGATAATCGCTAACTTCTGAAATATGGAAGCTCTAGCATTGCTTGGATGATGTCTTTCCTAACTGCCTCTGAGCCTCCGGCCTGGATCTGGGGTAAGTGCATCACAAATCCTGGTTCATCTAAACAGCTAAAGCTCTTCTCCTGATGGAAGAGGGATGCCTACAGCAGAAAGCAAGGGAGTCTGCAGGGCACATTTGGAAAATAAAAGATTTTATTTATATTTATTTTGAGTTTATAGTTTCTAAATTCCATAAATGAAATCGTGCCATTATCAAGGACATTTTTGCTAGGGGGTGTAAGGAAGGCCCTTTGAGCAAGAGAGAAAATATTCTCTAAACCATAGCATGCTTATGAACCTTAAAAATTACTTGTCTATGTTTGCATATGTTGTGTATGTTCAGTCCTGAGAATCTACCTTAACATTCAAATGTCTCTGCCTTGGCAAAAATGACTGAAGCTTTAGAAAGCAGAAAAGCTGATTGATAGTATAAGAAATTTTTAGGCCAATTTTCTATTCTTCCCTTCTATAGACTGAATTTTATTTTGATACCAACAGTTTCAGTCTTCCAAACTTCTCCCATTCCTCTTTACTTTCTCCACTGCATTCACTAAATATGTATTATTGTTTTGGTCAGCCTTGACTGCTATAACAGAATGGCATAGATTGAGTAACTCAAACGACAAGTATTTATTTCTCCCAGATCTGGAGACCCAGAAGTCCAAGGTCAAGGTCCCAGTCAGTTTTCTGCTGAGGGTCTGTTTCCTGACTGAGAGTTGGCCACCTTCTTGCTTTATCCTTACAGGGTGAAGCATGAAATCATACCTAATGTCTTTTCTATTAAGGGCACTAATCCCGTTAATGGGGACTCTACTTTCCTGACCTAATTACTTCTCAAAGATCTCAACTCCAAATACCATCACCACATTTGGGATTAGGGATTCAACATAAGAATTTGGGGGAGAGGAAGGACATAAATATTCAGCCTGTAGCACTTACATAACCAGACATTTTTCCCTTTGTTTTGGCCCCGCCAAATAAGGTGGTGTGATATTGTAAAAGGCATAGTTGGTCTTCATCCTGTTTGCAGGCATAAAACTCCTAAAATCCTTGGAATTTCAAAGTGATGTGAGTTTTTATATGCTAATGACTTGTGGTTGTCAGCCCCTAGGTATCTTCAGGATGAAGGCTGGTCATGAGAAAGACCAAGGCATAATTAGAGAGTTGAGCCTTTTTGTTTCTTTCTTTTTAAAGACACGGTTTCACCATGTTGGTCAGGCTGGTCTTGAACTCCCGACCTAAGGTGATCTGCCCGCCTTGGCCTCCAAAGTGCTTGGATTACAGGCATGAGCCACCACGGAGACCCCTCCCAACCTCCAGGGAGGAGAGAACGACTGACGGTTAATCTGATAACCAATGGCCAGTGATTTAATCAGTCATGTTTATGTAGTGAAGTCTTCATAAAAACCCAAAAGGACAGGGTCAGAGAGCTTCCAAAGAGCTGAATACCTGGAGATTCCTGGAGGGAGGTACACCTGGAAAGGGCCTAGGAGCTGTGATTCTCTGCCCACATACCTGGACCTATATATCTCTTCATCTGTTTCTTTTGTAATGTATTTTTAATAAACTGGTATATGTAAATAAGTTTTTGAGCTCTAGAAAAATCAGTGAGCCAAAGCAGGAGGTCATGGGAACCCCAATTTACAGCTGGTCAGGCAGAAGCACAAGTAAAAGAATCTGGGGCTTGTGATTGGCATTGGAAGTGGGAAGCAGTCTTGTGAGTCTAAGCCCTCAGCCTATGGGACCTCATACTACCTCCAGGTAGGTAATGCAGGAATTGAACTTGGGTGGAAGACACCCATCTGGTATCTGCTGCAGATTGCTTGCTTGCTTGATGTGTGGGGGAAAACCTCCACACATCTAGTGTCAGAAGTTGTGAAAATATAGGAGAAACTGAGGTTTTTTTTTTTTTTTACACAAAGAGAATTTTCTATCCTGAAGGGCAAGTAATGAATCCTCTTCCTCTGGTTACTTGGACAATTTATCAATGACTGACTGGTAACATTTACTTGAGAAATATTATATGGGAATGTTTCCCCGTTTTTTATATCTCAGTATAGGAAACCATGTGCTGCTTTCTCATTTCTTTTGTTCCCGTTAGTGATCTATATTTTTAAAATTGTTATTAGAAACATCTCTTATTTAATCTCCATCATACCCCAACAAGCTTAGCAATGTAACTTTGTCTTACAGATGAGGAATCGGTGCAGTCTTTGTGACTTCCCCCAAAATCTGCATTAAGTGAGCAACTAGAACTTAGATCCAAACCTTCTGATTCAAATGTGGTTGCCCTATTCACTACACCAAAGTAAAGTTTATAGCCTTGAAAGCTAAAGAATGCCAGATGTATTTATCTAGCTTCTGATGTGCCTCCCAAAATGCCCCATACAGAGGACAGGGTCGATACACCCTTGATTTCAAAATTTCTGTGACTTGATTCTACTTACGCATCTTACTGATTTGGAGAAATAAAGGTACTTCTTGGGGGAAAAATGTGACTATGTGTAAAGATTCCCAGTTTGGTAAGTCTAGTACAAACTGAAATGGATGGTGATCGAAGTGCAGCCAACTCATGGTATCCCAAAAGGCTGTGGTGAGGGGATGGCCTCCCAAAAGGCAGGAATTGAGCCCTATGCTGACCAGAAATCACTGTATTACAGACTAATGGAGAAGGCCAGACAATGAAACTGAGTTTCTCTGAAAGATTGGCAGCTTGGATATTTCAAAGAGTGGTATTTAATGGAAACCAAATGGTTCAATTAACTGGTAATAGGATGGATCCATGTCCCACTTCAGGACCTCAATTTGAATCTAATCCAAACAAAGAAGCAGGGTAGGTTGAACTCCTTGGTGATAACACTAAACCTTTCACCTCCCCGTCTACAAAGCAGGTTCCCCTCAGGCCACACAGGCCTGCTGGCAATTTTCCTGAGACTGTTCAGTAGACTATGTGAAACAAGTGAACAGCTATGGTCACCTGAGAGGTGGTTGTGCTGTACATTCCCAAAAGTTCTCTTCCAAAGCAAAAACCTAGCAAAAAAAGAAAGCAGCAAGTGAACCATGAATGGAGATAGTGCACGCTGCGCTAGTCTTGTTAGCAGAAGAATGCAAAGGTGCTTTCACCATTGTGGCTGGTGCTCAGCCAGATGTTTACTGAACTTCTGATATAGAGGAAGACATAGAATATGCAAATACATTTTCTTCCCTCACAGTGCTCATGGTATGACAGGGAAAAAAAGAATTGTTCCATTAAAACATGCATCGAAATGAATCAACACAAACTGATGTTATTATTGAATAAATAGTGAAGAGATTGTGGGATAAATGGAGAATAAATCTAGTTATCAAAGATGGCCCTGGAAGGCACATGTGTAAAGTTGTTCTCAGCTCTGTACACCTACATACACTGGCCAGGAAAGCTGGGCCTTCTGCAGAGAAATCTCTCTTCTCCACACAGAAAAGGCTACCTCATTCAGCTTTGGGCTGGGCCAGAACTATAAGATCTTTCCTGCGTTTGAGTTATTCCTAGAGCAGTGATTCCCTAATGACCAGTTCCATTCTCTAAAGCTAATGTTGACTCTAGATCATTCTGATGCTTGATTCATGATGAAATCCATAGTTCGTTTTGAATCAGGTCTAGAATAGATTCATATTCCTGAGAGGCTTTCTGATGAAAGTGAAGACTCAGGATTCCACTGATGGTTCTGTGGCTGTTTAAGGGTGATAATGACAGCTGGATTATAGATGCCCTTCAATGGACTCAGAGGGGCTTGGATTCTACTGAGCCACCATCACTTTGCTTAATGAAAATAAGAGGGTCAAACGAGATAACGTTTGTGAATGTTAAGTTTTAAGGTTTTATTCAAACACACACACAATCACACATTTACATGGCACATACATACACATAACTCTTTATTTCTCTAGCATATGTTCCTCAGCCTCTTGAGTACAATCATTTACCTTCTTCATGTCGTGTGAATGAAAAAATTGTAGCTCACCCATGAAGAAGAGAGAGAAGAATGTTTGTGCCCTTTAAATGTCATAGTATAAATGCTTCTTCATATTGTATATGAATTCACTGTAAACTCCATGGGTAATTTGTGTATCTGAAGCTCTGACCGGGCTTCCAGAGGGCTTACCGTGCATGCCATATCTTAGGGGGATAATGGCCTCATGCTGTTCCACGGACATTTTCGTTTCTCTATCTGGCTGAAACTTACTTTATAATTTGGTAGGGATACTGAATTCAAGCAAATTAAAATTAGGAGATGTGTTCTCTAATTATTCTGTCGAAAGAGCACATAGCTTTGAAATAATTCTCAATGCTGGTATGGTGGACTCTTTTCAAAAGGTATGAGTCAGCTCCCTGTGTGTGACATGTTTTCCAGCGTCTGGTTGGGGTCACCTTTACTAATTTCATCAGGGCTAAGGGAAAGCACTTTCCTTTTCATATTTCTGCTTCGGTGTCCAGATTATTCTCCCTTACAGAGGCTTCGATGCTGTCATTGAGGTCATAAGGCCAGGCTTTTTTCAAAGTACTAGAGCTTTCTAAATTTCACTTCTTAAAAAATATCTGTTGCTTTTATTATGGTGGTCAGGAGTAAGTAAGAACCAACATTTTGAATTAGAATTACCGATCTTATCCAAGAGAGAATGTTGTAGTGGCAATAGTTGACAAAGAAGAGAACCATAAAATATCACCGGCATGAAATACATAACTGCAACACTATCTCCAGGACACACACACACCAGAGTCCCTACGTGCAGACAGGCACTGCTGATATATTACAGTCTCTGGGCCATTTTGTTTACGATAACTAGGAAAGGAAAAATGAGTCCCTATTTCAGTGTGTTCATCCCAAGATGATGACACAGTAGATTCCCCTTGCAGGTAAACCGAGAGAGCTCAGTTAATCACCATTTATCACTCAAGTGACTCAAGCGTTTTGTAGATGCATTGGAGCCCTGGAGACTGAGATATTCATTGGGCTGCAATGCTCTTCTCTTTTCTCATTCCATCTAATATAATAAACTGAAATCCTAACATCAGAGTGTTGTGTGCTATCTTTTAGAGTCCCAAGCCTTTAACATGTATTTGATTCACTCCCATAGAACTAGATAAATTTTCTGAAAGAAATGTTACATCATTACAATTTTAATTACTTAAAACTTCACTCCATCTCCTCCACTACCGGACTGTTCCTAGTTACCACCATCTTTTGCCAGAAGCTTCTAGTTTATTTCTCTGTATCTGCAGCTGACCTCCTTCGAAAAGTGTTATTTTGAGTTGACTTTAGTATATAAACAACCCTCAGTGAGACCTAAAATAGATTAGCTTATGCTTAATTGAGTGAGTTTTTATATATCTTCTCTTATTAGGAGAGAAGATTAGCTAAAGGTCTTCATATAACTTATTCAAAGTTATCTAAGATACGCTGTTCTATTTGCCAAATAATAACTGTGAATCAGGTTCATCGTACATTGGTCACCAACTTGCCCGAGTCCAGTGAGACAGAACACCCCCACACACAAGTCACATAAAGTGGGTTTATTACTTACATATCAGCACCAAAAGACAGCAAAAGCCTAGGATTCATTTTGAGCTAATTCTCCAAGGCTCAGGAAAGCTGTCCATGGGGAATGGAATCCACTTGTACATGTACTGCACCTAAGGGACCTTGGAAAGTACTCCACTCTGGGTTTTATACCCCAGGGGCAATAAGACCCAATAAGCCAAAGTGTTGAAGGACATGCTGTTTTGGTAGGGACTGGAACAGAGACTTGGCTATTCCAGGCAGTTCCTCCTTATCTCAGAATGTTACATTTCTGGCACATTTTACAGTTATTTTTGAGAACTTCAAGTGAGAAAAGAACACGAACCAAGTTGGTCTGAGGCCAGCTAGAGAGCTTTCCTGCAATAGGTAAATGAGCAGGTGTGGATATAAGCTCCTCATTTGAGCCTCCCACTCCTATTTATTTGAGTTATTCTGATCACTTGCACATCAACTATTGATTAAAACCTGGAAAAAAAAGAAAATCATGGGTGACCTTAAATTGTGTAAAGTTCCACAACAGGGGTCAGCGACTTTTTCTGTAAAGGGCCAGAAAGTAAGTATTTTGGACTCGTAGGCCACATGATCTCTGCTGCAACTACTCAATGTCTGCTGCTGTAGTACACAAGCAGCCAAAGACAATATATCGATGAATGAGTGCAGCTGTGTCCCAATAAAACTTTATTTATAAAAACAGGAAACAATTGTATTTGACTTATGGTTTGCTGATCTCTGCTCCAGGCCAGTCTATCTCCTCCAACTTTTGTATATTAATTCCTCAAACACATTATAAAAAACTGCCACAATCTAAACCGTATTTTCTGATGACCCTAAGTACTGAATCTCTCCATTCTGAAATGTGTATATTATTTTTTTTTTTTTCAGCTAGAGAATGTTGTAGAATTTAGACTGGGAATTTATCTGTGGGAGTGACTGAAAATGCCTTACTTATGCAAAAAGAGTTCTTGGTTAGTGTTTACTATTCATGTAGGTCCATTTACCTTGAAGCCATAACGCTAACATAGCCTGTCATTTGGAAATTAGGTAAACAGTAAAGCACTTTTAAAAATCACTAAAAGTTTCCTCGTAAACACAGAATAGGTCTTGAAGTGTTACTCACTGTTTGCTGATCTCTCATTTACAGAGCTGCAGCTACTCATTTTTGGTCTAGAATATCTACTTCCAAGAGAAGAAATTTCTCTTTTGCATCCTCTTCAGAACTAATCATGTGTATTCTTGAAACTGACTAAAATGACCTAGTCTGTAGTAAAGTAACTAATTTAGAGTTGGGACTATCAACTAATGTTATTTCCCAGAGGAAATGAACTAAAAGACATCCTTAGGGGTGAGCAGCAATCAGTAGGGAAGGGGATTACCAAGAGCAGATGGAGAAGATGGCATAGGATATGGTTTATTAGACCTGCCACTTCCTGGCTCTGTGAGCATGCTCTGCAAAGTTTATACCTGCGAAGTGGACATTTGACTGACACATGGAATAGGGGAGTGTCAGAGAGATTATCAACACACACTTACTGCTCACTTTGTGTTCTGTTTGCTAGAACACAATTTTAGATCAAATATTTAAAACTTCACACATGCATGAGCATGACTGTGCACTCATGTGCATGCATATGTACCATACAGAAAAGTATTTTGTGGAGAACACATTAGACTATGCATGTAAATGTGTGTAGAACCGTTTCTTGATGCAATACATGCTCTGTGGATGTTTGTTGAATGACTGAAGTTTTGCATTCCCTAGTGCAGTTTCTCAATGGTGGCACAATTGATATTAGAACCAGATACTTCTTTGTCATGTATCATTGTATATTTAGCAGGATGGGTGACCTTTATCCACTAGATTCTAGTAGCACCCCGCTTCAGTTGTGACAGCCCAAAATGTCTCCAGACATTGTTAAATGTCCCTGGAGATAGTCACCCCCAGCTGAAATCACTGCCTTAGTGAACCAAGACATTAATGTAAGAAAGTGATTCCCAAATTTTACCTAACATCTGAATCACCTTAAGTTCTTGCGAAAATACATATTACTGGGCCTCACCCTAGAGTTTCTGATTCAGAGGGTCTTGCACTAGAGCTAAGAATTTGCATTTCTAACAAGCTCCCTGGTGCTGCTGCTGCTGGCAGTCTTAGAACCTCACTTTGTAAGCACATAGATAAGGTGTAAGATGTTCTTGAAGAATTCCAGATGAGTTGAAATGTGTCTCCTAATTTCAAGGACTGTCACGCTGTGTGAGCACAGGGCTTAAGGTTTCTTTATGAAGACCACTGGGTGGTTCCTCACAGCTGTGGCTGAGATTTAGTGAGGAAATCGGACATTTATGGGAGATGCTCAGTCTGTACTGGATTTTAGTCAGCACTGCCCTGCCAGCTGTCACCTGCGTCCTGCCAGGAGACTGCTCCAGGTCTTGGCACAGGGCTGGGGCACCTATGGAAATGAACTTTAATTCTGCCTTGCAGTCAGACTTAACTACCAAATAACCCAGCATGACACTGGGGCCTACGAATGAGAAGGGGATCCTCAGAGTGGATTTGAAGGATGTGATGACTCAGATGCCAACTGTGACTGGTGACTTAGAGCCACGGTGCTTGGACTTGCTCCTTATTTACTTGCATCAGCTGTCTTGTCCTTCCTTGCTTCTCCCCTTTTCAGGTCATGGTTCCTGATGTCCTAAGCTGTCATTCCTGCTCCCACTCCCTTTTCTATTTTTTTTTTTTTCTTTGCTTGGAGTCAGAGATGGAGCTGTCTTGAGCTATTTATCAGTCTTATCTCCCTTGGCCCTCTGTTAGCATTTCAGACTGTGGATCTAATCCGCTTTAATTGATTGACCTCGGGCAGCCAGACATCAGCAAAACACCAGGTGAAGCAAACTGCAGCCAGGGGAGAGGTAGATGTAACTTTTCTGGCTGGGTGCAAAGGCCACTGAGGCCCGTAAAGATTTAGAAAAGGAGAAATAGTTTCCAAGCTATTTAATGTGAATTTCCTAGGGACAACGTATATAGATCCCACAGTTAATGACCTTGACTGGGAGAAAGTCACTGTAAATAGAGCAGCATCCTATAGGGAGTGTGCAAATGCCTCTGACTCACCTGTCATGCCTATTAGTACTATTTCTCATCCAGCATCACTATTCTTTTTACATCATTGTTTGTAGAGCCCTCCAGATTTTGCCAAGCTTTTATTTATTTCTCTTAATAAGTATTATTTAACACAAGTCTTATTGTTGCTATTGTCTTCATATTGCTTTTCTAGAGAAAACTTGAGTCGTGAGTAGTTTAGGGACCTGCTGAAGATCACATGGAAAAAATAATGTGGAGCCTCAATGGGGCCCAATTTTTTATTCTAAATCTCAAAATCTTCTAGAACACGAAGTAGACATTTTCCTCTCCCCTGCGTTTCCTGCCACAGCCACACTTCAGCTTGTCAAGGGGAGGGGATCAGGTCATTGTCATGAGGTGATAACGGAAATTTGAAACATCTTCAAGTTCACATAGCCATTAATTTAACAAACATCTACTGAGCCCATGTTAGGATATTTACATTTAAAATACAATTAGGCCAAGTAGACAGGTAAGTTAGGCATACATAAAAAATATAATATGTAACAGATATTTCTATTATAGAAATAACTCAATAGTAACATGTAAGAGCTGTTACTGTAGTGTAATACTGTGGAAAGTGCATGGGTTTTAAAGTCAGACAGACCTGGATTCTAGTTTTCAGTAGGTCTCTTATTGTGTGAATTCTCTGATGATTAATTGTAAGAATTTGAGCATAATTCTATTATAAAAATATTTACTGAGCACCTATTCTGTCCATTTAGGCAGTCTGGTTTATGTTGCGGTGACAAAAGCCGCAATCACTTGGCGCTGTAAAGCAACCAAGCATTGTTTCTCAGTCATCTTCCATTTCCACAGCAAGCTGGCTTACTGCCATCCTCACTCAATAACCCAGAATGACAAAGCAGCCGCTACCAGGAATTTGCTAGGTGCAGTGGTTCACAACAAATGAGAGAACTCTGGTGGGTCTCACACCAGCAATTAAATGCATGGCTCAGGAATGATACTCAATTTATTAGTTACCACTATTCCCTTGGCCCAGCCCATCACAAGGAGACCCAAAAAGTCTGCCTTACTACAAGACTAAAATGGAGGAGAACTAGAAAAATGTGTTAGACCGTGGCATTCATTACTTTCTTTACTAGGAACTCATTACTTTTTTTTTTACTAGGAATCAGACTTTGAAATGGATATGGAAGACCCTGCAGTGCCTGGGCCACAGGAGACCTCATTTACATGTTGTTTTCCTTGTGTTATTTCCTAGCACTGAACTAAGCAAATGCTGTGGGAAACCTAGCCATTAAGACACTGGGACCTGCTTCCATTGCCTATAGCCCTGGCAAACATTTGAGAATCCCAGTTCTGTTTCCGTCAGCTGCAATTTTCCAAACTAGTGGATGGCGCATTTCATCTTCCCCAGGGGCAGTCTGGAATGAATGAAGAGACAGCCTTCAGGGACGTCTTTATTCCTGAGAATTCTTGTTGCCCCTGAGCATTTCTGCTCCTAGAGTCTGACCCAGGTGTCAGTAGCATCTCTTGGGTCACCTCAGCAACAATAACCGCAATATGCCTGATTGAGGATAGGAAAGCTGAGGCTGGACTAATTTGGGGAACCAGGTGGGATCATAAACAGTCATTACTGATGAAGAGTGACTTACTGGCTATTTAAAGACAGCTGGTTTCTGTACTGTTCAGTTTTTTTCGCGAATGCACTTGAGGATTCTTTGGTAATGTCTTCTGATTTACCACTTGTCTTTGTTTTTAATATCAAGGAAGAATATAGATTGAAGCGATTGTCTTGGTAGCAACTTTAGTGGTGATGGCTGTGGAGTTATTAAAATTTATAGCCATGCTGTTTTTGCAGCTACACTTTGCTTTTCTTAGAGAGGCTTATAAAAGGCACCAAAGAATGTGGAGAGAAAACAACTCCCAAACTGTGATAGGAAATCAACCCTGCATAAATTTTTTAAATCTATATTCTGTTGGCTAAAATTTACATTTATTTTCACAATATGTCTTGATGACAGTGCCCACCAAACCAACTGGGCCTTAGCTCATAACACTACTTTCAATAACACTAATGAGGAGAAAGAAGACTGACTGACCTCTTTTGAGGTCCAGAATTACACATGGCAACATGCCAGGTGCTTACATGCCTGTGCTCTCCTATGACCCGCACAGTAAGCTTCAGAGGTAACAATTGGCCTCTCTTTCCCTCCACGACTCACTTTATGAAAGAGAAATCAGAAGTCAAATAACCAGACCAAGGCCATACAGCTTTAAGGGCCATAGCTGTTATTTGAACCATGTTAGGCTAAAATCCACATTTATCCTATTAAACGAATTAATTTGTCTAAAAATCAGAGTGTTGTATGTGATCAAATGATTCGGTGAGTCCTTCTCCTGATCTCATATATTTATGTAATGTTTTATTACTTATAAAGTACTGTCATCTTCTTCATATTATTTTAGCCTTACAACATCCCTGTGAAGTATGTGATGCTGGTATCCTTTCCCCATAGTGTATTATCAAGACATGGCTTCAGAAAAATCAAGTAATTTGCCCAAGGTCAGTCAGGCCTGACACCGAAGCCAATGTTTTTATTCCCTCACATTGTCTCTTTTCTAGATACAGAAGCCAGCAGAGTCGATTTGCATGGCAGCTGAGCATGATTGATTCAAGCCTGGGCAACTCTGTGGGGATTTGCCACAAGGCTTCTGTGACTTCTAATGAACCGAAACAAAGCAGTTAGCCACAGATTATAATGCCACTGTGGTCCCATGACAAATGACAAGGAGGTTGTAGTAATGAAATCGTATTACTGCAAACAGAGACCACATCTGAGGTCTTGCACAGCCACATTTACCACTGTGGGGAAAAGAAATGAAACACCTGGGTAAGGGTCCCCACTGACTTTGGCAGTGAGCTAACAGGATTAAGAAGATCTCCCAGAAACAGTGATTACACTGGCAAATGTGTGGCACCTAAGATAAGGACCAAATATTTATTCTGGCAGAGATTAAATCTTTTCTTTTCTTGAATCTAATATGGATCTTGCAGAAAATCTGCCCAAGAATATATCTTGCTGATCAGCCAACTCACTGAGCCAGAACCGTACTTTGCCACTGCTGTCGCTGAAAAGCTACAGAATGCTGGTTTAAAGGTCTCCTTGCTTCCCCTAAAACTGTTCTCCATCCATGATTAATTAGTGACTCATGGGTGAATTGAATGACCAGCAGTCCTTTCCATGACTCCAGGATTTATGTACTGGTTTCTCATTGAAGAACAGTTGTGCAATAAATAGCCCACATCGGTGGGGTGGGCAGAGGAGTAATGGTGCCTGCAGTCATGGTTTCCTAACTCTTCTAGTACTTCTATTCTGCTAAGCAGGTTATGGCTCATATTCTTACAGCCTTGCTTATTTCGGCATGAGGGTATGGGGTAGTGACACATACATACAGCCTTAGAAATGAATACCACTTGTCCAAGAGAATGCAGAAAAGTCATATTGCCATTCTGAATTCCTTGTGAAACAAGGAGAAAGAATGAAATGGGTAATAGAATTATAGGCATGAAAAGTACAAAAGGAACCCATAATCAGGTTCATTTATCCATGCATCATATTTTAAAGTAGGTGCTTTTCCTTGTGTAGAGATGTAGATAGTGGTTTCAATAAATAGATTTAAGAAATCATGAGTATGTTTAGTCACAATTTTGGGAGGTACCTGGAGCTCTTTTCCCAGAGAACAGAACATGGGAATTACAGACATCATTTTATATTGCATACTATGTAATCAGGGCACAAAGGAAATACTGAGGCACACCCCTGTATCTCCAGATCCTTGAATGCTCACAGCCTCCTTTGGTCGATCAGTCTATATTAATTGCTTCTAAAATCAAGATTCCCTGGTTACTTGTCCATTCTTTTATTGGATGCAAGATGAACTGACATACTAAATGATAAATGGAAAGTTGAAGAAAGCCTGCATTTTGGAAAAATAAGTAAAGTGTGCCAAACTGTATAAAGAAACCAGTGCCCATCCCCAGAAGTCTTAATTTATTTTAAGCATAGTAGGTGCTTAATAAATATTGTATTTATGTATTTAATGAATACATGAATGAATGAGTGAAATAAATGACTAAATCTGAGATTTAGTATAAATCTTTCCTATATCTTGATGTATACATATTCTGGTCTTTTCTCCCATTCTTCTTTTTCTTTTCCTCCTCTTCCTGGTTTTTCCTCCTTCTCTTCCTTCTACTTCTTCTTGAATAAAAACGTAGAAGATAACAAAGAATCCTGAACTAATATTGTGACTCAGTCTTGTAGAATGTCTGAATTACTACTGATACGGTTTGGCTGTGTCTCCACCCAAATCTCATCTTGAATTGTAGATTCCACAATCTCCATATGTTGTGGGAGGGACCCGGTGGGAGGTAATTGACTCATGGGAGCAGTTACCATCATGCTGTTCTGATGATAGTGAGTTCTCATGAGATCTGATGGTTTTATGAGGGGATTTTCCTCTTTTGCTCAGCACTTCTCCTTCCTGCTGCCATGTGAAAAAGGATGTGTTTGCTTGCCAGGCTTCCACAGCCATGCTGAACTGTGAGCCAAGTAAACCTCTTTTGTTCACAAATTACCCAGTCTTGGGTATGTCTTTATTCACAGCATGAGAAGGACTGATACAGCTATTCAATTGTATTATCCTTGAATACCCAACATATTACCAATAATATGGAAAATTAGAGAAATTGAGCAAGATGTCTCCCTTGTGTCCTTACACATGCCTCCAACAGCCTGCAATGCTATGATGCCTTTCCAAATGCTTAAGAGAGGCAGATTATATTTGAACAGTAAGGTTACATTTATTTTATGTCTCATTGTGAATACTAGTTCCAACTCTTAGTCATAACCAATTATTAGAGGGGAAGATCAGAGTTTTTATAGCATTATTATGTATGCTTTGTGTTTTAGTACACTTCCCAGAAGGTGGATGATATCACAACCACCGCCATCACCATTTGTATCTTTACTATTTGTGTTAGTCCATTCTCACATTGCTATAAATAAATACCTGAGACTAAGTTTTAAAGAAAAGAGTTTTAATTGGCTCACAGTTCTGCAGGATGTACAGGAAGCATAGCAGCATCTGCTTCTGGGGAGGCCTCAGGAAGCTCCCAATAATAGAAAATGGAGGAGGAGGAGTCTCACATGACAGGAGCAGGAGCAAGAGAGACACGGGGAAGATGCCACACACTTTAAACAACCAGACCTCATATGAATTCATTCACTATCACAAGGACAGGCCAAGCGGATGGTACTAAACTGTTTATAAGAAATTGTCCCCATGATCCAGTCACCTCCCACCAGGCCCTATCTCCAGCATTGGGGTTTACAACTGAACATGAGATTTGGGTGGGGACATATTGAAACCATATCACCATCTCCATTGCCATAGTTACTTTTGTCAAATTCATTGCAATTTCCCTTCTGACAAGTCTTTGGTGGCCACAGAGGTTCTCTTCTGCTGTGTTGCATAAGCTATGGTCTTGAATACATTTCTCTTTGGATTACTCTGAGAAGTAGGGCTACAAGTAATGGGAAGCATGGCAGCCATCCAATTCTGACAATTCTAGGTCAATTTCCCTGGCCTCTACTGCGGGGTACCTTTTCTATGTAGTTTGGAACTGCAGAATCTGTGTGTGTGTGTGTGTGTGTGTGTGTGTGTGTGTGTGTGTGTGTGTGTGTGTGTGTGTGTGTGTGTGTGTCTGTGTATATACTGTATATCTAGTTCCCCTGACATTGGCTCCTACCCATTCTGTACCCCTCCACTTTGCCTTGATTGTATGAAAATATGCAGACAAGCTCATACATATGTCCTCCTTAACTGTAAATCTGGATTGAGAAATGATTTAAGGTCCAGTGTCTTAGTGTCCTCTCTTAGTAAATGGGCCTAATCCATCTTACAGAAATAAACTTTGCATTGTCATTGCATAGCTGCCAGGTAGTTCCAGACCTGATATCCATTGAGGGGAGGTGAATGATGTAACCTGTGCTGCACAGCTTGTGAGAGCAATTTGGGTGGTTTATGCAGTTGGCTTTTTATGTTCAGGATGAAAGCTTATGCAGAAATACAGAATACTATTATTATCTCCATGCTGACAGCTCCCTCTGGGCACCTGCAGGTTTACTGCTAGTTGAAGGATCAACTTTAAAGGGAGATAACTTGGTGGTTGATGATAACTATGCCTTTTGTGTTTCTTTGTTACAGGAACAAGGGAAAATTGGAGTTGTCTTCAATATTGGCACAGTTGACATCTCCATCAAAGAGGAGAGAACCCCTGTAAATGACGGCAAATACCATGTGGTACGCTTCACCAGGAACGGCGGCAACGCTACCCTGCAGGTGGACAACTGGCCAGTGAATGAACATTATCCCACAGGTACGTGTTGTGCGCTCAACGGTCCTACTCTTTTTGACTCTCTTCTTCCCACTTTTCAATGGTGATTTTTCTCAAGACTATCACCAAATTCTAAAACACTGAGTGAAGCACACATTCATGATTTTTGGTATGAGAAGATAAGTTATCTCTTTAGAACATGATCCAGTATAGGGAGCTTCTGGAGACTTTAGCAACTATGCACTGAACACTTTGTCAACCTTTGACTGATACAGCCTGACTGGCTCATAGCAAAGACAGTTACTACAGATTTTACAGGGCCTGCAGACAATGAGGGGTGAAGGGAAAGAACGTCATTATCATGAGTGAGTGTCGCTAATCCTAAGATGCTCAATTTGAGACCCAGACTTTGTGGTGCCATTGAGTCAGGTGTGGTTGAAGGGGCAGATGCCAGAGACAGACTCTAAAAGGACATTTACTGAACTTGAATCGACACAGATCAGGTCATGGTAACAATGAGAGAAAAACAACTCTACTAAAGGTAGAATTTTATTCATTTGGTGGACTTTGCTATTTTTTTTTTTCTCTCTCACTTACCCTAAGCCTGTCTTGATATTCAAAGATGGGTCCTAGTAGTCATTTTAATAGCAAGCATGCTGGTGTGGCAGGAAAAGGGGTTAATCATCTGTTTAAATTTTACAGTCAGGAAACATTCAGCAACAAATTCCCAGAGCCAGATGGCTGAATCAAGGGCGATGGGAGAAAAGGTTACCTTCCTTACAAGAGATCATTCACATAATCCCTTAGCTTTTCCCTCTTGCCTCTCACCTCTCCCAGGAAGAATCCTGAGTGCCGATCATAAAAGTGGCAGGAATGGAAGGGACAACCCTTCAGCAAAGGGCCGTTGCTCCACAACTGTGCTGTCCCCTGATGGATGCAAGAGAATAGCCAGAACATTGCACTTCTTACTAATGTGGGCATGAAGTGAAGTGCAACTCTCTCTCCAATGCACCAAACTCCCCACAATTTTCTCGCTTCCTGTACAGTGAGCTGGGCACAATAACAAAGAAGCTTGAAGCACATTTTCAGACGTCTAAGAGCCATTAGCGAATAATGGTTATGCTTGTGAGAAATATACAAAGTAAATGTGACCATTTGTAGGCCAAGGCTTTTGAATGGCTTGAAGGCTGTGATTGTATCTCCATACTTAACTCAGCATTAATTTTCTTTAAAAGCCTATCAGAAGTATCTCTGTTGTTGGGTTGTTCGCTAGTAGCTAGAGTTCCCCTATCTGTTTAAGAATTGTGAGATCATCCGCAAACAGCATGCAAGACCCCCAAGCAATTGAGGCCAAAATCTCCACCCACTATTGATTTTCCATCTCAGTTTCCATAAAACAGCCAGCAGAGCCATTGCTGGGGGTCTCAGAATTTCTTAGATTAAGGGCACAAAAATGCCCTTATGAGGTTATCTTTGAGCATTTGAAGAAAGTCAAAGTTATTAACAGCATCTGTGAATTTTTATCATCATTCAAATTCACTACACACTAATAGACTTAATTTTTAAATGCTTCCTGCTTAATCCCTGATGGATGGAGGAGAGGGTGAAACAGCCCAATATATTAAAAGCTGTTCACAGGCTCATAGAAAAAATCAATCTCTCTCTCTCTGTATGTGTTATCATTGGCCTTGCTAGTGCTGCTGAAGGGTTTGTTCTGTTTCTGTTAGGAATTTCAAAGAGTTCTAAATTGATGTTAACCACTTGCCTTGAGCAATATAGAATCCCACATACAGAATCCACATGTTTGCTGCCAGCAATGAGAAGGCTCTTTAACAGTCATTTTAAAGCCACAGGTATGTAAGAAAATGGAGGCTCTTGCTGTGCACCTATCTTTTTGTGTCTTTAGTTCCAAATTATGGGTTGCTTCCTGTATGTTTTCAAAAGAGGATAAACCTTTCTCTAATAGCATGGCTTCCTCCTGCAGACTATTATTATCATTGCAAACTGTTATTTAGTAATAATATGTGTTATTATTACAGGACAGCGTACAATATAGCATTTATAAGTATGGGCCTTGAGGTCAACTGGCTGGAGTTGGGATCTTGGTTTCATCATTTGTGAGTCTAAGGCAGTTGGATTAGGACCTTGAAATGCCCTCAGCATTGAAATGTTTGGTACCTCTTCCTACCTGTAATTCAAAATACAGTAACACTGAACCATAAAATAAGTACAAGAGTTTCTAAGAATTTTCTCCTCTGATGATTTCTCTAATGCTTTCAAAATATGTTAGATTCTTTCTTCTCAAATTCTCATTTTGTAAAAAGTTATTGGACTTCCCTGAGGCCGTTTACTAGTCTGGAAAACGAGGGTAATGAGAATACCTGGGTTAATGTGAAGATTGAGTTGGCCACATATACAATGTTCAACATAATGCTGGGACAATTAAGTCAATCCTCAATAAATGTTAGCTGTGAGGATTACCAACATTTGGCTAGCATTTTAAATTGGGACGTATTTTTGAATACAGATTTCTTCATTTTGACAATGAAGTACCCTATAAATTGGATAGGTTAGATATTTTTTATTCTCCATTTCAAATAAAAACAGAGACCCAAGGAGGTGCTATGCCCTTCCTAAGGTCACATAGCAAGTGAAGGAAGAACTAGGACCAGATTTTCCTGTTTCCAATTGGGTACAATTTTCACTGTTGCTCCCACAGTGAATTGGGGGATTTTCTGAAAAACGTATAGCTAGAAATGAGCATTTTTCCTATTGTGTCATCTTTTATAGAATTGTCATATCTCAAAGGTCACTTCCAATGATCACATAAAGGTGGTTATTGTGGGGTGTGGAGTCCAAACTGTTCATTTAAAAGTTTTATTGGCACCAGTGAGCCCAAGCTGTCCTCCTTACAACAATGGCAGTGTGCTCCCATGTAGCAGGTGAAAGAACACTGAGTATTTGAAGGAACGATCTCCTTCCCTTGCTGCCTAGATTAAACAGTTGAGTTGAGATGGAGTCTTATGTTCCACTCTGCCAGACTTCCTAGGAGCGGCTCCCTTTTTGAGCCTTGCATACCTTATTTTCTCTCCTGCCTGCTTTCCTAATTTAAAGTATCATAAGAACAATCTGGCAATGTTTAATTAATTTATTTTAAATCATAAGATCAAAATGCCCCCCATGTCTGGTTGTATCAAACAACAAAGCCATCAACCTGGCAAGGCAATCTTGACACAGTTTCTACAAAAAACGTGTCCTCCTTTTTTCTAAAGTCATTCTATTTTATCGGTAACAGTAAATTTAGAAATCACAAGGTTTTAGTCTCACTACTCACTTATTACTAATGTTTAAACAGTAAAGACATACAGAGGAGCTCCTATAGAACATTTACTTATCTCACTCAGAGACCATGCTCTCAGGAAATTGTTCCTGCCTTCCGGGTCTGAATGAATGAGCTGTGCATCAGGATGAATGGGTCAACTCCACAATCTTCTCATGGGCATTTATGGGGCTCTCCTGAATCATCCCACCATGAAATATTTAGAACCCAGCTGGGCACAGGGCATGTAGCATTGGCTCTGTGAATCAGGGATGATACAGAATGAAAATAGTTCTATAGCAATCGGAACCTTTTATCACTAAATTCTGGGAGATAGAACTCAAAAGCAACTTCTTTCTTTGAACCTGAAAATAGAAAAGCTAAGAAATGGGAGAGGGAAATAAAAGAAGAATCAGCCCAGAGCTATCATCCAGGCACTGACAAATGTTCCTTATAAAGTCTCTGATTGTTGTCCCTACACAATGCGGTGGTAGGAACAAGGGAAGGGAGGTGAAAGGTGATGTGAGTATGAGGAATTAATTTTAGCCACAATTTTAGGCCCCCCGGAAGGCTGAGCTGACTGGGATTTTTCAAGATCCTCTCTCTGCTGTCAGCAGGTGGCTGGTGGTACTGTCACTGCTGTAAGATCCCTGAGCATAGGCCGGTAAAGGCTTTTCAGGTCCTATCTAGGCTTCCTGGGAAATACAGACTGATGAGCAGCTCCAATCTTTGCACATGAGGGCGTGGAGAAGAGAGCAGGGTCTCAACTAGCTTTTTTCTTGATACCAACTCAGTTGAAGCACTCTTGACAGAATTCCTCTTCTTCAGTCTTTAAAATGCTCACGGATGACCTGTGTTTAAATCCTATTTGACCACATAACTTAGTACCTGAAAAAGAGGTAAAAGTAGCTCCCTTTCAAGGATGCTAGATTAGAAGACTCTCTTTATATGTGAGTTCATCAAATTCCACAGAAACTTATCTTTATAGGACTTGGAAGATAAAACATTGCTATAGGACTTGTTGATGATCAAAATACCTTCAAATAGGTTGTTACATGTGAGCCTCATGCCACCCTGTGAGGGACTGGGTTTGGTATTATTACTCCTGCCAGATCCATTTTAGGTTACATTATTAAGGCTCTGAAAGGCTAAATAACTTGCCCAGTGTCACACAGCTTAAGGGGCAGAGCCAACAGTTTTCTATCCTGATCCTCAGACTACATAACCTCAAACTTTCTGCTCACTTTTCTATGCCTCAGAGCCATGATTTTATTAATAATGACAATATTTCCTTTTGTAAAAAAGTTTTCTCGGTTGGGTGCAATGGCTCACGCCTGTAATCCCAGCAGTTTGTGAGACTGAGGCGGGCAGATCACGACCTCAGGAGATCAAGACCATCCTGGCCAACATGGAGAAACCCCATCTCTACTAAAAATATAAAAATTAGCCAGGCATGATGGAGCATGCCTGTAGTTCCAGCTACTTGGGAGGCTGAGGCAGGAGAATTGCTTGAACCCAGGAGGCGGAGGTTGCAGTGAGCTGAGATTACACCACTGCACTCCAGCCTGGCAACAGAGCAAGACTCCATCTCAAAAAAAAAATATAAAGTGTTCTCAAATGAAGTCTTGCCTAGACTAGTCTAGTAAGTAAGGTTTTTCAACCTATTGACATTTGGGGCTGGGCACATCTTTGCTGTGTGTGTGTAAGGGAAAGGGAGGGGTACTGTTTTGCCCATGGTAGGATGTTTAGCAGCATCCATGACTTTTACCCACTGGATGCTCCTATCATGTCACCACAAATGCCAAATGCCAAATGCCCTCTGGGCAGCAAAATCACCCCCATGTAAGAGCCCCTGACTTAGAGAAAGTCTGCAACGCATTTTGTTGTAAATGCTCACCATGTTTTTGTAATTTAGACAGTACACATGGGTATAAGAAAGATTATTTTTGTCCACATCTCATCCTAAATTATTGAGACTTTAAAGGATTAAAAACAAGCCTATGTACTTGACATGACGCTGAAATTTCCCAGGCCTTGGGTTTTCATTAAATCCTAGCCAGGAGGTTTTCTTTCCTTTTGTTTATGTCTTTGCCTGCAACCAGTTGAGGCCTTGCCAGATTTGAAGCATGTATTAAAACAAGCCCCATCTACCTGTTCGTTCATCCGTTCAGGATGAGCGTTGCTTTCAGTTCAATAGGAGGAAAACCAGAGACAGCCGAGTCCTGCAGAGGGAATAAGAAGTATAAATACAATCAAGAGGGGAAGCCGTCTTTGAACAAGGTTTCAGGACTACAGAGATACAAGAGCAACTAGAGAAAGCCTCGCTTAATGAATGTGTTGGAACATTGTGAGACCATCTTACAAATAAGTTGCTCCAACATTCAGTCACAAAATGTATCAATTAATCACTCCGACTAGGTATGTCCTGAATATTCGCACTGCTACCTAGTCCTTCTTTCCAATTTGTCAGAAGTGAATTATGATTCACATGTTTGCGAGTTTCTATTTCCAAGGGAGTTTCCACATTATGAAGTTGGTCTTTGGTTAACAAAAAATGTTACAAAAGAATGTTTTCAAGAGGCATTTATATATACATATTCATGTAAAGTAATGGCCTGCAACCTGGCTGAAATTGAGAATCCCCTGGGTTGAATAAATTGCCAGCGCTTGGGCACTGGGCTTAGGTCATCTAATTTAACTGATCTAGGGTGTGGTCCATGGATCAGCACATCAGCTTCCCCAGAAAGCTTGTAAAAATGCAGACTCTCGTATGCCCTTGTGCTGATGTGCCAGTGTATGTAAATTATACTTGATTTGGTTGTAAACTATATTTCAAAGCAAATCCTACTGTGATAAGTTTTATAACTAAAAAGGTTTAAGCTGTGAAAACTATTTTTAAGAGATGCGAAATGCAGTATGGGACTATTTTTTTTCCCCCCTCTAAGCCCAAAGATTAACTAAAGGGTCCCTTCAACCTTAAAGATTTTTGGCTTTCACAATCTTCTAACCTAGGATACAGGTGGTTTAGAGTATGGTGCCAGTGGGGTTCGGTGTTTCTTTGGTCAAGGGTGGGTGCCAATCCAACAGACTACTTACGCAAAAGACAAACTCCTGCATAATACATTGATAACATGTTTTGGCAACCTTAAGAGTAAATGCTTAAATATAAGTGAAACCAATAGCAAGTTAAAAAAGCATGTGGGAGGGGAGCACTACACACTGAGGTCAGTTGGGGGGAAATAGGGGAGGGACGGTGGGGGCTGGGGAGCTGGGGAGAGATAACAAGGGGAGAGATGCCAGATGTAGGTGATGGGGAGGAAGGCAGCAAATCACACTGCCATGTGTGTACCTATGCAACAATCTTGCATGTTCTTCACATGTACCCCAAAACCTAAAATGCAATAAAATAAATAAATGGGGGGGGAAAAAGCATGTGGGTCAGTTAAAACATTTTGTTAATGCCCTATCTTCTAATTGACACCTCTTTTGATGCCTAAGCAGGTAAGCAGAGATGGCTAAGGTGTATTTCTCCAAATAAATCAAGATGAAGTATTGCCCAAGTTAAATATCGATAACCTAAAGACAAATTTATGTATATATGAATTTGAAGTGAAAATTAAATTGTTATCCTCCTCCAAAAAAAAAATGCAGACTCTCAGGCACCACCCCGTACCTGCAAAATCAGAATCTGCCTTTTAACAAAATCCTCAGCTGCTACGGGTATAGTGTAAATTGAGAAGCACTGATGCAGGTATTGTTTTGTGCTTTTTTTTTTTTTTTTGGAAACACTTCTAAGGTGATTCTAAGTTGCAACTAAGTTTGACAATCACTGATATGAAGAAGCTAAAAAATTGCCTTTTTTTTTTCTTCTTTGAGACAGATTACCAGTACTGTTCAATACGGTAGCTCCTAACCGTATGTTGCTATTGAGCAGTGTGGCTGGTATGACTGAGATCCTGAAATTGTTTTATTATGTAAATATTATGTCCTAGGCACTGAAGGCTTAAATGCATTTCTCATTCAATCCTCACTCCAACACTATGAGGCTGTAGGGTAGAGGCTAGTATTAGCCAGTGCAGGACTACAGTATGCCATCTCTTATTTGCTTTTACGTGTTAGAAATCATGTAAATGATCGGCATGATTTCATTACCTTCAGGTACCTTCTGAATTCATCTAGTGAGTTTTCATATTATACAATCACAGGGATAATAACCCCACCCTATCCAAGCAGCTGTTGGAGAAGCAATAGAGGGTGATGATCAAGCGTAAGAGTTCTGGAGTCATACTTTCTGGGTGTAACCAAGGGTTCCTGGCTAACTCACTCACAACCTTGAGAAGGTTCCCATTGTTGAGAAGTTTCTCTATGCTTTGATCTCCATGATCATATATATGCATTTTCTCCCATTAAAACCAACTGAATGCTCAGATTGACATTTAATATAGGATACTTCACCAAAAAGGAAAGTACCGGCTAGAGGTATGTTTCCTAAACAGACATGACAAACGACCCTTTCTTTTTTTTTTCTTTTTTTTTTTTTTTTTTTTGGGGGGTTTGGTCTGTTTTTACCCAGGCGGGAGGAGGGGAATGGCGCGCTTCCGGCTCACCCCCC
>NW_022436960.1:23159821-23215489 GCF_009761245.1 Sapajus apella | reverse complement strand
TTTTTTTTTTTTTTCTGAGACGGAGTTTCGCTCTTGTTACCCAGGCTGGAGTGCAATGGCGCGATCTCGGCTCACCGCAACCTCTGCCTCCTGGGTTCGGGCAATTCTCCTGCCTCGGCCTCCTGAGTAGCTGGGATTACAGGCACGCGCCACCATGTCCAGCTAATTTTTGTATTTTTACTAGAGATGGGGTTTCACCATGTTGACCAGGATGGTCTCGATCTCTTGACCTCGTGATCCACCCGCCTCGGCCTCCCAAAGGACCCTTTCTTAAGCTATATTTGCATGCTATGACAGCAGGGTTATGGTGCAAATCCATTAACAAGCTTGACCTTAAGAAGCTTGTTACATTACCCATAAAATGGGGATTGTGTTCATTGTTCTGTCTTAGAAAGTAGAAAGTTCTTCGAGTACCTTAAAGCATTGCGTGAATAATTGTATCTGCAGGTGTTTTGTCTGGATTATCTGCCACCTGTATACCTTTTAGGTTCAGTTTTTATCTTCAGAAGACTTTGTACACTGAAGTTTATTTATGAAAGGTGACAGTAGGTGACTAAGAGATTTTCCATCTTGCTTTCTCATCCTTCATGAAGAATTCCACAATAGTAGAAATGGTGCCAAAGTGAGGGACGTGTGCACTGAATGAGCACTTTGTTCCAGAGGTGGAGAAAGTGGCAGATGCCATTCACCATCTCTCAGCCGAATTCACCCAGTTGAGGATGGCTGCCATCTGCCAAGGATTTATGACATACTCCCCAACTTCGTGGGCAGCATCCTACTTAATCTTGAAACCACCCATTAGGACATTGTTGGTCTTAGCCCCATTGTGTAGATTAGGAGCAGTCTATGGGAGTTTAACTTAGTTTGGGAAATGCTGGTATTCAACCTAGGACCATCTGACTTAAGAGCCTTAATGTTTAATCAGTCACACTCTGCTCCTTCCTTAGATTCTTTTAAACACCCTGGAACAGTTGCATATCCTAGGAATTCCGGGTTTAACTCATATCTTGACAATTTAGAATTTTTCTCATAAGTTCAGTTCTAGAATTCTCCCCTCAAATTAAATCTCCAATTTCTGCCCAGACTAGAAGGCAGCATTTTCTTGGGCGCCTATACACATTTGCCTTTATCTGTCTCATTGGTGAGGCCTCTGGAAGCCTTGTCAGCCTCTCTCCTTTTGTGCTCTTGTTTTCCCCACCAGCGCCATATATATGCAAAAAGAAAGAGCTTTTAAATGAAAGTTCGTTTTGCCATTTAATGGTCTTGCTTGGGGAATGAGAGAGTGGCAAGAAGGTGCTTAATATTTTTTTTTCTTTAGTTTTTATTAAGGAAACCTCCTCCTTCTCCGCGAATCCCAAGCCGCAAGATAAATAGCCTTGTATCTTATAAGTCAAATACAATTACTGCCATCAAACCCAAAGCTTTTTTCTCTCTCCCATAAATGTATCTAAGAAGCTGATAAGCATTTCAAGGCAAACTGGGGCTTGGACTGATGCTATAGAAGCACCCAGAAGACAAACAGACCAGATAGAAATGTAGAAAACTTTTGAGGGAGAGGGAACGAAGACAAAAGGACGAGATGGAGATACATAAAACAGTTGAGGGAGAGGGAACGCAGGGCACGTAAAAACTTGACTCTAAAGCATACATAGCTCAAGGTTATTTATAAAGGAATTAAACAGCACACACAAAGGAGCTTTTTATGATTATGAAGATTTACATCATAATTATAATAATTAAAGATATTATTTATCTAGAATTCACTTGTGAACAGGGCAATGCTTTTGGTCTACAGGGCTGCTGGGCAAAAGAATGATTTTGCTGCAACCTTCTGTAGGACTTGATAGTATGCACATTTGAGTCTGGCTCCTGGTTTACATTATCCCCATGTTTAGTAGACTATCTTGGGATTTAAAGAAGAAGTTGGAATTTGAAAAATTAGAAGGCATATGATGTGCATTGAGCCATATGTTAAATATTATAGTCTAGAGACTCAGTAAAATGAATAATAAAAATATTTGAGGGTCACTTCTAGGTATGATTTCGCCAGGGATAAAAGAAAAAGAATTTCTTAATTTCCATCCATAATGCATCTATTTTTATTAAATAGAAATGCAGCACAGGCACAGTTTATGGGATTTTAAAATTAAACTTATTTGAAATTCTATGATAAAAATATTAGTAACATCTCTCTCTGTGTGAGGCATCTGTAATACACATTCTTCTGAATCAAAACAATCAAATATTGCATAATTTTAAAGCTGGTTAGTGAATTACAAGTTTGGTTTTCCCGACTGCCACATAGAAGCTCGAGTTTAAGTACTTAATACAAATTCTGGCCTGCAGAAGTTGTCTGTAATTATGAAAACTTAGAATTATTGTCCCAGACATAAAATACAATTGCCCTGTACTGTTTTTCCTCTGCCCTGGAGCTGGCTGAACACCCAGTGTCCTGCCACCCATGCAAGAGCATGGTTTTATTTATAGGAAAAGTTTCTAAGTTGCAGTGTCTTCGATTTAAATTTTGCACAAGGTTGCAGAGTCTCTCCAGTTATTTAAAGTCTAAAAAGAACACTGAGCTGCTTTGAGAAAGGTGGTACATAAATATCCAATAATAATAATATATATTCACATACAGTATGTCATTTATAATTCTATAAAGCAGAGAAGGTAGTGAAAAGTGCTCTATACTGTAAATCACTCAATCGATTGTAATCATATTGCAGCTCATCTCAAAGAGATAAAGTTCTTCCACTCCTCTAAAATCCCTGTCAATATCCCAGTAGGCTGAAGAGAGGGGAAAAGAGGTCAGAAGAGGAAGGAGGGAATGAGTCAAGGACAAAGAGGCACTTTTAATCTTCTGTTCATGGAGTTAACATGAATTTGACTGGATTCCCAGTGATATTTAGTTTTCTCCATAAGATGCATTTCTTTTCCACATGGTACTTTTACAGGCTTTCAGTAAGTCACCGATGCTCTGTGTTGGCCTTGATGGCATAGCTTGCTAAGTGCCAATGGTAGATATATAGTACTACGTAAGAAGACTTAGGGACTAAGTTTATAAGTAGCAAAAGTCAATTCAACAGAAGTTAAATGCTGAAATGTGTATCAAACAATAGAACTGAATTGATCATGAGCTAGAAAAAAATTATATTGTACTTTGAAACAGCAGAAACACTGTAAAAGTCTTTTTACTATCTGCTATTGCCTTTAATATAAAAAAGTATTCTCCTATCCTCATCAACACTGTAAGTCTGAGTGGAACCATTTTTTATTGCATTTATTCATTCACCTCCATTCACTATACAACAAATATTTGTTCCACATCTACTTTCTATGTGAATTTGTACTAGGTGATGGGTATATGTTGAAAAATAAAACAGCTCCTGACCTCAGGGATCCCCTAGTGTAGTTGAAGAGAAATGCAGATACACAAGGGAGACGTTTTAATACCTAAATTTTATTGAGCCATTATTTAGTGCTAGATGGGGTACTGAGTTCTTGTATTAAGTCGTCGCAGTAGCCCTAAGGGGTAGATACTACTATTATCATTATTTCACAAATGAGTACCTGGAGGCTTCTCCCAGGGTCAAGCTAGCACATGAATACCTAGAACTTAAGCCTGTATGTCTTGGAAGGCAAACCGAAAGCTCCTTCACACTGCACTGTCTTGAACCTACAATTCTAGATAGTGAAAGAAGGTGCTGTTATTGAGGTGAGATCTAGGTTCAGTAGTAGGCACACATAAAGGCCTGATGGAGCCCGAAGGCCAGACAGGGGCAAGCATGGAATAAAATTTGGGATGTGACCTTGAATTATCTGGAACAATGCTAATAAGCTTGGCTCCCCTACCTGGTGTGAAAGATGACATGACAACTTAGAGTTTTTATATTGAAGAAACTAATGGCCATGGAAATCTTTCTTTTACTTAAAAAAATTTTTTTACAGTTTTATTGAGGGATGACTGATCAGCAAAAAATCCTGCCCATATTATATACAATTTGATGAGTCTAGACATGTGCATGCACCTGTGATACCTTCAACACAGTCATCATACATTATTTTACTTTGCGCCATCTCCCCAGTGGCTCCAAGGCAGAAGTATTAATCTCCCTCTCTTATGGATGAGTAAACCAAGGCTCAGGGAGGGTGAGCACATTTGCTGTGGTCACTGTCCACCAAGGGTCAGCGCTGAGATTGCACACAGATTTGTTTGCCTTCACACCGTAATCTACATGTTACCCACTGCACTTTTCCAACTGTTTTCCAAGAGCACTCCAGTTGACATTATATACAGAGCTCAAATTCACTTGGTTGACAGTTATAAATTCACATGCAGATGTACGATTTCCTACGTCCCAGTACATGCAGAACACTCTGTAATCCCGTTATTAAACGTTTACTAGAAATGTGCTTCTGCCTGATGCACAATTGCCAGCCTCAATGTTTAATTAAACTAGATTTGTTTTCATTTGAATCACATTAGAGAAATGTGTTTTTCTCAGAGTGCAGTGATGAAGTCTTCATTTCAAATGCCTCCAAGTTTCTGAAAACTGTGTATCCCAGAGGACGGGATGAGGGTATCACAACCTATCCTTGCATAAAATATTTTAGGAGAACAATATTAACGACAGGTAAGACTGGGATACACTATTTGTTGTGGAATCCTCATAGCATCCTGGAAAGGGGTTCTATTAATATTACCATTTTAGAGATGAGAAAACTAAGACTGAGTGGTTAAACTACTCCAGTATTGCACAGCTAGTGGCAGAACCAGCATTTGCATGTAGACAAGGAAACCCTGATACCTTTATTTAGATTAGAGATCACCAAAGCTTTTCCCCCAAAGGTCAAATAACAAGTAGCATAGGCTTTATAATCCCATGTTATGAATATAAATAGTATATTTGGCTATTTCATAAACTTTAATATAAATATGATTTGCATGTCTTTGTTGCAGTTATTCACCTCTGCTGTTAAAGTGCAAAACCTACTATAGACAATACATAAATGACTGGGCCTGGCTTTATTCTAAGAAAACTTTACAAAAGCAAGCTGTGATGAGCCAGATTTGCTCATTAGTTGTAGTTAGAAGGACCTCTGATTTAGATCACAGATACTTGGAAGCCTACAGCTTCAAAAGCATTTGGAAGCGTACAGTTTTTACTAATTCATCAGCTTTATTTTGAGAATTGCCTTATCTCTGTTTGGAATAAAGAGAGCAAGAGAATGTCTAAGTGGATGATCGAAATCCCTAAGTGGATGATCGAAATGCTGGTTCTGCCACTAGCTGTGCAATACTGGAGTAGTTTAACCACTCAGTCTTAGTTTTCTCATCTCTAAAATGGTAATATTAATAGAACCCCTTTCCAGGATGCTATGAGGATTCCATAACAAATAGTGTGTCCCAGTGTATACAGGATAGTACTACCCTGTATAGTGACATAGACGTACTGGTGAGGTTAATTCAGGACAAAGAAATAAAGGGATACAATACATAAGAGACACAGGCACTGCATTTACGTATACTTAAAAATGACAACAAAACAGCTAAATACCATTATTCCAGTTCAACACCAAAGATAATAGATTCAATTCTGTCTTCATTTGTATTTTGCCATACCTTGCTTAGAGCAAGATTTGAAGATGACACACAGAAAGCATTGTCTCTTTAGTTCTGTTACTTCTACTTAGTAAACTGTGGTGACTTAAATACACCCCTCTCCCCTAAAAAATAGTGCATATTTTTAAATTCAAGAATTATGATTAGGCACCCTAGTCTATTTCTCATGGCCCTTATGCATAAAGGTGCCAGTTGATGCCTCGCATTGATCTTTTCTCCTATCCTCTCCCCGATAAGTCTGTCTTCTAATTCTGAGAGAGCAGTCCCTTATCATCTCAGCATTGGTTGTCCCTATCTTGCTGCTGAGAGCTTCCTGCTTGAGCTTCAGTTACGTTTTCCAGCCATTGGTCTGCTGTCCTGAGGATGGACTAGCCCACTTTAGAAGTGGCTCAGCCCTCTTCCTGCTGTTGAGTTTTAGAGATTTTAGAATCAGATCCCCTGTTTATTAAAGCAACAAGACCAGGCTATCAGTTTTTATAGATGTGCATATGCCTAAAAGCATGTACTGTTTAAAATAAATTTTCACCTACATCCTCCCCTTCCCTACCACCCCTGGTAACCACTATTTTACTTTCTGTGTATTTCCTTTTTTTTTTTTTTTGGTTCCACATGTAAGTGAAATTGTCTAGTATTTTTTTTTTCCATACAAAGCTATAAAGGATGAATAAGTCTAGAGAGCTAATACGCAGCATAAGGACTATATTTAATAATATTGTATTAATATTTTATATGGATAATTTGCCAAGAGAGTAGATTTTAGGTATTCTTACCACAAAGAAGGAAGGAAGGAAAGTGAGAGAAATGATTACTATATGAGATGATAGGTATGTTGCTTTGCTTGACTACAGTCAATTCACTGTTTATATCAAGATTAAATATACCAAAACATCATATATACCTTAAATATATACATTTTTTAAAAGGAAAACTGAAGCACACTGGGTTTTTATTTACAAAATAGGGACCCCCTTCGCAGTTTGCTGACCACAATATTGACTACAATTAAGTCATTCAAGTTCTAGCTACCAGAATAGGAGGCATATGCCACCAGATTTGGCTCTACAGCTCAAAAAAAGTGGCCACAGTTTTCTTAATCCTATTTTTAAAAGGAAACAAACGTAAATATTAAACTGTGCAACTTAGGTTTTTGGAACTTTCTGACTTCATTGATTGCATATACATAACAGAAATATAAGTTATAATAAAATATAAGAAATATGCAGTATCCTTGACAAGCGTTGACTATAAATATTCACTTTTATAACAAAATAAAAATATTTACTATTAACTTGTAATCTTTTACTTAGAGATTTTTTAATTGAAACAGATATGACTTTATTAAGAGATGTTTTATATTGGTAAGATGATTCTTTATTGGTCTCAAAGGGTGGATTTCCAAGTATAATTAAACAAAATGATATGTGGGAGGAAGAAGATTTCAGTAGCCTTGACAGAAAAATAAATCTAAGATATATATAAATGTAAAATAAAGTAAATCTAAAATCTAAGACCGCCAAGGTTTAGAAATCTTATTACTTCATTTTTATACCTGTATAAAACTGTTGTGAGGTGCTGACTGTTTCCAATAAAATAAAAATGTATGCAAGTAAAATACAAGCTAAAATAGAACTAAAATGCTTTTAGACTTTCAAAATGAATAGCTGGATTATTTTATTGAATTTTCTCTGTGGTATGGGTGTCACTGGAGCTCTAGAATTGGTAAAAATAAAGGCAATCCACAGAAAGAAAATATATTGTTTTCAGGGAACAATTGTGCTCTCCTGGAGGAGGCAAATCAAGTGAAATCTAATAGTCTTGCTTCATTTTGTGACTTTCTCCCACTATGACCTCAGAATTTTGAGCTTCAAGTAGGTCTATAAAGGGAATTTTGGAATACTCTTAATAGATCTGTTCTTGAAATAACTAAACTGAGTGAGGTGCTTTGCCAACACATTAACTGAGAGCACTGACCAACCCTGATCCCAGACCTTCACCAACAATACTCTCGTTTTATTTCCATTTTCAGTAGTGGTGTATAATTCTTCTAAGAGACTTGTTCTAAGCCAACCTTCCTAGTGGTCTTGTTGAAATGAGATAGTGGTGGTAGGTATCTGTAATGAACACACAGGCCAAAATAATATTGAACTATTCAGAAAGTAAATCTAGCTTGTTCTGTGGCTGCATAATTATATAACTATAACTTTCAATCAGGTTACAGTGGGTTTAATTTTCTGATCGAATGAAACAATCGATATAATTGTACTTTGTTCCTCCCTCTTCTGGCTTTGATTCTTTGATTGGTGCCACTCTTCACTCTCAGTCTTCCAGTCTGTCCCTACTCCACTGGCCTCTGCAGCTACTCAGAATAAGCAAGCTGTTGATGAAAGGGACCAAGAGTTTGAGCAATTACTGTATGCTTTCATATCTCACTGCCATTTGGAAGTAAAGTCCCAATTGACATAGCCAAACTGCAGGAGCAGAAGCAACTCTAATATCTGCTTTTCTTTGTTTACAGAAACTGCTCAAATTCTCCTCTAAAAGTACTCATTAAGCATGCCTCTCTATAAATTTCTGTGGTAGAAACTGGGTAATAGGATTTGAACCATTATTCAGTCAAACCACATTTAAATCCAACGGTTAAGTAAAGAGGAAATCTACATATATCTTTACTCACTGTATTTAGTATATATCTTCTGTAATTCACAATCCAAAGTAAATCTTTGAATGGCCTTTTTGGGTTTTGGCTAGAGGAGAAATTTCAACCCTTGTTCAGAAGTCTAACTACTTGTGAGGATTCCAATGTGATTTTTAAAAGCCGCCATCCCTGATCATCAGAAATCTGCAGCCTTTTTTCTCACCTGTCCACCTCTTGTCCTAATTACACCTATACTTGCTAATGTTGTAAGTGCTTTTTGACAAGACAGTAATGGTACATCAATAGGTACTGCATGAACTTGAGTAGGCAAATCAAGTCACTCAAAGGGCTTCTTTTAATCTCTTGGATCATTATTGCAAAGATAAAAGCAGGGTTCTGAAGGAGTGAAATTCAAAGGAACCTAGTAATTAGAATGGTGAAAATAGGAGGTCACCTGGCCATTTCCCTGCTTGGTTCAGACGTTTCTATGCAATATGGACTAGTTTAATTTTATTCGTCTAATTTAAAATGAGAGACTTTATCTTTCTTCCACCAAGGTAATAGATCTGATTTCTCCTCTTTGACTTAAATTTTTTTTTCCTTCACATCTTTTATTATTAGGGATGTCAGCTGAAATTATTTTGAATAATTTCTTTAAATCATGGATTTTTTTTCCTTATATCTCAAATCTAGGGCTATTTCTTGTTGCAAGGTGCAAGGTTCTATGCCACATACAAAAGCATGCTTTCATTTGAGATATTTATAAAATCTCTGTATACACCCATACCTAGCAATGGGAAAATATAAAAAGTATTGCCTTTGCCCTAGCACGTAGTTAATATGCAATGAAAATCTTTAAATGTAAAATCACCTATAATCATTAGATATATATTTTTAATGTCGTATTAAATAGCTAAAAGAAGGAAGAGGCATTGCTATTTTATGTATCTATCTCAAATGTTATAAAGGTTATAAGAACCTTATTGAACATCAGAAGCTTCAAAGCTAATAGTTTGTTGGATACCTGCATCTTCTGAGGTGGCCAATAGTTGTCAACTTTTTGAGTATTCTTGAACACTTAAGATTTGTCAGTGTTTGGTTTCGTTGCGTGTTGAGGAGGGAATCATGGAAGTAGAATGGAGTAAAAAGCTTAAAAAAGAAAAAGCACTGCCTCTAACGTGATTTCAATTTCACAGGAAAAAATACCTTAAGGACTAACAGTCAGTGCAGAGTAGTGGCATCTGGATGCCAGATAAGTATTTAACGTTTGTAGATAATTTTGCATCATCATTCGGCTACTTTCTTAAAAGTGTTTTTTAAAAGCCCTAATTTAAAAAAAATGCTATTCTGGCCAACACATTTACAACGTGAATAATATTTGAGTCATGACATAACTATAAGTTACTTGTAATGGTTGATTGTCACTTGAGTTGTAAATCACAGCGGTTAGCAATGGTAGTTGTCCTTACTTGTGTTAACCCCTAGGTCCTTGGATCTTGATCATTTTTGGGTCTTTGCTCTAGAGTCTAGCTGCCATTCATATGCTAAAGAGATGAGGTCACTCAAATATCAGCTATAACATCCTAGGGAAATGATTTCTAAACTCTTCTCAATGAGTTTAAAAAGGCTGCTTTTTGCTAATCCATAAACTTTAAAAGTGGCTGAAGAGGCAGTACATGCCTTTTAAAAGCCGAGGTTGCAGGCTGGGCACAGTGGCTCACACCTGTAATCCCCAGCACCTTGGGAGGCCAAGATGGGTGGATCACTGGAGCTCAGGAGTTCAAGACTAGCCTGGACAACATGGCAAAACCCCATCTCTACAAAAAATTTTTTAAAAAATTAGCCAGGTGTGGTGATACACACCTTGGGAGGCTGAGGCAGGAGAATTGCTTGAGCCTAGGAGGTGATGGTTGCAGCAAGCTAAGATCCTGCCATTGGACTCCAACCTGGGTGATGGGAGTGAAGCCCTGTCTCAAGACAAAGCAGAACAGAAAAACAAGTAAAGCCAAGGTTGTAAGGTAGAACTGGTGGGGTTTTTTTGTTTGTTTTTGTGTTTGTTTGTTTTTTTTTTTTGTCTAGTTTTGATCTTTAATCAGTGTTTTGCTTTGTTTTCATTGTTGTGTGCTAGTAGGAAATGTGGTGGAGGAATGCCTTTCCTAGTATAAGTATAGGTAAGGGTCTTCATGACCAGTATTCATACCTGCAGGGACATAAATGGTTCTGGTTTGTTTTGGAATTTTGGGTTAAGGATGGAAGTAAAGGCCCCGTTTGCTCAGAAAAGAAGATAATCCTTCAATGGTCTTCATGAAATCATGTATGGAATGAAAAATTCATTGATGGGGTGAGAGGACTCAGTGCCAGAAAGTCTTACTAGTAAATTCAGAATTCAGCCTGTTCTTACAGATCTTCTCTTTACTCCTCATCCAAACAGTGATGGAAAAAGGTCAGATAAGTAGCTCCTTGTCCCTTTAGGGAGCTACTGAATTACTGTTACTACCTTGGAGTCAATCCCCACCTCATTCCCTTCCTTTTCCCTAGTCTAAGTCTAGAATCAAGGATCGGAGAAGCATCAGCACATGCATCACCCTTTCTCCAATTTTCCTCCCCTTTCCCAGCTCCCTCAGCCTTACCCTTTCCCTCTCCTCTCAGGAACTGCACTATTGCATCTCTTCTTTTAGGTTCGGTAATTCTTTCCTTAGGAAGAGGAACAGGGCTAAGGATAGGTAACAGGGGCCGAACTGTCCATGTTTCCATCCCTAGACCCTTAAGGCTTTTGCCACACAAACCCCTTTGACCCTGGAGACTGCAACAGAGCTGCTTCTCTCCCCCTACTGAGCCTTGATGGAAACGCTGATAGGAGAGGGTGCTTCTTTTACCCACTCTCAGATCCCTGTTCTTCCTGAATCTCCTGACTTCCTGGCTGTATCAGTTAGGTTCATTGCATAGTAAACCACTCCAAAACTTTGTTTTTTATTGGCTCACATTTCCATGGCTCATGGGGATGTTTATTCTCTTGTGGGTTAGCTTGGACGGAGCTAGGTGATCTTGATGGCCTCATACACTCCTCTGGGCCCTCAGCTCAGATGGCTAGTAGATTCACATGTCTGAGTTTCTTTTCTCATGGAAGAAGAGCCAAGACTGGCCTTCTGGACATTGCAATCTCAGGTGTAGGCAGCAGGCAAGGGCAAGCATTCATACACCAATGGCTCTTCAAGCCTCTGCTTATATCACATTTGCTAGTGGGCCATATGCCCAAGCAAGTCCCACAGTACCGAGACCAGCTTGGCCATAGAGACCCCCATCCATGCGGCGCTCAAGGAATTGAGAAGCAGACACCCAGACGGTGGACCAACAGCCTTCTGAGCTGAGAGCCTCAGGGGGTTGGTAGCATTCTGGGCTGAAGGGCCTCAAGCCGACTCTAACCCATGTAGTTATTCTCTCTAAACAGGTGATGATTATTAACAAAGAGAGATTCAATATTTTCTCATAACACAAAAATAAACCGGGGAGGCAGCTGGTACCTGCTTACCCCTGATCACAGACAAACTTAAAAGTATTCTCCACGAGGGAGCCATGGGGGCAGGGTCACATATCCCATGCTTAAAAAACTGTTTTAACCAGTATATGATATTTATATAATGTCTTGCCACTTTAGAATGCCCCACATAGTTCTCCACTTGGTGGGGAGCGGGGGGTGGCTAGGTTTTCCTTGCCATCGTTCTTCCTAGCAAAAAACATATTCTATCATACACTCAGCATTTCTCAGCAATCATACACTTAACATTTCTCAACATCACAGCCCACCCAGAACCTAAGGGTGAAAAGATATAGATTCAAACTCTCATGAGAGGAGTAATAGTCTCACTGCCAAGAGGCATAGATTTTGAAATGGGATTGTAGCTGTTTTTTTTTTCAATTTAACACACTGGAAAAAGAAGAAAGGCTCTCATGTTTCCCTAGTAAACTTTCTCCTTCCAACCCTGATGCAGGTCTCCAGCTAAGGTTGGGAATCAGTGACTTTCACTAAGCGATTGTCCCTTCTTTTCTTTAGGACATGGCTTTTTGAAATTAATCCTGATTCTGTCTGCCATATCCCAAGACTTCCATTTTTTTTTCCGTTTTTCTCTTTTTTTAATTTTTAAAAATTTAAATGTCCATTTAAAAATCATCCTCATTCATGTTCCCTCTGGACACTTTCAAATAGTTTATTTGCCATTTCTTTTGGCACTTAAGATCTATCAGTGTTATTTATAAAACGTGTTATATTTGTATAGGCTATGTTCTCCCTTTCCCCTTTTCTTTTTAAACTAAGATACTTATGTTATAAAACAGCCTCCATGCTGATCCATACTTTTCTCTAGACATTTCTCTGAGCTCAGTGCTTTGTTGTTTATCATTATCCTTTGTAGCCAGATTTGAGGCCATGTTGCAGTTCTTAGAAACAAATCAATTTGAATTAATTTGCCATGTAAAGTTAACGAGGCATTGTGTGAATTCAAGATATACTATAACTATTGCATTCCCTGAGGTTATTCCTTCTCTGGGAAAATTTTGATTCTTGTATCATATTTTAATAGTGTGTATCTGACCTTTGAATCTTGCACTAAATGATACATGGCTGCCAGCTGGTTTAATTTGTGAAAAGCCTGAAAACTTCTATGCAGCTAAACAAACAGGAACATACATAGACAGTTCTTTAATTAATAACTTTATGGGGCGAGAGTTGTCTTCAAAATCGATACTCTTTGATGCTTACCTGTGCTAGGAATTCTTTGTCTAATGATGTTCTAAGCAGAAGTTAGAGAAACATCAAAATAGGGAAAATATATTTCTTAGATGGTCTTTGAGATCTCCACAACCTAAAAATTATGGACCCCTTCTCTCAAATTATAAGCTGTAAATCCCAGCAAACTCTATTCCCAGAAACTTTTTTTGTTTAATTATAAGATGGGAAAGCATTTACTCTAAGAGGGACCTCAGCGATTACCCGAAATTCCTTCACTCCCTAAATGGACATCCACATCTGTCACTAATATATTCTTTGGGAAAAAGAATTTCCTTCAAACTATAAAGACCAATTTAAACAAAATAAATAAGAAAATTAAATCTCCTCTCACCCCTCACACAGGTGAGGAAATGGTAATAGAGTTCTTCAGAGAGAATTCTAACTTCTGGGTCTTAGATGAGTAACATTACAAGTGCTTAAGGAACTTGAATTCTAAGCCCCTTTAATGTTTGCTCAGAATAGAAAAGTAGTTTGGGAAAAGTCCTAAATTTTACATCGTATAATAGGATGGATCTCTTAAACTTGGGACTGATATATCAGACTTCTCCAGTGTTTCATTTGACCAAAAAGTTGGTACACATTTAGCTAGATTTAACAAAGAATATGGTGATGGCTCGGAACTAACCTGGACTCATAAAAAAAACAAAAACAAAAATACTTGTGCACGCTAATGTAACTTTCCCTTGGAAAGCAATAGCAAATTGGCAGGTGAGGAGAATACTATAAATGTTGTGCACCGTGTATCTTCATTTCTCTAAAGAACTATACTGTGATGTACAAAGAACTATGAAGGGATCTTAAAGAGACCTGCCTGTGTGGTCCAACAGTTAAAGCTTTCTGATCACGCTGTATCTATTGCTATGTAACAAGTTACCCAATCAAGTTTGAGGTAAACCTAAATAATAAAAGTAACATTTATGATCTCACAGATTCTGTAGGTCAGAATTTGATAGCAGCTTCGCTGAGTGATTCTGGCTTAGGGCATCTGATGCATCGCAGTTGGTATGAACTAGGGCTGCAGTCATCTGCACAGTGGAAGATTACTTGGAAACCTTTTAAAATCTTTCACTCACATGGATATTGACTGGAAGCATCAGTTATTCTCTGGCTCAGTTCCTTGCCTTATGTAGGTTTCTATAGAACTTTTTCAGTGTCTTCATGACACGACTAGATCTAGCTTGCTCGAAATGAGTGGTCTGAGAGAGAGAGAGAGAGAGAGAGAGAGAGAGCGCCTCTTATGACTTAGTCTCTAAGACCACACACTGTTGCTTCTACCATATTTTACTCTGAATCAAGTCACTAAGACCAGCCCACATCCAAGGTTGGAGAATCAAGCCTCACCTCTTACACAGAGGAGTTTCAAAGTATCTTTAGATATTTCATAGCTCCATCATAATCTTCCTGTTCAGGGACTAGAATAATGCACAAAAGACATGCTTATTAAATTTGCAGATAACAGAAAGCTAAGAGAGGTATCTCCTACCAGAAACAAAAATCTTAAAGGTAAACATTTTCTTACCATGTTTGAATACTGTTATGAAACAAAAAGAATACATTTAATGACATATGATTAAATACCTGTTTGAAGTTCATAAAGTGTGTTGCATGAATGCAACATGGCACAGTTTTTGGGGAAAACCATTCAACTAGAAACTGTCTTGCGTTTTAGCTGGAAACAAGCTTAATAATGTGGTCCTGTTATGATATCGTTGTTTAAGCAACTGTTGAAAATCAGTATACTGGCCAGATCTCCTGTGGGTGGTGACTGGAACAGTGATTGTTACTTTTAGATCTTTTGGGAATAATAAGTTCATTCTTAGGCGTGGGGGTCAAGGTTGGTCTAAAATGCCTATAATTTATAAACACCGGCAATTCTATAGGATCTGAATGGAAGGATTACTACGGTGTAAGTTTATTGAGCATCAGAGGTATTAATAGTGGTGTGACTTTCCTGTTCACGGGATGAAAATGCTCCTGTGTTATGCAGTGAAATTGTCCTCCCAAACCTCTCTGTCCTCTGAGCTGTGTGGGGACACCGCATTTGCATGACAAAATGAACACATTTTTTAAAAAGTCAAATATTCTGGCATTCTGGCTTCAAAAACATTGAGTTTGATATTCTCTACTTTGACATTAAAAAAACACAAACATGAGAGGAATGAGAGGAGATGGGGATGGGGAGTGGGAGGAAGAAGGTAGATAGAAATGAAAGGAAGCAATGACACTACAAAGAAGCGTAGATCACACAGAGGGTGGACATGCGGGAAGGCATGGATCACGGGGAAGACGGAGCCCCAAAATAACACTGTGCCTTTTGCAACAAGGAGGAAATAAGTGATAAGAGGAAAGGCAACTGGGGAAATCTTGAAGGGATCATATGTCAAACAGCTGAAGAGCAAACATTAAAGCTTTATTTTGAAAAGGATATTTGAAAATATTTGACACCAAAAATTCTGTAGGGAAGTCATTCTTGTGGAGTTTGCCTTCTTTTTAATTTAACTCTTCTGAATCAGGTACTCGTTATACCAATAATAACAAATCATATATTGAGGGCTTATTATGTACCACACATTTTCAAACTGCTTTACATATATTTCCTTTGAATCCTCACAGCAATCCCATGTTGCAATTATTATGAGGATCCCCTTTTAAATATGAAGAAACTGGCCAGGAATGATGGCTCATGCCTGTAATCCCAGAACTTTGGGAGGCTGAGGTGGGTGGATCATCTGAGGTTAGGAGTTTGAGACCAGCCTGACCAACATGGTGAAACCCCATCTCTACTAAAAATATCAACAAATTAGCCAGTTGTGGTGGCATATGGCTGCAGCTACTCGGGAGGCTGAGGCAGGAATATCACTTGAACCCAGGAGGTGGAGGTTGCAGTGAGCTGAGATCCATTGCACTCCAGCCTGGGCAACAGAGTGAGACTTCATCTCAAAATACATAAATAAGAAGAAACTGAAGCTTAAAATGCTCTAAGGCATGGCTACAACTAAGCATGCTTACCAGAAAGGAGATAGACAAAATTCAGACATTGAAATCAACTACTGCAGCATCAGTGCATATTTCAGAATAATTATAGAAGGGAAAAAAGTGACAGCAATTGAAGAAGGAAAGCACATTGTATAGTCAGTTTATGTTTTGTTAATTTACAACATGGCATTTGTGAGAGGGGCTCTTAAATAAAAAAAACTGGTACCAGGCTGACTTAGCATGCTGAAGAAAGTTTGATTTGAAGTTTCTTGAAAATACTCTACTAAATTATAGGAATGAATAAAGATTTTGCAATCACCTGGGCCTAGTTTTATAAACCTAACTGTGATTGAAAGTATCCTTGATAGATGAGGAGAAATGAGCTTCAGGAACTGAGTTACAAATGGCCTCAAAATACAGAGAAAGGAGATTAGTGATATATGTTGTAATTATTGCATTAAGGTAAATCATTTTAGTATCATAAATACATCAGCAGAAATGGATATTTGATTCATTTAGGGTATGAAAGAAGAGTCTAATATTAACATGTATGCAAAAAAAAAAAAACCATGTATATTTGACCAGCACCAAAGGTCAAGGAATAGGGACATGATCATTCGGACAGCTGGACATAATACACCAGGGTTACATCTCTGGAATAGCATGGTTCTATTCCATTCCATGGGCTATCAGATATTTGGACATGATAGTCTGCATACAGTGGCTCACACCTGTAATCCCAGCACTTTGGGAGGCCAAGGCAGGCAGATCATGAGGTCAGAAGTTCGAGACCAGCCTGGCCAACATAGTGAAACCCCATCTCTACTAATAATACAAAAAGTAGCCAGGCATGGTGGCATGTGCCTGTAATCCCAGCTACTTGGGAAGCTGAGGCAGGAGAATTGCTTGAACCCAGGAGGCAGAGGTTGCAGTGAGCCAAGATTGCACCACTGCACTGCAGCCTGGGCAACAGAGTAAGACTCCATTTCAAAAAAACAAAACAAAACAAAAAACCAGATATTGGGACATGATAACTAAATGTCTACAGGTTCATCAGTGAGAGAACATGGGCAGAAGCTAGAGCTCAAGGACAATATCGAGACTGGAAAAGGTTTTAGAAGGCTCTTTAGGCAAGGATGTACCGTCACTCCCTTCCCCATGCTGTTTAAGCCTCTTTACTGGGAGAAATAACATACATTTCTAAGCCTCAGAAAAGTGTTAGGGAAAGATCCTAAGAATTAAAATAAATCACAGACTCTCTCAATTCCCAACCTTCTTTGTCTCCCCACAAGCCAAGCCCTTTCCCGACTTATTGCATTTAATTTGGATAAAATCATGCAATATAGATAATACTTTTTTAATAGATGGAGACACCAAGACTCATCTAAATTAAATAAATTGCCCAAGTTCACGAAACTGATAAATGTCTGATTGGACTTGATTCAAAGTTTGTCTGATTCCATATCCAGTGTTCTCTTCACTCATTTTTGGGCCATCTTTGCTTCAACAGTTCACCTAGCACAGCCTAGAGTTGGTAAATCCATACTACAACTTTAATTTAGAAAAGAAATGATTCCATCTTCCCATATATATTTGACATTATCAGAACATGTCCAGAAGACACTTAGAGGTGAGCTTTATCACCCAACTCAGTATATGCCGGGATGATTTGCACTTCTTTCCAGGCTCAAGGAACCACTTAAAAAGCTCCCTTACTTAATATTGCCCTTGGGCTCTGGGTCTATTAATTTACTTCCCCCAAGCGGATCAGTTTTCTGTTCCAAGACATTAATTTATTTACCTTGGCTCATTAAAGGATCAAGGCTCGCAACATATAAATAGTTCTTTTTTCTTCTACCCCAAAGGTGTGTAGTGAGGATGAATGAGATGGTGCTTATATAATTGCACTTTGAGCTCCTTGGTCGAAAGACACTTCATAAATACAAGATATTCGTTCTTTGCTGAGATCCATCTATCGCTTACAAGTGGCCAAATGTTCTGGATACCCTTTGAGTGTGCAACACCTCCCTCTCTGACTCTAAGAGAGTTGGTCTGGGACAATGCCAGAAATGTGGCTAGAGCCAACCCCAGAGTTTCTGGAGTTCCCTTCCTTTAGTGTGATATATTTTCTTTGAAACTTAGAAAGTGTTATTTGGTGAAAGACACATGGCAAGAACCTCCAAACTGCCCTACTACTTGAGGGCAGCAGTACGGCTACATTGATTTTCTTTTGCCTCTGGCTCTGATACACAGCATTTGTTCTTTGACTGTTCATTAGACCCACAGTCTGACTTTTTAGTGTGAACAAAGCAATAAAGTTTTTTTCTTTTATTTCGGTGCTCAAGACAAAAAGTCACAAATACCTTTGGCATTCATTTTGCACAGATGAATGTTGTTAGGATATTCCTATTAGCATGTCCACATGCTTGACAACATTTCGGGTGGTATTAATAGTCTACCTGCAAGAAAGTGCTTTCTGCCTGCCTGGTGCAAATTTGTAGAACCTTTAAGCCACTCTTTCTCAACTTAGCAGCAGTATATCATCATTACCTGTGGCTGGACCAAGAAATCACATTTGTCAATGCCTGAATTGCTCTTTTACTTTCAGTGGTTTTACAAATCCACTTTGTTTTGGAAATGGGCTTAGCTGAGTATATTTTAGAAGATACAGAAATACGTAATGTGATAGATAAGAGGTTTAAGGGATATTTGGGATGTTACATTTTCTACGGTCAGTTGATCTTTGCAAAATGACTTCTGTGGGATCAAGTAGAACAGGGTCATCTTTTGAATGAAGGACTGATAAGGAAGTGAGACAGGGAACTGCACCATGGAACGAACGTGCTTGCTTCTGAGCCTTAGAAAAGAGTCATATTAATAATAATAGCTTAAATATGCTGTACTCCCTATTATTCCATACTAAGTCCTATGGCAAATTCAGAAATGCGGAAACTGAGGCCAAGTGACTTGCCCAAGATCACACAGCTAATAAGTGATAAAGTTAGAACTCAAAACCAGGTTTGTCTCCAGAGCCCATCATCTTAACTTCCATGCTGTAATGATGATGGCTTTAAGAGTATTAGTATACCTTCTAATAAATAGGACCCATGTTTGGACCAATAAAGTGTAAGCCTATGTACCATGCTGTACAAAAGTTCTATTTTTCACTTGAAATAATTTTATTCCTTTGAGATTATTAACAAATTTTGAGTCTCACCTTAAAGAGGGATTGATGTCTACTGGGGCCTACTCAATTTGCTTTCCGTGTCTTTCCCTTTTATCTTAAGTGGATTCACCCAAAGTGGGAAATGGGATGTTAGAGTGTAAAGGTTGGAACTATGAACCAGTTGGGCTTCAATACTTTGACCTCAAAGCAGCCTGTTCTTCAGAATATTATAATTCCACAGTGCACGTGCATGTTGTCCACGTCTCCAGGAGTTGAAATGCTTGATATTAGAGCCAATGGTCCAAATGAAAATAAACAGAGGAGGCCAAATATGTGATACTCTCAATCCCTAATCAAAAATCTATGGGAATAAACACACGTATATTTAAGTACAATGAAATCTGACTAAGATTTTTTTTTTCTAAAATCCAGTCCCATAGACGTGTCAGATCCTCAGAAGTAATTCAAGAACTGTTTACTTGAAGATCTCTTTGTGCAAGTTATAGATTTCTCAGTGTGATTAAGAAATGACATTACTACATTTTTTTCATCTAATTAGCAATGCACATATGCCTCCTTTTAATGATATGATGATGTTTACTACGCATAAGGCCATTCTTCTTAAGCATAGCCATCACTTTCTGTTGAAGAATTGATTTCACTCTTTGTTTAACTGTACATACATACTTGTTGCTATATGAAATGTACAACTGAATATCATTAAAGATTTCATAAAAATGTATATGAATTTGGTAAGGTTTGTTCAGATTTTAGAGTAGCCCTGTATATAAGAATACTTATATTTAGAAGGCTGTTTGCTCTTCAATCAAAGTAGCAAAGAACTCATTCTCATGCACATGTTTCTAAAACAGTTTTTACTAATGTTTGAGATAAATTAAAATAAAAACCAGAACATGAAAAGAGACTAAGAACAATGTTAATGTGGCAATTTAAACAAATTTGGTTTTCCAAATGACCTTCCATCTTTCACAACTTTTAACAGCATTCAAGACTGTCATCCTTAGTGCCAGATACTATCAGTCTGGTGTGGAAAACTTAAAACTTTTTTCTAAATGTCTTTAAAGCTGAGGTGGAGAAGAATGACTCCCTGTCACTTTCAGAAGGGTCTAAGGTTGAATCATGGCCATGCTGTCCTTCCCCATGTCACTCATTGCTATCTCCTTTCCTAGCCTGCACCATGCCCCCAGACTATCTTCTATGGCGCTTTACATTTGAAAGGGAGTAGATGATGGGGGTGGGGATCCTTAGGAGGGCCAAGAGCCTTATGTATTTGGAGGAAGTAAATTAATACAACTTTTTAATTTGGTGCATATTAAATTCTGAAAAATTGAAATTTTAGTTACTTCTGATTTTGCCCTGCATTTTGCTAAGAATATTTAGCTTTATACTTGCTATTGGCTTTGCTAATCTATTCCACAGTGAGTAGAATGAAGGCCATTACTGTATTTAATGTGTAGCCAACAATGGCAGATATAGAAAACCCAAGTAATAGAATATATTCAGGGCAGATCTGGTGCAAGCCAATTACCGTTTCTCAGTATGGTATTCTGTTGTGTCTAAACCCCCGGAGGATGAATGACATTCTTTATGAGATCTCACCGGTAGGGTAGGATTATGAGTCATAGATGTAGGTTTTTTTCGAAAAGGTACACGTTCTTTTTACATGAAAACATCTAAAAATTTTACCCAAACTTAATTTCGAATGAGCAGAATTTTTTACCAAGATCTACCAAGGAAGAGCATTATAATGATGTCTAATCAGTAACTATTTTAACAGGTTAAACTATCTTCTTTCACCGTGGGCTTATTGAAGCACCAGGAAATTAAGTTGCCTTTCTGTTTTCCCTTCTTGCCTCCCGTCTCTATTTACTTTTTCTGTGAGAAATAATATTTTGAGGAAAATTTTAAATTATCCACTGCAATTCAAAACTGTTGTTTGTTGCATTTTATTTCTTGATATGTTAGTATGTTATACCCTGAACCAGCCAGATATGGTCCCAAAATGTAGGCTAGAAGCAGATCCATAGTTTCCTCTTTTATGAGTAATTATTTTTAAAATTCCTGATAGTAAAGATATGAGTCAGCTTTTTAGAATAATTTGTCTATATGAGAAGTGAATGGGGAACCTTCACTTGGGAATGTCCTCCACCATTGCTACCCGTTCCGCATCCTGCACCCCACCTCCCCAACACAGAAGGTAGGTACCAGTTTATTCTCATGTGGAATCTTCTCAGCCAGTAATAACTCCCATGTGGAGATGGCCCTACAATTGAAATGCTTTAGCATGCCCCTATTCATTTGGGCTGATGCTATATGCAATTCTAATATTCTTGATGGCTTTTAGACTTCTTTTTAAATTGTTTCCAAGCCACCTGCTTTGAGATTTTTCTTTCATTTTTAATATTGATCATTTGGAATGGAGTTGCCCAAGTTGCAATATAGACCTATGACTCAAAAGTAATGAATTACAATTCACTAATTTCTGCTAGGTCAATGTGAGGTTGGTTGACGAGATAGAACAGTTCCCAAGGCATGGCTTCATTATTTTGTTATTTGAAGCATATTCATTAAGTGTGTATCTCCACAGCTCCACTCTCCAAGCCTGTCCTAATTATGGAAACCATTCAGGAGTAGTAATAACAGTTACAAAGGCAGAGGGGGCATACTGGCAGTTAAAATCATGATGTTTGAGCCCTGAAACTAATTAGATATTTCATGCTTGGAAGAAGTATTCCTAACAGGCTTTATGAATGCATGCTTGTTCAGGAAGGACCTCTCATAAGAAGATAAGAGAAAGAAAAGAAGGAGGGAGAGAGGAAGGGAGGCAGGTGGGGTGAGGCTAGATAAATATACAATATCAGTGTTTATCATAAAATATAGGTGCTCAAAAGTCTACAAATGTTACATCACTGTATTTATAATTACCTCTATTTCCAAACATTGACTTTGAGTTTCATTAATTATTTTTTAAAATGTAGAACAAATCTGGAAAGATAGTGATATAAAAGGCCATCTGTACTGATCTACCTATTTCAAATAGGTAAGGAGATGCCAAGACATTCTTTGTGGAATAAGAAGTCTCCCTTGGCCATCAAGGCTTAAATTATCGTCTTTGCCTTCCCTCTGTCAGAACATAAAGCTGTTGCAGACACTTGAGAGAAGAAAGGAAGGACATGGCCCTATGTTTCTGATGGGAATACAGTAGATTAATAGTGGAGTGTGCATGACTGTGGAGCTGGGTTCCCCTCTCAACCTGAAACTGATCTGGCAAGTGGATTACTCGTGGGTCAAGAAGGTCCTTGTTCCTCAGCTGGCCCAATGAACGTGTGGTTGGCGTGAGAATGAAGGTAAACCGGTTTCCATAAAGGGCCATACCTCTTAAGGATTCCCATCCCATGCCACCTTTCCAAAACACAATGGGGTACTGCATGGCTAAGACTAACCTGACCTTTAAAACTATCAATCAAGGGCAGAGTGACTTCAACTCCACCTCTACTAAAGATAAATTGATATCTATCTCTAAAAACTTCATAAACCAAAAAACCTAGGATGTTTTTAATGACTTATTGACTTTTCAGATTGTTCTTTAAGCTGTTTTTTAAACTTTAAAGGCAACACTGATAATGAACGGTTCCAAATGGTAAAACAGAAAATCCCCTTCAAATATAACCGGCCCGTAGAGGAGTGGCTGCAGGAAAAAGGTAACCGTCATTAAAACTTTCATTTTAAAATCATTTGATCCTAAACCCTCATTTTTAAAGCCTGCAAATAAATGTTCCTTAAATGATAATCGCCTGCTGCATAAATGACTGTTTTAATTTTCATTATAATTTGTGTCAGCTTCCACCTGCCATATGTTGATAAATCATGCTATAATACATTGCCATTAAAATACAGTTAAAGGGACTAACTTCTAGCCTGCTATCAGCATGACAAACACAAAACAAGAAATTCCAGGAGCCTCTAAAACAGAAAGGTATTATGGCAATTTAACCACTGCATGACATTATTTACTAATTTGCTCTAAATTACCTCTTACACCAAAGCTTTCTAAAGAAATTTCAAAAGTAGTTTTTAAACTTACATCTTCAGGCTGTTTTGGCTTGTAGCATGGTTAACAGAACAAAACCAAAACCATAGATTGACTCTTGTAACTTAAACTGCTTAAAACAAATATTATAAGGGGAGCAATTTTTTTTTTTTAACATTTGTTCTTAAAGATGAATTTTGCCTTTAAAACCTACAGAGGCGAAATTATTTTATAAGAGATTAATTGTGTCCTAGTTGCTGACTGAAACTAAAAACAAACTTATTTTACACTTTGGTTGTGTGGATACCCTTGTGTATTTGATGTTTTATGCAACAAAAGTGTAAGTAGTTAACATAATGAGTTGGAAAAGAAAAGGTTCATGAAAGGCAAAACAGCAGTTTCTGATTTCCTGGAGACAAGAACCACTGTTAATAAAAGAGGGCAGCGGTTATAACTGATGTTAGAATTTTCCTGTGTAGCTTCAAGCTGTTAAGAAATAAACCGTTGTATTTCAATGAAAAAAAAAATCTAAGCAGATATTTACTCTCTGTGTTGTTATTGAGACAATATAAACTACTCTTGTCTCAACACGTTAAGGGAGTTGTTAACATTGTAGAGATCTCATTGAGTTATAGATAAGTAACCAGGTATATTACTTAGTATATGACTTAAAGAACGAAGGACAACTACAGTTTTAAGTTGGAGGAAAACATTCTGACCTTTAAACATGGAAAATCCTCACGGAGTCTTAACTGTTTGCCCTGTTTTTAATGTATGTGGTCTAATTAAAAATAAGAATAACTCTAAAAAGCAAATAATTTTGTTTAGTAATCATCAGCTCATAAAGTCCCTTTAACATTAAAGACAATGACTGCCTCACTTTTAAACAGGAAAAAGCAAATTAGATGCATGTCTGAGTCTCATGTGCCTGAGAATTTTTTTTGTTTCTTTCAGTTTTATGTTAATAATATTTTATTTTACTCCATTGCCTTTTAAGTCTAAGTTTAATAGCATGCCAGGCATTTTCATTTGTATAAATCATTATAAAGTTATTAGTAGGCTTTTAGTTTTTCTTACAATAGAGTCGTTATCCGTTGGCTTTCACATGAAAGGATGCTTTCAAATACACAAGATGAGGGGCTGGGATGTGGGGAGGGATGGTTGAGGTGGGACGGAAGAAGATATCCTAGTTTCTTAATTAAATATATGTATGATTATATATGCATATAATATTGAAAAGAATTATTTCCAACCCGTGAGTTTCTCTTCTACAGTATATTGTAATTTGGGTGAGTAACATCTATTCATTCTATTGTCTTACCTCTTCCTCTGCCTAGCTAACCTTCCCTTCAAAAGAAATACAAAATATATACCAAAGACTTGTAAAGACAGTGAATATAAAGGGTAAAGTGAGCTGCATTTGGAAGTACTTGGAATGCCTCTTTGGAGTTTTTTCTGTCATTGGGGAGGAGAGCTGGGCCATAGCATTCCCAAGTCTCTTTTCTGGCTCTGTCTACTATTGATTAACTTTCTGACCTTAGACAATCCACTTAACCTCTCTGTATCTCAGATTTCCCATCTGAGGACAGGAAAAATAATACTGCCTATTCCCCAAGGGTGTTCTGAGGTTTAATTAATTAGTCTTTGTGCAACACTGACTGGAGACATGCAAAGATTTAATTTAAGCAGTATGTGAACTTGATGTCCAAATGAGGTAATAATTAATGACTTCCAAGACGATGGGCATCTAAAACAGAAAGTCACCTGCTGCAATTCCTGTACTGGTGTTGTAACCAAACTTTGTGTTACTTAAGATAAAATAGTTCTCAGAGTAGGATATACATACATAAATATGCGTACGTGTATAGATGTGTGTGTGTGTGTGTGTGTGTGTGTGTGTGTATATATATATATATATATAATGGTCAGTTATTATAAAAATCTCATGGACCGTAAGCCATGAATGAAAACAATGAGAATAGTGAGATCTGGCATTGATTTTGGGAAATCTTGAGCAAATGATAAAAAGAAACTCTCTAGTCAGTTCTCCACATTATTCATAGGGAATGGACAGTGATATTTCTGTTACACACTAACCCCTGTTTATCTGAGAGAGAAATTCATCAGAGGAAGGGATGGCAGGAGACTCAGAGTGCTCTACTGTTCCTTTTACTGGTTGCTAGCTTTGGCATTAACCCTCTGATCCAAGGTACAGGGTCTAGAAGAGGGTTTCACCACAGCGGAAAAGCAGATCTAGACAGAAGCACACCATGAAGCAAGCAAAGAGAAAAACAAATACTTCCTATGACAAGGTGAAAAATTGAAACATGACAACCCTCTTTACTGTCTCACTCCACCAGTGTCTTCTTCTCAGAAGCGTTTAGTCAGATCTCTCTGGGAAAGTAGCTGTAGTCAGGAGCAGAGGGGCAGTTTAATCTTGGTAACCCAGGAAACCTGCCTTGCCTTTCCTGATGCTTGGGTCAGTCTTGAACAGGCAAAGAGCACTTTGTGGAGTGAACAATGGCAACTGGAATGAAGGAGATTCATCATCTCTAGCCATTGTGACTCAGCTTTGCATTTCAGTTTGCTCTGACCCTCTTTTTATTTGTAAGAGTTGGCATAATAACACCACTGGAGAAATAAGATGAGAACTATTATAGAGGTTATCATTGTGCAGTATTTTCAAGAACATTAGAATGTAAGATTTTCTACCTGTAATCGAGTATAACTTATCACCAGTGCTGAACTATATACAAAATAGATGAATAAATATTATGATTGGTCAGCAGTTGTGCGCCTGGAAGGTATCTCTTGGCATAAAGGCTGTCTAATGTAAGATACTGACTTTTTATCCTAGAAATCTCCTATTAGGCAGCTGCTTCTCATTTATTATGTTAAGCTGCTTCCAATGCCTCTATGGGGTTGACGGAGAATTTATTTTCTCCTTCCATCATTTTATTTATTTTGTAGTAAGCTCAGGGCTTCCAGGGGGGAAAAAAAAAAAAAAAAAAAAACTAGTTATCAAAAATAAACAGTAAAAAGGTATGAACTCCAGCACATTACTTCGTGTTATTGTGCACTGAACTTTCAGCTGCATCTTGTGTGAAAAGTACAGAGTACAAAATACAATTGTGCATATGTACAGCACACTGAATGAATTGCTGAGAAAATGATGAAAATCTTTTTGATTGAACCCTTGTAATCTGGGTAATTCTGTACTCATTAAGGCCAGCAGATCCCATTTTCAGGTTCTGGATATTTTTATAAAGTATAGATCATTTCCAACATAACAAAATTCTCTGGCCAATTCACCATACTGCAGTGTTCAAAGCTTCCAAAGGGATATCATTCTTGACTAATAGGCACTATGAGTCGTTCAATGAGCAAAATTGACTCTCATGTGAGGAGTATCCTCTGAGCAGATGAGCATTCCCTTCTCTGCCACTTCCATTTCTTTCATTGTCATACATTGAGAAGGTATTTCACATTATACACCAGGAATTCAAGGATAGGTCAAAATAGTGTAGCCTTGAAGACCATGTAATAGTGGTAGATTTTTAAAGCCCAAACATCACAGGGTCTCTCTATTCATATTAGAAATTATAAAACGAAAACCTGTTATTAAAAACACTGTCCTTTTTATTAAGTAGGCAAAAATAACAAAATTGTTTCTAGTTATTTCTCGCTAAAGTACTTCAGGTGATTAGATTGAGTGGAGCACTGTTTGATCACTAAGTGGAAAAAATTAGGAAGATGTATATTTAACTCCCTTAATAAGCCTTTTTTTCCTTTCTTCATATAAAAAAGCAAAATGAAGTAATCTGGAGAAATAACAGTAAAGAAGGCCTTAGCATGTTGCTGTCCTGATAAATTGCAATAAGTTTTAAAGAGCTCTTTGCATTTGCTCGGGAAAAATCTCGCACTTGAGGGAGATTTTTATAAATTGAAATAGTTGAGGATAATTTGGGTTTCATTCTTCTAAACTCTATTCTGGTATGGTTTCATTCTGATACTTTTCAGAGAAGTATAAATGGTGTCAAAGTGGGAACTCGAAATAGTTAACTACTGACATCCTTAACCCCATTAACATACCTCTGTATCATTTTAAGGAGTTTTATGTGTTGCTTTCTTCATTAATACCCATCCACTATTAAAAATTTGTTAAATCTGAAGGACAGCTTCCTCAGGACTGGAGCCTTACCAATATGCTTATATTTCATATTGAGGGAATAATTTAGTTTTGTGACCATAATCATCCTCCCAAAAACAAATTAATAAAGACAGGAATTTATCTCTCATGATTTTTTTAAACAGAAAATAGAATATTATGCACTATGAAGATTGAAAAGAAATAATATGTTTGGTGACTAGAATGTTCATTTTTACAAGTATGCAATGAATCCAAGTCTCTTAACTGGAATTTAATTTCAGGTAACTTAACTATTAGACTTAGTTTTTAAATTTCATTTTCTGAGTCACCTCACTGAGGTGTTTTTTTTTTTTTTTTTTTGCCATACGTAATTCTTTTCATTCTCATTATTTTACTTTGTAACTTTAAAAACTAATGCAGTAGTTATCTATAATTTACTCTGATCATCACCTGATTTGAGTGTTTCTTTCTGTCATCCACAATTATATACCCAGGAAGACTGTAATACCTTTTATCATTGAAGCAAGATTTCTTCTTCCTCACTATAAAGAAATAAAGACTTGATTGTTCAAGTTATCAAAGATGTTCAGCTGGGCAGTGGAAGAGATAACCACAATGAAATGTTACTTGCTAATGTCAGTACTGAGTTTTTGTGGTCCAGCTTTTCCTCCCCTTAAATTGCTCAAGGAAGCCTGTTATGATACTGGTCCATTCAGACCAGGTAAGGCAAACAGGGAAAATGTATGAGAATAATAATGTTTCCTCCACCCAACCCACTAGGCCGGCAGTTAACCATCTTCAACACTCAGGCGCAAATAGCCATTGGTGGAAAGGACAAAGGACGCCTCTTCCAAGGCCAACTCTCTGGGCTCTATTATGATGGTTTGAAAGTACTGAACATGGCGGCTGAGAACAACCCCAATATTAAAATTAATGGAAGTGTTCGGCTGGTTGGAGAAGTCCCATCGATTTTGGGAACAACACAGACGACCTCCATGCCACCAGAAATGTCTACTACTGTCATGGAAACCACTACTACAATGGCAACTACCACAACCCGTAAGAATCGCTCTACAGCCAGCATTCAGGTAGGCCTTTTTCCAAGTATCAATTGATTCTGCATTTTTATCTTTGAAACATTGTTATCATGGTCATTGTTTTAGGTAGTTAAAGACTTTGAATTACTATGTAAGAAGGATGCCTGCAGATACGCATAGTAATAAGAGCCAGGAGAAGAGGAAGGTGAGGTCATTGCTAAAGAAGTCATAAAAGCCTGCGGCACTCGTGGATTGTTATTCCTATCATATTTGTCACTGAAATGGTACAGCTGTTATTCTAAATGAGCAATGGAATATACTTTCATTATGAAATACTCTTTCCTTTAATTTTATTTTCTTTTCTTTTCAAATTGCAGAAAGGGAAAGGTGGGGAAGGAAAATTTGTTATCATGTGAAAGGCTATATCCTAGTTCAATTTCATACATGTTCTTCAGATGGCTTTGCTATAACATGAATCGTTCATTATTGAGGTCAATGGGTACCATTAAATCAAGGGCAGTTAAAGTTGGAAGTTCAACTAATCCTTGTAAAATGCAGTCTTAATGTTTGTTAGCATCCTCATTAATCATGTGTCAGATTTTTGCCCATTTCGTTTTCTTTATATTTGATCAAGATACTAATGACAGTAGAAAATGTGAATGTTTGAGTTTGCCTAAACAGGAAGTCCTCGGTTTTGTGGCAATTTTTTTCCACTTGAAAGTAATTATATCCAAACTAGGCTTAACACTTTGCTGACTCCCTTGGCATTTCATCAATCTAGTTAGTAGGGAATAGGAGGTTTACTGAGTGATTAGCCTCTAATGCTCCGGCATACCGAAAGACACTCCAATTGCTTGTAAGAAAATTGCCCCTAGCCTAGTTAGTGTTTATAGTAAATTCAGTAGATTATCACTTGTCTCATTTGCTTCTTAGTTTTAAGACATTATCCAGGAACTCGATTGAGTCCTTGACATCACCCTTACGTTGACTCCAATGGACACTGTAAACTTAAAGTCAATCATCAATTAAACCCCCTATGTATTTCCATTCTTCAGAATTAAATGCATGAGGGTTAGGTAATGATAAGCACATTTTCTGTTGTCTTCCTTTTTTTTTTTTTTTTTTACGTTGAGCAGAAGTATCCAGACAGCTCTTTACATCACTCCATAGTAACAATTTTGTTGTATATGCTGACAATGTCATCAGGCCAATCTTATGGGTTTCAAAGGCTTCTAAAAACCTGGTTTGCGTAGCCCTCTTACAGTCACACATGCTATTACATGCATACCTATGCACATGCTCACAAGAAAAGAAACAGCTCTTCTCTACTGATATTAAAGCAATAGCTCCTGACATCCTGCTCTACTCACTGGAAAGAAGATAAAAGGCAATATGTATTTCTATTATGACTCTCTCTAGCTCAAGAGTAGATCTGTTTATTGTTGGTGAAAGGATAGTTCTGTCTGCACAGGTCTTGGCAGACTTATTTTGCTTCTGTCAGAACATATTCTGCCAACTCTGTGGGAAGCAGAGAAGCAAATGGCTTTTTTGACAGAGGAATGGCTGGTCCCGTAGTTCTTTCTAAGGCCAAATTTTCACTGACCTCGAGATGATTTAATGTTACTCAGGGATTCAGAAACCAAGCTGTAGTAATTATCGGTTTTTGGTTTTCCTTCCTGTAGCACGTACATAAATGGGAACTAATTGGGGCAGTTCCTAAACTCTTTTCACAAAGCAAGAAAGTCAGAGCTCTGGGAGAAAAGTAGGGTACAAGGTACAAAATCTTGCTGGTGATTGTAACTCTTAAACATTATAGAATTCACGGCCATATTGGAGGAGGTGAACATCTGGGAATGCCTTCTCCAATAGCCTCTCTCTGGTGTGTGTTTCTTTAACACCAGTAATAAATTGAACTCCATCTACATGCTTTTCCTTCTATCAAATCTATAAAAATGAGTTATATTGGGAGGCCGTGGCAGGCCGATCACAAGGTCAGGAGATCGAGACCATACTGGCTAACACGGCGAAACCCCGTCTCTACTAACAATACAAAAAATTAGCCAGGTGTGGTGGCACGTGCCTGTAGTCCCAGCTATTTGGGAGGCTGAGGTAGGAGAATCGCTTGAACCTGGGAGGCAGAGGTTGCAGTGAGCCAAGATCGCGCTGCTGCACTCCAGCCTGGGTGACTGAGCGAGACACTATTTAAAAAAAAAAAAAAAAAAAAAATAGTTATAAACCTGATGAGACTCTTTGGTTTTAAGGATGTGTAAGAACAACTTCTTGGAGGAAAACCAATAGCCTACTAGACTTGATTAGACTGGGATGACAGATTTAAAAAGCCTTGGATTTTTTGCAAAGAATAATTAGAGGAAATAACTTTGTGCCAAGGGTTTGGGAATTTGTTTTGTTCTTGCCAAGTAGTAATCAGAACTCTGCCCCGTGTTCCATAAAAGCTTAAAAGTCTCAACTTTAAGCCTAGTCTGGTCTTAAACACATTCTGCTGATCACATCAAACCTGTGTCAGGACTGGGGACCCAGCAACTATTGGATTGTAGTCAAGATTTCAGACAATAACCAGACTAGAGAGTGCAGGTAAGGAAGGTCTGTCCTGGAAGCATTAATACTCCTGTGTGACCCCACAATTTTACTTCTCTTAGATGAAGAGGGTTCATAAAGTTCTGATCTCTAGAAGATACTTCAGAAGTGAGTGGGGGGGAAAAGGTAGGGAAGACTGGATGTCATATTCACCAGGCCCATTATTCACTTTTTAAAATCTATATGTGAAATTATACCTAGAACATTTTCCAAATGATACCACTGTTCTGTCCTTTTTTGTTTAAATACCATTGTTAAAGCGAACTTTTCCTACAATGAGACCCTCTAGGAGAAAGAAAATAAGCATGTGAGTCCACCACTATAAAAACCTGCCTGTCTGAAAATCCCCCAGTTCTTTCTTAGAGCATAAATGAAGAAAACGTCCTTTCAGGAGTTCTTTCCTGATGGACCTCCGTTAGTGTTGATTTCGGATCAAAGAAAAACTGTTAAGTGCTTTCAGTGCTGCTCTTAACTGTGGGTGAATGTGGACAAGTAGTTTTTGAGTTGGTATGTCTCTCTAGTGCTATAGCCTCTTTGAAGTAATTGCTGCTTTGATCTTTCCGATTCCATTTTGTTACAGGTAAGAGTGTAGAACTATCTGTGAATGACCTGGATGATGTTGATTTACTCATAGCAATCATGCCCAAGCATCAGGTCTTGATCCTGTATTAAGGAGGCTGTCTCTAGGTCCTCTACTGAATTTTTAAACATTTAAGATGCGCATTGAGGAGGCAGGTGTGTGAGTGACAAGTCTCAAGTAAAGGCCTGGCACTTCATTGGCACTCAATAAATATTTACTGAATACATCTGAAAACAAGACAGGCTTTATTGCCTACTTTAAATAGTCATTTAACAGCTGAAGGTAGCATAGCTTGAGGAAAGGTTTTTGTCCACCGGGATCAGGGTGCTTTGGCCAAATTTGTTTTCAATGCTAAGGCTACAGCATAGCGACTCAATGCATGTACTTGCAGCTAGAATACCTGGATATGAAACTTTGTTGATCATCGTGTTAGCTTACGTGACCCCAGACAAGTCATGTAAGTTCTAGTTAACTACTTCTATGAAACAAACAAACCACCATAAGTTGGTGGTTTAAAACAATTATGTCATTAGGTCTCAAAATTCTGTGAGGCAGAAATGTGGGCACAGTTCAGCAAGGCAATTCTTCTCCCCCATCTAGAAAGTCGACTATGTTCACTCAGCAGCTGACTTTGCCTGAGGATCTGGCTTTACTCACATACCTTGTACTTTGGTGGGTTAACTGAAAAGATGGGACTCAGCAGGGCCCTTTTCCCTCTCCATGTATTAGCTGGGATTCTCCTTGTGGTTTCTCCAGCAGGGTAGATGGGCTCTATTTATGAAGGCTCAGAGCTTCCAGAGAGAGTCCTTCCAGGGGCAGGAAGTAGAGGGTGCCAGTTTTTTAAAGGCTGGGCTAGGAAACTGGCAGTGTCACTTGTACAATATGCTATTAGTCTAAACAGTCATAGAGCTTTCTCAGTTTCAGAGGAGGAGACATAAATCACTTCTCAATAGGAGGAGGAGTAGCAGTAATTTGCAACCAACGGCCTACCACATTATAAAGTAGGGAGGGTGGTATACTTCTAGTGGCTGCTATATGATAGTCGTAAGGATAACTGACTTGATATAAGCAAAATGCCTAAAATAAGTGTACCATTCCGAGTAAGGCTGCATGTGTTTTAACCATTATTATTATATCCTATTTCCCACAATTGGTGTATTAAGTCAAGGTCCTCTCATGCAAATATCTACCTCAGAAAACGGGGCTGTGTCTACTGATAGTAGTGGCTATGGTTTAGAGTAGGGTCTAGGAAGTTTGGGGGAAATAGAGATTAGAAGGTGGATCCAAGTATAGACTTCAGGGGCTGAAATTAGTCCTGGCAAATCAAAATTTCTATGATCTCAGGAAGAGACTTCTTTGACACCTCACTACCCGTCTTTAAATTTGTCTTTTATTTTAAACCAACCTAGAGTTCTATGGGTCTTTGACAATATGTTCTGTGATGCCTATCCACACATCTTTTAGGGCTACAAAGAAGAGAAATCTAGGTTCCTTACCGTCGTGGAATTTACAATCTAAATAGGGCAAGAGGGTTTGACATGAGCTATCCATATGAGGTAGTGACTCATGAATGGCTCTTTATGTTGTGGATGGCAAGTGGTCCATGGGGTGGCTTCACCGGATCCCATGGACTCATTCTACTAGGCCTTGTTGTGCAATTGAATGAGTGCAAGTGGACAGGTGGTAAGAGGAACTTATTCCTAGTTGGTCAAATGTCACCAGAAGCAAAGTTCTTAAAGGCAGAGATGATAATCTCTGGAGAGACCGCATAAGATGGAGTTTGTGAGTAACAAGGGGTCCAGAATCAAATTCTTGGCCCAAAACTTTCCCAGTTTGGAGAGGGCACAGAGGGGTAAACTGAATTGGGCTCCCCCTGTGGCTCTTACTACCAGGAGTGCCCCAGTAATTACACAAACACTTCCTCTACAGCTGACTCCAATATTGGTGGGTAATTATCATGGTGCTGATAGGTCAGCTTCTAAAACAGAAAAGTTCAACTCAGTCTACATTCCGATTCCTTGGTCTTCCTTCACAATAGAAGGACAAAGTGAGAAATAAGAGTCTTTTACCCATGAAAGTGTATTCTTTTACCTCAAGCCTCTATCCTGAGTTATCAGCAGGAAAAAAAAAAAAAACCACCTCAGTGTTCTGTGCAAATCACCATTTGGAATCATTTATAAACTGTTAGTAGGATACTGATCATGACATACTTTTTCTGTGCCGGGCATTGGTAAAGTCACCTTGACATGGGCCACAGCTCTCTGAAAATTGCCAGAAAATCACAATGCTCAGCCTGGATTGCAACTATCCTTATAAATAGTCGAAATTAAAGACTTAAGAGGTTTGTGAGATTTCATTGTCATCTCAAGCTTCACAAACTTGGTGGCTGAATATAAACTGCTTTCAAAAATTCCAGAAGGAAGCCACAGTTTCTCATGCTTTGTAAAAAATCCTTACAGGGAAAGTCCTTTTAGCTTTTCAGTGTTGGACTGGAGACAGGAAGAAGCATGCTTCAGCCTTGATACTGACAATTACGAAACAACAAAAAAAAACCACTTTGGATTAAAATGTTGATCCTGCACAATGTCAGTTCTGGGGAGAGTCTCAGTGTGTTGAAGAACGTGGGCTTTTTCATCAGAATTTCTAAGTTGGACTCCAGGTTTTTCCAGTTACTTAGCTGTATGCATCAATCTGTTCTCACAATGCTATAAAGAACTACTTGAGACTGAGTAATTTATAAAGAAAAGAGGTTGAATTGACTCGCAGTCCTGTAGGGCTGGAGAGGCCTCAGGAAACTTACAATCATGGTGGCAGGAGAGAGGGGGTTGAGGAAACTGCCCACATAATCCGATCCCCTCCCATCAGGTCCCTCCCTCTACAATACGAGATGAGATTTGGGTGGGGACATAGCTAAACCCTGTTACTGTATATCTCTGGTCAGGTGATTAGCCTCTCTAAGCCTCAGTTTCACTATCCATAAAAGTGACCTCACAGTACCTTTCCCATAGGTTCGTTATAAACAGTAAGTACAACGATGTGTGAAAAGCACGCCATAAGTTTTCACATGAGGAAACCACTTCAACCTAAGAGACTCTCCCAGAACTCACACATCTCCCTTGAGCCTAGCCTTCCTGTAGGGCTGGGTAGGCCCAGGAACAATTTTGTTTATACTCATACAAACTCACAAGGGCCAGGATCTCTTCTAAGGGCCCCAGATTGAATCAGAGCCCCAAGCTCATCAGTTGGGAGGGATTGCTACTGGAAACTCTTTCATATCCTGGAATGAGAATTGGCTTTGCTGAACAGTTACACATAGACTATTCTATTAGGTTGAAGTATATGAAACCATCATTTTTGTAGATTACAATCATCAAATATTAGCAACATCATATGGTTCTACGATGACACACAGATTTATGGCATGATGCTATCAATGGCACTCCGTGACCCAGGCTAGAACCTCAGATTTTCTCTAGGCCTTCGAATAATCAAACTGCCTTGCACTGGGATACAAGATAGATCTACCTTATCCCAAAATACTGCGCTATAGCAGGATGTAGATCACACTGAATCAAAAGTGGTTATACTTATCCAACGGATTATCCCCTCTGGGTTCTTCCACCTTTCCCTACTGCCACCAGCTTGAGATAAATGAGACAAGGAATCTATACAGTTTTCATCTCCTTACTTTTACCACCAGACAACAGAGCCTCCAGGGGAAGTTTATTTTTAGGATCAGGGCTCAACTAATATTGATTAACAGCCTTACATAATGTGAGCCTCCAGGGTTTGTCCTTTTCCTGCCAAGCCTCATAACTGGAGAAGGCGCTGAAGATTTGTCAGTCTAATTAGACTTTAGCTGCCAGCCAAGAAATATCTTCTGTCTTCTCCTTACCCTTACACAGGTACTTTCTTTCTTCCTCTCAGAGAATAATTTGGGGGGAAAGAAATTGCACTCAAATTTCCTTGTTGCCTAGCAAGATTCTCCAGTGAAATTTACTCTCTGGAATTGCGTAGTTCTAACAACAACAGAAAAAGGAGCTCGATGGGTTTACCAACCTCTTCAAGACTTACATGTTGGAAGTACACAGAGGCCAGTGACAAGAGTGCAATGGAGTTTCTTTTCATCCTTCTTTTAATTCTTAATTTTGTGGATGGAACAGGCACTTCCCCCAACTAGGTCTAGTCAATGAAAGGATCCTGATGGCAGAAGGGTCAGGCTGGAAGTCTGAAAGCTTCCCAGGGGAAGTTACAGTGATGCCCTTCGAATGAGCGCGTAATATTTATAGGATGGAATTTCTACCAGAACTACTCATAAAGCACTGGCTCTTATTTATATGCATCTGAGCAGCTGGGAGGGAAGTGGGGTCAGTTGTTGGCTACATATGGGTAGAGGTTGCTGGGTGTTTTTAAACCTCAGGGTGGTTTTTCTGATTACCTAACGCATGATTTAGCCAAATCTAAAAGCCAGAATCCTAGCTGTGTGGCATATGCTTCTCCTCCTTTCTATTGCTCTGACCATATTTTCCACCACGGTGCTCCAATCACACAGGTCTTCTCAATCCTTGAACACAGAGCCAAGAGAAGGGTGAAACCAGTGAGGCAGGATTATGCAATTGCAGGCTTAGATTTTCATCTTAAAATTGATATTTGACATTTTAGTTTTGCAGATTTTTCTCCTGCATTAATATTGATTTAAAAGCATTTCAGTAAAATACGACTGATCTTGAAAACAAAATCTTAGCAAACCCGCCTGAAATCTTACACTTTCAGTGAGTGCCTCATTCAATCTTCCCAGCCCTGCCTGAATGTGCCAATTCGCTTGCCATTTCTTCTGCCTGCAACAGCTCTTCCCTGCGATTCACAGGATCACTCCCTCACTTCACCCAGGTTTCCGCTTATATTGCACCTTCCAAAAAGGACCTCCTTGACCATCTGTAAGATACACCATTTCCTGTCTTGTTACCTCTCATAGCACTTATCGCTACCTGACATTACAGCTCATATTTGTTTATTGTTTCTATTTACTATAATGGGAGTTCTAGGATGGCACGATCTTTGTTTTAGGCATGATAACAGCATAGTACATAAAACAGTAGTGAGCACAGAGCACTAGTCAGTGTTGGTTGAAAGGTACAAATAGTCAACCACCCACCAGTACCTTCTCAGGGAGTCCCCAGGCCACACAATATTTATAGACTGAATCCAAGCATCCCCACTACTTCCCAGGGCCACTCCCTCCTGAGGTTCACCAGTGAGAATGGGCATCACTCATTTTGAAGCTCTTAGATTCTTTGCTTTAGGAATAAGGAGTCCCAGAGATACCTTGTCTCTGGTATGTCAGATTATTTTCATTGGCTTCCGGTCTTGTTACCTAGCCAGAAGTAAGGGCTAATTCTAGCACATAGAGTTTTCAAATCACTTTTGGAAATGTACTATCACCTAATTTTCCCTTTCCAATTTCTTCTTCCTTTTCAAATAACTTAATTCTCCTAAAACTCACTTTCAAATATATGCAAATAAAAATTAATATCTCACTGCTTCTTTCCATTGGTAAGAATAGAAAATTAACTTGAGGCTTTTTTTTTTTTTTTTACTTTTTTTCTCTGTGTTGGGTCAATTAATAGGAGGGTCCTACGTGTTTCCAGTAACTGCTTTTTTGTTGTTTTTTGGTCTGATGGCCAAATATATTGTGTGAGCATCATTTATTCACGTCTGCAAACCTGTAATTTGACTGGTCCCATAGTTACCCATTTTTTAATGATAATTTGAACGAACATTGATAGCCGAGGGAAGGAGCAGTATCTGTGTTGCTCACCATTGCACATTTAGAGCCTAGAATGGTGCCTGCCACAAAGCAGGGCCCAAAAATATCAGTTGAAGAAAAATAAATGTGTCAAATGAATGAAAGTAAAGCAAATGCTTATTATCAGATTCTAGAGGCACTGGGGGCCAATAATATTTATTTACAAAGTAGGCAATAGCGGTTATGAGGAAGCAAGCATCAGGTGACTTAGCTCATGACTGGAGAAGTGATTAAAACCATCACTCGAGGCAGACCTGCATTTCTAGCTGTAGAATTTTGGCTAGAGTACTTTCTGGGGCTACATTTTTTATTATCTGAAATATGGGGATTATTTCCAACTTCAAGGGTTGGTTAAGATAATATAAGTAAAGGGCTTAAATGGGTGGGGCTCAATCAAAGATTTTTATTATTGCTGTTGTTTTAAATGGGATTACAATCTAGGTCTCAGCTGATAAATCAGTATTGCAACTAAATTTTCATTGTTGTTTGGTTGCTAATTAGTTTGCAGTCTCTGATAGGGCAATTAGCTTCCTTGGGCCTATGCTCTTTCCTCATAAAAGAAGTTTTATTTTAGCAGTTTGTGACATAGTGTCTTGCACACACACAGGGACAGTTGAATGTATGGATAAATGAATTAGAAGTAAAAGGAAAAATGGAGAAGAGAGGAAGACAGCAGAGATCTTCTTTAATTATTGCTATAAGAATTATGCACCCATTTCATGGATTTATATGGCTTATACTTCTATGTAAAAGATGAATTATAGCTGGCCCTCTGCACAGGTGGGTTTGCATCTGCATTCAACCAACTGTGGATCAAAAATGTTTTTAAAAACCTGTGTCTGTACTGAACACATACAGACTTTTATTATTCCCTAAACAATACAGTATAGCAACTATTTACCTAGCATTTACATTGTATTAGGCATTATAAGTAGCCTAGAAATGATTTTAAATGCACAGGAGGATGTGTCTAGGTTACATGCAAATACTGTGGCATTTCATATTGAGGACTTGAGGATTTTGGCGTCCACGGGAGGTTCTGTAACCAAGCAATCCCCCACAGATGCTGAGGAATGACTGTACTTGATAAATGTCTCTTGAGTCATCAAAAAAAATGGGTGGTTTCAGTTTAAACTGAGGTTCAAGAATTTTTTTTTCTGAAAATATATGATGTTCTTTCTATTTATATATAATAGGAAAATGACTTCAAGCAGCAATCATCACTCACCAGGCGTCAAGGCGGATATTTCCATTCTGTCTATGACAAGGCTGTGGGAAGGGTGGGATGTGCTTTCATACCTTTCTGGTGCATGTTTGAGTGATTGTAAAAATTAGAATCACACTGAGGCTGTTATGACAACCTCGTCTTTTGAAACCTTCTAATTAATGCCTTGAGTTGTCTAGAGAGATGGTTCTGTTAGCTAAATGGTGAATGTAAGGTTCTCCTTGGTTTTCTCATCATTCATGGATAAAATGATTGGGGGAAATAAATGTACAACACGTCTGTGGTGGCTAGCAGTCACTGAGAGAATTACTTGATGGGAATTTGATGGACTTGTGTGTATAATGCAACCTCTTGTATGTCTCACTGCATCTTATTAATGGGTGTGTGTGAGAGAGACTGAGAGACGTAGGGAGAGAGAGAGGATGCTCATGTGTTTGCTTGTACTATGGAGAACGGTGGTTCTTAAGCTTTAATGTATGTATACAGATCACCTGGGTAATCTTATTAAGCAGATTTTAATTCATGTCTGGGGTGGCATCTCAGATCATGCACTTCTAACAAGCTCCCAGATGATCTCATGCTGCAGATATGTGTACCTCACTATTGAGCATGGAGCAAGGCTCTAGGAAATATTTACAGTTCCTTGCTGAGTAGGCGTAGCTGCTGAGTAGTCGTAGCATCCGTTTACCTATCTTTTCCAAATGGTCTCCCCAACTTAGCTCAGTTCTCTTCAAGACAGGAAATCTTGTTAACCTAAAGTATTATGTAAGTGAAAGGGTGGATACTCCACTAAGGATTAGAAAAGAAAAATGAATCCCATCAGACAGTGCTGCTCCGGGATTCAGATGCCCCTTCTTTGTGTCCCTTACTGTGCTGCATACCTCCAAGGCAGATGGAAAAAGAAGTAGGTAGAATTTAGCTTGTCATAATATTTATCCCCCTTTCTGAGAGGTGACCTTCAATGGAAACAGAAGGACGTGAATGATTTTAATCCACAGTAACAATGGAGAACCAGTCCTGGCCATCTTAAGCAGTATAAATGTATAAAATGACAGATTTTTCTGCTCTTCCTCTCTACTTTCTTCTCCCAGATACTGAGAAAGACACATATTCATGCACCTACCACTCATACTATAATGCGCAATGAAATTTCACGTGGCCTTTATCTTGGGGCTGCTGTTCTAATGATTAATGCCCCACTGGCTGGGAAGCTATTCCACTGAAGACAGACAAGGAGAGAGGAAGACACATGAAATATATCTCTGAGGCCATTTCTCATTATTATTATTTTCATTATTAGTTCCTTACTGTCCTATCTATCCTGTTAGAGAATGCGTGATCTATTGGCAAGGGGGAGGGGATGACATTTGAAAGTAGATTTTATGAGGGAGAAATGAGCAAGGACAAAGAGAGAAATAGACAACTTTTATGAAAGAGAATTGACCTGGATGGGGTTTTTGTTATGATTCTTGTCCTTTATTTGGGGGTTGGTTTGTTTGCTTTATTATTGCTATTGTTTCCCATTTAAAGTCAAAAATAATAGATGCCTCCATCTGTGGCTTCTGATTTTGTTCCCTAGGCATTTATTTTGCATGTGTTCTTTTGTCTTTATTGAGGCTCTGTCTGCTAGAATCAATATGATGTAACTTATGCAGATTTTTTCCCTGACCACTTATGCAAAAGACAGGATAGAATACTTTCATTGCTCTGTAACGCCCTTAATATAATTACCTCCATATCCTGGTTGATTTCAAGCTTTCAAAGGGCTCCTTAAAAAATAAAACTAAAAATCTATTTATGTATTGTCTAAACCACAGCATCTGAAATGATTCTCTCCTGTGTCTCATTCAAAGGAAGGGTGACGGCTAAATGATTTCTGCCTCTGTCATTTAGGAGAACTGCACAGCAGTGGTCCTAGTTGGGACAATGGGATCATAATAAGAGAGTCATTACAACACATGAGTCTACTGATAAAATGGCAAATTCATTAGCCTAGACAAGGGGTACTATGATCTGATTTTAAAAATGCTGTACTTCCAAAGTCGAGTTTATGAGGACATGAGATTTGTAGCTGAGGTGCCCCCATGTAATTTCAATTTTAGTTTAATTTTGATTTTGGTTATCAGGTATTTGAATTATTTCAGTGCCTTGTGTGGGTTAGGTACGGTCCTGGGCACTTAAACAACATCTGTAAACAAACAGACAAAAACCCCCTTTCCTTATGGAGAACATTTTCTATTCCACAAACATTGAGCGTCTCATAAGTGCAAGACTTTGGAGAAATAAACAATGAAGGAAATTTTTCTACTTTAAAGGAACACACAGTCTGGTACTCTTCTTAAATATTTTCAGACTGCAAGCAGACTCCCTCGTAGCCTAGTTGTTTAAAAAACTTTCACAAGCTGATTGATTGGCTAGTACAGTTGCAAAGGCAGCAGCCATCTATATTTACAGAGGTCAAATGCAAGAATAGGGTCTTTCCTTTCTATTAAAAAAAAAAGACCGATTTTCAAATGTAAACAATGTACGTTTTGACTAAAAAGGATGGAAACTATAAAGCAAGTTACAATAAAGTGATTGAAACATATTTTGGTCCTAGAGACTAAATTTGCAAAGTTTGTGGCAGATATTTTCTTGTGTTGGTTTGAGATTATAGTTTTACAGAATGTTGATATTGGAAGTATCTGAGATTGAGCTCCACACAACCAAATGAGCTTTAGAGATGGGCCATTCTGGTTTCATTGCTCAAAGCTAAATGTCCAGGGGCAAATTGTTCAACCACTTTATAAAAAATATAAACAGTAAGTAAATTATTTTCACATTTTAATTTTTATCTAAATATATTCACATAGTTTGTTGTGTGTGTGTGTGTGTAATTTTTTTTTCTTATTTATTTATAGCGATGAGGTCTCACTTTATTGCCCAGGCTGGTCTCAAACTCATGGGCTCAAGTGATCCTCCTGCGTTAGAGTGCTGGGATTACAGGTGTGGGCCACTGCACTTGAGCTAAAAAATACAGCTACATAATTTAAAACCTTGAACCGTGCGTAGACATCCCCTTCAGGGCGAAGGCACCACTTTAGCTGCTAGAGCGTTTGCTGATGGCTATTGGCTAAATCCTTCACCAGGAACTGCCTTTGACTAACCAAGCTACCTTGCCCAAGGTCAATTCCCTTCCTGAGGGGAAGGCCATATCCAATTGGTGATGGATGATGGAGCTGGGGGAATATATCAAGACTCAATCCTTTGTCTCAGGAATGGATAACGGGGAAGGGACTTTTAGCTAGAGAGTTTCCTAAGGCCAGCTGACCTCTCTATTGCATGGATGTTCACCTCCCACTTCGGCCCAGACTCTGATATCACTCTCCCCAAACTTCCCAAACACAATACTGGGCCTCAGATTTTGTCTTCTGAAAATCCAGCTGAAGACAGCATTATGAGACTTAAAATAAGAAAACAACAATAACAAAAGAAAAATAGTAGTATCTTTTTTGCCTTGCCCTGAAGTCCTGCTCTATACCTGTAATCCTTTTCTGGCATTTCCCTTCATATTTCTAGCAATATGCTTGTATTTCTATTTCTTGACTTTTTCAGTTTCACATATTAACTGACTTCTGACTCTAGAAGTAAAGGTTGACTTGACTCATGCTCTCCGTGCCCTACAACCCACACACACTTTTTTACCTTCCAATTTCCCAGTAAAATTCTATTACATTTCGATTAGATAAATGTTCAGAGTTTATGTTATTATGACTTGTAATATCGCCCATTGAGAACAATGTAAGATCATGCATGAACTGACTTGTTCCACAACTATTCTCCAGCTGCATATAATGTACCAGATACTTTTCAAGAGACTGAGGATACAGCAGGGAAAAACAACAGACTATATTCCCACGCCTGACAAAACATTCTACTGTTATGACTATTTCTGTTTTCCTGTAACTCTTTGTTAATGAATACCCTTGTTATCTTATTAGCTTATTTTTCTAACCACCCATCAGTGCTATAGCTAACAGCTACGAAAGTCCTCACAAGATAAACACACACGAGTCCATTAGTTCTTTTTCTTTTTTTGGAAGTCTCCCTTCTGGAGTCATCTGACCTCCTGCTCTAGTCTGGGTTGGGTGCTGGCTGAGCCTGCCTCACAGCTGTCATCCTGGATCTTCCTTGCTCCTCATGCTGGAAAATTCCTAGGCCTTGCCCCTACATTAAATCTGTAGTTTCAGCTCTCTTTATTTCCTCATTTTGAAGGTACACATTGTCCGGTAGCCTCCTGAGAAAGGATAGCTAAAAAGTAAAATCATTGAGACCTTTCTCATCTGAAGAATGTTTTATTCCATCCTCACTCTTGATGATAGTTTGCCTGCGAAGGACTTGTAGACTGGAAATAATCTTCACTAATAAATTTGAAAGCATCTGTCCAATGTCTTTTGGCATCCAGTGTTGCAGCTGTTGACATCACAGTTTGGTGTCTAATTCCTAGAATGCACCTGTTTTTACTTTTTTTTGCGCCCCCCCCCGAAATTTCCTTATCAATGGCCCTCAAAGTAACACTTACAACTCAGGTCTCTGGAACCACTTGCTGTTGCCCTCTGTACTTCTATAGTTCTTCCTTTTGTATAGTTGTGGGTATTTGCCAATTAGTTGCCCTGTTTTGGTATCCTGACTTTGGCATGATTTGATCAGCTAAGCTATTACCAAACTATGTCACACACACACATGATGAATAGCCATAATTACAGAAAAAGCATAAAGTTTTGAGGGTAACCAACATGATGTAGAGATATGATATATAAATATGTATGTATAAATTTATATTAATAGCTATCAATACACAATTCCAATAAGAATTATTATACCACCAATTCCCTCTGTAACTCAAGGCAAAATGTTCAACTCTTTTTTGTATTCCCTTAAGGATCCTTAATTTTTTTTTTTTCAGTTTCACCAACGACGCTCATTTATTGGCCACCTCAGAAAGAATGAGAATTAAATAATATGTATAAGCTCTTTGAATTTTTTGCTTCCAGAAATGAGCATAGGCTCACTCCTCTGCTTCACAACAGATGCTTCTATTTTTAAGAAAAGCAAGAATTAGAATTGTCACTCTGGAATTTTTATGCTACAAAATGTCAATCAATATTTTTGCATGTCACTGGGTTCCATCCTACAGTGTTTGGTCATAAAGTCTTTCCATTTGGCTCCCAGCTTTATCACCATAATGTATTTATTCACTTTACCTCACATGTGCTAGTTGGTAGAAGCTGTGGAAAAAGAATTACCCCCACATATTTCTTTCCCCTCAAAAGAAATAATAGGCCGGGCGCGGTGGCTCACACCTGTAATCCCAGCACTTTGGGAGGCCGAGGCGGGTGGATCACGAGGTCAAGAGATCGAGACCATCCTGGTCAACATAGTGAAACCCCGTCTCTACTAAAAATACAAAAAATCAGCTGGGAATGGTGGCGCGTGCCTGTTAATCCCAGTTACTCAGAAGGCTGAGGCAGGAGAATTGCCTGAACCCAGGAGGCGGACATTGCGGTGAGCCGAGATCGTGCCATTGCACTCCAGCCTGGGCAACAAGAGTGAAACTCCGTCCCAAAAATAAATAAATAAATAAATAAATAATAATAATAATATATTGTAAGAACACAGATGGGGCCCCACAAAAAAATGCTGAATTAATGTTGGATGAATATACATATATAAGAATTTGCTATCACTACACAATTCTGTTAAGAATTATATATACAGACACTGAAAATAGAATTTGATTAAGTAATTACACTAGGTACGAGCCACATTTTACTTCTATTGGAGGGGAGGTAAGTGGAAACCAGTGTGGGAGAATCATGAATAGAAAAGTGCAGGAGGAATTTGATGAAGATGTTCCCAGGGCTATTTCTAACCAGAAAACAAAGCTGGAGGCTTTGAAGCAAATCAAAATATTTGAAGAAGAAAGAAGATAAACAGCAAAATTCACTTCCAGCATCATACGAAAAGCACCATACCGCCATATAGAAAACATGAATAAATTTTTTTGACTCAAATAACTACAGGGAGATTCTTGTTTTTTTAATTAGGAGGTTTGAGGTGACTGTCTAGAGTACCCATTTTATATTGCATTCAGCAATGTGCATGCTTATAATCAGAGGAAAACAGAAATCACATAAAACAATGCCAATCATGTCACTGATAAAAAGGAAATTACAGTGTGATTGTGTGTTTCTCTTTCTCTCTCTCCCCACCCTCACCTTGAGTGAGCCACATTCTCTTCTTTTCCTCCTCCCCTGATTAGGCATATTCTGTAAGGCAGTTTGCCTCTTTCCTCTGTTGTAAACATTTTACTTATCTCAGCATCCTTTTTAAATTCGAGAGACACTTTCCTTTGCAATGCACTAAGAAAGGCAATTGTGTTAAAGAATATCAGAGATGGCTATGTCATGTCTGGTGCTCTTAAATCATGTTGTATCCTAAAGAGCCCAGTAAATGAGGCCAAGGGAATGATTTGACAATTAAACAAGGCCTTGGCCAGCTCTCCCAGACTGCCTTCAAACTCCCTGAGGAGAGACAGACCCAGGTGGTGATTGGAAGTATTTTTCCTTTAGAAAACTATGGAGATGCTGGCAAACCTATGTTTTGGGTTTTGCTTGCAAGGCAGAGGTGGTATTTGAAAAGCCAGAGGTCTTTGTAGCCATTTTATCCACTACCTAATGGGAATTCAAGGTGGTGGCAGGGGAAGATTATTTAGTCAATAAACACTTAATGGCTACTGCCTGCTGTGTAGACAGATCTGGATGGAGCTCAAGAGATAGGGCAAATGTAGGATGCCTGTCTTCATGGTGCTATATCATGGGAAGACGGTGTGAACAAACCAATTTTACACGTAATTAGTTAATCACAATCGTGACCAAGTGTCATAAAGGAGGACAGGCTTCTAAGAAAGTAGAAAAGGACCTGAGGTAGTGTTGTCATCTGGGGAAGTTTCTTGCAGAAGCAGTATAGAAACTGTCCTGTGGAGGATGAGATATTAGATCAGCAAAAGAGGATGAGGGCCAGTGTTCCCACCAAAGGAAACAGCCTATGCCAAGGCCCGGGATGATACTAGGGATCATACTGCCTCGTATTGCTCTGGCTTTGGACTACACATTGATGTGAACGTCTGGAAATACATCAGATTCAACCATGTAAAGTGACCTGTTAAGGTCCCCACTTATGGGCTAAAGAAAGGTCATTCAAAGAGTGGCCCTCCCATTATTGTGACTCATGACAAAGGAGTGTGGAACTGGTTAGATGAGAGTTTCCAAAGCCGGACTGGATGGCATGGTCCTGGGGAACGGGCTGCCTCCTCTCCCAATCTGAACCCTGTCTCTGTGCTATGCCAAAGGTGCCGATCCCCTCAGTGAAAATTGGAGAAAAAAATCATTTAAGGCAGTGCGTCACAGACCCATGTGCAAGGGTCCATGGTATGTGTTAATATATCACACTCATCTCAATTTTGCCCAGTACAGTGAACTATGCTTGCTAATGAGGGATCACACATAGAGACTGATAAATAAATTAGCAAGGGAATATAGTATGCAGGGATAAATGCTATCAAGAAAATAAGAGTATATAATGGTTAAGGACGTCATGTCAATAACGTGATGGAACATACCATATATTGTAATATCAAGAAGCCATTTAGCACGTACGTTTGTCTAGGTTTCTGGACTTGATAGCCATCCAGTGTTTCACTTACTTATGTCGTTCACTGAACACTAGTAACTGGAAATCAGCAATTTGAAGATTTGATTCTTCTTCCTATTTTTCTCATGCCTTACTCTGGTCTTTCTTTCTGCTTGGTGGAAACTATGGAGTTCAGAGGCAGTTTTCCTGTGGTCTAAATAGCCTCTCTATTTAATTTTGTAATAAAAACCCTGAACCAGAAGCTGGAGATATTGTGCCCAATTCAATTCATAGATGTCAATTTCTTTTTAGTAGTAATTCTTTTCCTGAGTTCTTCCCAATCTCACTGCCCTGGCACAGCTGAGGCTTGGGCTATTACAAGACTTTCATGCCTATGCTGGCAATTATGCCTCCTGCTTTAGGATTAAATTCATTTATTATCATTGTTGTAATTATTAGTAGCAATAATGGGCATCTCCACCCAAACCTGATGAATAGTAGTTTTTATAGTCTTTGCCTCCAAACTTAGCTTATTTGAGTTCTTTGCCCAGATAAGTTCTTCATTCCTTAATGGCAGGGAGCATTCCATTTTCTGTTACATTTAAATGCTATTTTGAGATCATTCAGAAGACAGGGCTCTTTTCCTTGTTTAGCAGATTCTCCTGGGTGTGGAGAGATGGATTCTTTCCCCTAGGTAGGAGTCACCATTTAGTGAATGCCAGTGGGGTCTTTTCTTGGTGATAGGACTACTGCTTTGAAGATGCAACTGAACTGGCAAGGGGCACCTGTTAATGGCAATCTCTTCCTTAGAAGGGTGCCAGCTTCAGGTCCTAAAAAGCACACACGGCTTTCGGTTCTGTGCTTACTCCGAAGGAACACCTTTTCTCTGCCTTTCTGATGGAGTAGCCCGGACTGCACGCATGCGCGCGCGCGTGCGCGCACACACACACACACACACACACACACACACACACACACACACACATTTATAGGGCTTTCCTATTTCAAAAACAAAATCAAAACCAAAATAATAACCGTCTATGAACCTGATTTCTGTGCCTTCCATTATCACCTACTGTCCCCAGATGAGGACACTCTTTTGCTTTCCTATATGCTCACATATCCTGAATTTTATACTCTCACTGATTTTACTCTCTTAACAAGGAATATATATGTATTGTAGAAAAAAATCACTGTGAAGTAAATTCCACCCATGATCCAATCCTCAGGAAAATCATGCATAAAAGGCCCTGCAGATTCCCACCCCTGTCTTCCTTTCCTTTCTTGTCTACCAATTTTTTTTTCACATGCACCCAACATTCTAGTGATACCTTGTTATACTTGCAGATATGTTCTTTCTACTTGAGCGCATACAACATATAACTTGAGAATGCTTGTTTATCTATAAAATGAAGATAATACGATCATTTCCATAGGTTTTTTGAGTTGAAAATGAATTTAAAATGCTTAGAATACTGTCTGTTACGCAGTGACCTTTCAATAAAAATCATTATTATTATTAGTTCTCTTTTGTCCACTTTATCTACCTGGAAAAGTAATAATTCCTCAAGGCCAAGTTGAAATATAACCTCCTTGGGGAGTGTATTGGTTTGTTCTCATACTGCTAATAAAGAAATATCCAGGATTGAGTAATTTATAAAGAAAGAGGTTTAATAGACTCACAGTTCCACATGGCTGCGGAGGCCTCACAATCACAGTGAGAGGCAAAGGGGAATCAAGGCACATTTCACGTGGCAGGCAGGCAAGAGAGTATGTGCAGCAGAGCTCCCATTTATAAAACCATCTGATCTCGTGAGACTTTTTTGCTACCATATAAGGACCTTAGTCATGTTTCCCGCCAATCAGTGGTTGGCTTGCCATTAAACCTCTCTAGAGGTTCTGAACCTCTAGAGAGCCATTTTGTGCTGCTATTCAATTCTATAATGACTCCCCAACTGGGTTTCTATCCATTTCCAAGTCTTCCCTATCACTGAGATAGATACTTCAAGGAGACATGAATGCATCACAAATAAGTCTCCTAAAAATAAAGACAATTAAACCAATTCCACTCTCAAAATTATCAGACTATTTTAACTAACATGATATAGACAGTTCTTCAGAATGGTGTTTCCTTTGTGTGTGTTTGTGTGCCGTAAGAGATTCTCGTCTTTAGAGAGTAAAGGTATAATATTAAAATGAATAAATAGTAAAAATGGGAATATTTTAAATATTAAAATAAATAAATGATTAAAGTAGGGAGCATGTTTGAAGCCCCATCTGAAAAATATATGTAGACAGAGAAAACCTAAGAGTTAAAATACTGAGTTTTGCCCTGTATGCTTCTGAATCTATGATAGTGGAGGCTATAAAAAGCAGTATTTATCTGTATATATGTTCTATACCAATGTGATCTCTCTAATTAGATACTCAATTATTTTTAAAGAGCTGCAAATAAGCCCTATAAGAATGTCATAAATGCATTCCATTTAGAAACATCTTGAAGATAAATTGTATTTTTATTCTTCCTGTAGCCTTAAAAGAGTAACAAAATATAAATTCTTACTACCTAATTCCAGAAACAGATCATTACTGCCAGTAGTATGTTAATTCTGCTTACCATTCCTTCTCCTTCGATATCATTATGCTTTGGGATAGAAAAGGTGGGTGGTATATGAGCCTCCTTGGAGAAACCAACTGTTGGAGTACACAGGCTTCTCAAGAGGTACAATGTTATTTTCACGCAAAAAAATCCCAAGTATTAAAAAAGGGCTTGAAAATGGTGAAAATGCATGGTGAATAAGTAGAATTATTAACAAGAGCACTGTATCTTTTGCTTCCATAGGCTCTTTCAAGATGTAGACAAATTGGAAGTGGGCCAGACAGAAGCAACTGGAATGATTAGGGGAATTGAAAGAATGGCTTTGGAAAAAAGATTAAAAGAGCTAAATATGTATAGGTTGACTAAGTGACAACTCAGAGAAAATGACATTGTGGGCTATAGATATTTGAAAGTGGCTGGCTGTAAGCAGAGCAAGGGATTACTTAGGTAATGGGATTAAATCAAGAGCGTAAACATTTTAAACTCCATGTCTGGATTTCTTTCGTTGACTATAAGAATTTTTAGATTTTAGAGCTATCCCAAAACCTACTGCTTGGATTAAAGCAAGAGGCAGGGTGTGGTAGTGTGAAGTCTGTAATAGTTTATTCAATTCTGAGCAACTTGTTGCCAGGAAGCAAATCTTACTCACTTGTAATCCCTAGGATTTAGCACGTTAAAAGAACTCCACGGACAGCCAAGTCATGCTCAGTTCAGTGAGAAGAAAATGGTCTGTGAAGCTAGACATTACGGATTTTATGATATCTCTGCTATTTTATTGTTCTATAACATTCAGCAAGTTACTTAACCTCACGAAGCCTTATCCATAAGGTACACATTAATGACGACTTTATAGGATTGATGTGAAGTTTACCTGAGTTGTCCTGATCTCTTCTTTTACCTATTTAACAGTTGTTACATACACCCCTCTCCTCTCCATCATCACTGCCATTATGTTCCTGCTGACTTCAGTAATGTCTTCAGTGGCTACCTAGATTCCATTTTTGCCTGTCTTTAAGTTTCTACAATGTAGTCAGGAATAACTTGTTCCAGTGCATATCTGAGTAAGCAAACCCTAGCTTAAAAACCCCAGTGGATCCCATTGCCCTCAGGGTAAAATCGAATATCGTTAGGATGACATTCTTCATACTATCATGCCTGTTTTTCTAGTTCCAACTCATATTACCCACCCTAACCAACCCTCCCACATAATGCTGTAGCTACATTCACTTGCTTGAATTTTTCCTTTTGTGCCTTGTACAAGTATATAAACATGCTCGTTCCTCTGCTGAGAACCCATTCTCCACTTCAATTTGCCACTTCTTTGCCACGCTTTGTCTTATGCCTTGCTTCATACTCTTTCTAAAACACCAAGCTCAGATTTTATCTCTCTTGAGGTATCTGGGGTCCAGGTGCCTCTTTCATGTGTTTCCACAGTAAATGGAACTTATCGTTATCCTGCTATTAATTCTACTGTGTTATAGGTGTCTTTTTGCATCTGCCTCTCCTAATAAATGTTAGGATTCATTTGGGAAGATACTTAAATTAGTGTCCAACATTTAGTAGGCATTCAGCATATTGTTTGAATCAAAGAACAATAAATAGTGGATGGATGGATGGGTAGGTTAAAGGATATGTGGAGTGTAACCTACAATGTAAGAAATTATCAGTTCCAAGATGGCCACATAGGAACACTTCTGGAGTGCAGTTCCCAGAGCGAACAATGCAGAGGGTGAGTGATCACCACATGTCCAAACGAGTTATTACTGCCCCCAGACCAGGAGTTTCCTGGGCTGAAAAGTGCCATGAGTTTCCAGCATGGCTGCTTTAGCTGGTGCAGTGGGTCTCCGTACAAAAACTCACACAAATCTGGGAAGTGGTTTCAACTGGCACCTGGAATGCCTGGGAGACAGAGCCACCCATGCAACTGAAAAAAAGGGGGCTGAAACAGGGAGCCAGGTGACCTGACTTGGCAGGTCCCACCCTCACAAAGACCAGCAATCTGAAATACTCTGGATTGAGAGATTTGCAGCAAGCACAGCTGAACCCGGGACAGTCCAGCTCTGTGGGCGAAGGGCGTCCGCCATTACCGAGGCAATCCACCATTACTAAGGCAGTCCACCATCACTGAGGCAGACCGCCATTACTGAGACAGTTCTCACTATACCTCTATAAATAAAATCTCAAGGAAGTTCACACAGCAACTGCGCAGAGCCCATGGCAGCTCAGCCACTCCTCTGCTGGCAGACTGTGACTAGGCTACCTCCTTGCTGGGCAGGGCATCTCTGAAAAAAGGAAGCAGCACATCAGGAACTTATAAATAAAGCCCCACCTTCCCAGGACAGAGCACCTGGGAAAAAAAAGGTGGTTATGAGTTCTGCTGCAGCAGACTTAAACGTACCTACCCAGCAGCTCTGAATGGAACAATGGAGCTCACAGCTCAGGACTTGAGCTCCTGGAAGGGATACACTGTCTCCTCGAGCAGCTTCCTGAACCTCATATATCCAAAGAGACACCTTATAATGGAGAGTTCAGGCTAACATCTAGTGGGTATCCTCCTGGGGCAAAGATAACAGAAGAAGAAACTGGCAGCAACTCTTACTGTTCTGCAACCACCACAGGTGAGCCCCAAGCATGCAGGGTATGGAGTGGACCTCCAGCAGTCCCATAGCAGAGGGGCCTAACTGTTCGAAAGAAAAACTAAAAAACAGAGAGAAATAACTTCAACATCAACAAAAACGATGTCCACTAAGAGACCCCATCTGAAAGTCACCAACTACATAGACCATGGGTAGATAAATCCACAAAGATGGGAAGAAACCAGTACAAAAAGGATGAAAACACGGAAAACCAGAATGCCTCTCCTCCTCCAAGGGATCACAACTCCTCACCAGCAAGGGAACAAAACTGACTGGTGAATGAGTCTAATGAGTTGACAGAAACAGGCTTCAGAAGGTGGGTAGTAACAAACTTCTCTGAGCTAAAAGAACATGTCCTAACCCAATGCAAAGAAACTAAGAACCTTGAAAAAAGGTTTGATGAAATGCTAACGAGAATAAAGAGCTTAGAAAAGAATATAAATGACTTGATGGAGCTGAAAAACACAACATGAAAACTTCGCAAAGCATACACAAGTTTCAATAGCTGAATTGACCAAGCAGAAGAAAATATCACAGATTGAATATAAGCTCAATGAAATAAAATGAGAAGGCAAGATTAGATAGGAAAGAGTGAAAAGAAGTGAACAAAGCCTCCAAGAAATATGGGATTATGTGAAAAGACCTAATCTACATTTGATAGGTATACCTGAATATGACGGAGGGAATGAATCCAAGCTGGAAAACACTCTTCAGGATATAATCTTGGAGAACTTCCCCAACCTAGCAAGGCAGGCCAATACTGAAGTCCAGGAAATACAGAGAACACCACAAAGATATTCCTCAAGAAAACCCCAAGGCACATAATCGTCAGATTCACGAGGGTCAAATGAAGGAGAAAATGCTAAAGGCAGCCAGAGAGAAAGGTCGGGTTACCCACAAAGGGAAGCCCATCAGACTCACAATGGATCTCTCAGCAGAAACCCTGCAAAGCCAGAAGAGAGTGGGGGCTAATATTCAACATTCTTAAAGAAAAGAACTTTCAACCTAGAAATTCATATCTAGCCAAACTAAGCTTCATAAGCAAAGAAGAAATAAAATCCTTTACGGACAAGCAATTGCTGAGAGATTTCGTCACCACCAGGCCTGCCTTACAAGAGCTCCTGAAAGAAGCACAAAACATAGAAAGGAACAACCAGTACCAGCCACTCCAAAAACGTACCAAATGGTAAGAGCATCAACCCAATGAAGAAACTGCATCAACTAATGGGCAAAACAACCAGCTAGCATCAAAATGGTGGGATCAAATTCACACATAACAATATTAACCTTAAATGTAAATAGGCTAAATGCCCCAATCAAAAGACACAGAGTGGCAAATTGGATTAAAAATTCAAAACCCATAGGTGTGCTGTATCCAGGAAACCCATCTCACATGCAAGAACACACATAGGCTCAAAATAAAGGGATGGAGGAAGATTTACCAAGAAAATGGAGAACAAAAAAAACCAGGAGTTGCAATCCTAGTTTTGGATAAAATATACTTTAAACCAACAAAGATCAAAAGAGACAAAAAAGGGTATTACATAATGGTAAAAGGATCAATGAAACAAGAAGAGCTAACGATCCTAAATATATACACACCCAATACACCCAGATACATAAAGCAACTTCTTAACGACCTACAAAGAGTGGGAGATATTAACACTTCATTGTCACTATTAGACAGATCAGTGAGACAGAAAATTAAAAAGGATATCCAGGACTTGAACTCAGATCTGGACCAAGTGGACCTAATAGACATCTCCGGAACTCTCCACCCCAAATCCACAGAATATACATTCTTCTCAGCACAACATCACACCTACTCTAAAATTGACCGCATAATTGGAAGTAAATTATCTCTCAGTAAATGAAAAAGAATGGAAATCATAACAAACAGTCTCTTAGACCACAGTGCAATCATATTAGAACTCAGTATTAAGAAAGTAACTCAGAACCACACAACTTCATGGAACTGAACAGGCTCTTGAATGTTGACTGGATAAACAATGAAATGAAGGCAGAAATGAAAATATTCTTCAAAACCAATGAGAACAAAGACACAATGTACCAGGATCTCTGGGACACATTTAAAGCAGTGTCTACAGGAAAATTTATAGCAATAAATGCCCACATAAGAAGTAAGGACAGATCTAAAATTGACACCCTACCATCAAAATTGAAAGAGCTACAGGAGCAAGATTTTAAAAACTCAAAACCAGCAGAAGACAAGAAATAACTAAGATCAGAGCAGAACTGAATGAGATAGAGACACAAAAAACCCTTTAAAAAATCAATAAATCTGGAAGCTGGTTGTTTGAAAAGATCAACAATAGACAGACTGCTAGCCAGATTAATAAAAAAGGAAAGAGAGAAGAATCAAATAGATGCAATAAAAAACAATAAAAGGGATATCACCACTGATTCCACAGAAATACAAACTACCATCAGAGATTACTACAAACAACTCTATGCACATAAACCAGTAAACCTGGAAGAAATGAATAATATCCTGGACACTTACATGCTCCCAAGCCTAAACCAGGAAGAAATTGAAACCCTGAATAGACCAATAACAAAGGCTGACATTGAGGCAGCAATTAATAGCCTACCAACCAAAAAAAGCCCAGGTCCAGATGGGTTCACAGCTGAATTCTACCAGACATGCAAAGAGGAGCTGGTACCACTCCTTCTGAAACTATTCCAAACAATCCAAAAAGAGGGAATCCTTCATTTTATGAGACCAGCATCATCCTGATACCAAAACCCGGCAGAGACTCAACAAAAAAAGAAAACGTAAGGCCAATATCCATGATGAACATAGATGCAGAAATCTTCAATAAAATACTGGGAACCGATTGCAAATAGCACATCAAAAAGCTTATCCACCATGATAAAGTAGTCTTCATCTTGGGGATGCAAGGCTGGTTCAACATACGCAAGTCTATAAACACAATCCACCACATAAACAGAACCAAAGACAAAAACCACATGATTATCTCAATAGATCCAGAGAAGGCCTTTGACAAAATTCAACAGCCTTTATGCTAAAAACTCTCAAGAAACTAGGTATCCACGGAATGTATCTCAAAACAAAGCTATTTATGACAAACTCACAGCCAATATCATACTGAATGGGCAAAAACTGGAAACATTCCCTTGGAAATCTGGCACTAGGCAAGGATGCCCTTTCTCCCCACTCCTTTTCAATATAGTATTGGAAATTCTAGCCAGAGCAATCAGACAAGAAAAAGAAAGAAAGGGTATTCAATTAGGAAAGGAAGAGATTAAATTGTCTCTATTTGCAGATTGTATATTTTGAAACATGATTGTATATTTTGAAAGCCCCATTGTCCCAGCCCAAAATCTCCTGAAACTGATAAGCAACTTCAGCAAGGTCTCAGGATACAAAATCAACGTGCAGAAATCACAAGCATTCCTATACACCAATAACAGACTTAAAGAGATCCAAATCAAGAATGAACTACCATTCACAACTGCTACAAAGAGAATGAAATACCTAGGAATACAACTAACAAAGGCTGTAAAGGACCTCTTCAAGGAGGACTACAAACCACTGCTCAAGGAAATAAGAGAGGACACAAACATATGGAAAACCATTCCATGCTCATGGTTAGGAAGAATCAATATTTTGAAAATGGCCATACTACCCAAAGTAATTTATAGGTTCAACACTATCCCCATCAAGCTACCTATGACCCTCTTCACAGAACTGGAAAAAACCATCTTAAACTTCATATGGAACCAAAAGAGAGCCTACATAGCCAAGTCAATTCTAAGCAAAACAAACAAAGCTGGAGGCATCACCCTACCTAACTTCAAACTATACTACAAGACTACAGTAATAAAAACAGCATGGTACTGGTACCAAAACAGAGATATAGACCAATGGAACAGAACAGAGGCCTCAGAGGCAATGCCACACATCTACAGCCATCTGATCTTTGACAAACCTGACAAAAACAAGCAATGGGGAAAGGAGTCCCTGTTTAATAAATGGTGTTGGGAAAACTGGCTAGCCATGTGCAGAAAGCAGAAACTGGACCCCTTCCTGACACCTCACACTAAAATTAACTCCAGATGGATTAAAGACTTAAACATAAGACCTAAC
>NW_022436960.1:23141887-23159721 GCF_009761245.1 Sapajus apella | reverse complement strand
CATGGGGAAAGGAGTCCCTGTTTAATAAATGGTGTTGGGAAAACTGGCTAGCCATGTGCAGAAAGCAGAAACTGGACCCCTTCCTGACACCTCACACTAAAATTAACTCCAGATGGATTAAAGACTTAAACATAAGACCTAACACCATAAAAACCCTCGAAGAAAACCTAGGCAAAACCATTCAGGACATAGGCATAGGCAAGGACTTCATGACGAAAACACCAAAAGCATTGGCAACAAAAGCCAAAATAGACAAATGGGATCTAATTAACTTCAGAGCTTCGGTACAGCAAAAGAAACAATCATTATTGCAAACCAGCAACCAACAGAATGGGAAAAAGTTTTGGAATCTACCCATCTGACAAAGGGCTAATATCCAGAATCTACAAAGAACTAAAACAGATTTACAAGAGAAAAACAAACCTATTGAAAAGTGGGTGAAGGATATGAACAGACAACTTTTCAAAAGAAGACATTTATGAGGCCAACAAACATAGGAAAAAATGCTCATCATCACTGTTCATTAGAGAAATGCAAATCAAAACCACATTGAGATACCACCTCATGCCAGTTAGAATGGCAATCATTACAAAATCTGGAGACAACAGATGCTGGAGAGGATGTGGAGAAATAGGAACACTTTTACAGTGTTGGCGGGAGTGTAAATTAGTTCAACCATTGTTGAAGACAGTGTGGCGATTCCTCAAGGACCTAGAAATAGAAATTCCATTTGACCCAACCATCCCATCACTGGGTATATATCCAGAGGATTATAAATTGTTCTACTATAAAGACATATGCACAGGTATATTCATTGTGGCACCGTTTACAATAGCAAAGACCTGGAACCAATCCAAATGCCCATCCATGATAGACTGGACAAGGAAAATGTGGCACATATACACCATGGAATACTATGCAGCCATAAAAAATGATGAGTTTGTGTCCTTTGTAGGGACATGGATGAACCTGGAAACCATCATTCTCAGCAAACCGACACAAGAACAGAAAATCAAACACTGCATGCTCTCACTCATAGGTGAGTGTTGTCAATGAGAACACATGGACACAGGGAGGGGAGCATCACCCACTGGGGTCTGTTGAGGGGGAATAGGGGAGGGACAGCAGGGCTAGGGAGGTTGGGGAGGGATAACATGGGGAAAAATGCCAGATATAGGTGACAGGGGGGATGGAGGCAGCAAACCACATTGCCATGTATGTACCTATGCAATAATCCTGCATGTTCTGCAAATGTACATATAGGTTCTGGGGTACATGTGCATATATACATATGTATAAATTATTACACATATATATATATACACAGACACACACACACATAAATCCTGCATGTTCTGAATTTATATATATTTTATATATTATATATAATTTATATATATAAATTCTTTTATATATTATATATATTTAATTTATATAAATTCTTATATATAAATTCTTATATATGTATAAATCTTATATATATAAATTCTGAAATTAACTGATAATTTCTTATATATAAGAAATTATATGTAATACAATATAATTTATATATATAATATATGTTATATTAACATATATACTTTCTTATATAATTTCTTATATACAATATGTATATATTATATATATAAGAAAAAATATAGGTATTTCTTATATGTATATATTATATATATAAGAAAAAATATAGGTATTTCTTATATATATATGAAATTATCAGTTAATTTCAGTTGTCTTTCCTTGGAGTTTTGAGATTAAGAAATGCACTTGGCTGTCCTGAATTAACATAGTCTTGAGAGAGCTTTAGTCAGAGTTGTTTGTGTGCATTCATATCGATGCTACTCCAGTCCATCACATTGGAAAAATAATGCAATCTAGAAGTAACAGGAGTCTAGGAAACCTAGGATATAAGCAAGCACATGCCAGAGACAAATATGTCAATAAAGTAGCTTTGAGGAAATACTTGGAAATAGCTTGCCTTTATAGTTAGTTATAGAACTTCATTTTTTACACCTAGAAGCTTTGTGACTTCTGACAGCCTGACTGAAGAGAAATGGAAATAAGGACAAAGAGGACTGAAATGGGAGTGAAAGTAGGAAAGGGGTGATCCCTAGTCACAAAACCATCTTTTCCTTTTACACACCCCATTTCCCTCTCTGGTGCTTGCCCGTGGCCCAGCTATTCAACCTTAAGACACATGGCCAGCCTGCTTGTCCAGAGTTTGCCCTAATTGTTGGGTGCATTGTAGTATCTTAGATGATCAATTGCTCATGCCAAGAGCAGAGTGTTCAGATTCATGAAATTCGAGTCTGCGCTATTAATAACCTGAGCAGGGTGCTCATGCCTCCTTCCCCTTTGTTTTCTCCTTTGCCAAGTCTCCATTCTGACTCTTGCGTATATGTGTGTTAGGAAGACAATGGAATTTCAGACTCAGCAATGAGGTGCCACCTCAAAGGATATACCCCAGGGTCTCCTGTGTTCCTTTGCAGCTGTGTAATAAATTGCCATCTCTATAATTGTTACCTTTTCAGGAAGCGTTTACTCATTTTCATCTTCTCCCTGGCATCAGCGAACCTCTGAGCTAGAGAGCCAAACTTTCCTTTGCCTTCTCAGGCCTTGCTATGCAGCCAGAATGGCAATCGTTGGAGCTGCCAGGGACCAGCAATGGTCCCTCCATGTTGGTCTCTAGCCCATGAATTCAATGAACATCCCGGCCATGCTCTTCATCTCAACTGCCTTTTAGTAGACTAACCCATTTCTCTTTACTTTTGACTCTACTTTAAAATGTCTATAAAATTTTACTACAAGCTAGGTCTTCCAGGTTAAGGGAAGAAGGAACATACATTCAGCTAAACAGTTTTCTCTCTTTGTTAGATTTCTGTTGTATTCAAGAGCTGAAAAAAAAAAAAGTGTGATACTTCGCATGTACTCTTTATAACCTTACTCAGCCTGCTCAGCTTTACACAGGGTGTGCCGGCACACAAGTGTGACCTGGTCTTTACCCCATCCTCAAAGATAAGTTGTCCCCACAGTCTGCCAAAAAATGTCCCTGATACAATGAGAATGAGTCGGAGTCCTGCCTGTGCTACATTTTTAGGGGTATCCTAACTATTCCACAGACATCAGAAGAGGTCACAACATGCTCTTTGTAGCTAGTCCCTTTATTATGTCTGTGAATGTAATACATTCAGTGATTTTCAATGAGGGTGATTTTTCACACCCCCTTCTCTCCCCACCCCCCACACAAAGGAGACTTTGCCTATGTCTAGAAACAGTTTTGGTTGTCACAGTTGAATGTATAGAGGTATTGTGTTATCCAGTGAGTAGAGACCACAGATGCTGCTGTACATTTTATAATGCACATTAACTCTAGAATATATTAATCAAGTAAATCTCAGTATTCTGCCATATACTGTGGGAGATACTTAAAATTATAAGCCATGACTTCAATTTTCCACACACTTGGGAGAAAAATAACCAATTTCATTCTTGATTTCTGACTACAGGGTAGAGTTAAGCTATACGGTATACGGTACTTCATCAAAGCTATGTGGTGGCTGCAAGACAACCACATGGTTCCTCATAAATCTACTGGGGACACTTAGAGTCGAGTAATAGACTAACACATCTGTACCACCATTGAGTGGCATCAAACTTGCTTTAATTTGTGTTGAAATTGATGATGTAATGGAAGCTAGAAAGATCTAACAATGAAAAAAGAGGAATTTAACCAGAGTCTTGAGGTGATCAAATGAGGAAGCAGAAAGGGAGGATTGATTGTAATGTGTGCACAGGAGAGTGAAGCCTGATTACCTGTACTAATTGCCAAACCTTCCAGGATTGCCTGCCAAGCACCAGGCGCAGAAGTTGCAAAACTGTCTGAGAGATCGAAGAGAAAATATCAACCTGGCTTTCAAGTCTTTTCAGGGTTCTTAGAAAAACTGTTTTTGGTCTTGAAACATGGGCAAACATTAGCTGCGGGCCAAGAAATGTACAATTCCTGAGTAACATTAGATTGACACATGTCTGACAACTTCCATTTTGCAAAACAAGAGAAGGCTAAAGTAGGCTTGGAAGACATTCGATCTTTGATGTTGTCTTTGCCTCATCTAAGCAGAAGTGAGAATTTAGACACACTGAGCCATAACCAGCGTTTCTTTTTTTGTTGTTTCATTTCACTACCAGCAGAGTGGGGCATTTTTTTCTTATTTTTTTTTCATACCAGCATTTCTTAAGAAAACCTACCATCAGTGTGATTTGCCGCTTTCTCACAGTTAAGTTCATGCCTGTGTCTCTTTCTGCATTAGCTGCACTGGCTGCTGGATGGATGTGTGTCATTGTAAAATGACTATAGGATTAGAAGTGGACACCTGAATTCCATTTCTTACTCTCCACTAACTACCTGAGTGACATTAGGCAAGCTTGCCAATATGGAAGTTGGGCCGGGCTAAGTTATGTTCAGCTCTAACCTTAAACACTGATTTCCCCTTTGACTTTTTTGTTCTATTAAAAGAATTTTGAAAAAAAAAAAGGGGGGGGGGTATATATCCCAGGTACGTTTTGTCGTCATTCAGTGAGGTATGGAAATAAGCAATGTCAGCAGCCTTCCTATGTTCTCGCTCATGGTCTGGTATACTTTATGAATAAACAACACCAGCTTTATGTTACTGGATCTAATTTCCAGCCTATTTATAAAATTGTAACGCTACAGTGTTTTTGACAGAGCTTCTGGACAGGGAAAAATGACAATGCAGTTGTTTGTTAACATCTGGGTGTACTTTTTGCACATGGGTGTAGCCCCGAGGAGAATTGCTACAAGTCAGGTAGCTAAACTGATTCATATCTCTACCTAGAAGCACTTAAAGAAGCTGTCAGATTCCCACAGTGACAAATTTGAGTCCCAAGGAGCATATGGAGTAAAATCAGATACATTTTGGGGAGAAATTGCTACTATCTTTTCAAGGGTAAAACTCCAGCAGTATTTTTGCCAATCTCTTTTATTGCATTCCTAGCTCAAAAACCGGAAACTTAGGCTAATTGTTTTTGTTTCTATTGTTCGCTAATATGTTTGTTTAAAAAGCAAGTTTTAATGAAAAGTCAGTCATGTGACTTAGAGAATTAAATATAGGGCTCTAGCAAGGATTTGTTTTAAAATATTTCTCTCTGAAGGCAAAAGCCTCCTTTTGCCTTCTCTTGTTTTGCAAAATGGAAGTTATCAGACATGTGTCAATCTAATGTTATTCGGGAATTGTAAATTTCTCGGCCCATAGCTAATGTTTGCCCATGTTTCAAGACCAAAAACAGTTTCTGCACCTGCGTAATAACTACCTTGGAAGTATTAGTGTTGTTTATCATAAAATTGACATGCTCAGTGTGGATAAGAATATTTGATTGTAGAACTGCTTCCACCTAACTTTACTCCATTATACTAACAATTTGGCTAGCAGATTTTTTTTTAAATCCTCCATTTGCTACTCTTTGTACTCTGATCACAATATATTAAATCCAGCAAAAGAGCTACAATGTTTAATACAAACATAAAGGCGCTCTTTTAGTTGATTTGTAAAGGTCAGCTGCTCAGTACTAGTGGAAAGTTTCATGATCAGTTAATGGAATTATCCACATCCCCAAATAGTGTGCTTATTGGGTACCATACAGTAATCTGAGAGCTTTACATGCCTGGTACTATTATTTCTCCAGGTTACAGATGAGGAAGGCAAGGTGTAAGTTACAAAATATGTTGAAAGTCCACTGGGATAAAAGCCTTTTGTTTAATTCATTGCTGAAAAACTTCCTGGGCTTTTGAAATATGATAAACTAAATTTTTGTTGTTCTCTGAAGATTCAGGTTCATATAGTATGACAGTTTCATTTCTGTGACTCTCAATCACGTATGAGATAAATGATGGGGCAAAGAGACTGCTTTCAGGTCAAGCAGACTTATGTCTAATTCTAACATCAAGGAGAAGCCACGTGACTTGACAAAGTTTGTGTATTTACACTGTTTGGAAAACTAAAAGTAATTTCTGTTAAGTGCCTAGCATAGTGTCTGGCAGAGTAGGTGCTCAGTGAATGTTGCTGGTATTATTTTTGCTAATGATAATATTCAGCCATATAAACACATAGCACTAAGGTTAAGTAAAATATGTGTTGATATTACAGCATGCCTAAGTATGTGTTGCCTAAAGTAAATTTGTGATAAACTTTTCTTGGCATTTGCTGCTTTCTACTAAGAGTTGAGTGAAACTACTATAAAAACAATTTAGTTTAGTTATTTAAACCTTCCATTGGTTGGCTTCCAGTAAATTGCAGATTGACTGACTAGCCCAATCATGTATGAGTAGCCAGGGGCATTCGATATGTATAGAATCCTTGCTACCTAATCAAGCCAAGGATACCAGTGTTACCTTCTGAAATAAATTCTTTGTCCGCTCAAGATCTACCCCTTGAGGTCATTTCATTGCCCCTCGAGGTCACTTCCACTTTTCAGCAAAGAGCGAGGGACAGTAACAGCAACTTCAGGGTAGCAGGAGAGTTTGCATGCCTGGCTCAGAATGATATAAATGTGGAGGAGCACAGCCCAAATGACTTGTATGTTTCAGGTACAGCTCCATGTATGTCTGCAGGTGATTTGGGTTAAAAAAAAAAATTGGCCAGCCTAAACTCTGAGGCTCAGAAATTGCATTTCCCAATGTCTCATTTCTCTTTCCTTTTACTTTACTTCATCTACGGTGAATGACCCGTATTTTCTTGCTGTTGTTTTACAGCAATAAATAAACCCCATTGTTCATTTTATGATACTCTTCTCATTGCCCTGGAGGGAAATTGCTACAAAAGAAATCCTGGACTTTTTTACCCTCTTTAGAAGGAAATACCAGGTTATGAATGGCTCTTCTCTGTCCCCAGATTGAGGCTAGCCTTCTTCTGTCACCTCCACAGAGCCCTAGATGCAGAAAGCAATTCATTTCACATGTGTGCAAATCAGACACTGAAATTCTGCAAGGCACCTCTTGGCAATAGAAGTGGACTATTACCTCTCAAATTGCCAGCCTCTGCTGTTAGGGAACTTCTCCCTGAAGTCAGGTCGGAGTGTCCCTTTGAAGTCTTAGACAACCTGACTTCTGTTGCTAGGGTAGAACACTTTAGAGTGGGAGTAGTCCTGTGGTATGTTAACTGAGTAGGTGTTTCCTAGAAAATTAAAAGCAAAGTAACTACGTGGAACAGTCAGAATTTTAAAGCAAAGCAGTGTCTTTGTATGTTAGCCTGTAGAGCCCCCAACTCCTCCTTCCAGCCCAGGGAGAGCCTACAGTGAGCAAGGTAGGAGGTAACTCCGGCATTTTCAGCATGGGGCTAGGTTGGAAGTCTCAGTTGACATGGATAGTCCTTCCTGCTCTCACCTGCTCAAATCTCTCTCCCCCTAGGAGACAACTCCCTTTCCTCCCTGATTGCGTTCTCTCATGAGAAGGTCGTTGGCGCTCACCACGTCCAGGGCAGCCCTTTACACAAGCAGTGGGTGCCTTTGAAAGGCAAACTGCCGCAGGAGGACTTTGAAGGCAAGAGGGGACTTTTTCATCTTTGCAGGCCCCAGCCAGAACACTGGTTCTCAGTGCAGTACAAGCAGTTTCAAAGTTATCTCCCGTGCTGATATGGATGCGATAACACGGAGTGGAGAGGTGCCATAATGATTTCCTTTCAGATGGCTGCCTCACCATTTATCTTTGCATACTGTCAAAGATTGATATTGTCGGGAGTTAGCAGTGGCATGGAATAATTAATCTCACACTGGGGAAGTAAGTTCTTCATTTGTCTCCTGAGAAATTAGCACTGCATTGACAGCAAAAGTAGATGATACCATGGGAAAGTGAAAGGGATGTGATCTCTGTAACTCCAGGTGCCAAATTGTAACACTGATTCAGTTATCTGAAGTTTTGATTGAACACCTACTATGTGCCAGGTGCTAGAGGTACAGATAGAGATTCCTGTGCTAGAGTAGATCATAATCCCTTGAAGGTCACAGTTTATTTTACAATGTTTGCCACCTTGGCAAAATGCTTAAGACCACTGTGGTGGCATGTGTGCTGCCATTATTATTATCTGAAGAGTTTTACCAAGTGTCTGCATCATTAATAATTATTATCAAGGTTCAGCTTTTGTAAGAATCCTCCCTCCTACACCACCACTGCAAAGTAGCTTAACGGAGTTGACATTTAGCCTGGTCATGGTAGTTCACATCTGTAATCCCAGCACTTTGGGAGGCCAAGACAGGCGGATCACCTGAGGTCGGGAGTTCAAGCCCAGCCTGACCAACATGGAGGAACCCTGTCTGTACTAAAAAAAAAAAAAATTATATATATATAGCCGGGCATGGTGGCACATGCCTGTAATCCCAGCTACTTGGGAGACCGAGGTGGAGAATCGCTTGAACCCAGGAGGTGGAGGTTCCAGTGAGCCAAGATCATGCCATTGCACTCCAGCTTGGGCAGCAAGAGCAAAACTCCATCTCGAAAAAAAAAAAAAAAAAAAACATAAAAAACAAAAAAGAAAACAAAGTTGACATTTACTTATTACTTTTAGTCCCTAGGGGAAAATCAAGAAGTTAATGGTCTGGGGCCAATGGGGATATTGTGTTACTCCCAATATGTGGTTCCCATATTTGGATTCAAGTTTTTCCTATTTTCTAATCACTGGAAGGAGGAAGAAAATAAAAGCATGCTGCTTATATCCTGTAAGGACACACCTGTTTGCCAAACAGGTGGGATCCATGTGAACCAGAAGCAAGTTACTAGAAATGCAAGAAAATGAAGCGACTAGTTAGATGACCGTATACCTGGCTTAAAACCAGTTAGGGTGTTTTATTTCTGAAAGAAAGAAGGAAAGCTGGCTATTTGGGGGTGATAAGCAATCTCTCCACAGAGATTCTGGGTAAAGATTCCTTTTTGCTTCTCTGAATTTCCAGTAACTCACCTCCTAAATCAGAGAATTGAATGAGGGAAGCTCTGTAGTCCTTTTCCGTTTCAAAGTCAAACTAACAGCTCTAGGCTCCTCCTTCTTCCTCAGCTTCTGCCAGGCAGTAGGCACAGTGATGGGCTCTGTGCTGGGAATTGTGTTTTGAGCCCGTTTCTTTTATTTGGAAACATCAGGTGCTGAACCTATCCTGGATTCAAATGAGTGCAGGGCATGGCTCGAAGAAGCATTTTGGCGAAAGAGTCAGGCTTATAAGCCTCCTTTGCTGCAGGAATTGGGCTGACTGGGCCAAGCAAAACAATGGTCTGATCCACGTGAACCAGAAGCAAGTTATTAGGCTTGGACAGTAGTAGGTAGGCAGAGAAGCACTTCTGTTGTAGAGAGAAAAACAGCACCCATGTTTCTGAAAAACAAAGGGGGTTGCTGTCTGGGTAGATAAGCTTAGAATCAAGGGATAAATTTACATGTTTGTAATGGACCGAGCAAGAAGCCAGATTAGTGTATGTGGAATTTGACAGGGAAGGGCTTCTCCTGTTGTTCCTGCTGAAGGAATAGTGTTTTTGATAAAGGGCCAAAAATCTAGGCCACAGCTTCCCACTCTGTGCCTTTGGAACACTGGTAAGCCACACCAGGTTGCAGAAAATTAATTGCTTTAGGCTTTGGGTTGACTGAGTGCGGCCTGAAGCCACCATAGTCCCTGGGCGAGCCCCCTCCTACCACATAGGCCTCCTCCATCTCCCTCGTTTTCTCTGTGTGCTGTGATTTGGAAAAAATTGACAAGCACTTGATAGAGGCTACCAATTAGAATTGGTTCACACGAGACACTTGGCAATGAACTCAGCTGGTCACTATGGTGATAGAAATAAATTGTGTTATCCAGACACATTGGTGGATCAAGTCTGGCATTTGGGTTTTCTCTATAAGGTGAATTGTGGAAAGAAGTTCATTATAATAATTAAGGAAGATTTATGCAGTGACTACGTTTTTATCTCTGTAGCCTGTTACACTGCTGGTATGTTGTGACCAAAAAAATGAGTTTTAGATATTAACTATGTAATTCCAGGAACTGTGCTCTCGAACGAGTTATTTCAATAGTTTGCATTTATTAAATTCTATCTTTTTGAATGCACCTGATCAGGAAAATATTGAAAGAAAACTTACTGTAAGTTTTTTAGTAAAGTCAACAACCATCTCCCAGTGAACAAAATGAGAGCCCTGACCCGGTCAGTCAATTATTTGGCCTTGGGCAGATATTTCATCTCCCTGTCAAGGAAAGCCGGTTTCCTCTACTGTAAAATGAGTCAGTAGGAAAGGGGGCATTAGCAAAGTCATCTCTGTGCCTACCCTATTGTTCTAATATGATGTTTCCTTTGGATAAACCTACAACTCAGAAATGTATTGAATGAAAATCTTTCTACTACAGGAAGACGCTGTGTGGGTTGCTAAGGAATGTGGTTTCTGTGGTGAGAATGAGAAAAACAGTGGTGTTTTCTTCAACTCAACTGTGCAGGGTAGATCGAATGAGCAGAGCAAGCCACAGCCACTGTTCTACTTCTGCCTGATTTGCTTCTCCCGAAATTTCCCAAATTACAACAATGTCGAAGTGCCTGTTAGCTACAACAGAGATACCTCATAAATTGTTTAACAGAGCTCAAGTTTAAAGAACTGCCTTTATTCTGAACTGTGATTTTACTTGTGTTTCAGGCATTCCCTTAGATATTTTATTTAAAAGATTTCACAGAAGCATCATGCAAAATGGTAAATAATAAAACATTCTATAAACCACACAGCCCATCAAGGACTGATCATTACATTTTCCAATTTAACATTCCTTCCTTCCAGATATGTTCTTATTCATTAGAACTACCATAAATGGAAAGCTACCATTTAGCACAAATAAAACTCTTAATTAAGAAAGCTAAGAAAATCTGAACTCATTAAATATTTCTAACTAGTGAGCTTCTTACTTCTCCAAATGACCTTTTTTTCCCTTCCTTCTTTTCATTAGAATTTTAATTTTTAAAAAATTATTCTTTGGTTGCTTTTAGCCACCTCCATTACTTAGATCATCTGATTTCACTTATTGTAGCCAGATTTCTAAAGTATATCGGCTTCTGTGGCTTTTCTATAGTTTTTTGTCCCAATACTTGGTATTGGTTGAATAGCATCCTTTTATTCCTCCCTCTGTCACCCTCTCAATCAGCTCCACCTATAGATATAAAAATATCAAGTGAACGAATGTGCCATGCTACTTCTATTTTTGTGCCCGTTCTTGCTCTCTGTCTCCATTTTTGCCTCTAGTACATAGTATCCTGGTGAACTGGAATTCTTTCTGAGACACGGAGAACACTGTGCAGTGCTCATCGTTTCTCAGCCTCTCTTTTTTTTTTTTTTTTTTGCCACGGGATAGAAGAGTTTATTGTGAAAATAAAGTATCTTTCTCTAGTGATAAATTAAAAAGAAGAAGAAGAAGAAAGATAAAATGTGAACTTTCATTAGATTATTTGTCAACATTTGGTGGTAGATAAACCAACAGCCCATTCCAACTCCTCTGAAATTTTCCCATGGGTTGACAGAGGAATAGTATATTTTGATTGGATATTTCTTTATAGTCACTTAAAAATCCCCTCTGAAGGTGTTTTCTCCCTTCGAAATCAGAGAAAAGACACATTTGGTGATGACAATCAAAAGCTGGACAGGAGACACCTGGTGTTTGGAACCCTTTACCAAATTATTACAAAAGAAGACATACATGAGGCCAACAAACATATGAAAAAATGCTCATCATCACTGGTCATCAGAGAAATGCAAATCAAAACTACATTGAGATACCATCTCACGCCAGCTAGAATGGCGATCATTAAAAAATCTAGAAACAACAGATGCTGGAGAGGATGTGGAGAAATAGGAACACTTTTACACTGTTGATGGGAGTGTAAACTAGTTCAACCATTGTGAAAGACAGTGTGGTGATTCCTCAAGGACCTAGCCTCTCTTTTTATCATAATGAATCTATTCTGTATACCATGTTCTCAGGGTCCCACTGTATGTCTGACACACTAAGTCAAGCTAAGGTCATTATCATCAATAACTAATCAGTAAATTCAACATTTACCCTAAGTTTGATCTGGTAACTTAGTTATTTTAAGAGAAAATTATAAGTTCATGTGTATGTGAGTAAGAAGGAGTATGAGAACAGGGAAAGGAAAAAGGGATGTTTCACGGAAACAGTCCCATCTGCTTGGCCTAAATTGTGCCACTCAGGCTTGTATCTCATCTGCTTAGCTGTAAGGCCAGTCCTGTTAGGCAAGAGGAAATTTAATTTGCAGCCTATTTTATGAAAGGATAAATTAAGGGACCTTGTGGGAATTTAAATCATCTAAGGTAATAGAACACGAAGCTTGCCTAGATTAAAAACTGGGTCTTTTGTGAGTTTTCATTCATAATGGCACCATAATAATGGCTACGTATGTTAAGCACTTTTGAGCTTGGGTCTGTTTAAAATATTTTACATTTATTAATTCACTTAATTCCCACAATAACTGTACAAATGCGTTTCTCTTGTTCCCATCTTATATATGAGAAAGATGATGAACAAGAAAACTTAGGAAATTTCTTTCACTTTCTAAAGCTGATAAACTTTGGAGATCGATTTGAACCCATATACTCTTAAGCACTATTTATATAGTATTAATGTGATTTGATGAAAATGCCATAAAGAGCAATGACGCTTTAAGGCTCAAAAGAAAATGTTCAAATTTATATTTTGATATTAATATCAGCAAGATATGGTTAAATAAGCGTTATATGTAGGAGTCCTGACCTTGAATAAAATTAAATCTTTCTCATAAATCTCCTACTGTGACAAAACTGCAAAATATGCAGTGAATGAATAATTAAATCCAGATGTCTCTTCCGGCAATAGCAGCAGCAAAAACTGGAGGTGGGGGTGAAGGGAGGATGGAAGTGACACTCAGTATTCATAAAAGCACTGATGACAAATTTTAAAATGTGTTTTAAATACCAGTCTTCCATGAATCCTAAGAACTGCACAATAAAAAATAAAATCTGCCTGCCACATAACAGCCCGCGATACAAAAACCTTACTGTGTCAAGTGTAATAGACGTAACTGGCTTCACAATGTGGTTTTCCTAAGGAGTAATTTTGTTGTCATTAAACTCTTTGGGAAACAGTTTTAATAATGTTCTTTGGTTATCAGGGGTATCATTTTTTTCCTGAAGGCAAAGAAGAGAAAATGTGCAGCTAAACCCTTTACTGTGTATAGTAATGAAGTTGGTCCATTTCTGTATCACTTAACACGATCAGAGGTGTGAGAGCAGACGGTTTCTCAAACCGCAGGAAAATGCTGAATTCACCGATTTCTGTCTTGACACAATGAACGGGCCATATATTATATGAAGCCCACATTTGGTTCATTGGTTCTTTTTTTTTTTTTTATAACTGTGGTTATTTTTTGATGGAATAATAATCACAGAAAAAAGAAAAACCTGTAAGGGTAGACACCATTATATCACCTTTTTACTGCAATATGCAAGAAGGGTAGGAAAAATGAGAGTATCTCAGTTTATCTTCATCCTTACTCTGGTGGGATTTTCAGCACAGACATATTCCTACCACTACAAGGATCAGGGACGTTCACTTGCCTGCTTGCTCTGATAATGTGCCAGAAGCTGGTCCCAAAGTGGGTACAATTAATTAAAATGATAAACATGACTCTAGCTAGCTTCAGTACAGTAAGAGTACCACAGCATTTTCTAGATCATTTATTCGAGATTCCCTAACTTGAAGCCACTGAAGGTACCAAGTATTTTATGAAATATCTTCCATTAGAGGCAATAAAATATTGTTTGACAAGGTCAGCCCCTCCCCCAAACTAGTGCATTTTTAAACAGACTTATTTATGCTCTTCATTTCCTTGCCAATCCAGCCAACACACCAATATTCCTTTTTATTTTTGAAAAGTAGCTCCTTTCACCTGTGGATAAGAGAGGATCCGATTCTGTGTAAACTCTGGAATTCTGTTTGAAACTGCAGATTTTAAATTTAGGGACCAAGGCTGGATGCAGAGTGTATCAACTTGGGAATGCTGAATGACTGAAATGTCATGACATTTACAATCCAGATGTCAAGGCAAGCTGGGAGGACAAGACAGCTTGGTTGGTAATTAGATGGCAGATGTCCAAGCAGTCTCACGTGATACACATTACTTTTTGTACATTCAAGATTTGGGACTTTAGCCCTGAAAAATATGTGATGCATCATCTTACCCATGCAATAAAAAAATACATTTAATAATTATATATTATTTATCTTGTTTTTGTTTTTTCTCATCGATGTATTGGAAGTAGCAAATACAAGAAATAAAAATTACTCATAACCCCTATTTTTGGTGTATCTCTATGCAAATATGCTGAGTATTATTTTTTGAAAATTCAGATTCTCACTCTCTATTAACAAAAAAAAAATAAGGCCTGAGGAAGTTAAATGATTTCTAAAATCACCCAGCTAATTAGTGGCAGAAATGAGTCCAGATCCCATAGTCTCTTGCTCTCCAGAATACCTTATTCTGGAATTCAGTTATAGTACAGGGCTGCCCACTCGTGGATTCCTTTCTGAATAAATGCTTGCACCAAATCCCCAATGGCTTGAGAAAGCTGGCTACACATCTTCAAAGCCTCGGTTGAAGAATTCGTATTAAACTTACTAGGTACGAAAACAATAGTCAGTCTGAAGTTTGGAAAAATTCTAGTAGGTGGAGCTAAAATTTTATTCAATTTAAAGACTACGTGGTAGGGGGGAATGTAACGGATTCACTCCCTAGCCTTTCTTGAACTCTACCTATTTAACACCCGATTTCTAATAGAGTAGCTTCTCGCTCTAGGATATTAAGTTTATTAAAGCTCTCTTCCACCCTGTTATGTAGCATTTTTCATACCTTGGATGCTTCATATCCAGGACTTTGGGCTTAAAGGCAAAAGTAAAATCTATTATACTTTTTTGTAGCTTTGTACACCAATCAGGGAAAAGTAGTAAAGTGGGCCATTATGTACATTATTTTACGATGCAGTCTGTCAGCTGTCAATTGTTACACAAGACTAATTTTTTTCCACAGCAAAGAAAAAAAGCCATTTTAAAACATTGTGGAAGGAAGTCATATTTGAAGAGATGCATCCCTTGAAAAATTAGACTTAAAGCTTCAGACTTTCTGGGGTTGACATTAGCTTGAACTTGATAAAAAGGAAAAATTTTAGGAGGATTTCTTCAGCTGTCTTGTGAGTTATGGAACCAGGAAGAAATGGATATTACCTAATACCTGGAGGTAATTTGTGTACATGTAACTCAAAAGCAATTAAACTTCAAACTTCACACATAGCCACTGTCCTCTAAAGGATGATAGTGTGTAAGCAGAAGAAAAATGAGTAGAAAAGAACAGGGTTAGAAAGCATCCAAACATTTCTCATGTGAGGATCCTGAACTTATACAGTCCTGTGACTGTATTCTTTCTCCTGATCTAATAGAGCTGTTTGGAGGAATCTTTCTACTGCTCTTGAGTTGTTGCTAGTTTTCCTTTGAATTTCCTGCTCAGTTCCTTGTCCCTGTTCAAACTTCCTTCCAAAATGTTTTAAAATTAAGTAGCTCTCCCTGTTGCTATAGGAAAAAAAAATTAGTCTCACATAATTGGTAATTCACATATTATATTGTGAAATAATGTACAAAACGACCACCCTTACTTCTTTTTGGAGGGGCCGTGGCTTTTCCCAATGGATTCATCTTATTCATCTTGTTCCAGGGCAGTGAGAAATGTTGCCTTGCTGATGGCTTCACCACTTAGGACGTTTCTCAATATCTTTGCCTCTCATCAGACCAGGATTTCAGCTATTGGGTTCCTGCCTTGTTCCATTGGTCTGAGACCCACATTAATACCCTTGCTGACAGTCTAACTCAGCACTATCTTCTATTTTTTACTAGTCACATTTAAAAAGTAAAATAATCTGAAGGAAATTGACTTTACAGATATAATAGAGTACAATAATCAGATACAGTTTACTCTATCTTCTGAGTAGATATTACCAAAAAAGTTTCCATGTATACTTATAAGGGTGAGTTTCCAAACCAATCTAGATGAGTTACCAGGGTATATAGTTTGAAATATTAATTTTAAACGTTTCTTGATTTTTCTGATCCATCAAGTGTTTTTTGGACATTGGTATTAGGCTTGTAGAAGTGCACAAGGAGCTCTACCATGCTTGAACGTGGTTTAAGCCTTCAGCAAAATAATTGAGACCTTCCTCTTCTGAATACACAGGTCTGTCAGTTATGTGCATAGAGATGTTATGCGTAGATGTGTATGAATAAGGGTTATTGATTACAAAGCCTGACTCCACAGATGAGCAGGAAGTTGCAACTTACTATACTTGAAATTGGCAACATAGCCCTCTAAAGTGAGTCATTATTTTGACTCGAAAATGAGATTAAAAAATGTTTCAGTTAATCCTCTTAAGTACATAAAGCCTCCAGTTGTTTACAACATCTAAGCTGCAATATTTTTGTATTTATTTAAAAGTTTTACACTTGCACCATTATTCCTTTCCTAAAAGACCAAGTACAGAACCCAAACTGGACTTTTTAATTCACTCCTTAAAACTATAGTAACTCATCATTCCAGAGCTTGTGGGAGCCCAATTATTGGCCCATGGCCTGTCCACTCTGGTTTGAGTGTTAGGAAATGTTGGCCGATGGCTTCCTTAACCACTCAGCAGTTAACCAGCAATAGCTTGGAATATGTCTAATAATTAATTGCAACCTAATCTTAATTTTATTTTGAAGTTATCTCAGCTAAATAACAGAAAATTTGACAAACCTAATGTAATTATTGAATTATCCACTGTTAAATCTTTGGTGCCACTGACTCCTCTGTGTCGTAAAATGATTTAAAACATTTACTATAGTAATATATGATTACTATTAATGACTATTATGCTAATAAATATTGTTATTCCTACCATAGATACTATGTCTCAGCATGGAGTTTATATTGGGTATTTTATTTTAACAGTTTTCTAATTGCTGCCACTTTGTCAGATTGCGTATTTTTTGGCCTGCAACACTGATTTCATCCTAGTATCACCAGTGGGAATTAATTATCTAAGGCTTGGCATAATATTAATGAAATCCATATGTCACATCATGGTGTGGTTTTCTATTTTTTTAAGTTAGGTCTCCCTATGTTGCCCAGGCTGGTCTCAAACTCCTGGACTCTAGCAGTCCTCCCTGCTTGGCCTCTCAATGCTGGGATTACAATTGTGAGCTACCATGCCCAGCCCATTGTGCAGTGCTCTTACAAAAGTATTCTAACACTTAATTCAAAATCGAGACTACTTGCAAAATGGCAGGCTGCATACAGAATCCACCATTGCAAAACAGTGTTGGAAGGAGACTGGGATGAGCGGGTTTAGACTAACATTGATATCAAAGGCCAGTTCCTCTTTAAATCAAAATTGTATGTGAACTAGCATCTTGACATTCAAGATCCCACTAGCGGGATCTAGCTGGGAGTGTCACCGTGCGTGTCTTGAGAGATTGCATTAGCCCACCTGTAGTAGGTTGAAAAATGTCTTCCAGGGATAATATCTTGAGCTATATATTTTACCTTATTTAGAAAAAGGGTGTTTGTAAGTGTGATTAAGTTAAGGACCTTGAGATGAGGAAATAATCCTGGATTATCTGGGTGGGCCCTAAATATCCTCAAAAGTGTCTTTATAAGAGGGAGTAAGAGTGAGGCAGAGGGAGCATTTTCCCCAACACACACACACACACACACACACACACACACACACACACACACACACACACAC
>NW_022436960.1:22962135-23141877 GCF_009761245.1 Sapajus apella | reverse complement strand
CACACACACACACACACACACACACACACACACACACACACACACACGATGATGGAGGCAAATACTGAAGTGAAGCAGCCACAAGCCAAGGAATGCTGATAGTTGCCAAAAGAGTCAAGAAATAGACTCTCTCTTAGAGCCTTCAGAGAGAATGTGGCCCTCCTGATGTCTTGATTTCAGCTCAGTGATACTAATTTCAACTTTCTGGCCTCCGGAGCTATGAGAAAATAAATGTGTTCTTTTTTTTTTTTTTTTTGAGATAGAGTTTCACTCTTTATTGTCATCCATGCTGGAGTACAGTGGCGTGATCTTGCCACACTGCAACCTCTGCTTCCTGGCTTCAAATGTTTTTCCAGCCTCAGCCTCCCAAGTAGCTGGGATTACAGGTGCTCACCACCATGCCCAGTGAATTTTTGTATTTTTAGTAGAGACGGGGTTTCACCATGTTGGCCAGGTTGGTCTACAACTCCTGACCCCAGGTGATCTGCCTGCCTCGGCCTTTCAAAGTGCTGTGATTACAGACATGAGCCACCACTGCCAGCCAAATGCGTTCATTTTAAGTCCCTCAGTTTGTGCTAATTTGTCACGGCAGCTACAGGAAACGAATAAAATACTTGGGCCAACTTAAGTAACAGCAGCAGCAAAAGCACATAAAGTGGAAATAAAGGTGTTTTTAGAAAGTCTTATTACCATAACATACGGTGTAAATAAAAACAGATCTGAATATGCAAATTGAGGTTTCAAAATAAGTCTCCTGCCATCCCATTTCAAGGACACTGGAAATCTTAAGCTCTTTTCTTTAGAAATTCGGAAACTATCGTTGTCTGGGAGTTTGGTTGAAATGAAGGCACATGGGTGTTTCAAGGGTATGTTCTGTGACAAAGAGATGGAATAGAAACATTCAAAGTCATAGCCTGAGGGTAATACAGTAATATGAATACATAAAACAGAAGGACAAGAATATAAAAGTGAAACCAGGGACCTGAGAAAGTCAAGAAAATGATTGGAGAAGTACAATTTGGGAGAGCCCTTTAGAACCTAGCCCTCACCCGGCATGGTGGTTCATACTTATAATTCCAGCACTTTGGGAGGCTGAGGAGGGTGGGTGACCCGAGGTCAGGAGTTCAAGACCAGCATGGCCAACACGGTGAAACCCCGTTTCTACTAAAAGTACAACAATGCGCCAGGCATATTGGTGGGTGCCTGTAACCCCAGCTATTGTAGAGGCTGAGGCAGGAGAATTGCCTTAACTTGGGAGATGGAGGTTGCAGTGAGCCGAGATCACACCACTGCCCTCCAGCCTGAGCAACAGAATGACACTGTCTCAAAAACAAACAAACAAAAGAACCCAGGCCTCCAATGGTGCAATCAGGTGCCAGGTACTCTTGCCTAGTGTGCTGACCCCATGCTATTAAGGGCACCACCAGCTACAGGAAAGGCCGTTCTCACAGGGGTAACCCCAACTCAATGTATCTTATGTTATTTACCACTATTTCCCAAATAAACCTGTTTCAAAGAATACTATCTTTAAGGTCCTTCACAGGTACCTATCCTTCACTCTGCATCCTTTTCCATGCTGTCACTTGGAGCGACCGTCTCTTCACCCCTTTTTTAACCTGCCTTCTATCTTGAGTTCCAGTTTCCAGCTGACCCCTGGATAAGTCCAGAGGATGCTGGCTGCTGCCCCAGACTCACTGGATGAAACAGTCTCCTGTTTTCTTTACTAAAACTGCCACCCTTCCTTTTCTTTGAGTTAGTGTATCCCTGTCCTACAGCCCCTGAGCTGAAACCTCTCCCTCCCCCTTTATATCCAGTCAGCTGACAGTACCAATATTTCTTCTCTTCGCCTTTTCTTTCCTTTGCCACCGTCCTACTTTGGGTGCTAATCTCTCTTCTGAAGTCTAACAGTAGCCTCCCAACTGGCCACGCTGCTCTAGCTGCTCCACGGTCCAATCTCCCTTGTCACATGTTATCTTTCCCAAACACTGTCACAACTGGTCAGTCCACCGCAAAGCTTTCCGGGACTCCTGGGGTCTGCAGGAGACAGCCTCACATTGCTGTCTGCCTTCCTCGCTCTGCACAGCGCAGCCTCAGCCCATCTTTTCAGCCATCTCGGTGGATACATACCAACACCTGTCCTTTGTCTCAGTGAATGTGCCTGCCACTTTTGTATCTCCTCATCTTTATTCTTACTGTGGCTTAAATACGTGGTTGTCTTCTCCACACTGACAATAGATGTATCTATTGGCCATCAGCCCAATTTACAACGTTTTCATCTCTTTAGAGTTCTATAGTCTGCCAATGACGCTTATTAACTCTACTGCCTTTCCGCTGGATTTAGTTATACATGTATAAACACCTTATTTCTGCTTTTAAACATAGATCATGATTTCCCCATCTATTTCCTCTTTCTCCAGTGTTACATTGCAGATTTCTAGAGGCTAAAGCTCATGTTTTCATCCCTTAAGACCAAGCTCAAATGTCACCTCATCCATATTGACTAATGCCTGTTCTTTTTATCTCTGTTCTAAAACATTACTAATGTACATCACGTAATTTAACACCACTTTGAAAATGAGTTCTTGTCCCAGCGTCTTATCTCCCAAATTAGACTGGAACCCTCTCAAGGTTAGAGAGCATTCACTATATTTAATTCTTATATATCCCTCAATAGATGACACTTTGTTGGATGATTTAATTGGCATATCTTCTTAAAAAATAAAAATATCTTACTCTTCAAATAATTAGCTTTGTGACCTGAGGCAAATCATTTATCCTCTAGGACATTTAGTTTATTACATGTTGAAATAAATGATACCTTCATTCCTTAAATATACAGATCCAGTGACATGTTTTGAATCACAGGATTTGGTTTCATGCTAAATCTAAAACCAAAAGCAGAGCACAAATAATTCAGAATCAACAGCATGCTTTCTGGCAACAATATGAAAGGTATCATTTAATAGAATTCAGCATTATTCTAACTTCCTTTAAAAATTTTAAGAAATATATCTGACATTTGTCCTGTCATTGTAAGTTGAAATGAGTCTGCATATGTGTGTGTATGTGTGTATATGTATATATATAGAGAGAGCAAGAATATGTGTGTGTTTGTGTATATATATATACACAGAGCAAGACTGTGTGTGTACACACACACACATGTTAAGAAATGTATCTGACATTTGTCCTGTCATTGTAAGTTGAAATGCATATGCATACACACACACACACACAGTCTTGCTCTGTCACCCAGGCTGAAAGGTAGCGGCATGACCTTGGCTTACTACAACCTACGCCTTCCAGGTTCAGGTGATTCTCCTGCCTCAGCCTCCTGAGTAGCTGGGATTACAGGTGTGCACCACCACATTCAGCTAACTTTTTGTATTTTTAGTAGAGATGGGATTTTGCTATGTTGACCAGGCTGGTCTCAAACTCCTGGCCTCAAGTGATCTGCCCACCTCAGCCTCCCATAATGCTGGTATTACAGGTGTGAGCCACCATGACTGGCCAAAATGTGTATATATTATACACAGAGAGAGAGAGAGAGACAGTATGTATACGTACATATCTGTATATAGGTAAATGTGTGTGTATAAACATTTATATATGTTTTATATACGTAAAACACCAAGTCATAGGCTTCTCTCTTCTAACAACATCCTTAGACACATTTGTCAGCCACTATTTACCTTAAAATGAAAAAGAGGGGACCTTAATAGGTAATTATGGTCACTGTGCTTTGTTCTATTTTGTTTATCCATTTGCAGTATATTGTGGCGCACAGAAAAATTTATGAAATTAATTCTTTTGGTTTAGAATGACATTCCTGTCATTGTTAGAACAAGGGATTATATTAAATACCACCCTTTAAACTCAAAGTTTCTGAACGTTTTAACTATTAAGTAGCAATAACAGAAAGCATTCTAAGTCTTTTGGAGTTTTGCAAGATAATGTACATCTTGTTAATTGAATTGAGAGATGATTGCCCTATGATTACCTCGATTCATTCACTGCATAATTTACCATAATGATAATTAACTCCTTGTACTGAATGAGGTAAGATGTGCACTAGACACCCCCTCCCTCCCTTCTTGCCTTTCCTTCTTGCCCTCCCTATTTGTTTATTAAGCATTTTACACACAATTTAAGACCTGTTACAGAATCTCTCCACCTATATTATCATGTCAATCCAAGTATTTCTAAATAAAAGTAGAAGTTGGGTCATGTTTTAAAAATTTCTAGCTAATTGCCTGCTGCTTGGCTTATTGTTGTGATCCAATTACGTTCCAGTTTTTGCAAAAAGGGCTATTACTTGGCCCACAGTATGACATTTGATTCATCTAGTGTCACCTCTCCCTAAATTGCCCCTAGTTCTCAGTATAGCAGAGCCTATATTACCACAACTTCTTCTACACTGAAATGAGACAAGTATGAAGTTAGTAGATTATTAAACTAATATATGCTTTATAAATATTCTAGGATAAGGGAGAAGGAAGTAAACTGTAATTCCCTTTACATGTTTGATAGTTGATGGTTCCATTTTTTTAGATGAAAAAACTAAAGCACAAAGAAGATAAAGGATATTTTGTTCTGCCCTATAATAAAATAATCAGGCAAATATTTATGGATAAAGTATTTATGGATATGATTCTGGGTTGCCTCAAAGTTATCAGGGTCAGGGTAGGCAGGCAGTTGGAGGTATAACAAGGCAATGTCAGCCATGAATTGTGACTATTTTTGTGGAATCTGGGTGATGAGTACCTGGAGGTTCATCACATTTTTTTACTTTTGTATGTTTGACATTTTATATAATAAAGGTGTTTTAAAAGAATATATTTGGATATCCACAGTGTGTGACACCTGTCAAGGAGCACATGTGATAGTCCTGGCTCTGCCAGTAACATATGCTACGTGACTTCAGGTGGGTCACAACTTCCTAGACTTCATTTTTCCCTCATTAAAATGAAAGCATTAGAGGACATCAGTGGTTTCCAAGAAGGTAGAATTGCTTAGCGAACTGTCTACAATTTAACTGGCAACTCAGAAATCTATGAGGATTTAGAAGCTGGAGGCGATTGTATATTTCAAAATAACTTCTCAAGTAACTGTACTGTGGCCATTCCTTACACACAAACTTGAGCTAACAATGAGAGTAACTTAACCCTTCACCCCACAACACTGTAACAGGTTTACGATAGGTTTTGAGAAGAAAGATTTTTAAAACGTTCCCGAAGTGATTGCAATAGGCGGTCAACATGCCATACTTTGAGAAACACTTTTTTTTTTTTTTAAGCTCATCTCAAGGTCCCTTCCAATTCTGACACCTCATGAGAATTATTGGTTCTCTGCTTCTATCATGTACTATTCCGTGAGCCACTGGACATTTACTTACAGGTGTATGCAGATATATAGGAGTCAAGAAAATGATGCTATGTTTCCTGCACTGAGTGAGGAAGCAAGATAGAAGCAGACTTTGGCTTAATCAGAATTCGTGTTTGAGGCCTGTGTGCCCTGACTAGGAAAAATATTCAATATCTATGTAAGCATAATTATAATACGCATATCTCACCAGTGTTCTTTTTGCAAAAAGAGAATTTCCAAATCAAATTTAACCTATCAATTTTATACTGACTAAAATGAATACACTATTTTAGTTATATTGTTTCCATTCTTGCTTCCTAATACTTACATTGTATAGAGTTTCATTCTTTACGCCAATCCTAATGCAAAGGTTGGTAAATTGAGATTAATGAGATTCTTCCTTTACCACCACCTGTTTTTAACCAAATGCCTACATGCTGTATGAGCAGGCAATGAGGTGGCTACTGTTGCTGGCCACAGCTCTTCCCTACATAGTGAACAAGGGTTAGATGTGAATGTCAGAAAAAGTGTTATGATGAATTTCTGCCTCCAACAAGAAACCACCAGCATGGGTTATAAAGGTTCTACGAGTAGCCCCAAATACATTTTTTTTGGAAGTAGACGATATAAAGCTGAAAAGCAGTCACAAGGCTTTATTTAATGTGTCATCCTCTTCTTTACCTTTCTATCCACTAAGACATTTCCTACCCTCGCCCAAAGAGTGAATTTATGTCACATCACACTTGTGACTGCCATTGACATGCAAAGTAGCATGAGCCACACCAACTTTAAATTACAGAGAGAGGCACAGGTAAATGCCTCAAAACCCAGTTATTATATTCGAAGAAATTTCTGATTCAGTAGTGTTTCTGTACTTGTTACTGATATTAACATTTGCTTCTGGGAAGACGGGATGGTCAGTTCTTAACAATGGAATTGCAAAGTTCACAGTAGGCTTTAAGAAGTCCCTTTCCCCGTAAACACCGCTCGTGTGATAGCTTTGCAGGTTTTGTTTCTGCATTTACTGTAGATAAGTTGAACAATCCTAATTCCTGAGGTCTAACTAGTGATAGAGCACATTATATTGTTAAGAATACCGAATGTTGAAGGAAGTCGTGACAAAAGTAAGTATGAGATGTCCCTGGTTGGTGGTCAATAGGAACCATAGTCCTAAAGTATCTAGAATCGTCCAGACATCCTCAAGTGGACCCCAATCAGGCCTATCAGGAGCCAATAGAAAAACTTTCTAGGGTAAGATCAGAAGATAAATTTATTAGCCAGGACCAGTTTAAGTCAAAAGTTGAATATAGGCTATATCTTTTTTTTTTTTTAAAGCAGGTAGAAAGGCATATTTTTAGCTAACTCTACAAAAAAGTTCAGAGCTAAAAGAAAAACAGTAATGTAAAACTAGAGGGGAAATTAAGGAGCAAACATTCCAAAAACAGAATGAGCTGTACACTTGGTTAATTTGGTTGCTCAATGATGCCACCATTGACCAGATTCTTCCCTCTGCCATCTTCAGAGATAGGCTCTAAGGATGCTGTTAGACAGGCTAAACTGTTTGCAAGACCTTCTGTAGCTGTTTCAGATGCCAGATTCTGAAATTATAACATCCCGTGGACAACAACAGTTCTTCTTCTATGTCATTTCCTTAGATGTGAAGAAACCATTTTCAGTACACCCCCCTCATGTCCACAACACCTCATTCATCAGGATGAAATTGTATGTTCATTCTTAAATCGCTAAGGGGAAAGGAGTATCATGGCTATATTATACTGAAATGGAATTGATTTTGGAGAATCAAAAACAAATCCAAACCAGCAGCAGAAGAGGGGGAGAATCCACATCTCCTTCTCAATCCAGAAGACCATGAAGGATCTACTGGAGTGTGGCAATAAATTTGGGGTTACAGGAAGTTTTTGATGTATTAGTTTCCTAGGGCTTCTGTAATTATCTACCACACAATGAATGCCTTAAAACAACTAAAATGTGTTATCTCGTAGTTAGAGTCTGGAAGTCTCAAATCAAGATGTCAGCAGAGCCATGTTCCCTCAGCAATCTGTAGGGGAATAATTTGTTGCCTCTTCCTAGTATCTGGTGGTTTGCCCAGCAATCTTTGGCCATTTTTTGGCTTGCAGTTGCTTAACTGCAACCTTTTTCTTCCTCATCACATGGTGTTCTCCCTGTGCACCCCCATCTTCATACGGCTTTCTTCTAAGACATTTGTTATAGTGGCTTAGGGTCTCACTCAACTCCAGTATGATCTCATCTAACTTGACAAATTACATCTGCAACCTTCCTATATCCAGATAACTTCCCATTCTGAGGTGGTGTGGATTAGAACTTCAACATATTTATTTTTTGGGGGGAACAGAATTCAATCCATAATAGGTTTTATAGACCTCTTTAGTCTCACTCAGTCTAGATCCCAGTCCATGGGGTCTGATCAAATGAGTTGGAGCGCTATATCCTAAACTTGCTGAAACATGATAATTGCCAGAGGCCGTTAGTAAAATACAGATTCCTGGCCCTCACCACAGATGTACTGAATCAGCCTCTCTACTGGACATGCCTAGAAATCTGCCTTTTGACAAGTGTCCAGTTCAATTTTATGATGAAGCAAGTTTGAAAGGCGTGGAGTCAGGACGCTGAGCATTTTTTGAGCATCTACCACACATTATTCCTGGCCGTGAGAAGCTGTTTTTGTATGCAATCTCATCTACCCATAACAACAGCCTTGGAAGCTGCTGTTGTCATGCTCATCACAGACCTGCAGAAACTGAGGTTAGGTAAGAGTGGGGCTGGAAATGGAGCTAGGTCCAATCTTAAAATACATACGTTTTCAATCATACTAACTTATGATATTAGTAGTAAGTTAAAGAATCTTGACTCATATGGCCCACTGTAGTTTACTTTTCTTGCCTTATTCCCAGGAGTTTTATATTTTTTGTTGTTGTTGTTCTTGTCCTTGGAGGGAACAAAAGACAGCGGGTAGCTGTCCCTTACTTGGTTTTGCCTGAATTTAAAACACATCCTCTTCTACTGCTCTCTACTCCTTTACTTTGTGGTCATTTGTTTTGCAGCAATTTAGACAGTTACTTCTTAAGGAACCCCTAAAACTATCATATGTTCCTCTAGAGAGGATATGTTGAAGCAGGCTTCCCCTGATACCTAGAGCAAAGCTGAAACAAAAGCTACCTACGCCTGTGTTTTCCTTCTCTTCTCCCTCAAGTACACGACAGGTCATTTGGCTCTCAGCGGTTGATGCCAAGGTCTGCTAGGGAAGAAATGAGACTTCGGAGCTCCCTAAAAGTTGAAATGGAGTCAGAAAAGCTACCTATATAAATGCTCAAAGGGCAGGTAGTTTGCAGAAACTGCAATGTGGAGGAACCGGGACATTGTTTTCCTGAGCACTTAGGATTTTATTTTCAGTGCAGTGAGGGACTGTTGAAGACTTTTAAACCAGATGGTGACATGATAAAATTTCATTTCTGAAAATTATGATGGCTGTTGGAAAAAAGTGGATTGGAAGAAGAAAACGCTAAGCTACTTCACAGCTTTTCCAGGAAAATCGTGCAATGGGAGAACCGCAGACTCAGGAAATGTGGCCCATTCCCTGCACTGTTTCCCAATTCAAAATATTCTGTTGTGGAATTCTACAGCTCAGGTCAACAGCCTCTTCTGACCCACAAAGGACAAGGACTGATCTACTAAAGCCATGTAGTAGATGTGAGGAATTTGTCTAACTCAGCCAATTGACGTGTCAAAATCTAACATACTCTTCTGATAATCCAACATATATTGTTATTGACTTTATGTTCTAAGAACCAGTTTTCTAAAAAACAACAAAACACTCTAGAGGAAGTAATCATATGTTTAATGTTGTAAGTCACTGATTATATACTTAATAGTACATGGCAGATAAGAACTTGGGCCCTGGTGTCCAACTTAGGTGGCTTGTCATGCCCTTGATGTCTGTCTTTGGTTGAGCTATTCAAACTCTGTCTCAGTTCCTCATCTATAAAATAGAATACTAATATTGACTTTATAGGGTTGTTGTGAACTCTAAATAAGAGAACACATGGAAACCACACACTATGTTCTCACTTATACTCGGGAGCTGAACAATGAGAACACAGGGAGGGGACTAACACACAATGGGGCCAGTCAGGGAGTCGGGGGAGAGCATCAGGATACATAGCTAATGTATGTGGGACTTAATACCTAGGTGATGGGTTGATAAGTACAAGAAACCACCATGGCTCACGTTTACCTATGTAACAAACCTGCAGGTCCAGCACATGTATCCCAGAACTTAAAATTAAGAAAAGTAAAAAAAAAAGCTAAAAGCAAGCTTTATGCCAAAACAAACAAAAGCACCTCCGACAGTTATAAGGGAGGGCACACAGTAAGCACTTGTGAGTGTGTGTTGTGGTTGCTGTTTTTCTTAGTAAACATATTTTCATCCAAGTTATTAAGCAGACATTTTGGACTGGAAAAGCGTAAGGTATGGATTATTAAAGGCTCACAAGGGCAGCGTAAAGAGGTAGAGATGTTCCATGCGGTTTATTTGCCAAGCCATCCAGATACTCATCTCCATTCTTTTGGTCATTTCTCCTAATACACAGTGTATTTATGATGCCCCGTCAGATGACCCCTTGAAGAGCTGCTTGCCTCCTGCACAGTGCTAAGTAATGGACGATGCATTAGAAGCCATACATTCACCTGTCTTTCCCACATGTGCCTCGTAACTATGGCAGCGCTCAATAAAGAAGAGGCCAGTGGTGGGTTTACTCATCTTTTTAAAAATTTCCTTTTCGTTCTGTTCTGTGATTGTAATGCCTAGCATTGGTGCTCTTACCCTCTCTCCCTTTCTTTTGCCTTGGAGCTACTGTCAAATGTACAAATAAGCAGTGAATCGCGATGGTTTCTGGGACTGACAGAGAAGGAACCTGTTCTCCCCATAAATGCTTTAGACTGAAGGGTTTGCAAACATTGTGATTGTGGCAGATTTAAACAAAAGAAGTAAAGCAGGCTAAACTGAAAGGGAGGCACCAGAAAAGCTGGCGCAACATTTTAGCTCCTGGTCCGGAATAAGACGATGGTATTTTTTTTTTTAATATTGTGAGGAAAAGGAAAATGTTTTTCAGTAAGTCTATGGATCTGCTTTAGGAGGCTTTTCTCTTGATCTAATTGAGCTGTTTGAAGTGTGCTTAAAAGTTCTCACCCAGCCTGTGTCAGCCACCTGCCTGCTACAAGCCGTGAGAAGTTAAGTGTCTCGGGCATTGTTAGGGGGAAGATTGTCAGGTATCTGGTGGCTGTCCATTCTGAACAAGGGTGTACGGATATGGAAAACGTGTGTGTTCACATTTGTCTTTGGGGTGTGGGGCTGCTTGATTATGCATGAGAGCACACACACACCTCCATCCAGATGGTGCCTACTCATAGTGGCAGTGCTACATGATTCATGTCAAACAGGCAAATAATACCAAAAGCAACGTAACTCTACCTTGCTGTCTTCTTCCAAGCTTTAGTGTTTTGTTTTTTGTAGCTACAGGGTATTACTATGTTGTCCAGGCTTGTCTAGAACTCCTGGACTCAAATGATTATCCTGCCTCTGCCTCCCAAAAATCTGGGATTACAGGAGTGAGCCACAGTGCAGTGCCTGGCTTTTGAACATGCTATTTCCTTGCTTGAAACAGCCTGGCCATTTACCATCACCACTGGCTTCATCTTCCAACCCCTTTGCCTGTTGCCTCACATTAGATGTCACCAATCTGGGAAGCCTTTCTCACCCCTCATCACGCCGAGGTGAGGGGTGCCTCCCATTCTCTCTTGGTTCCTTCATTTCCCATTCAAAACACTTAATGCGCCAACAGATTTTTTGATTGCATATCTGAATACATTCCCTAGTAGTCTGACATTCTTTGAGGGTTATATCATGTTCATGACAGAATTTAAAGCAATCTCCTGTGTATAGCAGATTGACAATAAAATTAGCTATGAAAACAAGTGAATAACTATGGTTTGGGGAGAAAGGCATTGTCTGAGCACCCATAAAGCTCATGACTTGTGGATTGTCAAGAATCACTTTCAGATAATTTCGATGACTCTGATTTTACACTTTCCAGTTTGCACATCTCATGATTTGTCTTTAATAGATGGTAGAAGTTCTAGCCCTTATAATTGGCCAGCACCTGGTAGAGGAAGGGCAGCAGAGAAGGGCTGGATTAGAACCAGCTCAGATGCTCCTATTCTGGTTAATGCTCAGGCTTGACAGGGGAGTAAGAATAGGAACTCAGCCTAGTTGGAGGAAAGCCTATATTGTGGTGAGTCTGAGTGACAAACCAGGGTGAAATGACAAGGAAATTTATTTCAATTTTTTATCCTACACCTGAAATGTAAACAAGCGCACATTAAACTTTTACTGGTTAGCCTTTTTAAAGTAATTATATACTCCACTATGTCCTTGTATTTGCATTCTTACCATTGTAGACTCTGTTATGGAAGGAGCCCCTGCTGCTGCTGCCTTTAGACCTCAGTCTCTTTTTGCCCTTGGCCTGTTTGTGAGTTTAGACTTGCAGCAAATTGTCTTTATGATTCTCTGTTCTATGGCATACTTTGCAAATTCATCTGTAATCAAATCTGTTTAGTGAAGGTCACAAAAGTTAAGTTGACATGAGACATGAGAGTAGAACCTGGGGGTCCTGATTTTCCTCCCCATTAAGAAACAGCACCCCCCAGCCCATCAGGGCAGGTTATAGTATTTCATGGCATCTTGTCTTATTGATTGAGTCATACATCTCTCATTCTGCAAAGTCAGGGTCCTAAAGTACTTTTGTGGAGTCACAAGGACTCTTCCTCATTAGCCATCTTTGACTTTGTCATTGATATTATTTTCTACTTCTGTTTCTGATAATTAAAACAACAAAAAAAGAGTAAAATGTCAGGGTGACCAGAGAGAATCTTTGATAGGACACCCAATGTCTTGCTTCTAGAGAAAGGTATGAAAATAAACTGTGTTTATTATGGGGCTGATGGTATGCTCTCTGAACTGAACCTTATATTTTACCATGAAATTTCTAATTCAGTTGCCTAAGCCTGCCCACCTGTCATTCTCATATGCCTAATACGATGTAAGATTTAATATATACAATCAGTCCTCTGTATGTATATTCACAGGTTCCGCATCCACAGAATCAACCAACCATGGATTCAAAAACCAACCAAACAAAGTAACAATATAACAACAAAAAAATATGAATTTTAAAACACAGTATAACAGCCATTTACATAGCAGTTACATTGTTTGAGGTATTATAATTAATCTAGAGATGATTTAAAGTACATGGGAGAGGGCTGGGTGAAGGGGCTCATGCCTGTAATCCCAGCACTTTGGGAAGCTGAGGCAGGGGGATCACCTGAGGTCAGGAGTTCAAGACCAGACTGGCCAACATGATGAAACTCCATCTCTACTAAAAGAAACAAAAAATTACTCAGGTCTGGTGGCACACGCCTGTAATCCCAACTACTCGGGAGGCTGAGGCATGAGAATCACTTCAATCAGGGAGGCGGAGGTTGCAGTGAGCCGAGATTGCATTAATACACTTCAAACTGGATGACAGAGTGAGACTCCATCTCAAAAAAATGAAGTACGTGGGAGGATGTGTACGTATTATATGCAAATACTGTGCCATTTCATATAAGGGACTTGAGCATCTCCAGATTTTGGTATCCACAGGAGTTCCTGGAATCAATCCCCTCGATGTATACAGAAGGAAGACTCTCTCTCTCTCTCCATATATATATATATATATATACATACACACACACATACATATACACATATATTTGTGTATATTTATAAACTGATATTTATTTTATTCAAATGTTTCAGTTGGCCCCAGGAAGAAAGATCCAATCTGATAATTTCTTGCTCTCTGTCCCCACCCAAATCTCTTCCTGAATTATAATCTGAATTGTAGTCCCTGTGTATTGTGGGAGGGACCTTAGGGAAGGTGATTGGATCATGGGGTGGTTCCCCCCCACTATTCTTGTGGTAGTGGGTGAGTTCTCACAAGATCTGATGGTTTTATAAGGGGCTCTTCCCACTTTGCTATGCAATTCCCTTCTTTACTGCTGCCATGTGAAGGCCTTTGCTTTCCCCTTACCTTCCACTATAAATATAAGTTTCCTGAGGCCTCCCCAGCCATGCAGAACTGTGAGTCAAATATGCCTTTTTTCCTTTATAAATTACCCAGTCTCAGGTATATCTTTATAGAAGTGTGAGGATGGATTAATATACTCTCTAAAAGTAAAATAATCACTCTTCAGAAGCAGGAAAAAACTGACTCAGTCAAGATGACTCATTTCTCAATTATATGATGATATAAACCTACACATGTCCTCTCCTGTATTTTAAATCATCTCCGGATTAGTTATAATTCCTAAAACACCGTAAATTCTTTGTAGATGCCTGTTATACTGTGTTTAAAATTTTGTTATGTGTTATATTTTTGTTTTTTGAATCAATGGTTTATATGAATATTCTCTCTCTACCATCTATCTATATTTACATGTGTATGTTTTTTCTTAGAACATAACCTAGATTTCTCTACAGTGTAAATCCCTTGCTTTCTGGTTTTCTGGCTAATAAAAGTTTCTTACTTCTATCTTGGTCTGAAATACCCCTCCATTTATTATGAAGAAAAAATCCTGAAGAATTTTTTTTTCTAGAAATAGTTTGCTGTCTTTCTCTACAACTCATTCTAACTTTTTTTTCTTTTAAACTCTCTAACATTCTTATTGTCTTCCAGCAATGTCTCTATGATCTTAGAAAAACTGCAGCCATACTTAGCCAGGATCATTTACATTTACCTGTATGGCTCTGTGTAGCTTACTTTTTATGCTAGGCAGGTTCCTGAATAGTTAGATAGGAATTGAATTCTTAGAAATCAAGCCATTGTTTAAGGATGTGGAAGAACTTACTATTTTAATGAACTTTATTATAAACCTTTTCTCTGAACAAATAATCACCCCTTACTGTGTCTTATCTCCTATGCAAATCCTGATTTTTCCCATTTAAGCTTTACTTAACACAGTGCTAACTTGTATAGTTATCTTTAAATAATGGTCATTCCCCAATCTTATAACTGAAAAGTAGGTAATTTTCATTTACTTTCTGGCTTCTACCTCCAGAATATCTCTTATCTCTATCTTTATTTTGGTAATTCTCTTGTAGGGACTCTAATAGCCCCTGAAAAATCATCATAACAGTGCTTCAATCTGAAACCATAACTGGCAGGCATGAATCCAGAGCATATACTAGGGAATGGAGTACCCAGACCCAAGTTAAGTGAACTGTTGATGACTTTTCTGAAAATCATAGCAAACCATGATTTTCTCACAAAACATAGAAGTGTCTGATTTTGGCATTTCATTCTCAAACATACTCAGATACGCTTTTCTTCTTCCTCTCCCACTCTGGGTTTTTATCTTCATATAAATCAGAAATGGGTCATCTTGCCTTTGAGTCATTTATGAAAAGTTTTTCTTTTCTAGCTCTGAAGAGTAATTATTTTGCTTTTAGAGAGGATCTTTCTTTCTGGGGTCAGTTGAAACATCTGAATAAAATAAATATCAATCAATTGAATGTGGCTGTGAAACTTGTCTTTTTACCATTAAATCTATATTTGAAAAATGTGCTCCTGTTTTATAGATTTTCTTTCAGCGTATCAGCATGTACTGATTCCAACCAGAGAACTAAATCTTAATATTCTGCCCCAAACGAAGTGCTGTTTTCCAGCCCGTGCCAAAGCAGAAAATGCCAGTAACGGAATTTCCAATCCAACTTTCTTATACCAGTGAACTTATCCATTTCAAAAAAGCATCAAAGTGCTCCCAGTAAGTGAATGTTTTGCCTAGAGAATTTTGGGCTTGAGTCATCCACCCCTCTGACTGAAATCTGCAAGTCCACTCACCCAGGAGATCTGAGAATGAATCTACATGTAAAAACCAGCTTTACTACTGGGAACCTGAAAGTTCAGCTAGTGGTGGATGGAAAACAAAGAATAGAATGTGTTCCTATGATCCTTGCTTTTGTGAGTGGTCAGATGTTTTGTACCTCTGCTGTATTCCTTGGCTAAGGGTTCACTTGAAATGTACCCTCTGACGGCTGTGGCCTTGTTGGAATATCAGATTAATCGTTACTCCTCATGCTCCAGGGTCTAGCTTCACCTTCAGAACCAGGTGAGCTTGGTCCCCACAAAGTCCTGCTGGTACTTAAGCCTTCCGTTTCAAGAGGGCATTTGGGTTCACCACACCTCTCCAAGCAGTGTGATTAATTGCAGCTCTGTGCCAATTAGTTTTCTTCAGGAGCGCTCTCCTGCTCTCAGATTAGCAGTGTATTCAGATGGAAAGCAAATAAAGGCAGTTGTAAAATGAGGACATAAGAGAGATGCAACATGTTTGCTCTCCATGGGTGCATTGATGTCAGAGCAACTAAGGGGAAATAAGACCACCTTGGTACTTTCATCATCGTCCTGATGATGGTCCTGTCTTGGAGAAAAGCCCAAAGAGAAGCAGGGGCATTGTCTAATCATTGATAGGTCTCCTAATATTATTGAGAAGAACAAACAAAATTAATGGTGATATTATATCTGCTGAAATTATTATAAATTCTTCCTGCAATTTTAATCAGCTCTGCTCTTTTTCTCCTCCTGTTTTAATCCCAAACATACCCGTATGTTTGTATCAGCAATTTCAAAATTCTGTGAAGTATTTGGCATCATTCATCTAGTTTCAAAATCGGTACAGCATGGTGCAGTGGGAAGAATGCTAGCCTAGAAGTTAGGACTCCTGAATTCCTTCCTAGGTCTGCCACTGAGCTGTAGTATATCCCTGGACATGACCTTTCAGGAGCTTGGTTTCTTCTTAGGTGAGATGAAGGATTAAAATTCAACAGTTTCTTAAATCACTCCCAACGTTTCAGATACTATTAAGTTTAGGATCCCATGGAGAGGCCTATCGTGTGAGAGACCACCCTATCATGAAAAGGTGAATAATCAGATGAAAGCGAGAGAAGCCAGATTATTTTTTTTCTGTTCTCAGCTCGCAAAGCTATTTTAAGCCTTTGGACAATGTACATTTTTTTCTCCATTAAATATACATTATCCGTTAAAACAGAGTGTGTTGTGAACTGATCATAAGGGAAATGGCTAGTTTGTTTGTTTTTACACAAGTAAGTCCTATGGAATAAAATAAAATTATCTTCCTGGAGCAAGTTTAAGAGATTGTTTTCATTTTTGATCAGCAGGTTGATTTCTAACTCCCTCTTATTCCATATATATATATATATATATATATGGAATTTATATATATATATGGAATTTATATATATAAATTTTTTTTTTGGCTCCCTGTTTTTGCTTTGCATTGCTGTAAAGAAACATGTGAGACTGAGTAATTAAGAAAAGGGGCTTATTGGGCTCATAATTTTGTAGGCTGTGCCAAAAGCATGGTACCAACATCTCCTTCTGGTGAAGCCCCTGGGAAGCTTTCACTCATGGCAGAAGGGGAAGGAGAGCTGCGGGTAGAGATCTCATAGAGAGAGAGGGAGAGCAAGAGAGAGGATAGAAAGTGCCAGGCTATTTTTAACAATCAGAGCTGATGAAAACGAATAGAACAAGAACTCATTCATTACCTCGAGGAAGGCACGAAGCCATTCATGAGGAATTTGCCCCATGACCAAATACCTCCCACTAGGCCCTACCTCCAACATTGGCGATCACATTTCAACACGAGATCTGAATGGGACAAATATCCAAACTATTAAATTCCTAAAGGACAAAAAAGGGTGAACTACACAGGGATACTGTATCTCCAAACAAATGCTCAGCTAGGTGAAGGACATGTCCAACAGCGTCAGAAATTGAAAGAGAACCAGAGACAATGAGGCCCAGTAGAAAGTAAACTGATTATACACACTCAGCATTGCAAGAAACCTCATCGAGACTATCGTCCAACCACACAGGCATTAGTCAAAACACTTTTTACCTCCCAAGATTTGGCTTTCTAGCAGTTTTTAGCCAAGCTACAACTGCCCAGAGAAGTCATTTAAACTTCAAGAGACTCAGCTTTCTTATCTATGGAAGACAGAACTTGGACAAAATCATCTTGAATTCTTGTTTGCCTTAATTTTCTCTTATTCTACTAAACATCTCCAGTATTACAGAAACCTGCACTTAGAGGCAAAGACATTGCAGGGGGTGGGAGACAAAGGCAGTATACAGGGTACTAAGATATATTTTTTTTTTTTTTTTTTTTGAGATGGAGTTTAGCTCTTGTTACCCAGGCTGGAGTGCAATGGCGCAATCTCGGCTCACTGCAACCTCCGCTTCCTGGGTTCAGGCAATTCTCCTGCCCCAGCCTCCTGAGTCACTGGGATTAAAGGCACACGCCACCATGCCCAGCTAATTTTTTGTATTTTTAGTAGAGACGGGGTTTCACCATGTTGACCAGGATGGTCTCGATCTCTTGACCTCGTGATCTACCCGCCTCGGCCTCCCACAGTGCTGGGATTACAGGCTTGAGCCACCGCGCCCGGCCTGATTTTTTTTTTAGATAGTTGTAGGATCAAGTGTTTTGAGGTTTGGCAAACATCTGGTAGCTTCAATTCTCCTTGACAGTAACAAGTGAAGGAGGCCAGTTTTCTCTTTCAAGTCAGAACTTCTGGTTACAACTGGTTAGTAAACATATTTTCTAATAAGTGTCTAAGGCTTAAGAAGATCAACTGCTGATACCCAGGAATAGCCAAAGAACCCTTCTTTATTATTGACATTGAACACTTTGATAGACCTGTCTTTTACTATTCTTATTCTTTCTCTGCTGTTTTTACAAGAAAAAAAAAAAGACCAATGAAATGTAAACCTTGTTTCCTTCAATTATGGGTCCTAGGATTATTCAGAGTAAATAAAAAAAAGATGCCTTACATATACTTCTATAAAATCTTTGATTTAGAGCAATTAAAAGAAGCTATCTACTTTCAGTCTTATCAAGGAACGCAAATTTCTCCTAGAAGCCTTTTTTCTACTTCTAATGACATTTGCTTTATTATGTGACATTCAAAGGAAAAACTTGAAGTCATATTTCTAGTATTTAATTTGAGAAATAATTAAGACTGTTACTTCAAAGCAAATATCTGATATTCCTGAAATAAGTTTTATACCCACGCTTGGTAATAAAGTTATCATAAGAATAATAAGGATAATTCTCAGGATGGAATAGAATGTCTTGAGGAAACACACATAAACAATTCCTTTCATGGAAGAAAGAAAATCTGTGCTGTTTATCTGACAATGGTAAGTCAGATCAAAATATATTTGTATGACATTAGAATGGGGTCACGTGGGAAGACAAGATCTGTATGTCTGAATATTTTTAGCCTCTGAATTTGACGTACGAATAGGATCAGGAAAATGAATTCTGTGTTGCATGCATGGCTAAGATGCATATTAGAACTCAGGCAAGACGATTCCTGTAGTTGGTCTACTGGGAAATTACCCTCTGCCTACAGCTTTCAAATATATATATATATATGTGTACATGTGTGTACATTTCCAACTGAGTACATCAGCACCCAAAATACACTTGTCCAAGGTCAAAAAGGCAAACAGTTATTAATAGGGCAAAAGTGGGATTATACTCAACCGTAGCATAATCCGTCTCATTAGAAAGAAGCATGATGAGCTAATTAAGACCCAGTGAGAGTTAGAAAGTCTGAGAATATTAATCTCCAGAAATGGAGTGGTAACTAATTAAAAGAAGGATCCAGAACCTCCTAATTCAAATATTGGTTATATCCCCAGAGATTTAAAAATACGACAGTTCTTATTTCTAATTCAAAGGCCTAGAGTGTAAGTTCAGATAACCTTTTTTTTTTTAAAGCCTCTCTGAGAAATAACACAGCTGTTTGGCCTGAGGTACTCTCTTTAAAGGAAAGAAGTTATAAAGACAAGAAGAAAAAAGTAGAGGAGAAAAATAAGGAGAAAAAAATATTCACACAGTATATGACTAAAAAAATTATTTCACAAACAACAAGGGGAATCTTGAAACAAAATAGATTTGTTTTAAAATGCAAAGAAAGCGCCTTACCTGTAATGAATCTCCCGGTCCTCTTCTGTTGATTGAGTTTACGTCCTCCCATTTCTGCTCACTTTGACCAGCTTCTACCAAGCAAAAGAGCTTCATGGAGGCTGTGCACACACATTCTCTTCTGGGTTATCATGATGCTGACAAAGGGCACCTACCACGAAATAGAACACAAAGATTTCTGTGAGTGTGCTTGCAAAACCCTGACTGGCTGCCAGGCGGCACCACTGCTCAGTAGCCTTGGGTTTACATGTGCCCACGCCCACCATGGTCACTGAGGGTGACCTGAGGATGGATTCACTTCATAACCGTTCTCTGTAATTATGTGAATAACAAGCAAACTCTATCCAATAGAGAAAAAGAACATGTTTTATTTATTTATGTATTTATTTAGAGACAGAGTTTTGCTCGTTGCCCAGGCTGGAGTGCAATGGCACGATCTCAGCTCACAGCAACCTCCACCTCCCAGGTTCAAGCAATTCTCCTACTTCAGCCTCCCTAATAGCTGGGACTACAGGTGCATGTCTCCAGGCCCAGCTAATTTTCGTGTTTTTAGTAGAGACTGGGTTTCACCATGTTGACTGACTGGGATGGTCTCAATCTCCTGACCTCGTGATCCGCCCGCCTTGGCCTCCCAAAGTGCACCACGCACCCGGCGATGTTTTATTACTATGTAAAGTGACGATGAGGAAGGCGACAGAGGAGTTGAGATGGCCAAGAGAAACAAGAGAGAACACTCTGGAGATGTAATAGAACAGTGACAGATGATGCAAAAAGAGATTTAATATATTTGTATATATTTAATATTTGTCTTCTGTTGTTGTTGACTTTAGCTTTTGAGTCAGTAGGAAGCATTTGTCATCCGATGTCTCCTTTTCCTCTGGCTTTCTGTGTTATCGGATGAGGAAGCAGCAAACTTAAAGCTCAGTTCAACACAATTATCCTTCACCAAAGCTGGGAATGAAGAATGTTGTTCCCTCAAATATGACACAAATTGTTTGTGCAATAGAGAACTGCATTCTACTGTTTTCCAAATATCTGCTGTACTCCGAAAACTTTCTCCTTAGACCATAGCTGTCTGAGCAACAGTAGGTGGATTTCTTTGAAATCTTACCTTCTATAGAAATGGATCTCACTAGAAATAGTGTCAATTGAGCAATAACGTCCAGTTGTGAATCAAATAATTTATATTTTGATTACGTGTATTAAGAAACTAAATCTACTCATATACGAAAGGAAAATCCTTTAACTTTTCATGCGTTCTGGCTAAAAGCCGGAACTAAAAGGAAGATAATGTCTTATCAGACATTTTTGGTGCCTTTGAAGCTATAAACTTGAAACTTAGCTTATTCCTGACCCTGCACTTGACGTAAGGGTATGTTTGTAGCAGTCACTCTTGGGTGACTATAAATTCACAGAGTCAAGAATTTGCATCATGAATTAATTTGTGTAAAATGTCTAGGGGAATGCTGATTTTATATTGGAAACAAGATTAGGGGGAAACCTCAAAACTGCCTTTAAGGAGTTCTGTATCTCAGCACATTGTAACTCTTAACTTCTGCCATACTCTAGAGGAATCATTCTAGGTGACTTCTTAAGACAATATTCGAAAAATTGCTAGCACTACGGAATCAACCAGGTACTGGCAGTATATTCCTTGTAAGAAAATCAGTGTATTAACTCTTTCAAATAAGTGATTGAATTAGGTTTGCACAAAATCTGATTTACGAAATGCTGCACTCGCATGTTCAAGTAGTTAGGAAGTGTTTCTAAGCAGATGTTGTCCTGAAGAACGAAGGGTGCTTGAAACGTAAAGATATTATACAATGGCTTATCTGTGCCTATGACCCACCCAAAGCTTTCAGAAATTTCCTGGTTTCACTTTTTTTTTTTTTTCCAATTTTATGAATTTTTAAGAAAAGGCAAAATTGCCAATGAGCAAAATGTGAATTCTCTGATGTTGGCAACGCTGAGTTCTGATGTCCACCAGTTATTAACTCTATTTTCTTATCAATTTATTTGGCCTCTCCAAGTCTTTATTGTTTGTGAAAGGAAGATCTAATAATAGAACTGGCCTTGTAGCATTGTTGTGAGGATTACATGTGCTAACCCATGGTTATTGGTTTAGTGCAGTGCCTGACCCAAAGAAAAAGCCACTAAATTATAGAGGCTATTTTTCATCTTCTCATTATTACTGTTACTTAAGAGAGAGAGATGCAAAATGATGGTATCATGCAAACATTTTCATGGAGAGTTTAATAAACACCTCTGTTTTTTCTTTTCTTCAATTTTTTTTTTAATTATACTTTAAGTTCTGGGATACATAAGCAGAACATGCAGGTTTGTTACGTAGGTATACACGTGCCATGGTGGTTTGCTGCACCCATCAACCCGTCATCTACATTAGGTATTTCTCCTAATGCTATTCCTCCCCAGCCCCCAACAAGCCCCAGTGTGTGATGTTCCCCTCCCTGTGTCCATGTGTTCTCATTGTTCAAGTCCCCCTTATGAGTGAGAACATGGGGTGTTTGGTTTTCTATTCTTGTATTAGTTTGCTGAGAATGATGGTTCCCAGCTTCATCCATGTCTCTGCAAAGGATATAAACTCATCTTTTTTTTGGCTGCATAGTATTCTAAGGTGTATATATGCCACATTTTCTTTATCCAGTCTATGATTGATGGGCATTTTGGTTGGTTCATGTCTTTGCTATTGTGAATAGTGCTGCAATAAACATATGTGTACACGTGTCTTTATAGTAGAATGATGTATAATCCTTTTGGTATACACCCAGTAATGGGATTGCCAGGTCAATTGTTTTTAAAGATAGGTTGCATAAAACTGACTAATGCCATTCATGGTGATGGTGAGTTTCAAGGGCAGATAACTATCTTAGTCCATTGGGCTGTTATAACAAAACGCCATAAAGTTAGATACCTTATAAACAATAGAAGTATATCTGTCACAGACCTAGACACTGGGAAGTCTGAGATCAAGACACTTGCAGATTTGATGTCTGCTAAGAGCTTGCTTCCTGGTCCATAGATGGCCCCTTCCAGCTATGTCCTTACATGATAGAAGGGACAAGGGGTCTCTCTGGGACCACTTTTTCAAGAGAACTAATCCCACTTATGAGGGCTCTGCCATCATGACTTGATCACTTCCCTAAAGCTTCACTTCCTGATACCATTACACTGGTGATTTGGTTTCAATATATAAACGTGGGTGGCAGGGTGGGGCACAACCATTCAGACCATAGCAGTGACAGTTAGGAGGAAGCAAATTTGGAATCCTTATTTCCATGTAAAGTCTTCATTTGCCTTAAACAATTTATTTAACTTTATTGTGCTTTATCTGAAAATGAATAAATAACATTTAGCTGCACACAGGCAGGGCATGTTATTTCTAAAGTAAAAATTAACTCTTTTGTAAACATGGTATTGTTTAACAGTAGTTCACCCATTCCAATGATACTTAGCTTTTTTACTTATGGAAAGAAATTCTCAGGTTACTCTTTCTTTCTTTTGGTGGGGGGGGTGGGTATTATGGTCTTATCCTCAGTCCTCAAAACACTGTTGAACAGGGAACATCTCCCCTCATTTTCAACCTTATTTCTTGAGTCCCAATGGCAGCCATGTTTATAATCTGTTTTCATCTAAGTAAAGCTGAGGGAAGGGAAGTGGAATCCACTGAGAAAAAGATTTTCCCCAAAGAGTGACTCAGCCTTTGAAAAGAAAATCAGCTATATGAAAGGGGAAGAACATTTAATCCTTCAGAGCAATAATTGCATTGCAAATATTAGCTCAGCTGATAAGGAGTGGAGAACCAAGAGAATGAGGGAGCGGTTACATTGTTTTATCTTGTTTGATGCCTTTATTCGGTGCTCCGGCATGGGGGCCTAGGGAGGGAATTCACTGCAGCTGCATTTAAGGTCACCTAATCAACGATGCTGCTTTCTTACTTTTCTTATAGACTATTCCTTCATTTTTTTTGTTTTCTGAACTTTAAGCAAGGAGACTGCCAGTCATAGAGCATTTCCTTATACACTTCCATGTTACTGTTATGCAGAGGAATCTGAATGGCAGGCTGATGGCCAGGCTGCTCTGGAGGAAAGTAATTAGCTATGTGACTTTATCTAAGCCAACAAAATGGGATTAAAAAACATGCAAAACCATGCACCTCTATAGACCTGTTCTCAAGGCAGTGTTTACCCTAGTGTATCTGCTAATTTCTTTCAAGTCTGAAAAACTGTTTTCTTTGACATTTTTGGATGCTGTGATCTGAACCCTGATATTACTTTGTTCTCCTTTATGATACTAAAATTTTGATTTTAGAAAAATTAAATCTGCTTTAAATGTGTCTGGCCCCCCTTTTACCTCTTCTTCCAACATTAACACAGACATGCGTGCACATCCATACACACCACACAACTACAAGTCATTTCAGATGAATGATCTTACCTAATTCTTCTTAGTGTTTCCATTTTATTATTTGTCAAATTGCTTTGCCCTGCTGACATTTAGTCAGACTTGCATAAAATACAAGATTGTTTCTAGCTGGATAAGCAGCTCAGCTATCAGATCGTGTTGCCGATGTATACAGTAGAAGGAAGAAGAAAAGGCCAATGGTTGAGTATAATAAGTAGAAATGTCCTGAAGCAATTCACCTGTAGCCTCTCCAAATCTTGCAGACTGCCTTTATACAAAACTTGGGTTCACATTACCTTCAGACATTCTCCCAATTCCCTTTCAACAGAACAACTTTTCTTTCCTTTTTCCCTGAACATTTACTGTATTCCACGTGCAACAGTGTACCTTTTACATTCTTTTGGCTCATGTAGTCTTGTAATGACACTTTCCTGTGTAGTAATATCTCATTTATGGGAACTTCTGTGACACTGTTAGAGGAGAGGTACAATGGATATATGCCTAGCAATGCCTTCACCATGCTCTAGTATAGTAGATTGCTCATTTATTTGCTACTTTCCTGATCACCCATCTCTCGTTCACTGTAAAATCTTTAACCTATCACGTAGTGCCAGGCAAATCAATGGTACTCATTCAGTATTGACCATATGGATGAATCCTTGCTTATGAAATATGAGAGCTGTGTTCTGGGTCATTCTGTCCGGGAATTCATCCTCTGTGGCAGTGTGAGACCTTATGTTTAACAGAACCATTAAGGAAGGAGAAGGAATCTTCTGCTACCTTTTACACCTTTTTTGTTTTCAAAAAGTTCTGTAAGCTTCAAGTATTACATAAAACAGTTCTTATATATTCATACAGTTTGATTTGAACAATAACTACACCAACAAGGTACAGGGACATGTAAAGATGTTTTCAGTATCATGTTAAGTAGGACAAAAAATGGGTTTTAAACATCAAATATAGAATCAATTTTTTAATATATAGATGCATCCAGGAATATGTTGTTTATTGTCATTTAACCAGTCCCCTATTGTTGAATACTCGACGTTTCTAATGTTTTCTTAGATATATAGTTATATATATATAAAGAAAACTTTTATATATATATAAAAATATATATCTTTATGTATATAAAGAAAACCTTTTATCTAAACAAAATAGACAAGTACACAGAGAAGTTACACTAGGATATTTGGTACAGGCTAAAAAAAAATACATACATATACATATTATATATATGTATATGTATGTAAACACACACGTATATGAATGTAAATACACACATGTATATGCATGTAAATACACACACGTACACACATGTATGTAAATACATGCACATATGTATATGCATGTATGTAAATACACACACTATATATGTATATGTATGTATTTTTTTAGCCTGCGCTAAATATCCTAGTGTAACTTCTCTGTGTGTTTGTCTAACTATTTTGTTTAGATAAAAGGTTTCATATGGTGTCCACTTCATGCCATTGTTTGATATGATTTCCCTCTCTACCTCTGGGCATGAGTTTTTCTCTGAGGGAAATGGCTGCCACTCTATCTAGTGGCTGAAGTAATATGACTTCATGTCATGTGTCTAATGATTCATGCAAAGGTTGCCTGCGTCTTATGTATCAGTGAGTTATCTGACACCCCAATAGGTACTTTTTTTTCCCCCAGAAAGCTTGTTCCTGAGCTCAATTTCCATGATCAGATGGTGGCAAGGGCCAAGTCTTCTCTCATAAAGAGAAATCACATTGATTCTGCTACATATGACCACTGGGCAGAGGGCCTTGTCATCACTGCATTCTGGGGAATTGGGATCAATTTTAAAAGGTGAAGCTGCTTGCTGGCTTCCTTACTGGTAGTTTTAAATGTGTAATCTCCCAACGATTTCAGCCCTGGCAAAGCTGATCCTCTGTAAAACCTTTAGGTTAGAATATATATGAATTTATTTGTGCTGACGTCAAACATCTGAGTATTTACCATGTTATTGGCTGATCTTAAAGGCAAGCTACAAAGGACCAGTAGGGGTTAGCAGGCAGGCAGGAAGAAGAAGTCTGCTGGTAGACATTGCCACATGCACAGAATATAGTGGTGAACCTACACGGTGCATTTGGAATCGCAGGTAGTCTGGCTTTGCTGAAAGTGGGTTTGCAAGCTGAGTAACAAGAAATAAGGCTGAATAGCATCCCAGGAAGTGGTAGATCACAGAGACCCCTGCATCACCATGGCACTTATCACACTACTTGCTCACTTGTTTTTTGGTTTATTTCCTGATGAGCTTTGAGCCAGAACTTTAATGCAAATTCTTCTTCTCATCTGTAAAAATGACTACAATGGCTTCCCATTGCTCTTAGAGAAGACTAAATCCTTAATATGTCTACAAGGTCTAGTACAACCTGTCCCCTGCCTCTGTAGTCTTATTCCTCACCAGGTCTGTCTGCTTCCTCCCAGCCCTACTGGACCCATTCTCTGGGCTTCAATATTACAGAACTTATTTTAATCTCACTAACGGGAAATGTCGCTGCCTCCCGACAAAGGGCTTTTGCATATGCTGTTTATACGAAATCTTCTTTTCTTCCTGCCACTCTTGCCAATTAATGTTCTTATTTCTCAGCTCTCAGCTTACTTGTACTCAAAGAAAGCTTCCCTGAGTTCCCTATGTCAAATTTTTCACTTTTTGCTCTCCTAACCTCATGCACTTCTCTTTTACGGTACTATATAAGAGGGATAACTGTCAGTGATACATTTGTGTAATTGATGAATGTTCTTTTCTTCTTAATAAGTGGCATCATCATCTACACCATCATTATTAAATCAGCCAACATCAGCTGGGGTAACCGTATGTTCTACACTGTTCTAAGCACATTATATGTATTAACTCACTTAACCCCCACAACAGTCCCTATTAAACAGATAACACTTAGAGATAAAAAAGTAAGTCACCCAAAGTGACACAGCTAATAGATGATGAACTTCGAATTAAAACTCATGCAGACTGGATTGGGAATCTGTTCTCTTTTATCTTTGCTGATGGTTAGGTTACAGACCTAACATATAGTAGTTGCTCAATAAATATTTGTTGAAAGTATAAATGAATAAATTAGTTAACAAATACTTTATATGTGTCCAGCTCTTAACTGGGGGTAATTGGGTATGTAGATACAGAAGAACCATGGTAGACTCTTCACTGCAGAAATGTGTTCCAGAGAATTAGGGAAAGAGAAACCCCAGAATAACTATGTGATTCATGATGGAAATCTTTCAAGTAGAAGAAAATTGTAAAATGTTAACCAAAAATATTAGTTGTTTGGTTTATGTGTTGATCACTGTGATCTTTCCCAATATTTACTGGGGTTCATTGAGTGTAATCCCACAGGTGCATGTATATGATCTGGCATGATAATGCTGTATTTGCTCGGCATTTCCTGTACCTGAAATATCCCTTGAAAACTGAAATAGAAAGAGCAGGACAGTGGTAATATCATCCAGCACTCTGCCAGGCTTAAAGCAACCTTGCTTACCCAAAAGCAAATTATTTCCCTCTCATTTCTATATAATAAGTACTTTACAGCTTTGTATTTTCACGCATTGAGATTTCCCTATGAGTCTGAGAAGATCTACAGGAATAAAAGAGAGAAGAACAATGATTAAACTAGTTCTAGGACTTTAGACATTGGATTGTATTCAGAAACTCACAGTCAGATTCAACTGCCTTCCCATTCATTACCAGACTCTGAAAAAGGACATTGTACTGGCCTTCACATATGCTTTGCTATCTGGTAGAAATATGTGCTCAAAAGATTATTACTTTTTGTGGAAATAGTAGAATCCACATGTGCAGATTCTAGTATTTCATTATCAATTGCATTCAGGCAGTGCTAAGTAGAAGATTGACGATGAAATTTTATTAGATAATCTTTGCTCTCTGTATTTTTTATATGACAAATGGGGGCAAATAGGTGAGATAAGCAATTAGTGAAACTCTAGAAGGGATAGATTTTATGTCGTACTATTGAAAGGGACAGGAAGTGGATTAACTATGATATATATATTAATATATATATATATATTATATAGTGTATGTGTGTGTATAAAACAAGTTAGTTTGCTTTTCCCACCACTGAAACTGATAAATGGAGTGGTGATGTTCTCTACTCCAGGATTTACTAGTAAAGAAGAAATATATAAAAGAGCAAGGCAGTATTGACCTGGGGTGATACTATGGTATTTATTAATACCATACCATAATTCTATGATCTATTAATGTCACAACCAACTACATTTAGCTGGCTTTTACCTACAAATGTGCATAGTGCTGTTTTGTATTAAATATCACCAGAAGATATTTGTTATACCAAAACAGTGAGATTAATGTTTATATATTCTGGTACTCATGCTAGAGTTGAATGAGGTTCTGACTCTAGGGATTACTCTAGGTATCCTGGAATACCTCCACATCTTCACCAAACCCAGAATCGTGTCACATAGGCATTATTATTTGCAGTCATCTAATTTCAAGTTAGGGTAGTAGGATATGGATTGGGGGTGATTCTTAGTGCCAGAGAAAGATTAAATTATTCATAGGGAAATATATTCAGCAGAAGATGGATAAGACAAATCAAGTGCCTGGACTCTAGAGGATTGGGCTCTAACTTAAAAAAAAAAAAACAAAAAAACAGAAGCAGAATCCAGTAGGAATTCAGAGTAAGCCAATGTTACATTTCTGCTAGACTTCAGAGGTAGAGTTCTACATGCTCACTTTACCACCCTAGGTCAGGATGGGGGAGCGGAGGGGTGGGGGGCTATACATGAAGGGATAGAACTCGGAGACCAAGCACTCATTCTGGCCAACTCTGTAGAGGATTCTCATGTTATGAGTTGACATAGAAAGGCTACGATTGAAGCTTCTGCCTGATGTGGGGCATCTTGGTTGTAGACCTATAATAGGCACAGATTAAATTATTTCCAGACTCTACTTGATAGTTGGTAAGGATCAAACAATACCCTCACATAACTTGCTCTAGAACTGGCTGTGCTATGGCATCAGTGTAGCCCCATGGCCTAGCATAGAGCTAACACAGAGTAGGTGCTTCAGAAATAACCAAGGAAGGAATGAGCGAGTGAAGGAATGAGTATGAGTAGATGAATAACCAAAATTACTGGAAACATATGGGGTGGGAGTATGGCAGTCGAAGGCTGACATCATCCTTCAAGGACCAGATCAAAATGCCACATGTCTACTACAGTTTTCTCTGAGTTAATTACTTCTCTCCTCTGTTACTATGGTGATTTATTTATTCTGCTTCGATAGCACTTATCAATCATTTTGTAGTTCTATTTTATGATTTCTCTCTTCCTCTTAGACTATGAAATCCTTGATGGTAGAATCGTTGATTTGTACCTACATTACTGCAGATTCTATCTCGCAAGGGCTGGGCTCCCAGTAAATATTGACCAAACTGAGGCTGTAAAGATTCCAGTGCACCGAGATGGCTTATGACCATGCTTCATTTATCTACATAAGGCCATAAGGCTCTGTGATAACATGGCAGTCAAATAACAAAACTCTCCAAAGTCAGGATTTTCTTCTTCCATTCCTTCAGGTTCCCTCCCCTGTGGGCATGGTTACCTCACCCTTTACCTCCTGGAAATTATATATTGGAGGTTGTCAATGTGTGCTGTTCTGTATTGCCCCATAGTTAATGCAGAGGAATGAGCTCTCTATAGAACTATGCAGTGTCAAAGACCCCCTGCATTGACATAGATGCTAGTACCCCACTGTTAGGTAACTGAGAAGACAAACAATGTGGCTGCAGGCTAAAAGGGATGGAGCAGGCAAAGAATGAAGGGCATGAAGGAGAGAGCTTGTCTTTTTTTCCCCCAATGTACTGGGAAGCCCAGGAGTGGCATCACTTTGTACTCCAGCAGTGACATTTTAATTTATAAGCCAAGAATGCACTGATCGCCAACTGCAAAAATTGATTTGGTTGTTCATCTGATTCAACCCATGTCAGAGTTTGAAAGTAATTATGATGGTGGGGCTGATAGGCAGGCAATTACATTTTTGTTCTCTTGCTTTCTGGTTCCTTCTCCCTCTCTTTCCCTTCCCACAGCTCCACCTACAAGGTTGTTCTTGACAGGAAGGCCATGTAAGCAGGAGACAGGAGGGTCATCTTTGGAGATATGGTATATGGACTCTTGTGGCAGGGGCTATAATAAATAATAGTATGGCTAGTTCTGTGTCTTAATCTAATTTTTATTGGCGTCTTATTAACTCTAACCAGATAAAAGATGCAAACTATTTTGTCTCCATCTTTAAAGTACAAAATAGGAACAGCACACGGCCTGTAAGGCAGTTTCTGTATCTGACTTGAATTTGAGTTGCCTTTCCAACATGTGTAGATGCAGTGTGTCTTTCTAAAAAGGTTTGCCGTAAATCATACTACAAACAGGAGCCTGGGATAGGGAGAGATTTAGGCAAAGCTGAAATCCATCTGAGTTGGGGAGCAGAGTCCATGGGAGGCTGAAAATATGTTTCAAATTGTAGTGTGAGAAATTGAACAGAGTATTGGAATTTCTTTAAAAAAAAAGATTACTTTGCTAAAAGTAATACCTGGCATGTAAACCTAAAGTAATATTGAAGATGAAGTTGAAAAGTATATCACAAGGCAAAAATTACTTTTTAGAGTGATGAAGAGATGGATGGATGTGAATTTTTTGATCTATTTATTTTGAAGGTTATTTATTTACTTACAAACACTGGAAAATTCAATGTTTTTCACCCAGCAAAATGGCTGTTCTGGTCCAAAGCCAGTAAAATAAGAATTTTGTGGGTGGGGAGTCTACTCAGTTAGTACTGCAAATACTGAGATATATAAATTATTTTAACTTATTTATTTTATTGACAATAAACAAATAACTCTAACAGGCTCCACACCAAGGTTGACAGAATTCAGAAACACACCTCTCCTCCTAGGAAACTTATGGTTTAACAATTTACTATAGCTATCTCAAGATTTTACAAAAAATAAAATAACTTCTCTCAAAAACTACCCATACCCTAGATCTAGGCTTTTCTACACACTTTCTACTGACTGCCCCAGTTCACTTTGGGACATATACCCTTTAACCAGTAAGCACGTGCATGCAGTCAGTGTGTCAGATGGATTTGGTCCAATTTATATAAGATTGGCAGCATAAGCTGGGCGTGGTGACTCACACCTGTAATCCCAGCACTTTGGGAGGCCGAGATAGGCGGATCACGAAGTCAGGAGTTCGAGACCACCCTGGCCAGCATGGTGAAACCCTGCCTCTACTAAAAATACAAACAATGAGCCGGGCATGGTGGTACGCATCTGTAATCTCAGCTACTCGGGAGGCTGAGGCAGGAGAATCACTTGAACCTAGCAGGCAGAGGTTGCAGTGAGCCAAGATGGTGCCACTGCACTCCAGCCTGGGCAACAGACTGAGACTCTGTCAGAAAAAAAAAAAAAAAAAAGATTGGCAGCATGGAACATGATGTTGGCTTGAGGTTCTGCTACCTTGCAGTGACTATCAGGGAATACAGTAGGTAAACCTGGAAAATGTTTCCACTTCCATTTATTTTATTCACATTAAGTAATGGAGTACAATTTTGTTTTTTTTTTTTTTTTTAAACCTCCAAACCTCCTATATAGCCCCCTTTTAAAATAAGGTTAGGGGAAGAGGCTTAAAAAATATGGCAATATTGACTCCCAATTCTCTTCAGTCTTGAAATGTTCATGTTACCTTTAAATTTGTTCAGGGTTTAAAGCTTCTTTTAGGAACTGCTTGGCCTTCTTCTACCTCTCACTGAAACATAGCGGTTAAGAGGAATACCGGCATCTCACAGATTTGGGTCAGAATTGTAGCTTTGCCACTCATTACCTTTGTGTAATCAAGCTCTCTGAACCTCAGTCTCTTCTTCTGCAAAATAGAAATGGTGACATATTTGCTAAGTCTTTTGGCAGGATTAAATGGATTAGAATGCACAAATTACTCAGCATAGTGCTTGGCACATAGTAAATGCTGAATTAATGGCAATCAATTGCTATTGATTTGTTGCTGAGGTTGCTTTAAATAAGTTTGTCCTTATTTCTGTGTAATCTTTACCTCATCTTCAGATCTTTGGAAGTCTCAGTTTCTTTTGTTTGGGCTTTAGGGATTTTGTTTAAAACTGCTTACTCTCTGCTGCCATGTCCTCCACCACTGTAGCAGATGATCAAAAAACTTTTCCCTGTGGATACGGAGTATCTCTTAGACTTATGTCTCTAGCTCACTGGGGACTATCTCTACCTCATCCCATCAACTCTGTGACCATGAATTTTCAAGGAATTTTCCTCATGATACTCATTTATCATTCTTGCAGTTTTCTGTCTCATCTTGAGCTTTTGGTCAAGAGTAGACCAGAGTATCCATTTCTTAACTCCTTAATAAGGCAACACCATGTGCAATGTGCATGGAGACAGTTGAGACGCCTCTGTAATTTTATTTTTTGACACTGAGTCTTGCTCTGTTTGTCGCCCAGGCTGGAGTGCAGTGGCACAATCTCAGCTCACTGCAACCTCCGCCTCCTGGGCTCAAGCGGTTCTCTTCCTTCAGCCTCCCAAAGTGCTGGGATTACAGGTGTGAGCCACCACGCCCAGCCTCCTCTGTAATTTAAATGTTATGTTTCCTTGTAACATTTTCTTAAGAGGATCCACAATTCTATTCTCCCATTCACTTCTAAAGAACAAAAATAGATCCCTAAGTTTCCACAGGTACTTCTGGCCTTTGGGTTGTGGGGGGATCAATTCAGAGACACGTTTTGAGGAGGTAATTATTTGTTGTCTCCTTGCAATTCATTTTGAGAAAGCTATTCAAACTCTACACCTCTTAGCCTCAAATTTATGTCTTTATTATACAATCTTTACTTTGAATATTGAGATGTATTCAATACAATCTCAATTTAGAATACTTAAAAGAGAAAACATTCCATAAGTTTTCTAATCAACAGAAAACATTTTGTTAAGATGTTGCTGACGCAAATTATTCTAGCATATATCACTTTTTTTTTCTATTTTTGAAAACTATCGTTCAACTATCATTGTAGTTACTAGAGTTTAATTCAGGATCTTGCATGCCTAAGAGCCATTTCGCTGCCAAAAAAATAAGGAAATGTAGAAAACTGAGCTGTGTTTCTATCATCTACCATTTCAAAAAGCCCTGTGAAAAATATTTCTTTTGGCAAATCTTGGACATTATCTTGACTTTTATGTAAGACGTACCTCTGTCTTTAAGTATCTTGAAACTTCTGGCTCAGAAGGTAATTTTTTTTTTCATAATTAACTAAACCCTTAAAACTACATATAGGTCTGCTTTGTTTTATAAATGAACCCCATTATTTTATGGATTAATACAGCTTTGTCTTATTAGATGCTAAAGAATTAATTTTCCTGGTTCTTAATATTCAGTCTTTCTGCTTATCTATTTAATTCCTAATCACTAGCCAAACTATATACTATAGTTTGGTTGATCCAATTTAAATAGCTGGGTTGTAACTAAAAAAAGAAAAATATGTTTTATGAAGAACAGGTGTGAGGTAGAGAAATTAGCAGTGGTATAACATGGGAAGAGTAACATCAAAACGCATGGAAATTTATTTATGTGATATGCTGAAGACTGCAAGAAGTCAAGGAAGAAACATAGCAAGCCGACAGCTGTCACCAACAAAAGCAACTAATTTCAGCATTCACTCCCTTGCTCATATGTCATGAATGTATATAGGTAAACAGGATTCATATCATTTCTCATTTCGACTCTGGGCCCCAGGCTTCCAGCTCTCTGAGCCACTATCTTATAACATTCTGAGGATATGAGAAGGAACTACATTTCATTTGATCCCGTTTCCTTTTTCAGTCTGGAGCAGAGACACGGTGCAGTTCAGTAAGGTCTGACACTCATTAGCATTTTGTGTGACTCAGGATACGAACTGAACCTGCCTACTGCTGTGGATGCAGCTTTCCATATAAATCTAATCTCCACCAACTCCTGCCACCACCAAAGCTAATAGTCAGGCACTTGTGTTGTTGATAGCAAAGGTCCAAGATGATTCTTATTGTTTTACTGGGGCTACTTATCAAAATGTATTTACTTGTCTATTCTGTGAATGGGAAGGTGGTAAAGAAAAGCCTCCTTAAGTGTTCTGCAGAGATTTGTTCTATGCTGCCTCAAATGCTTTGAAGCAGTACAATTTCTCTTTTAACTGCCTTGATGTAGGTGAAGAGTCTTGCAGGATAGGTTCACTGCTGAAGAGCAAGCCTGCCTCATTCATAACCACTAGTAGCTGACAACCTTTGGACTCTTTCCACAGCTTGAAAACTCTTCTGTTCCTTGAAAGCATCCTGCAGTAATGCTGGAAGTATTAAACGTGTTTTTATTTCCTAGAAAGATGTATTTTACACCAATCACTTAAAAGCTTCTGTAAGCTTTAATTACAGGTTGACTAATATTTAGAATAAATGAAATACTTCTCTCTCTCCTCTGTGGTGTGCATGAGCCAGATTTATGTCCACTAACCAGAAGCCTCTAACTTTTACCCCATCGTGTCATGGAGTAACACGGTGGATGCAAACCAAGAGAGGTAAAGAGATCTGAGCTGGGCTCTGCCTGTGTCACAAGTGAGAGTCTGACCTCAGATGACTCATGCTAAGACTCTGTGTCATATATAAAGAGTATTCTAAGAGTGAAATACCCATACAAATTCCAAGTATGGTTATTACAGTCCCTTGAATATTTTTAGATCAATTTCACCCATTGGATGGAGCTAATGTATGGTTGATGGATGGTATTTGTTTCATTTATCTGTCATGCATTGAAATCTTCAGGTGCATTAAACAAATGAACGACACAAATTTGGCACATGATTTCCATCCTCTCTTGCATGATAGATGTAGAATCTTAATCAGTGATTGTGTAGAAACCACGGTCTCCAAAATGTCGCCTAGGAGTGCTGAAGAGCTGTTAAATCTAACTTATATGAGTTGACAACATAGAGGAAAGAAAGAAGTCGAATTCAGGTAAATCTGGAAGGAGAAACCCATAGGGTGGAATTATCTGAATTTGACTTTTTCTGAGTTTTATTATCCCCTGCATTATGACACACTAGTAATAGGTCTGCCTTGACCCAGAGGTATGGATTTTAGCCACATGTGGAGAATAGCACCTGGATTCAGCAGCAACTCCTTGAAGTGTCCCCCTTAAATCTCTGTGTGGTGTCCAATGCTCACTTTCTTACAGACCAGGGAGGTAAGGACATTTATCTTTTCAGGTAAGGTCCCTCTGTTCAACATTGGAACCAAGGGGTTACACTGCCCCTGACTATCTTTCAGAAAAATGACCGCTGTGATAGCATAAATGTCCCGAGAGCTTTGCTTTGATAGAAGTGTGTTTTTAATGATATGATTTTGGTATCCAGCCCTTTGTGGGTAGTTTGGCATATGTCTTGTACTATTTGAACAGCACTGACTGATAAAGTGGATGTTAATTGGCAGTTAGTGACTAGGCTGCCCGTCTTTGTTATCCAGCCTTTCAGCTACCTGATCATTAACTAGGAGGAAATGGGTGACCCAGAAGGTCATTACTGTTATTAAGTGGGAAAATACATTTAAATGTTCCAGATTGCTTTTTGATGAATCAGGTGAGCATTTTTAGAAAAGAGAGAGCTTGATTTACAATGGAGTCTGTTTTCAGTCCTGCTCTTTTCCTGTCCCTTAAAGACTAAACAGTATATTCCCAGATACCCGTTGCTTTCTTGCCTAGAACCTCACAATATTGATATTAACTAAAAAACAGAAATTTCTTCAGCTCCATTAAGGGAATTTCCAAAATCTTGAAATTTCCAAATAAAATCCTTTCATCTGGCTGCCACTCACTTTAACAGGCTGTGAGCAATGTTTTTTTTTTTTTTTAAATGAAAATGTGATACAAAGTAATGTAACTGCCTATGTTTTATTATGTGAAAGTATAATAGTATCATGTATGTCTTCAGAATCTCCTGTCATAAATTGTTTACATTTTGTAGGATTTTTGCAGATTAAGCCTCAGTACTCATTTTTTGAAGACAGTGAATCCTAATTCCTCTTCTTTATTCTTCCTGTGCCCTTTTTGATTTTGCCTCTTTAGTAATCTCCTCACTGCCCTTGGAAGGCAAAAAATAAAAATAAAAATGGTCTGATTGGGTGCTGTGAGTCTTGGCAATTAAAACTTCACATAAAATTTGTCTCCTGAGAGAAAATATTATACTCCCTTTTAATAAAAAGATACAATTAAATACTCCCTCAAACCTCTCTCCCTCAAATATATTGTCTTATGTAAAAGATGGAAATGGATCCTTGTTTAGCTGAAAAGAGCCAAAAACATTTCTAACTATAAATTGATTTATGAATATTAAATACCTCAGCCTTAGCTCTAATAAAAACAAAAAAAAAATGTAAAGCGTGGTATGCTCTGTGGTTATTAACCTATTGTTGCAATCCTGAATTCAATTCTATGCCCTTAGCATTATTACTTCTTTCCTTCTTTGGATTGGCTGATGCTTCAAGGTTTAGAAATGCCAGTGTTTTTCCCAAGGAGGTTTACCTTTTACCTCTGAAGACTGAAGAAAGCAATTGAGTTGTTCAGAAATCTCTTTAAATTAGATTTAAAAGGCACTGGGTTTATTTTTGCATGTCTGTCTTTTTTTTTTTTTTTCTTCCAAAGATTAAGATTGGATTTTAGAAGGCTCTTTTGGCTCCTTTAAAAAGGAAGTTTATCCCTGTATCAAATAGGACTGAAGGAGCCGTGCTGTACATTTGAAGGCAAGAACATCTGATCTCCAAAGAATCAGAAAATCTCTTCTTCAGTTGTATTTGTAGGTACTTTTTGTTGTGTTGCCTTTTTAAAAAATTTTTAAACAGGTACAGTTCAAATGGGCACAGCATGGTCCAGATGGTGTTTAAAGCTGCTTAAGTTTCTTTTATGTAACTTTCACTTCGACAAGTATGTTCCAGCTGGGAATCTACAGGACTATTAAAATTAACTTTATTCATTATATGTTTTTGTTATTCTCACGCACACACACACGTGCCTACATGCACACGCATACACAGACACACAGGTGTGAACGTGACCATTGAATCACATCCAGCGGGGCTGAAAGTAACTCTGTGGGGCTTTATTAACTGTGGCACATGCTAAACATTTCATTCAGTTGCAAGACAGAAAAACTCTGCAAGATGAATTTCAAAACAGAGAGGAGAATTGTTACCCACAGATAAGAATTCTTTGTAAGGCTTTCACCTTCTCATAAAAGTGTTAGTTAAGAAGAGGTGAAAACAGGCATTGCATTCATCTCTGAAGTGTATACAGTAATGGCTTCATTTGGCTGAGATTTCCCAGCAGCAATAATTTGCTTGGTAGAACAGTTGCTCTAAATACCTGGGACATGCATTCTTTCTAGGATTAAACAAATAATACTTGCTGCCCTTTGTATAAAAAGATCACTCTGCTGGTGCACCATTAGCATACATTTGATTTGATTTGTTTGTTAAGCAGTAAAGGTGGATTTCCATGGAGCCGTCTCTTCCTCCTAGCCGTCCTCTTTGCCTCTCACTATATATACGTGTTCATTCCACTACGTGACGACTTCATACTTACTCTATGTTCTAACTAAATCAAACGAGTCTCTTATTCCCATTCCTTTCTTTTTACTTTCCTGCCTCTAGGCATTAATTTGTGCCATTTACCTGGACTATCTGCTCTCACCTTTGACTCTCAATATCCTATTTATTATTCTGTCACAACCGAAGACCATCATCTCCATGAATTCCTCTCTAACATCCCATTCAGAAGTCATCTCTCTTTCCTCAGGGTACAATTTTTTTTTCTTTTTTCTTATTTAAGGGCATGTATACCAAATGCTTATCTACTTAATTATAAGCTTCTTGAGAATTGGGGCCATTTCATATGCCTTTCGGTTTTCCCCAAAGCATTAGCTCCAAAAAGAATGGTTGAATGAATGGCTGGTGAGTCATCAACTTCGGCATAGTTGAGACTACCCTTTGAGACCACTAAGCAGAATTTTTCCCAATGATATGAAATTTATTCCCAGACAAATTGATTGCCCCGTTAGCCTCCTTAACATCATCTGCTAAACCGTCTCTTAAGATTATTGAAACACTTTAATACTAGATAGTAAATAACCACCATCTCAAGAACTCCAAGTGCCCTTTACCTCCAGTTCACCTGTGTTCCTGCAGTGAGGTGAAAGAGGTGTCTGCCTCTGTCCCCACCATGAGGCAGATTGAGGCTTGGGACAGATGAAGCTTCCAGAACTCAGCTCCAGCACTGTGGCCACTGTCTGAATAATCAGTTCTTCTTCTGCACTGACTATTAAGTACTGACTGTTAAATTTTATATGACCCTTGCCAGTATCATTGTTATAGCCAATTTGACAGCCACAAAAGACAGTTAAATCTATAGACTGTTTATGGACTGTCTTCACTTCAGTGCAGCAGGGAAGAAACTAGTGATTTCAATAAGTACTAGGGGTCCTTGCTCATTTTCCCAATTTAGCTACAAAAGTTAATGAAATTGAGGCCAACACTTAAAATATAGATATGGCTATAGATGCATTTTATGATATATAGATAGAGATACACTTATTTCATGGAGGGGTAACTAGGGAATTAGATTTCATTTGGATCTCTGTGTGCTGAGCAATTGGAAGCGTATTAAAACTATTTTTATGTATAAGCATGTATTGCTTTTGCCTATAAGATGTTGCTTATGTGGGAAATTAAGCGTCCAGTCCAACGTATTCCTGGGGATATAGCTTGTGAAGGTATTTAATACCTAAAGTATATTTATTCTGCATTTAAAGATGTTTAGAGACTGCCTTGTGTGTTAATGTGTGCTGTGCGACTAGCACTATTTAAATGCTATCCCCTGCATGCATTAATGTGTGAATTGAAGGGAAGAAGAGCAAGAGATGATAAACTGTGTTAACTGCACAATGTTCCACTAAGATTTATGTAAGAACAAACAGTCTACTGCATTAATGTGAATATTCTAAGATAGATGTTTATCTTAATGGACTCAGAGGTACTTACAAGCAGCATAATTGCTGAAGTCATTTTATAGGGCATTTATTCAGAGTGATTACACTACTCTTACTTTTTTCTATAAAGAATTCCACTCAAAGGTTTAAGTGAGATGGGCTAGTGTGGCCAAAGAATCATAGGTTCCTCCTAGCCTCTGCTCAGCTCGGGCTATTGGAAAAGATGAGAAGCAAAATCCCAAATCTCCATTTTGGCACTTTGCAAAAAATTGGTCCAAATGTTGAATCATTCCAGTTTTCAGATCTAAATGGGATTTGACTTGCTTTAAACCTATAGTCCTGCAAACAAGGAATTCATCTCTCTGGTACATGGTTGTAGACTTGAAACATTAGTTGCTTATGGACTTTTATGGACTGTTGAGACACCTGTCTTGAAGGCAAATGTACTCTTCCAGAGAAACTCCCATTCTTTTTTTCTAATTTTATATTATTTTTAACTGACAAATAATAATTGTATATATAGGGTACAAGGTGATGTTTTAATATATACATTGTGGAATGATCAACTCAGGATAATTCCTATACTCATCACCTCAAATTTATTGTTTCTTTGTGGCAAGAACATTTATAATTTATTCTTTCACATGAATGAATTTTAAAATATGTAATTTTGAAATAGGCAATTCATTATTAACTCTAGTCACCATACTGTGTAATAGATCAGAACCTATTTCTCCTGTCTGAAATTCTGTACTCTTTAACCAACATCTCCTCATTCCCCATCAACATTTTCCTCCTCAGCCTCTGATAACCACCACTCCATTCTCTACTTCTATGAATTTGACTTTTTAGATTTCCACATATAAGTAAGATCATATGGTATTTGTCTCTCTGTGTCTGGCTTATTTCACTAAGCATAGTGTCCTTTAAGCTCCATCCACATTGTTCCAAATAATAGAATTTCATTTTTAAATGCTGAATATTATTCCATTATGTATGTATTTCCTCTTAAAAAATGTATTCATCCATTAATGGAAAACTTTCATTCTTGAAAAAATAGCTTGTAAAGCTATTTCTGCCCATGACATTTCTGAAGATCAGAATGAGTAATAATCTGACAAGGATGGAAAATACTTCCTCTCTTTCACCTCTCGCATGTTCATCCTCTGAACATGACTCCTGGTGTGTTAGTCTATTCTCAAGCTGCCAATAAACACATACCTAAGACTGGGTAATTTATAAAGGAAAGAGGCTTAATGGACCTCACAGCTTCACATGGCTGGGGAGGCCTCAAAATCATGGTGGAAGATGAAAGAAAAACAAAGCCACGTCTTACATGATGTCAGGCAAGAGAGCATGTTCAAGGGAAATCCCCTTTATAAAACCAACAGATCTCATGAAACTTATTCACTATCACAAGAGCAGCATGGGAAAAACCCACCCCATGATTCAATTACTTCCCACCAGGTTCCTCCCATGACACGTGGGAATTATCACAATTCAAGGTGAGATTTGGGTAGGACACAGAGACAAACCGTATCACCTGTCTTACCCCATTCTATTGAAATCAACAGACATTTCCTAAGTACCTGCCACCCATTCAAGTTTTTTTCTATGCACCTAGGCTCTGGTCCAGGAGTATAGTAGCCCTGTGGGTGATTTCAGACCAATAATAAATAACACTATTAAGAACACATCACAGAAGAGTAACATCTCTGACTCGCTGATGTCCATTTCAAACCACATAATGATAGCATGAAGTAGATGTCACTGACTCAACTTAACAAAAGAGAAAACTAGGGCACAGTGTTTGTGATTACCTTTGGCTCTCACCCTAATGGACAGAGCTTATGTTTTCTGACTCAAAACACAACACTTTTCCCTTGATACAGTTGCCTAAAGAAGTCGTCCCTCGTCTCCTTCAAGGAGCAATCAAATAGAAGGGAAAATAGTGTAAGTCAATATATATTAAGTACTTTCACGGTGATTCAAGAAACTATTGAGTTGCTGTGCTAAAGGGAGTATTTTATTTTTCAGCCTTGGGATCAGAAAAACATAGCATAAAGAAGTGTTTGGATTGGACCTTAAAAAAATATAGAGAATTTCAGCACATATAAATGGAATGAAATGCAAATAGAGTTGGGTAAAGAGCAGTATAAGCTAAAACAGAAAGTCACAAACTTAATACACTTGTTCAGAGAATGGAAAACATTTCGCAGTATGTGGAGGCATTTATAGGGGCAGATGGTAATGGAAGATGATACTGCAAAATTACATTGAAGCCCAGGGGTGAAGGATCTTGAATTTTCATTTTTTTTTGAAGTCTGGACTTTGATGGTGCGATAAATTTGAGCCAACAGAGTGAAACAGGAAAACTATGCTTTTATCCTGGAAGTACTTTCTAGAGTTCATTAAGAGGAGAAGGTAAGGGTAGACAGGGGGTCTGGGTGGGGAATTTTAGGATTCATCCACATAAGCAACCAGGGTAGTCGGAATGAAAACTGGAGTAACATTTTAGAGATGGCTTTGCACGACTTGGTGCCTGCAGGTGTGACGGGAAGCAGAGAGGATTTGTTACAGGAAAGGGGTCCCGATTTAGACCCTGAGGGAGGGTTCCTGGATCTCACATAAGAACGAATTCAGGGCGAGTTCAGAGAGTAAAGTGAAATCAAGTTTATTAAGAAAGTAAAGGAATAAAAGCTTGGCTACTTCACAGACAGAGCAGCCCAAGGGCTGCTGGTTGTGCATTTTTATGGTTCTTGATGATATGCTCAACAAAGGGTTGATTATTCCTGCCTCCCCTTTTTAGACCATATAGGGTAGCTTCCTGACGTTGCCATGGCATTTGTGAACTGTCATGTCACTAATAGCAGTGTAGCAGTGAAGATGACCAGAGGTCACACTCATCGCCATCTTGATTTTGGTAGATTTTGGCCAGCTTCTTTACTGCAACCTATTTTATCAGCAAGATCTTTATGACCTGTATCCTTGTGCTGACTCCCTATCTCATCCTGTAACTTGGAAGACCTTAACTATCGGAGAATGCAGCCCAGTAGGTCTCAGCCTTATTTTCCTCAGCTCCTATTCAAGATGCAGTTACTCCAGTTCAAGCACCTCTGACAGATTTAAAGATGAGCCTCAGGGTTTGGGCTTGTTCCTAGAGGGTAAAGGCACCATAGACAGAGGCCAGGAAGGCAGCAGAGGGAGAAGATAATCAGTTCAGCTTGGGATATGGTGACTGCTGACGTTAACAAGATATTTAATTGAAAATATTGTCCCTTATATGTTAGTCTGTTCTGCTGCTATAAAAGAAATACCTGAGACTGAATAATCTATAAAGAAAAGAGGTTTATTTGGCTCACAGTGTAGGCTATAGAAGCAGTACCAGTGTCTGCTTGGTTTCTGGCGAGGGCTCAAAAAGCTTTTACTCATGGTGAATGGCAAACAGGGAGCAGCCATGTCACATGGTGAGAGAGGGAGCAAGGGAGATAGGAGGTGCCAGCCTTTTGAGTTTTTGAGACAGGGTCTTACTCTGTCACCCAGGTTAGGGGGCAGTGGCACGATCATGGCTCACTGCAACCTCAACCTCCTGTGCTCAAGCAATCCTACTGCCTTAGCCTCCTGAGTAGCTGGGACCACTTATTTGCATCACCACACCTAATTTTTAATTTTTTAAAAATGTTTTGTTGAGATGGGACCTCATCATGTTACCCAGGCTGGTCTCAAACTTTGCAGCTCAAATGATCCTCCCTCCTTTCACCTCTAAAAGTTCTGGGATTACAGGTGTGAGCCACTGTGCCCAACCCAGACTCTTTTAAACAACCAGACCTCATGTGAACTCATAAGTATGGGGAGGGCACACCAAGCCATTCATGAGGGATCCACCCCTCTGACCCAGACACCTCCCACCAGGCGCACCTCTAACATTAGTGATATTTCAACATGAGACTTGGAGGGGACACACATCCAAGCTGTGGTGGGCATTGTAATCACAGTGAAGCTTTCCTCATCAGGCCGATACGCAAGTCCCACTCCTGGGTATTGCTAGAATGTCAACTGCACCTGATGAGTAATGAGCACCAAAGGCACAGACCAAGCCGTGGGGCCATGGCATCCTCTCTGCTTATGGTTGTGCTCTCTGTGTTACTCTATTATGATTGGCTTCAACTTCTAGTAAGAGGAAACTTGACTTGCAGTGGCTGAAGACGGGATACATTTTCTTATTGATCAAGAATTCTGGAGTTTAGGGAACATAAAGCGGCTCAGTTTGGCTCCTATTATATATTTGACAATATCTGAGTCAGCCTCCCAGTTCTTTTCTTGGCTTCCTCCCCGGCCCCACTTGCCACCTTATGGGTACACGGTGATTGCTGCAGCTCCACATGTCCCATGCAAACCCAAGGAAGAAGGGAAAGCAGTCAGACCAGCCGAGTCTTTTTCTTTTATCAAGAACAGAGCAAGCATTTCCAGAGCCTCTAAAGGACTTCCTTGTTTATCTCTTTGCCCAAAGCTACCACCTGGCCACTTTTAGTTGCAAAGGAGGCTTGGTTAGGCTGGTTACATGGCCAGCCCTAGCAAGGAGTTAGAGGGAAATGGATATTGACGATGTCTACAGTAGTTGCCTTTCCTGCTACACTGACGACACTTTAAAGGCAGGCACCAAGCTCCAGCAGGCCCTACTTATGTCCGTGTTATGCCATACTTCTCAACTGGCACTTTGCTAGGTATATAAGGACCTGAGATGAGAAGGGTTTGAGGAGGTACTTCTTGCCTACTGTGCTAAGCACTTGTGTCTTTTGAGTTCTCTGAGCAGCTGTAGGAGTATAGAAGATATATGTTAAACTCTTTTTCAGAACCTCTCAAAACAGAAAAGAAAAAAGCAAGAAAAAGACTACAAGCTGGGAAGAAATCTATGCTGCTGCAAAAATAGAATGGGGCTTGAGTGCATTCTTCAGTAATGAACGCATGAAAAGAAGCCTCTTCAATTATAAATGTGGCTTCTCTTGTTTATTGCCCAGTAATTCTGTTTTATTGATTTCTGTTTCTTTCCAATCACCTCAAATGAGACTGTGTTGCTTAGAGATCTTGATCCCTAAGAGTTTGTCATTAAAGCTACTCTGTATTTAGTTGTTTATTTTTGCTCAAAGTGTTTGAATCAATATACATACAAACGAAACACTTTTTCCTTTGCTCCCTAGAAGACTAAAGAAAAAAAATCTAGAAAAAACTAAAGATGCTTAGATTTTTTTTAAAGTCCCAGCAAATGACATATTGATTTATTTCAAAGAGGCAGAGTGTAAATTAAAAATATTTTTCTGACACAAGTTTTTAAAGATGCCACTGACTCAGCAGAGTTTGTGCTTATTGACTTTCTCTTCCTAGAGGGCCAGGGTTGAAAGGCAGCCCAGATTTCCCAAGATCAGCTGGCTTTCAAAGTTCTCTGAGGGAAGTTAGCCTTAAAACCAAAGCGAGCAAAGGTTCTCGATTCCCCATGGTAAGGTCTTAGTTCTGGTTTTGTCATCTACTACACCAGTTCTGTGTATAAGGATGTTGTAATTTTTTTTCCAGAGAATTATGTGGTCATCATTCTTTTTCAAAGTGGTTGTGTTAAAACCCAGAATTCCCAGAAGTAGAAAGAAGTGGAAATAAACAAAAGCTTCAGCCTTATTCGAGAGTATCTGGGATGTTATTAAATGGGTCTGGGCAGAGAGCAGGGAGTGAGGGTGGGAGCGTGTGCATTAAAAGTGCCATACTAGTATAGGAATAGTAGTGCTGCTTCCTACTAGTACCTTGGAGAGAATAAAGCTAGTTAAGACCCCGTAGTCATGAGTGTAGGAGGGAAGCACGAGGGACCCGGTTTCAGGAACATAATCTATTTGTCATAATTTGAGTTTCTGAAACCATGTCACACTCCTCTGGCCTGTTCAAAATCATTTTGCAGAACTGTTCTCAGGGGTAGCTATATAATTTGTAGAAAGCAATGCAAAATAAAACTAAGGAGCCCCTTGCCCAAAAATCAAGAAAAAAAAAGTGTTAAAAGTGCTAAAATACAATTTCCTTTCCCTTTCTTCAATAGTCTATTTATTGTTTTTTTTATTTGCTATCAAATGACATTTAAGTAAATAAAAATGTAAATTAGCATGAATATGACCATTCATCTTTATACTGGATGGAATGCCAGTTTCAAATGCAGATATAAGAGCGTTCAACTCAATTGCAGAATCACTGAAATAACACATTTTTTATGCCATATTCCATATATGCATATGTCTTTTGTTCTTACTGGAAGAGTGGAAATGCCATCCAAAAGTAACTTATTGGTTTTTTGTTTCACTTCTTGATACATGCACATTCTACCAACACTTTTTAACTTCAGCCAACTTTGCATCAGATAGGACTAAAAAATAGAGGTCTCTGGGTTGCCCTATCTTCCTCTTCAATGTCATTACCTTTAGTGTAAATGGTTGGTTAATACAGAGACAGAAGAACGGATGTGATAGGTTCTCCTGATTGTGTTTCTCACAATGCCATTGCCTTCACTGTGCTTTCTAAGCAACTTCTGGTTCAAAGGAAGAGCATGAGCTACTGGGGCTGTCAGTAGATGTAACATCCTTGCCTATTATACAGAGGACACGGTATAGAACCCAAGAGAGGAAAAGCCAAGGAGGCCAGCTTTGGACTGAGAACTTATCCTAGTCACTCTTGCCTAGAAGACAATACCAACCTTCCAAGGAGAAAGATTGGAGGATAAATTCAAATAAAGCTGTTTGATTCAGATTACTCTAGTAAGTGGTGAGTCCACAGGATTCTGTGCTTCTGGGGCATCAGGAACACTATAGGAGGATGGCTGACAAAAATGAAAGCGTTCACACGCATTGCATTTCTCTCCTCTGCTTGCTTTCATGCCCCATTGTCCCACTGAGCTTGACTTAACGCAAGTGCAAAGATAAATGATTAGGAATTTCAAGATGGTAAGAGCAGAGTATAAAACCTAGCAAAGGGTCTTTGTGAGCATAAAGCCCCGTGTGACCTCATGCATCTCATGCCTGTGATTACACCTACTGTATTTCCAACACCCACTTTGACAGCAAATGAGTGTTGCTGTATGTGAACTAGAACAGGGAAAAATTAGCCTCACTGTCCATCAGAAATGAGAAACGATTCATCTCATCTCTTTCCACACAGACCTTCTGTTGTGTTTGCTTTTGTAAATTATTTTTAATCAAGATCTAAGATAGGTTTATCTGTTTAATACTAATTGCAGCCGGGGAATAAGGATGTCACTTCTGGGGGTAAGTGGGCCCATCTGGGTTTTTTTTTAACTCCTCATTTAATAGCACCTGAAGACATCCCTTAACTAGAGATTTATTATATAAATCACACAGCTTTATGTGAACCTTTACATAAAACCTGTAAGACAGTTTTAAAATCCACATTTCTCTGTAGGAGGTTGGTATTTTCTTCTAGACATGAGTAGGGATAAATTCTCAATCCAAAACTGTCCTCCTTTGCATTTTTTTCTCTACTGGGGCTTTATACCATGTTCTCAAATTGACTCTCATTTTTCCTTCATGGCTCCATCTCAGACTTACTAGTTGCAAATCACTTGCAACTCCCTATTTTATGAAGTCCAGTTTCAAATACCCAAACCTTGCTTTAACTTCTGCTGTTGCTCTAACACATGCCTCTCACTTTTCTAATATTACATTACGCGGTTGGGTGGGAGATACTTTTTTTTTTCAGTGTAATAAGAAAAAGATAGTCTTTTATTTCTAGAAGTTGCATTTTATATTCATTTCCTTGCATTTGATTGCTCTAGATAAGTTTTCTATGCCACATACTAAGTTTTGGGATGTAGTAATGTGCACTCTCTTCCTGTGTTTACATCTTCTTGAGCATGCGTCTCTTTCTTAGAAGGAAGTCCTAAGAGAGGAAAATGAGAAGAAAGGCAGGGAAGAAGGGAGGGAAAAAAATAGATTTACTCTTTGGAGCTTCAGTTAAATTTCTCTTATAATGGTGAGACCCTAAATACTCAAAATGAGTATTTATGGTGAAAGGAAAAGAGTTGACAGTGGAAACACAGCCAAGCCTTTCTGATTAGCAATCCTAGAGAGATCAGCACCAACAAGAAAGAACAGCAGCCATCAAAGCCAGGCCTTTATATGTATGTAATCAATAGGCACCCAGTCTAGATTCCTAAAGATGGTGTGGTTTGGGTGGGTGATTTTATTTATTTTATTTTTCTGTCTCCTGAGTAATATGTAATTTCTTCAGGCCAAGAAATAAATTGAAAGGATTTAGAGGGATTTGCTTATCAGTGGAACACCACGTAGCATTACATTCCTCCTGCTTTTGGGAAGGTCCATTGAAGTTTGGTTAATCTTCTGTGGTTCAATACTCCTCTTCCCTCTGTCAGCCTGCCTTGAACAACAGATTAATCCCCTTTCCACCCACTCTCTTCTCCTTCCTCCCTCCCTTTTCTCTTGATCTACCCTTCCCTTTTTGAGCAAATAGAAGAAAAATCTTAAAAGTGGGAAAAAAAAATTTGGACTGCTGCACCACATTTATTTATATAATCCTAGAAGACCTCAAGGATAGAAATAAAGGATCCCAATCCCCGGCACAAAATTTGGCCAAGCTTAGCTTGGTTTTTCTACAGTTAATTAAATCTTGAGTCTGCAAAGGGATTTCCTTAAAGACTAATTAATTAGCAAAAGTTATTATAAATCATGTCATTCTTTATCCTGCTCTACTATATGCATCGCATCATGAGAAAGAAGAAGAATATGCAGACTATTGAAGACAGGCAGAGGTTTTAGGGAAGTGGGTAATAGTATTTGCTTGAATTTCTATATAGTCTGCTGTATTTAGTGACAGTGAGTAATCATTGTTACTGTAGGTACTGCTTATGAGCCCAACACTAATTTTTAAGATTTTTATAGCTAATGATTTAGCAAGTAATCATTGTTTTTCTGGTTTGACTTGGCTTAAATCTCAGTAGTCTATAAAGTCCATGAGGGCAAGGTCCAGGTCAGCACAGCCCCAAGCACAGTGATTGGCACATAATAGGCAATTAATAAACCCTTGTAGAGGAAATTAGTGAGTGAATGAGTTGATGCAGATGTCAGTGAAAATGTAAATAAAATCATATATCCAGAATATTTTTTTAAGATAATTCAGATTTTTAGAGAGCTCTGTTCCAATAACCTAATTTTGGTCAGACCGAATGCAGTATCTTTAGCTCAGGGCAATTCTCTTTAAAGCTTTCTCATGTCATGGAAATAGGAGTGAGTACGTTATGCATGTCATACCTTGGCAAGTGATTATCTTCAGGAGTAGGTAGAGTGAAGAGAGGAACGTAATAGCTGGAAGAACCCATGACATAAACCCTTGTAAGACAGTTTTAAAATTCACAGGGTGTTGTTCCAATCGAAATACTTCAGCACATAGAGGTAAGATACAAGAGTCACCTTAGATAGCATCTTCACAAGGCTAGAATTTTGTCTCTATCTCCAACATTCAGGACCTCCTTCATGAGATGCCCCCATCTTTCATGTTTGAGTATGATCAGTTAAAGTCATTTGTGTTTCATTTTATCATAACAATGTCAGTTGCTTTCGAAGGTAACTATCAATGGGATGTTTAATCAGACTAAAATAAGAGTATAGGTACCACACTCATACAATCTTACGACATTGTAAGGTTGTTTCTGTATTGGGCTTGAGTTGAGTGAGTGAGAGAGATGGGAGAGAGTTGAGTGAGTGAGAGAGATGGGAGACAGAGGGAGATAATGACTTCTAACAAGCTTGCCAAGCTCTGTTTTTTCTATTTTGGTTTAATATAAAAATCATTGGCCAGACACGGTGGCTACGCCCGTAGTAGCCACTTTGGGAGGCTGAGGTAGGTGACCCACTTGAGCCCATGAGTTACCAGCCTTGGCAAAATGGCAAAACCCTATCTCTACAAAAAAAAAAATAATAATAATAATAGCCTTGGCAACATGGCAAAACCCTATCTCTACAAAATAAATAAATAAATAAATAAATAGCCTTGGCAACATGGCAAAACTCAATCTCCACAAAAAATAAAATAAATAAATTAGCCTTGGCAACATAGCAAAACCCAAACTCTACAAAAAATAAAACTAAATAAATTAGTCGGGTGTAGTGACATGCACCTGTATTCCCAGATACTTAGGAGGCTGAGGCAGGAGGATCACTTGAGCTCAAGAAGGTCAAGGCTGAAGTGAGCCATGATTGCGCCCCTGCACTCCAGCCTAGGTGACTGAGAGAGAGCCTCTGTCTCAAAAAAAAAAAAAAAAAAAAAATCATCTAGTTTTGTGTGTGTGTGTGTGTGTGTGTGTGTGTGTTAGCACTGATCAAAGATGAGACTCTGCAATGGGAACAATTTGGTAAAGAAAATCTTAATAGATACATTTAAAAAAATGGTCCAACTTTTCAAACCTCATTAAAGGTTATAGGTTTACTTAGAGTCACTGGGTATTAGGTAATTGAAAAAGTCTTTCAGGCAGCTTGTATTTAAATAGAGAATGAACATTCATAATGAAGCTAGATGGGGCTTTCTCTCATTTGAGATATTCAGAGCTCCAAGTCCATCTCAGAGTGAAAGTATAGAGGAGAAAGAACTAAAACACCAAGCATTTAAAGGAATTTAATTCTTTTTTAGCATGGAGCAGCTGCAGAGATGTATGGCTGTTTTCTGTGGGGCTTCAGAATATTTATGGGCCTTTCCCTTTTCCTTTTTCACTGGAAGAAAGGAGATCATTATTCTTGAGTGTGTTATTTATAATTTCATAAAGCTGTTCTGTGGCAGGACTTATTTTATCTCACACTTAATCTCAAATAACTGTGCTTCCAAGGAGATGGGTGGAGAAAAATGATTATCCCTCAAAATGATTAGCCTATTACCAGTGTAAGATAAAGGGCTGAAGGGTGGAATTTGCAGTTGCAAAAGGCAATTGGGCAGTAAGGAGGGAACCGAGTGAAATGGTCTTGAGCGGTTCTGATCACAGCTCACAGCTCACAGCAGTAGACACTTCCTTCATCCCCAATAATGGATTAATAACGAAGACCAGTGTAGAACCATTCCCTCCCTGAGAAAGGGTAGAACACTTCTGAGTACATAATTAGAAGCTGATGATCATAGAACAATAACTCACTGGAGGATAATATGTCAGATTTGTGAAACTTAGGGAATTGGAAGGTAAATAAACCCATAAATTTACTTGGGTGGACAGAGTTCTGAGCTTTCTTCTGTCCCAGCTTTATTCTAAGGTAATTTCAACAAACATTGTTAGGGGAAAAAAAGAACATAAATGCAATAAAAAAAATCTTCCAGGAAGGGAATATATAGGGCTCCTGCCAGGGAGATATTTTATTGAAAGTTATTATAATACCTATCTTTAGTTTTATGAGTCCTAACACAGAACAAAGCAATTTCAACACGTGGATTAAAAATATGAAATACATATTTTAACATACAGTAGTATGAATTATTGTTTTTAATATAGGACTTGGCTAATATATAGGGCGAGAGGAGTATTTTCCTCCCCTTGAGAAAGCAAGGTAAGGTGCTTAATATGCATTGCGAAGCTGCATTGCAGTCGTACTGGGGCACCACGTTCTGTAAATCGCGGGTAGTCACTTCCAACAGAATGGGACAGATAACACAGGTGAGATGCAGGGAGTGGGAGGAGGAGAGTAGTCTGATAGGGCAGAACCTTAAATTCATGCTCATTATCTAAGTTTACAAGAACATAGGTCAAGCAGCGGTCACACTGTCATTGTAGTCCATCTCTTCCCTCTGGTTATCCTGAACTCATTGTGGGTGTACAAATAAACGGTGTTTTAGACCTCTAAGCTTTTGCAAATACCATTTCCCTGGAAACGCCCTTCTCCAGCCCACAGTCCTCACTTCCTTCCCATCTCATCACTGCCTGTCCCTGAGGGTTCTTTTCCCACATGCCCTCCACTTTCTGGCTATTTCTTCCCTTTGTACCTTAACGCTTTCTCTTGTCGGAGCATTCCGTTTACTGTATCAAGTTTGCCTGTTTACTTGGCTGTCTCATCAGAGACTGAATTCCCAGAGCAGAGTAACTATGTCTTATCTATAACTTGATCCCTCTTAGCTGTTACACGGCTTGACACATAGGTGTTTGAAAAAGATTCATTAAAGTCATGAATGAAAGAAAGAAGCACCTTGATGATATATCCCACTGACAGGTAAATCTAGCAGCCCAGCCACTGTCAAAATTATTTGGTTTGTGGGTGGTCATAGACTTTTTTTTAAAAAAATTCTTCCTTGAATAATTATAGAGAATATTGGTATTTGACATAGGGGTACTATCATATGTCAACACTTTATGGGTAGCCATTGGGAGTAATGAGAGCTTTAGACAATCACTGTGAGGGGAAAAACGTGAAGATGACACTGAAGGCACCTTGATAAACATTCCCAGTGTAATTATGAATAGAAGAGTTTCGTAAAGCAATACTGCTTCCTGAAAGTGCATGGATGGTGGGCGGTTAAAAATAACAGAAGTCTCTACAAGTGTTTATACCCTTGGTTATTGTGAGTACTAAATTAATGTTAATTAACTGCTCAGCACAAAGCCTAAATGTAGCCAGTGTTTAATAAGTGGTAAATGTTATTAGTAGGCATGATTCTAGATAGTCCAGATATCTGTTTCTTTGCAGGCATATTAACCGCTCTTTTTTCTAATTAATTAAAAGAAATTATGGAAAATGGTTGCGATTATGGGAAAACACACATGTATACAGCCTAAGGCTACTCCATTTTATTAAAAGACAGGTCCACAGTTTTGTTCTACTCATAGCAATTCTATTCTGAGACTGTGTATATCTGCAACATGAAATCTGTTTTACCAGCCACAAAAAGCAATCAAAGAAGTATGCCTTTTCTTTCAAGGTTCAGCATCAGATCCTGCATTTGCTTACATCTGAAAAAGGACAAAGACTAAAAAAAATAATAATAATAAAATAAAATAAGAAAATTTTAAAAACTCTGCTAAAAGCAAGCCCTGGGTTTTCTGAAAGTATCTTTGAATCCAGTTACCATTCATTTAGGATATGATCTTAAGCTGCTCATATCATCCAAAAGCCTTGGTTTATAATGTTTGGATTTTCTGGATGTTATGGACAGAAGTAGAAAAAAAAGTGTAAGTGTAGCATTCTTAAATCTAAGCATTTTTGCTAATTAAGGCCTCCAGCAGAGCAAGTCTTTCTAAACTACACAGCGTTCTGTGGCAGGTGTGGCCAATGTTGCATGCCAGCTTCTCTAGGAAAACACTGGTTACTGCATCTGGCAAAGAGGGATTGAGATGTCTGTAATTGCTTTGGGAGTTTCAGTTGGCTGTACCTTTAAATGGTAATGAGGAGGTCTCAGAGAAAGAAAGGAAGGAACCGAATTCATGTAAGACCCACACCGATTGTCTAGATCCGCAGCCACTAAAAACAGGTCATCTTTGAATGGGTTTTTAAGCTCTTTATGAATACATTTTTCTCTATCACTCCTCATGGCAGGTGCAACTAGAAATAATGTGTGTACCGTAAAATGGAAGTAATGAATTGTCAGCAACAACGAACATTTCTAATGTGGGATAAATCATAACAAATAGAGCACATAGGCAGATAACAAATCTACTTAAATCAAGAGTGGCTTGAAATTACTTTGATTGACTAAGAGGCTGATGTTGACTGATTTACTTTATGAAGTAAGTGCACATGCGTGCGCGCATGCGCGCACACACTCACATATCCTAGGTCATTTTCTGAATTTAAGTGGAGGATTTGGGATTCAATTGCACTATGTCTAGAGCAAGGCCATTCTTAGCACACACTGATGGACCATTTCTCATTTAAACTCCTCTGAATGTGGGCACCATTGCTAGGAGCTACTGGTAAATGTGGTTCTGTTGCCTTGGAAGAACACTGTATTCCTATGTATTCATATAGATCAGCAGAAAAGAAATCTTTGGAAAGTGGAGCACAGGGAGGGTTAGAGGTGGAAAAAGGGGGTCAGAACGTGAAGGATGATGTGTGGGCTCTGCAGTGGGGATTAGGGGCCCATTCTTGGGATGGAATTGGAGGTGGAGAAGGGGTGGGAGAGTAGGGCTGCGGGTAGTGTCACCTAACCACAGGGGAGAGAAACTTTGTAGTATGAGGGGAAGCCAAGGAAGCAGAGAGGAAGACAGTAAGCATGTTTTCAACCTCAGAGTCCACTCCCTTTTCTGAAGGAAAAAAAATTACATCCTTTCCTTTGGCACATGCAAATAAAGATGTCTCCTTTGAGTTAAAGATTCAACTAATAGTAACATGTTAATGTGTGTTTTGGTTTCTACTGAAGTTATGCATTGCTTTTATACATTTGTTCACTGGCCTTTTTAAAACGTTACTGCCAGGCCTTCAGTACTTGAAAGGAGCTCATTAGATTTTCATTAACTCACCAGCTTTCACTCAACACTAGGAATCAAAGTCCTACAGGGCCATTCTGCAAGGCCCTTACAGTCAACTCATTAACAATTTCCAGTTGAACAGACTTTAGCAATGTATTCTCAACCTCTTTATTACCACCACCCTAAGGAGTTTTTCAGACAACTTTCCCTTCAATTGCCCTTTTCCCACAAAATTTCAGTTCCAAAGATATACTATCTATTCATTTATGTAACTGTGGCCTTTTGGAGGGTCACAAACTACCGTAATATTTAAGATTCTCCCCAGCCCAAACCAACTTTTTCTGCTCTTGGTGGGGGACATTGCCCCCATAGAGAATGTATGCTTTAAAACTATCGAACAATGATTGTGGTCCTTCCAGAATACTGTTTTCCTCTTATAATTGCCTTCGTTGTTTGAAGAGTTAACTCTTTTCCCACTTAGCAGCTCCTTTCCCTAAGTAACTAGAAGTGGAGCTATTCTTATAGGGCTCCCTCTCGGAAAGAAAATACTTACCATGTCTCTAACACAAATAACAGTGCCCTAGGATGTAACTATCAGTTCCAGTTGCTGGAACTGAAACACAATTCAGTAATGTTTTAGGGTTTTGTTTTTTTAAATATGTTTAAAAATTCTTTTTCTTGGTGTGGGGAGGGAAAGCATCAGGTAAGTAGCTAATGCATGTGGGGCTTAATACCTAGGTGATGGGTGGATAGGTGCAGCAAACCACTATGACACCCGCTTACCTATGTAACCAACCTGCACATTCTGCATGTATCCTGGAACTTAAGTAAAATTTAAAAACTAAAAATTAGTTTTTCTGCTAACCTTGAGGAGGAGCAAGGCTTGAAGTGTCTCCCTTTCAGAGGTAGAATAAAGATCAATATTGTTGTTTAAGTCACTTCTCTGCCACTGTTAATTAAATCAATGAATTATCTAATGCGGCCTTTCCAGTTCTTTGCTGTGTCTAGTAATCCTATACCTAGGACGTCAATTTAAAAAAGGATGTTTTCTGGAAATCCTGAGTATAAGGGCTGTCATCACAAAATATCCCTGGCTAGGTGGCTTAAGCAATAGACATTTATTTCCTTGAAATTCTGGGGTCTAGAAGCCTGGAACCAAGGTGTCAGTAGAATTAGTGTCTTCTGGGAACTCTCTCCTTGGCTTGTAGATGACTATCTTCTAGTGTCTTTATATGTCCTTTTGACTCCGACTGTGTATGTCTGTGTCCAAATCTCCACTTTTTTGAGGGACACAAGTCATATTGGATTGGGGCCCATTCTAATGACTTCATTTTGACCTAATTACCTCTTTAAGGCTCTGGATCCAAATACAGTCACATTCTGAGGGGCTGTGGAATAGGACATCAACATATGAATTTTGAGGGGACGTAATTCTGTCCATAATGTCATGTAAGACCAGGTATGAATAAGCCTATTGCAAGCCACAAACACAGAATTTGACTAAGATGTATTTGTTCAAATCCCCACTATGTGTTTTACCAGCTGTTGGTCTTTCAGCAATTCACTTAACCTGTCTAACTGTAATTCTAATTAAGCATATAATAGTCATCCCTCTCCCAAAAGATTGTTGTGAGGATTGTGTCTAATTAATAACTATAACTAAAAAGTGTATATATATATATATATATATATATATATATATATCTAGCACAGCATCTGCCTTGTAGTCATTGCTCAATAGAAGGGAAGTAGTTTATTACAACTTTCTTTTGAATTTGGATCCAGACTTTTTGGGAACTGGAAGATTGGCAAGTCAGTAAATATTAGTGACATCAAGAAGGAGAAGTAAACGAGCATTATTGAAGTATAATATATTGAGTCCTCTTATGCACACAGTGGGCCAAAAGTTTGGTTTTTGCATAAGATCTTTAGATTCATTCATTCAACAATATTTACTGTGCATGCAATATTTACCACATACAGAAAGCAGTCATCTCACCTAGGTATGGAGGGCTCTACTCACAGCCAATACTCAGTCTCCTATATTCCTTGTAATAGATTCCCTGGCATTGGGGAATTTCTGTGAGTCTCAGAATTTAAAAGGTGCCTCAAGTTGAAGTACTATTACTGCAGTCAGAAATGTTTTTGCTTTCTTCACAAACAACCTTACCTATATTCAGGGGCTGTTGTGTGGTAACATGCTGCTGGTCCACATTACCAATTCAGCTGCTGCAGCAATTACAAAAAGGAATTCTTGCTAATGATAAAAGCCATTATGCTGTTCCTGAAGAGAATGCATTCCATAGCATTCATTAATTGTGCCAACTTGGAGATGCACAACTACCACTGCATACACTTGAGATGACACACCGTAAGGATTGGAACTCTCTCAAAGCCGCAGTGTATGTCTGTGTTGCTTTGCACTCTTGCATTGCTCATCCTTTACAACAGCCCTTCTCCTGTCCTCGTTCTCAAAACTAAAATTAAAATCAGAATGAAGTAAGGCTGCAGAATGTCATTTATGAGGATGGATTAGGCTTCAGTCTCCTGGAACCACCTTGGGTCACTCATCTCCATGGAAGACCCCCCAGACGGTCTAGACCCAGAGTCATTCACAGCCACACAGAAGTTAAAAATTCTCCATCCTATAGCATGCCCTCTTTAGAAAAAATGAGCATAATGATGGGAGATTGTGATAAATCTTTGATGTCTTTGTTCATTAGTTTCCTTATCTCTCTCTCTCTCTCTCTCCTCTCTTCCCCTACCCCATTATTTTCTCTTTGACATGAACAGCCAACATCAGATGATCTTGTTTCATCTGCTGAATGTTCAAGTGATGATGAAGACTTTGTTGAATGTGAGCCGAGTACAGGTAGGTCAGGTCAGTCTTGTTTTGCTTGCTTTTTTCTTTTGCAAAAAACAATACATACATATATGTGATTATACATGTGTTTTATATAGAGATTATAGTGTGTTAATGTGTGTATATTTTTATATCTATATATGTATAAGCATACATATATAAATATTCTATCAATGAAAGCATCAAATTCCATGGAAGGAGCAATAAGATCCTAGAAAAATTTTAAGTCAGTCTCTTGATAGCTAACAAAAAAATCATGTTATATGACTTAACATTGGGCAAACAGATGCCCAGATTTACCACTGGAGCAGCAAATGTGTAGCAGCCAGTGGCATTATTGGTTTGAAATAATGAAATTTGAAATATGAAATTAACAGAGGGTGGGAACGTGAGGAAATGTATGTTGGAATGACATCAAAAAAGGATGAACTCATGGAGGAGCTTAAAGATTGGTAAGTGGAGACATAAAGATTGGTAAATATCACTTAAAACTAATTGTTCTGAGCGAAGTGAACTAAATACATATATATATATATACATACATATATATTTATATATTCCATGGGATTTCAACAGCAGTTAACATGGTATTATCTTTATACTAATTTTGTTAACTGTGTGTCTACAGAAGTTGTGCAACAACATAGTAAGCACAAAATTAGTACTGTACCATGCCATGTCAACAGCTGTGATGCTTCAAAATGTATCTACTGTGCTGAAGTTGAGAAGACTTTAGCAATCAGAAGCTTCAGTGTGTTCCCCATTTGGACCCAGATACATTTTGATGTTTTATGGTTTTTCTTTATAGTGAGCTATATATGAGATAATGTCCAGCAGGCAATTGCGGTCCCCAATTATTTCCTATCAACTTTTCCCAGTCATCTGTTTTGAGACTTACTATAATTTAAACATTTATATGTATATAATAGAGAACAGATATCATCGAATTTCTGTGTATGTTTACTAGAATTAAAAGTTGGAGTTGGGCCAGGATCTTATTTCTGCAAAGACTAAAATAAATATAAAACTTTCTAGTTGAATTTTTGGGTTGTTTTCCTTTTTTTTTTCCCTTTAAGAAAAGGAGAGTCATTAAAAATTCTCTTTTGCTACTTCTAGAAAATGTAAGCTTCATGAAAAATTAATCTAATAAAAATAAAAACCTGCCATTTCTTACCCCTAAATGATTTACAAGATTTCAAATTTGTTGAAGCCTGACTGCTTTGGTTTCTTGCAAGTGGCTTTGGATCCAGGAAGTTCTGTGGGTTCACACCCTTAGCATGACACAGGGACATATCATTAATAAGATTGGGCCTTCCATTCTGCAGTGTCATCTGTTCCACTGGGAGCTTAGCTGTGTGGAGGGAAAGCAAATGTGACCTGGTTGAATAATTTTCAGATTATTCGGTAATAATAATCTGTATGTGCTATGTGAGGTTTTAACCCTAAAAGGGCAGATACATCCAAACTTAACCAGAACTCAGGTGCCAAGTTTTCATTCATTCATTCATTCATTCATTCAATAAATATTTCTGAGCACTCAGGCAGGATACAATATATCTCTAGATTTGAATCCTTCCTATTAAAAATAAGCTGTCAGAAGATAGAATAATTTTGCTGTCTAACTCCTAGCATAATTCAGCAAATATTTTTGAGTCAACTGTGTATGTTAAGCATGTGCTATATATTAAGGGTTCCTGTATTAATATGACACAGTCCACAACACAGATTAAATTAGCTTATTTTGTGGCAAACAGTTTAAGATACCTAGCCTTTAATTATATTTTTCCATATATTTTTTTAGATAATATCTCACTCTGTCACCTAGGCTGGAGTACGATCACATGTTCATAGCTTGCTGCAGCCTCAAACTCCTAGGCTAAAGGGATCCTCCTGCCTGAGCTTCCCAAGTAGCTAGGACTACATGCACCACCATGCCAGCTAATTTGTTTTATTTTTTTGTAGAGGTAGAAGTCTCACCATGTTGCTCAGACTAGTCTTGAATTCCAGGCCTCACGAAACCCTCTTGTCTTGACCTTCAAAATGGTTTTCTTCCTTTCTTAGCAGTGGTATCTCTATATGCAGCAATGTTTATCAAATCTGTAGATTTTAAGGCTTATAAAAACTGAGGCTTGGTCATTCTGAAATATCACCATCTTTCCTCAACTATTTACCCTGCCTCAGAAAGTCATCTCCATAGCAACCTTCATCATAAGGCAGTAGGCCTTTCCAGATCTCAGCTTCAGATTCTCAAGCTCTATCTGTAGCTCCCCAGGTTATAGGTATATATTGCTATTTGGTATGAGACTTGAACACGCCTACACCTGAATGGCCCCAAACTAAACTCATTTGTTTTCTAGAAGCCACACAGGAATTTTCTGATTGAAAAGCAGGGGACAGAAATTCAACAGCAGCATTCCTTGAATAACATTTGGCAGGAGGGGAGATACAGTTTTTAAAACAGTCTGTTGTGTTCTATAAGGGACCATGAGAGGAGATGAAGTAAGTGACAGAACCTCTACCCTGAAAGAGCTAACACGTAGCTCTAGTAGACGGGTACTGATTTCCTCCACCTGTGATTATTCAACTCCTCACATTTGAAGAATGAGCGTTGCATTTTTCTAATTTTACTTACTCCCTAAAGTATTCCTGGTGAGTGATTTGGATATAGAGGGAAATATGTCAGAGGTATATTTAATACAAGAAGTAGGTAGATATTCCTAGCAATGCAGAGAGTGAAGAGGTTTGCCCAGAGGACCTGATTTGCACCAATGGGGATTACCTGCTTAGAGCTATCAAGCCCTGTTTTTCATCACATAAGAAGTATGTCCTCAGCCTGCATGTTCTCCAAAAACAATACAGATTAAAATTGGAAACCAGTTTCTTTGGCAAGATTTGCACTGCCTAAAGAGAAGGGATATACTGCCCATGCAGCAAGAAATAATGGTGATTTTTACATAACTTTGACATAAATTGCCAATCTTGCAATTCCACGTCACAGCTAAGATTAAAATTCTGGGTTTGAACAGCCTAATTCACTGCCTCCCTTTCTAAAATATTATTCCAGGCCTTCTGCTTGATGGAACTACACTAAATTTGGCTAACTTCCTTGGCCGTGTTCTGTCATACTTACTACTTTATCTTCTTTCACTTTGCTGCACGTTTATTATTTTCTAGCTGTCTCCGTTTATGAGGCATTTAACTTCTACAGGTTACTTCCTGATTAATTTACATCCATTTGAAGCTCTCACGTTTCATAAATTTGGGCAGTGTAGCATATGCTATAATTCAACAATTTTTATTTTCACGTGGGCATCAAATTTTAAATGAAATAATCTATTTTTTTCTCTAAATCAAATTGGATTTTTAAACTGCTGGGTTTAAGTTAGGTGTAAGCAATCACCTTTCATTCTCAGAACTGACTTTTGTGCTTAAGGGTCACGATGGTTTGGTGCAGCTTAATCTTATAATATTTAGGAACAACTTAAATATTTTTGGAGTTTGGTCAATAGGAGTCTAGAAACCTTGCAAATCCAATGGAAGTCAAATTTTCACTGTATATTTTTGCTGATAAATATGTAGATGAGTAAAAGTAATTTCCAAATCATGAGAACAAGGCATGAAGTAAAAGTTCAGTTAGGATTTGTTGAGTACATTAGTTTGAAATAGAGAACTTTAGATTTCTAACTTCATTTCCCCTTGAAGAGCTAAAATGAAACCTGTTGAATCATTTAAAATTTATGATTTCATATAATAAAGGCTGACCTACTAAAGCGTACATTTTTAAAAAAAATCAATTTTAAAATTTTTATGTATTTTGAGACTGGGTTATAAGACTGGCTAATTTTTCTATTTTTGGTAAAGATGGGGTTTCGCCATGTTGCCCAGTCTGGCCTCAAATTTCAGTCTCCCAAAGTGCTGAGATTATAGGCATGAGCCGTTGTTCATGGCCAAAACCTATGTTTTTTAAAACAAAATTATTCTCTGCTTTTTCCTATCCCTGCCTTTTTCCGGGAAGTAGATTCTTTTATAAGTCACAGATACAGTCCTTTTCTGAATATTTGCTTCAAGAACCCAGAATTGAAGCTTTAAACAATAAAGTTACAATAAAACCATCTGCATCAGATGAAAATATTCATAAGTGTATCTGAATAGCTATCTAAAGGTGAGGGTCAGAGTTTTAACTCTTGATTTATAAATGTTGTGTTCCTCACAAAAGAAATCAGTATCTATTTAATATTTTATATTCGTTCTTTGCATATAAACTGTTTCCTTTCCAACTGCACTTCTATTGATCTTAAATAGTGCAGTAAACTCATATTTCATTGTCCTTTTTATCTCTTTGAATCCAACAAGAAAAATAGATGAGCTGGAGAGCATTCAAATAACCACCAGGAAAATGGGATACCCTCCTGAGATTATGGAAGCCAAATAGCAATTAAGATCATTAGTAAATTCACATTTGTAATCTAAAATGTGGGAATGAATTCTGAAATTCAAAGAAAATAATAAAATTCACTTTCTGTTTCTTCTCTCTTACCGCTGCTGCAATCCCTAGAATTCCCATCTTTGGAAATAGAATAGTAAAAACAAATGTATTCTTAGATTAGCTCTCATATAATTAGAAATGATCAACTTCCTGTATTTTACATATTTATAGTTTCAAGATTCTAAAAGTCTTGGGGGCAGGAGGCCACAGAAAAGAGGGGGGAAATTTTATACCTTTATACTGGATAAATGGGCATGGCCATCCTTAACCAAATTGATTCATCCAGTCATTATCCAGGGGTACATTTTTCAGTTTGTCAATTAGCTAGTTTTCTGCCTTTACTTTTCTTAAATGTCCTTTGATCAAATCTCAAGGGACAGCACTTCCACCAGAGGGAAGACAGTAAAAGGAAGTGAAGATGAAACACATTCATCCATCAATAAGACTGCTAAACAGCTTTCATAATGGCTGGATTGAAGATGTTTAAACTAATGGCAGTAATATGAGATCACAAAATAATTGCTATGCTCAGAGTGGTTCTCAGGTATATTTTTACTCCTCAAACCTACAGTATTCACATTTGCATTTGGTGTTACTTCTACCGAGTTCCTCTTTGTAGCCCTCCTATAATATACAACCCAAACTGACTGAAATTTAAATTTAGCATAACACCAAGAGCATGTCTAGTATTTACCAGGTGAAACTGGATTCTTAATCTTTATCAGTTTGAGATGCCTCAGGAAAGTATCATCTGGAAATCTGGCACTGAGTTACTAAAAGCTTACCAAATCATTTGAGTTTTTGTTTGATGGAACATGGTAGAATATGCATGCAGCTGAAATGTGAACAGATAATAATTTTCTAATGAAGGATAAAGAGAAATAGGTTTTACCAGAATTTATAGATAACGAGAAAATGTGCTGATTGTTGCCCTTACATATGTTTGAAATCTTATTTATAGAAATACATTCCGTCACTAGTGTCTTCATCAAGTTTGAAGTTTTTAACCTGTTTGTTTTTGTTATAAATAAGCCAATTTTATTTAACTATTCATTTTAGAAATATTTTTCTATACAAAAACTCATTAGCAAATAGAATCATTTTAAAATTTCATTAGTCAATGGCTATTCAGAATCTAGTAGAAAAATAAATATCTAAGTTAAATGCCATAGGAATATTGGAGTATGACTGATCTGTAAATTCAATAGATATGTAAATGCTATCAGTTCTGGTAAAAGGCTCAGATCCACTTAAACACTTTGGCCAAAGGGATAATAGAAATAATCTAAGACAAGTGTTTTAGCTTTGGGAAGAGAACTGTACATCAATGGAGAATAACTTAATTCACTATTATTGGCTGTGGACATCAGTCATTTTAAAATTTGAGTTATAATACATGTCTAATGCACACAAGAGCAAATAGTTATTCACATACTTAGGTCTAGGCTAAATCATATCCATTTTCAACTGCCTTTATTTATCTACAAGTTAATAGAGTATGTTCATGGGAGCATAATATTCCAGATTAATGATACAGTTTTTGTCTTTATTAACCCACTCAATTATATCACTTTTTTATAACAACACTCCATCTCAAGTTAATTTTTAAGCCATTGTAGTAACTTTAAATCCTTAATGGTGAAATGCTTTGAAAATTAGAATAAGAAAATATAAGAATAGGAAAGATCTACTTAATTAGCTATTGCATTTTAGGCTCAGGAATGGTGCGTGTAATATATGTGGCCCATGGATTGACTTATGGATTTCATAACAAGTACATGTAATAAAAACAAAAAATCTGTTGAACTCCATTACCCAAGATTTTTTGGTAGGTTGGAGAACGGGGCAGAAGAATTCCTAAAATCAACGTATGAGTGTATATACTCTATCTAAATGTTGGATAAATCTCATATATATGTAACAATGTTAGGTAACTATGGGAAAACAAAAATATTTTGTTTTAGAAATATTGCTTCCAGAAGTTCAGTTTTTTAAGAAAGGCAGATATAGGAATAAAAGGGAAGAAAAGGAAGGGAAGGAACAATGAGGACAGCGAATGGAAATGCCCATGACATTATCAGCACTCTGCGAATGTTGGCGTACTCCAAGTCAGTGAACAGCATACCTTATCGAGGATAAGCAAGGGGAAAAAAAAAAAATCACACAAGATGATGCCAATCACTGACAGATTCAACTAACCCCAAGGAGCCTTCTTCTGTGTTTTAGTTTGGTAACAGAATTTCTCATTTATTATGACTAAAGAATTAGTACAGCTCAGTAAAGAAAGAAAGCAACACCCTTTTGAGGAATTCACATTTACAGTATGGTCAAGGGTCACAACCCTTTTAGGTAATAGGCTAAAGGATGGATATGTTGAAGAGAGAATTGCAGTCTGAACTCACGAGAACTCCCTGATTCCAAATGCCAATGCAAGTGGTAGATAAGGAGTGAGCTTAATGACATCATTAAGCAAGTCCCCCAAAATAAATAAAGAGGGATGGGGTTTTAAAAGAGGAGTTTTTATGGGATTTATTTTATTCTTCTTATTCTACATGTTTTTTCCACAAGCCCCAAGTATATGTACTGTGTGTATATATATGATAGGCATATATGCAAATAAGAGTGCCTGTCACTCCATGTATATGTAGACACAGTATAAGTGATATTAGACTAATGTAAGCAGAGATTAACAGCCCCTACCATCAGTCATGTGTTTACACAGAAATTCATGCCATCATTCTTAACCAGCATCAATCAACATAGATGTGCATGATACTGTTTTAACTTGGCAAACAACGCATGTTGATTTTTCTTTAGGATTTATTTGTCATGATTGTAATGGTGACTCCATAATTCAGTTATCCTTGGGAGGGGTGGAGAGAAAAAATTATACAGATATATCTATCAGTATATGCACATTCCTGTGTATATATATAAATAGATATATACCTTGTATATATTTGAAGAACATTTTGTTGTTTCACCTCATCTTGTGCCGCATGAATTTTTGGTGGTTGAATTTATTTTGTTTTGATTCATATTTAGTATTTTGGTCATTATGGCTATTTTTTAACTCATTGCTATATTTTTATGAGTAATTATAATCATTATTTTCAAATACTGAGAGATACATAGATATACAAATCAAACAAGGCAAAAAAATCTTTTCTTGCCATCCTAATCTCGAATTCCTCCCTTTTCAGCATATCCCTCCAGTATTTATCTCAAAACAAAACAAACCCCAATGAAATCCAAGAAAGTTGTGTACAAAAGAATGAAATACTGTGTTTTCCCCTTCCTCCTCCTATATCTGCATATTTTTTCCTTCTAATTTCCTTTTCTTTCCTTTTTATTTTCCCCCATATCTGCATGGACCCCTTGCCTTTACTTTCCCCTTTATGACAATGTAATTAACTGAAAAGATAAAAGAAGAGCCAGAAAAAAATCAGAAAAACATTAGAAACAACTAACAGAGAAACAAACACAGCCCTCTCCACAAATTTCAGATGGCATAAAAAGAATTTTATTGCAGATATAGAATATTTGTTGTATCTTTTATTTCTGTCTGGACAAGCCCAAGATCATTGTGTGGCATGCAGTGACAGTTTTGTAGCTAATGAACTAACCATGGCCTCCATCACAAGTGCATGACACCATCTTGTGTTTCATCCAAGTGGCACATCCAGGCTAACCCAGCAAGTCCAGTGTATGAGCTGTGGGGATAACATTCCTCTGTAGTTATAATTTCATGGGTCCTCGTTTGATTATTATTTCCACTGGGTCATGGCAGCTGCTCTCGCAGCATCTCTGTACAGTTTTGTTCTTGTGTTTTCTCTTCCTGGCACAGCAGTCAAGCATGTGTCTCTTGTTTGTCGCATCGGTCTTGCCATCTTGTCTTGGTCCACTGTCGTGATGTTGTTCTGTGATTCTGTTCTCTGTTTGTAACATGTGGTTTGAAATCCTCTGCCCTGATTTCTCACTCTCCTATTGTCTGTACTTTTAACCTTACCCCTAGGGAACTTCACAAAGAAGCAAAACAAACTTTCAGTCGCATTGTAAGGCTGATAGCTGGTTTGCATCTGGAAGTCATAAGTTATGCTTTTTACCTGACTTAAGGAGGAAAAATTTACAGTGGGAAAGTACTGATAATTATACTCAAACAGCAATCTGATCAACGAAAATAAGAAACCCTTGTTGATTTTTTTTTTTGGTATGATTAAATGAGCTTACTGTTAAAGGGACTTCATATAAAAGCTAATTTCCAGAGTTTTTTTCATAAATTATCAGTCTTCTACTCAGAAACTTTTCTTCAGGAGCAGATCGACTGAAGAATTTTTTCAGGAATTACTAGTGAGGGGGCATCACTTCTGCTGTGTAGAGCTGTGCCTGTTGCTGATTTGGTGAGGAATTTTATAGAAATCTGCAAATGTCTTATTATAAAATTCATTTATGTTTACGTATTAAAATATAAATGTGTTCAGCAAGGCATCTGAGGAGGGGAAAATAAACTTCTTAACTCACTGGTTCCACCTCACGCATATTTCGAGGTAAGATTATCTTTTGTTCTTTCTGATTAAACTAATGTACATTTTACTTTATTTTTTAATTCATGGAAGCATTAGAGAGCCAACACTTCAATTTGCACCTAAATGCATTCTTTTCCTATTCCAGAGAACTCAACATACATAATAGCTTTAGTTCTGAGAAGAGTCTACATTTCAGACAAGAGTAGAAGGAAGTGCCCAGTTAATCGTTCAACATGCCTAAAGATTTAAGATGAAAAATCTATTTTTAATCTGGAAAAAAAAAGCCTATCAAGACCTGTAGTTTTCTGATGAAACCTTTCAGTTATACCAGGGTAGCTGTCGGTTTTTTTTTTTAAGGGTAAGGGGGCAAAGGCCAAGAATGAGGAATTGGATGGCTCTGTGGGCTAAGAACAACTTTCTGATGAAAGAAGGAAAGAAACAAGAAAGGTGAAGAAAGAGGAGGAGGGAAACGCAAATGAAAGGAAGGAGGAAAGGAAGAGATACTGATTATGAGGCAGGTACAGCTGCTTGCTGATAAATATTCAAAAACCAGCACACACACGCAGAGCCCTAATTTGTAGTTTTCCAGTTTCTGTCTAGCGTAAACTATTCCCACCATGGCTGACTTCAAGCTACGAACATGACAGCCCTAAACTCAGAATTGGGACATGTGCTCACTAGCACACAATTTTATGGCTTTTTCATCATATGTATACTATAGACTTCAAGAACCTCAAGAGACTAGATAATAGTAAAATTTAATAATTAGGAAGTACTGGGTTTTAAGTTTTTAATTATCTCTTTTTACTACATTTGTAAATTTATATATATTAACTTTTGAAAATGGCCATGTTTTTAAAATGGCCAAATTTTCTAAAAATTTTGCAATCTGTTGTCATAAACTGGCTCTAGCACACCACTAGCCCAGGTACGATGCTGGGTACATAAAAACGTAGTATTTTATTTAAATCTCATTTTGAGTTATTGTTAGATAGAAACTCCCTTGGTCATCTCACAGTTGAGAAAATTGGGATTTTAAGTTTGCTTGTTCAAAGTCACATACCTGCACATCAATGGTAGAGGCAATATTCAAACCCAAATCTGTTTGAAAATAGACATATTTTTCTATTACAGTGTGCCAGTCATTCTTCAACACTCGTCAAAGCACTAAGTTTTAGAATTTTGACATGCCCCTTTGTGGAGCTTAGCGTGACTGGAGTTTCCTTATTGCCTCAAGGATGCCTTTGCTTTAGCTGGCATGGATAAAATGAAGTTTATGTATTATGGTTTATCAACGGCAACATGAGGATTGTGAAACAAAGTTAGAACTCCTGATTGTCCTGTTTGGAAATGCCACAAAAGTGATGACCATGTCTTCATGAGAACGTTTGCTTTGACTAATTGTGTTTCTTCAAAATTGAGCTGCTAAATATTCCTCCCTTACTAACATTGACAATCAACAGGGTATTTCTTAGGTTTTCAAATTCTGTCTCTTGAGCTTTGGAAAGAATGTCAGATGCATTTCTGAGCACAGAATCTACAGCATGATTCCATTACTTAGTTATGTTTTCTAACTTTTAAACTATAATGTATTTTATTTAGTTACAGTTATGTGATGCATGTTAGTAACAAACTGCATAGTGAAATATCTCAATGCCCTTTGCTTCCACATTTCTAAGAGTAAACTAGTATATTAACATTTAAAACAGCATGAGGACCATAGTATTGCAGAAAACAACTGCAGCTTTTTAAAACAATCATTTCATTGTCAGATACTTAATCATTGCATTGTGAAAGAGTTTGAGAGATCCGGGAATTAAAAAGGAAAGTGTTGCAGCTTTTTAGGCCTTCTAATTTGACAAGATAGGTACTTTGATTAGGTTTCTGATAGTACAGTATTTTGCTTTGAAATTTAGTTGCCCCTATAGTAAACTTTTGTTGTTGTTGTTGAGACAGAGTCCTTACTCTGTCACCCAGGCTGGAGTGCAGTGGCCTAATCTCAGCTCACTGCAACCTCTGCCTCCCCAATTCAAGCAATTCTCCTGCCTTAGTCTCCCGAGTTTCTGGGACTACAGGCCTGTGCCACCACAGCCAGCTGATTTTTGTATTTTCAGTAAAAAGGGGGGTTTTACCCTGTTGGCCAGGCTGTCCTTGAACTCCTGGCCTCAAGTGATCTTCCCACCTTGGCCTCCCAAAGTGCTGGGATTACAGGCTTGAGAAACCATTCCGGGCCTCCCTGTAGTAAACTTTCAATGGCACCCTACACACCATTGACTAAAGTCCCTTGAAGTGATTTCTAGACTGTCACCTAGCCACTGCTACAACTTTGTTTCATCTTTCAGTGAATATTAGCACTTCCTTTAGTAAAATACAGCCATAAATACTTCACATTGTTAACTATTGTAATCCTTACAGCAATCAAGTGAGGGTCTATTATTATTATCTCCATTTTAAAGATAAGTCAATGCAGGAACAGAGGAGCTAAGCAAATTATCAAGATCACACCACAAGTAAGTAGAAGAAATGAGATTTGAACCCAAGCCAACTGCCCCTAGTGTCCAAACCCATCACTATGCTATCCTGTCTTACATAGTGCCTATTTTCAATTAACCTAAGCATATGAAATAGCTGCCTGCCTCCTTGATAATAAAGTCAATTCTGTGTATTGAATGTATTACATGGTTAGGAAATACTTGATAAAGAGGTTAGTTATTATGTATCACAAAGGCTTTAAGAATCTTGGTTGATGGGGCTTATAAAATTGTTCCATTATGACTTACTCAAATAACTTTGGTTAAAACGAGTTACCCTGGTTTCCTGTAAGAGGGAATGACTCCAATATTGGAGAGAAATACCAACACTTACATGAGGTGAGTCTCCCTTGATGTCACCTATATAATAATATGTGCTCTTGGGGTTTCTAGCTCATTACTTATTATCAATTCTGTTTAAAACCTATGCTCAGACAACAGCCACCTTTAACTGATATTAGGATTCTAAGAATAGAGGCTCTTAGTGAGAGCTTGGGTAAAGATGCTGTGTTTCATTTCAGAAACAATTATGTTCCCCGGAACGCAGTGATTTAGGTCTTACAAGAAAAAAAAAAAAAAAAAAAGTGAACTTGTATTTCTTTTCTTACACCCTTTCTCTGACACCCACATGCTCCTGACATCTCTTAAACTTGTACCCATTTCATTTTTCCTTTCATTTTCCTCACTTTCTTGTGGTATGCATCCAAAACTATTTAACACCCCTAATACACACACTTTTTTGTGTGTCTTCGAGTTTCCTATACAAGAAAAGAATCATAAAAGGAGGTATAAAGGACTACAGTTCACAATTAGAAAGGAAACATTTTTAAACTGTGTTTGCTTTTATGATAATCCTCCTTCCAAGGCAAGTATGGCCTGCCCAAGCATCTGAGGATTGCATTACCAATTTTATCAGTCTCGACCCATTCTGAATCCAGATCATAAACTGGAAAATGTGTGTAGTTGAAAATGTTTGCATACCCTCTGTCCTACAGCAGTGTTTCCATCTTAGCTTTGAAGCACAGAGACCTCTGCTTACTAAAAGATCATGAGAACTGGCAATACTGTATTGCCCAGTGTTCAAATTTGTCAGATTAGTGACCCAGAGCAAAAGTTGGGAGGCGTTTTTTCTGTAAGGACTGGGGTGTAAATATTTAACACTTTAACGATCTTACAGTCCCTGCTAAATCTGCTCTTGTAATGATGCAATAGCAGCCTTGGAAATAAATAAATGAGCAGGACTGTGTTTTCATGAAACTTTATTTATAAAAGCAGAGATTGAGCTGGATTTGACTGAGAGGTCATAGTTTACCCCAATCTAGAGAAGTCTGATAAACTAAAAATATGTAGTCTTTTTTTTTTTCTTTTTAATAAGAACTTCTTAGCCATTTTATAGCCAATCCCAACGTTTGTTGAGTGAGTTCTCCACTAAGTACAGGAGACTACATAGGATACCATAGGGCATTAAAAGCTCATTTTTTTTTTTTTTTTGTTTCAGAGTCTCTGTCACCCAGGCTGGAGGGCAGTGGCGCAATCTCTGCTCACTGAACCCTCCCCCCCCCCCACCCCGGGTTCAAGTGATTCTCCTGCCTCAGCCTCCCGAGTACCTGGGACCACAGGCATGCACCACCATGCCCAGCTAATTTTTGTTATTTTGAGTAGAGACAGGTTTCACCATGTTGGCCAGGCTGGTCTTGAACTCCTAACCTCAAGTTATCCGCCCACCTCAGCCTCCCAAAGTGTTGGGATTACAGGCGTGAGCCACTGCGCCTGGCCCTAAAAGCTCATCTTGAAGGACATTTCCCACCTTTGTTTTAAATATGCCACTATCCCAGACATGAAAAACAGTAACAAACGAAACCAGCGTCATCTCCACCTAGCTTGTACACTGCGTCTTTCGGTAGGAGTTTAACATCTTGCCCTTCATTTTGCCAGTCTGTCTTCTGAACTCCCCACCTCTGCTAGGTGTGGGCTGCATTCACCTCCAAAATTTCACACCTCTTTGGCAGTTGCTTCCTTGATCTCCAGCCCGCATACTGCGTCACATCCCAGAAATTCTTCCCCAAACCTTAGCTGTGGGTTATTGAGCTGACAAATGCCTAAATGACCAAGATATGATTTCACAACCTGCTGAGAACCTCTTCTTTCCCTGTACTCTTTGATTTGTAGCTTTATAAGTTTTGTAAAGAAAGAGAAATACATTCTTGGTGACACAGGCAGTGAATGAGGAGGACACAGTGAAGGGACACCATATCTGGGACTCCTTCCTGCACTGCGAGCCAAAGCATTTATTTTTATCTAGGCCTTCTGAATGTTGGAGGCAGCGGATTATACAGTATGGTGCAGGAAGGAACATCCTATGTCCTGAGGTGAATAACGTGTTCTACCACCTGGCAGCAGATTAGACCAGAGCAGGCAATGAATATACAGGTTCACAGCCGGATTTAGTACTGCTGCAAAAATGGCTTTTCCTTAAGAAGTTTTTAAATTTGTTTTTAACTTTTAGGGGTACATGTGAAGGTTTGTTACCTAGGTAAACATGTGTCAGAGTTTGTTGTACATATCATTTGATTACCTAAGTGGTCAGCCTAATATCAAATAGTTTTCTTTTCTGCTCCTCTCACCCTTCCTGCTCAAGTAGACCCCATTATCTATTGCTTCCCTGTGTTCGTAAGTTATCATTTAGCTCCTACTTACTGAGAAAATCCAGTATAAATTAATGCTTACTCTCTTTAGCATCTTTCACATTAGAAATCTATGGAGAAGAAATATGAAAGACTCATATATAAACATGGAGCAGACCACGAAGCTAAATCTTAATGGATCCCAAACCCCAGAGGGAGCATAAAGTGAACTCTTGGGAACCAGGATGCTTAGTAATAACATTATGAGCTTTCAACATTAGCAGCCCCCGCCCCAGTGTGGTTTTGAGCCTGGAGTTGTAAGGTTCCAAACTACAAAGAAAGCAAACAAAATGAAGAAATGACGCAAGGAGCCAAAAAAGATGGAAACTTTAGGAAAAGCTTTGGGGGGCAGGAGGCATGGGTTATATTTTTAAATAACCTATTGGAAGAGTGTTTTAATAAGCCTTTGAAATCAAAGAGATTATCAAAAACAAGAGGAAAACAAGGGTAAATTAGGCACTACTGATGGCCTGAGAAGGACATCACAGAACCAAGCTGCTTTTTCTCCCTTTCTGCTTACAACAACCTCACATTTTACCATGTGGCTAATTGGTTTGTTTACTTGTTTGTTTACCCTTACTCATTACTAGCTTTCTCTATTAAGCAAAGGAAAACACTTTGTCCCCAGGGGCCAGTGGCATAACATGATTGATGAAATAGACCAGACCTGATACAATCTGCAGTCATGAGAACTCTGAGCTGAAGAGAACATGCTCTCATTTAAAGGCATCCAAATTAAATATTTAGATAAAACTAAACTGAAGAGACTTCATGAAGGCCAAACAAGGCATAATGAGAGACACAGTGTTTTTTTATTTTGATTTTTTTAATTTCCTTTAACTATAACACTTTCATCACTTTGGAAGGATGTGCTTTCAGTAAAATTACTTGTTAAATAATCACTTGGTGACATCAAATTAAACAGCAGTCTCTTCCAAATTCCCATAAAACTGAGGCCCTTTTTTCTTGCATGTCTTTTTTACTCTTACAGTCCCAGAGTTTATATAACCTTAAGCTATTTGCTTGATGAATTTTAGAGTTCATTGTAATGCTTTTGGTTTAGGTGACCAAACTGTTGCCTACAAAGGTAAATTGATTTGCTCAAGGTCACTGAGCTAGTCCTTATTGGAGCTTTAATTAAATCCCAGGTGTCCTAAATCTTTAATCCATGCTACTTTACTGATTTCATATATCAAGATTTTTTTATTGTATTTCCAAAGATTTCTATTCTAAACTGAGATAGCATCCAACAGAGAATTCAGAAGTAGCATGAAATTGATTATCTTCCCTCTACTTCTCCTTGTTGCCATACAAGACACTATCATTGACCCACCTAGGGCTCCAATCTACAACTCTGTATTCTTTTAGTCACAAAGGGAATTAAGATTATAGACAAGCTGTGAAGTGATTAGTGAGGACTACAAGTCTCTTGTGGTACAGACTCAAATACATGCTCTAGTGATATGGTCTCAGTTATGTTATCTTCCCCTACAGAGGACAGATTAAGCAACCTAGAGTACTAGTTCCCAAGCTTAAATTTAAAACTAGCACCAGTCTATGCCCAAGCAATCAGCAACCCTAGTGAAATGAAAAAAGCAGGGACAATACAGTGAGTCTGCACTAAGTCAAACTTATGGAACTGCCCTACGTTCTGATATTGCATCATGTATTTTTGGATGGCTAAAATCAATGTCTCATACAAAAGCAGGATTTTGTTATTATATATAGCATCCTTAAGCAGCAAAATGAAGGTTGGCAATGATATGTCAGTCCTTCCCTACAGTTTTTCTTTGAAGTTTCTGCTCAGGCATTGAAAACAAACATCCAGGAAACCAAGAAACAAGAATTTTAAAGTATTCTCTGTGTTGGCTCACGAGACTGAGATTTTGAAGACTGAAGGCCTTTTTACATGTAAAGTTTTATTGTGAACTAATAAGGATGATGTTAAGACCAAGCCATCTATTTTATTGAGGTCCCGGTAAGTTACTAGTTTAAGCATCCATCACTTAGATAACAACCATTAAGATAATTTTTAATCTCACTTTAAAAATAGATTAATGGCACAAAATATATTTTAAAAACCAGTTTCGGATAAATTAATTAGAAGTCCAAGATCAGTTTATAAATCTTCTTAATGAAAGGTAGAAACTTCTAAGGACTGTGTGGATAATTCATACCTATAAAAAAAAAAGGTGTGCTAAATCTAGAATTTTTTCACCTTAAGCCTTATAACAAAGTAGAGCTATTTTAGAAAGCTGAATTAACCTACATTTGCACTAACATAACCATCTTTGTGTCAAGAGGTTAAATATTATAGTCCCCAGCCAAAATAAGGCATGCAATCTACATTAAAGGCAGTTCCTAAATGTGTATCTACAGCTCTTGTCCCCTCCCCTCTTTTTTGTCTCTTGGGTAATCTATACCAATAACCTCCTGATTCAGGAAATTTGTTATCTAATATTTGAAAATATTACACTTAATTTCACCTAATAAAGAGTCTTGCCAAATTTACTGAGTATTTATTAGAAATCAGAGACTCAAGGTCCTGAATTGGGTGTAAGAATTATATTTTCAATAACAGACTTAACAGTGATTATCTCTAGATGGTGACCCATATTTTCTTAATCAAACTCCAAAACATCTATGTAGAAATTGGGCATGGTGGTGCATGCCTGTAGTCCTAGCTACTTTGGAAACTGACGTGGGAGAACTGCTTGAGCCTGTGGGTGCAGTGAGCCTTGATCGCACCACTGCACTCCAGCCTGGGCAACAGAGCAAGACTCTGTCTCAAAAAACAAAATAGAACAACAAAAAATCTACATAGAGCATGTATTAGATTTGTCATCAGAGAGAAGGGATATTTGTTATTTCCTAAAAGACTTTACTAGGAGACCAGCAAGGGAAATCTTGTTAATATTTAGATATAGAAGCTTTGCCAGACCAGTAATTTTTAAAAAATAGTGAATCCTTTTTCCTGGGTTGAATTATGATGTATAGCTCTGCAAGGAACGCTGCTGGAAGAATTCAGTGATGACAATGATGATAATGATGATATACAGGGCTCTATATAGCTTAGCACATTAGTTCCATAAGGTCAGTCCTAGTCATCAAGTGACACATTTTCCATGGATACACCAGGTGGTAATGTAACAGCAGTGGGCACAAGGTATCCTGTAAATGACCCATTACCAGAAAGTTTAAAATGTGTGTTTGGAACCCAGGAACACAGATGGAACATGAAGTTGCCTTCACCAGGGTCTTGGGAATAGCACTGATTCTTTCACCTAGCTTCAGGTGTTGTGTACCTACTCAATGCCGGAGCAGTTCTCTTCTGTACATCTGCTGGTTAGATGTAATAGATGAAAAGATGCAGTTGCAAACAAGTAATTAAAAACTTTACATTCATCTCTCTCTCTACCTCCCTCTTCCTCTTCCATCTCTCCCTCGATAGGATGTCCAGAAAATTAAGCCAGCTGCAGGTTAATTGAGACTCTCTTCCATGCAGGGAACATCTGTCACTGTAGCTACAAAGATTGCATTAATGAATTAAAACATTTGATTACCTTTAATCCAAGAGAATGCAGCAGTCTCTTTGGTCATTTAGTTTATCAGGGTTTTCTGATTGTTCTTTTTTTTTTCCACATGCATCTTACGACTATAGTCCACCCCTGAAGCTGTGAGATCTTTCAGCAGATGTTGTTTTCCCTGTCTTTACCCTTTCCCTTGCGGAAGGGGGAAAAAGCCCTCATAAAAGCAATTTTAGAGGAGGCAGAAAAGGTTTCCATCATGAACACATTTTTAGAAACAGCTGGTAAAACAAATGGTCCAAGTGCGATGCCTGCAGCATGTCTATTCAAACAGGGTTGTTTAAAGATAAAAGCACCCACTTCCAAATATCAGCGTTAGTAGCAATTTCCACATTTATATGTAAGAGATGGGAGAGCTTGCCAATACATTTTTTTATTTCTAGTTTGTTTTCTGAGACTTCTTTAACTCTTTTGGTTTTGTTGGTATGTGAATTTGTTAGAAGCTGCTCCAATTGTTAAAACTGTATCATCATAAGTAAAATATAACAGATGCTTAAAGATTTGCTTTCTTGGCAGGGCGGGGTGGCTCATGCCTGTAATTCTACCACTTTGGGAGGTGGAGGCAGTGGATCACTTGAGGTGGGGAGTTTGAGATCAGCCTGACCAACATGGAGAAACTCTATCTCTACTAAAAATACAAAAATTAGCTGGGCGTGGTGGCACGTGCCTGTATTCCCAGCTACTTGGGAGCTGAGGCAGGAGAATCACTTGAACCTGGGAGGTGAAGGTTGCAGTGAGCCGAGATCATGCCATTGCACTCCAGCCTGGGCAACAATAACAAAACTCCGTTTCAAAAAAAAAAAAAAAAAAAAAAGATTTGCTTGCTTGCTTTTTTTAAGAATGTTCTTATTTGATAACATCTATGAATAATCTGAAAGACTGAAATAAATGGGAAATTGACAATGCACTTAGTTATTACCAATCCTATAACCCAATTTGTGAAAAGGTCAGGCAATGCTACTAGAGAACACACATTTGTATCTCTAACATTAAAAAATCTGATTTTACTTTGTATTTGCTACATTTGGAGTCAACCTTACGCCCTTCACTTGTCATGACTTCATTTGTTTACCAAGCTGCTTTGCGCTGCATCCTCTGCCAAATGCCATTACGTAGTAGCTTCCTTTATCAAACAAATTGGTGAAATAATTCTTTATTGTGTTTTTCATGGCAGTCCAATTTTCAAATTATGTGTGGATTTTCTCTGAGTCAGGCATTACACAAATGCTGATTTCTTATGCTTGAACTTGATCAAGGCATGTTCACCCTCTCAGTTACTATTCATGCCAACTTCTTCCTCTACTCTCTTCACTCTGGTTCTAGTTTTCATTTAAGAAAATTTCAGAGGTAGTGCAGCTGGGAGAGTTAATGAATAGCCATGTTGACACTAGTAGGATCTTACCCATTGGAGAAAAGTCCTGTTTTAAAATGGTGCATAAAGAATAAGCTTCAACGTCTTCATCTCCTCAACCCTAGCACGGAGCACAAGCTTACTTGATAGACAAAGTGAGAAATTTAAGAAGTACTTCACTTTAACTTTTCTCAAGAAATAAATAAAACTGTCTTTTCTAGAGTCCAACACATCCCAAAGTGTGTCACTTTGCTATTCTACTTTAAAGTGACTTTATGAATAGGTTTTCATATTATACAGGATAGTCTGAGACTTTTTCTTCCTTCCTATCCTGCTGGTGCTGGAAGACATGGTCATAACTACTCACAACCCAAATCTTAAAAAAGATATATTGTTGCACCTTTGTATACTTGTATTAAAGCATCAGTTAGTAAGTGTCATGGTGGTTCTTTCAATGTAAAATTAACTCTAGTTATAGATCCTGCAGCATATGTCACACTGACAATCTGGCCATAAAATCTAAATATGTGTATAAATATTAGTGTGATTGTGTCATATGGACCCCAAATTACATATATGTATATACATGTATATATATGTGTGCATCTCTATATACATATATGGATATATACATATATGTGTATATATATACATATGCATGTATACATGTGTATATAGACACACACACACACAGAGACACACACCTTCCTCAGATTTTTTTTTTTTTTTGAGATAGTCTCGCTCTGGCACCCTGGCTAGAATGCAGTGGCATGATCTTGGCTCACTGCAACCTCCACCTCTTGGGTTCAAGCGATTTCCTCCCTCAGTCTCCGGAGTAGCTGGGATTATAGGCAGCTGCCACCATGCCCAGCTAATTATTGTATTTTTAATAGAGGGGTTTCACCATATTGGCCAGGCTTGTCTCAAACTCTTGGCCTCAGGTGATCTGCCTGCCTTGGCCTCCCCAAGTGCTGGGGTTACAGGCAGGAGCCACTGTGCCCAACCCGAGATTTTTCTTAATCTTTGATTTTCAAATAACTTTATAGCTGGAGAAAAGTTGTAAGACGAGTATATAGAATTTCTTGTGTCCTTACTCAGTTTCACCAATTGTTAACATTTGACACATTTGCTCTACCATTCTTTGTATGTGCGAGTGTACATGCACACGAGTCATTTGAGGATACACATACAAAACATATTTATGTAGATATATATTTCTTCCTGAACCATTTGAAACTAAGTTGTAGTCAGCATTCCTTTTACTAAATAATTCAGTGGTTGTATTTCCTAACATGGACTTTCTCTTACAAAATCAGAGTACAGTGATCAAAATCAGAAAATGTAGTCTTGATAAAAAGTCCCACCTAGAGTACATATTCAGATTGCACCAGAGTCTGCATAATGAGCTTTGAGATTATTTTTTCCCAGTCTATGATCCAATCCAAGATCACACATTGCATTTAGTTGTCAAGCTCACCGACTTTTGAAGCATCTTCCTGATACATTATTTCCCCACTTGTACTGGCCACAGATTCATAAGAACAAGTAAACTTTTTAAAGTCTTGCTAGGTGCGCTGGTGTAGAGGCAGAAAGCTAGAGCCTGTGCTTCAGCACAGGGGGAAGATTTCATTTATTAGAATTTGCTAAAATTGTGACAAGGAGTTACCTGCGTTTTCTCTAGTATTCATTCCTTAGAGAGCAGAAATATGACAGTCTGACAATGCTTTTTATTCGTGTTTTCATTTAACTGCTTATTGAGCATTTACTGTATGCTAAGCATTGAGGATGCAAGAGTAAGCAAGAACAGAGATGGCCCTGGTAGGTCTAATGGGGGACACTGTCATGTAATTGACTTCCAGATAAGTGTGTGATGACAAACTTTGATGAAGGCTATGAAGCAAAGGCACTTGCTGTCATAAGCATGTCACAGTAGGACAGGTAATGAGGCAGGGGTGGGAGCTGGGAATGCAAACAACAGGGAAACCTTCTCTGAAAAAAAAAATGATATTAGAGGTGAATAGTGTGAGATAAGTACCAGCAAAGAGGAAGAAAATGTGCATTAGAGCTTGCAAAATCCTAAACCTCAGAAAAAGTCATCCATTTCCGGGAGGGAGTTATTTGGGAGTAGTAAGTATCTCACAGGATTTTGTCCAAGGTATAAAATAAGGAAGTGTGTTAGGCTGTTCTTGCATTGCTATAAGGAAGTACCCAAGACTGGGTAATTTACAAAGAAAAGAGGTTTAATTAGCTCATAGTTCTGCAGGTTATATAAGAAGCATGATGCTAAAATCTGGGGACCATTGGGGAAACTACATCATGGCAGAAGGTGAAGAGGGAAACAGGTATTTCACATGGCCAGAGCAGGAACAAGTAGGGGTGGAGGTGCCACAATTTTTTTTTTTTTTTTGAGACGTAGTAACACTTTTCTTACCCAGGCTGGCATGCAATGATGCAATCTCAGCTCACTGCAACTTCTGCCTCCTGGGTTCCAGCAATTTTCCTGCCTCAGCCTTCCTAGTAGCTGAGATAACAGTCACATACCACTACAGCTGGCTAATTTTTAGTAGAAACGGGGATTCATCATGTTGGCCAGGCTGGTCTTGAACTCCTGACTTCAGGTGACCCGCCCACCTCAGCCTCCCAAAGTGTTGGGATTATAGGTGTGAGCCACCGCGCCTGGCAGCCACAAAGTTTTAAATGACTGGATGTCACGAGATCTCACTGCCGTGAGGACAGCACCAAGCCATGAGAAATCCACCCCTCTGACCCAAACACCTCCCACCAGGTCCCACCTCCAGCTTTGGGGATTAGAATTCAACAAGAGATTTAGGCAGGGACAAATAATCCAAACTATAACTGGAATTAAGTAGGCTTTGGTGTCCTTTTGCATCTTTGGGTCAACCCAGATGAGAGTGAATTCTATTCTGTGATCCTGTACTGCTCCTAGGGGGGAAGGAAGTGGGCTTTGTGAAAAATGGAGATTTAGTGAGAAAAAGCGATGAGTTCACCAGAGGAAGGTTGGGTTAAAAAAAAGAAAAAAAAAAGTGACATGGCCGGGCACAGTGGCTCATGCTTGTAATCCCAGAACTTTGGGAGGCCCAGGCAGACAGATCACCTGAGGTCAGGAGTTCAAGACCAGCCTGGCAAACATGGCAAAACCCTGTCTCTACTAAAAGTACAGAAATAAGCCAGGCATAGTGTCAGGTGCCTGTAATCACAGCTACTTAGGAGGCTGAGCCAGGAGAATTACTTGAACCCAGGAGGCAGAGGTTGCGGTGAGCCAAGATCACACACTGCACTCCAGCCTGGGGATCAGAGAGAGACTCTGTCTCCAAAAAAAAAAAAAAAAAAAAAAAGTGACATTTTCTCTTTTTTGCACACCAAATCCTATCAACAAAAGAGACAGATAGGAATATATTTGACTAGAAGAGTCATCAGAGCCATTTCCAAACTCTCATATTCTTAGATGGTACTTTGGTACTTTGTATGTAGGTAGTTCAGTACGTTCAAGCAGATATAGCCTGAATGTGAGAGAGTCGACAGCATACAAATTCTAGGCTTTTTTTTTTTTTTTTTTTGAGATGGAGTCTCACTCTGTCACCCAGGCTGGAGTGCAGTGGCCCAATCGCAGCTCACCGCAATCTCCGCCTCCCAGGTTCAAGTGATTCTCCTGCCTCAGCCTCCCGAGGAGCTGGGACTATAGGCTTGTGCCACCATGCCCAGCTAATTTTTATATTTTTTTAGTAGACACAGAGTTTCACCATATTGGCCAGGATGGTCTCGAACTCCTGACTTCATGATCCGCCTGCCTTGGTCTCCCAAAGTGCTGGGATTTGAGGCATGATCTAGGCATTTTTAAATCTTGCCAAGATTAGTCACACAATAACTATTTAAAGAAATAAAAATTTCCTCAATTTTGTGCTAGAGTTACAATGGTGGTGAAGTGGTGGAGATCAACTATTGATCTACTTATAATCTACGCAATTCCATACTTTGGAGAAAACACATTCCTTTTTGCTCACCATCACCCTCACCATTGTAACTATTATCAATTAATTTGTTCAATATGTAATTCTGAAGTTGCCGATTATTTGCCAGTGAGAATCATGTTAAAAGGCAATGGCTTTTACATTCTTTATTAATATTCTACAATAAAAGTTTGGGTTTGTGAATGTACAGTTAGAATAAAAGAAAAATGCTTTGTACTAAGACTGTGTTAATGATAATAACAATAAAGAAATAGCACTTTCTCCAGAAAGGAAATTTTAGGAAATCCGTTTTTTCAGAATTTTCTGAATATTCAGTTTCAGAGTATTCTGAAATCGTCAATGCAGAATACCTGTCTCTACCACAAGAGTTTTCGAAGTCATGTTTTGATTGCTAACAGCACCCCAGTACTGGGTTGGAACGTATGTATTTCTTCTATCCACTGAGGAACAACAGGTTTTCTGTTATTGCCCATGCATGGTCACTCTCTGCTTATAAAAATTCATCACTTCTGCTGACTGCATTTTATAAGATTACTACTGGTTACCATTTAGATTTGTTAAGTGACATAAGACATTTTATGGAGTCAGGAGCCAGTAACCATCAAGGTCAATAGCAATAACCTGAATCAGTTATAAAGGAATTATTTTATTACCCACACATGATCAATGCATGTGCTACCACAAAAGATTAGTTCTAACCCCTGAATATATGTGTGTGTGTGTGTGTGTGTGTGTGTGTGTGTGTGTCATTCTAAGGGATAAGAGACTTCTCTAAAGTCTTCTTCATTGAAAGAGATTGCAAGTGAGTATCTTTTTAGTAGAATAGAACTGAGCTATAGTACCAACATCATCTATACAACGAGGCTACCTTGGCCACAAAATCCACTGACTTCTTTAATATGAAGGTGCCTGCCTATCCACAGCACTGCTTGCCGTATTTCATTACAATGTACTGCTTCACTCAACACACCCTGAATAGAGAAGATATGCTCAGCAGCTTCAAATTCAGGCACTTCCTCCAAGCACAGCTTGTTTATCTGTCTGCAACACACTTGGAGTATTTGAAAGACTAGCGGTGAAATCCATTCGTGCTGTGAAAATGTGCTGAGCATCATGGCCACTTCCTTTACAATGGCCTGGCATGGAAGGATGGAGAAGGCCATTGTTATCATACAAATGACTGTCTGTTTGCCCCTGGCATGACTTGTCCAGAGAAGTTGCATCATTTTAAAATGAATGAAGTTCTAGGGAACATTTATAACTGTAGTACCTTAGTTGTAAATTTGAGATTTTTTAATAAGCTTGCAAGGAATAAATTTGGAATCTAGAGTAGTTTGTTCTATTTCTGGGGGGAAAAAAGAGAATGCTTTGTACTTATGTAGGATCCTTTACCTGGCCACAGCGTTTGGTTTGAGAAGTAGACTTGTTGAACAAAATGCTTTTTCTCTTTCAATTTTTAAAATGCAGGCACCTTTCTTTCCGGAAGCACAGTCAGTAAACTCCCAAATCTGTTACTCTTGTGTGATAGAGGAATGAAGTAAGAGAGAGTAGCTTGGTATGTGCCTGTTTTTCTTCAGCAAGTACCAAATTAGTAAAGGAGGCTTTTGCCTTTTACAAAGAATGGTAATTAGGGTCTGTCTATAGGCCTGAGAGCCCTCCCAGACACTTGCCTAATACCACCAGCCAAGACTAGGGAAAAGAAGTCTTGGCTAACCATTCAATGGCACAGATTCACCCAAATTGCAATAGAGGAAAACTTGTTCATTTTTAAAACAGAGCTTGAGTAACCACAGACACAGGAAAAGTAATCTCTCCATTTGGCCGCAATGGACTCAACTGCCTTGTTCTATTGTCTGCCTTCTAACTCATTGACTCTATGAAGGGAGACATGTTCAGTATACTATTTAGGCTACTTTGTGAACTTTTGTTTTATTTGGTGCAAGGCATTGCTAATAGCTGTAAGTCAGCTATTTTGGGTCTTCCTTCTCATTCTTTTCACCCTGATTGATGAAATGGGAAAGAGGTTGAATAAGCTCCCTTTTTTAGATGACAAGTATTAAATTGACAGATAAACCTTTGGGAAGTTCTAGTTCATTTCAGGAATGTGTTGATAGGAGGTCTTTAAAGATCGACAGTCCTGTTGGAGATAGAGACCACCAGGAAATCATGAGGAAAAGAAAAATGAAGGAAAGATCTAGATTTGGTAGGAAATTGGGGGTGATGAGAGCATTTTAAGAAAAATGCTAGCTTTATCATCCGCTGTGTCATTTTGTTCAAAGGGACAGAAACTTAATACTCTGTCTGAAGCTTAATAGAACTGCAGACTATTGTCAGTTTTCTCTTTTGCATAATCGTGAGTCACTTAAGAGCTAGTGTGTGACGGCGTTCACAAGAGAACTGGTTGTGTACAAGGATGCTCGTGTAGAACTAGGTCAGGTTATGGCGTTTCACACATACATGGTGGGAACATGCTTCCTCTGGTTAAACAAAGGCTTGAGGATTGCCCCATGCATCCTGTCCTGCTTTTAAGGAAGCTCAGGTCATCGTGAGAACTCACAATGTATCCATACCTTTCTTAGATATCAGGTTTCTATGAGCCTAGGCATGGTGTATGGTTTTATTTTTATTTTGCCAAACGAGGGTTTTTTAGCTTCACTTAGTATGCCTGGAGAAACCTATTTTGGCTTGGCCCAGCTCCATCACTCTAAGAGATGACAAGGATGAGCGCTCTCAGTTTGTACGGACTACTCATGAGACTAAAAACTGATCATTTGGTTGCTGGCAACATTCCACTGCAACAGCTAACACAGTGTTTTGGAAAGATGCCAACAACAGTCAGATTGCATTGAACACTTTACTGTTTAATATCAGTTTTGCAGTTCGGAACTTGAAGTCAGCAGCTGATCTACCTTCTAGTTTGCAATTTACTTTGCTCCTAGTTTTTCATGTCTTCTGTGAGCCCCCCGCGTTTATCTTAGGGTAAATTCTAACACACATATACTTAAGTGAAAATTTCATAACACGTTAGTATTTAATAGGCACTTTTGTATAAGTCAATTGATTTGATACCCCCTCGGATACCAAAATCTGCAGACACTGAAGTCTCTTATATAAAGTGATGTAGTGTGTACGTATAACATACACACATCCTTCTGTATAGTTGAAATCTCTAGTTTACTTATAATACCCAATACAACATAAATAGTTGTTATACTATATTGTTTTTGTATTTTTAATTGTAATATTTTCATTTATGTACAGTTGTTGAATGAATCAAGGGCACATAGATATGGAGGGCTGACTCTATGCTAATAATGTAATATAAGTAAAAGGGAAGCCTTATCTATGCTAGTGATGTTCATAGTTCAAGAGAAAGGAATTACGGTATAGAGCGTCTCCTAAGTTGCATTGTGAAACTAGGTATTAGAGACGAGAGTCTAGTCCTGCCTCTGTTAGTCAGTGTCTTTAAGACCCTGAGCCAATAATTCTCTGCAATGTAGTTTCTTTAAACAGTGGTTCTAAACTGAGAGCAATTTTGTCCCCAGGGGACATATTGTCAGTATCTGGAGATGTTTTTGATTGCCACAGCTGGGAAGATGCTAACAGTATCTAGTGGATCAAGGCCAGGGATGTTGCTAAACATCCCTGCAGTGCTCAGACCACCCCCACCACAGAGAATTATCCAACCCAAAATGTCAATAGTGTACAGGTTGAAAAATGTCACTTTAAAATGTAAATAATGTCTACCACATTTATCACAGGATTACTACAGGGCTCAAACCCACATTTTGTTTTAAAAAAACACATAAGTTGCCCTACGATGTCTGGTGTTACTACTATCAGGCATTGCACATATGGACACCAAACTTGACTCTTGAAAAGGGAAAATGGATTTGTTCTTTTAGATTAAAAGTTATAAATAAAGCTATCAGATTAAAATATATTACATGTATCCCCTGAATCTTGGTTCGTAACTTTATGGTTTTAAATGAATCCTCTAAGTATAAAGAGAAACAATGAAAAATTATTAAGCTTAGGAGAAACCTACTATTCAGTGACTAATACAGATAAAGGAAATTGGAATCCACGCAACTAATAGGCTTTTCTATTAGTGTACAGCCACAGCACATCATTCCTAATAGAAGCAAGCCTGAAATGATAAGTTGTTTGGATCACATTAATTAACATTCGGCTCTATTAGATTTGCACCTGAGGTTGGGTTCATTTTACTGGTGCTGATGAATATCAAACTTCACAATATCTAGTCACATTATATTAGAATAAAACATGTTTTACATTGAAGGCAAATTTTAGATTGGACTCTTAATAATGGCTTTTTATATTAACTCAGATAACCTGAGATAGTAAAAGAATGAATTAAATTCCAGTGAGCCAAACTACAACGTTGGTAATAGTAGTAATGAGAATTAATTCTGTGTTGCTTTTGTGGTGTGTTTGCCTCATAAGTATATATAACTCTGGAGTTTACAAGGCATGTTTATAGATCTTCACTTCTCACCTTAGTTTTGTAATGTCATCCTCTTAAAATTTTTGCTTGGGACTGATGGACATAATTTCCTGAATTTCTTCAGTTTACATGAGCATTTTTACTGGGAAAGAGCATGCGGCCTTCATCAGGTTCTCAATAGGGTTTATTAAGCAAAAATGTTAAGAAATCACCCTTAAAAGGAAGGCCACTCTTAAATGCTCATTTTTACTAAAGTCCTTCTTAAATGATATTGTATGGACTCTATCAGTCTCTTAGCAGATCATCTATAGAGGTACCAACAGATCAAAAATTCAAAGTTCTTTATTGGCCTACTCAGATTTTTTAAAGATCCAGATTGATAGCTCAGCCGTATAGCTAAATTGAATAATTATGCAAATGCTGCACAATATTATTTACTTGGACCTTTTGGAATGAAAATAATCCAGGTGTGCACAACTCTTTGCAATCTGGAACAACCATTCTTATACATATCTGCCAAGTGACAACATCTTGTATGTAAGCAGGCAGAGGAGCAGAGCTCTGGCTGCCCTCCCAGGAAAATATACATGAAGGAGCATTTCTTTTACAACACGTACATATTTCTAAGTTGTTATTAAAGTCCCACTGTATGAAAACAAGTATATAGACAGACTGGCAATCCAGAGAATTGGTAAAGAGAATTATCCCACACCTACCAATAATATTAACAAAGTATTCTTAGCTCTTATAAAACAAAGAAAACACAGAAATGTCTAATACTAGGAGTAAAAGTACCTCAATGGAAAAGCCAACTCAATTATAAATGCTGGATTCCCCCCGGAGCCCATTCTCTTCATTTTCTTCTATTTCTGCCACTTGCCTTTCTTCCCATAAGGGATTTCCAAGTACTGCTCTTATCATTGCTAAATGTGTTCCGAGTGTGTGGGATAAGATTTGATTCTCCTGGAAGGCCGGTTATTTTAATCTTTCCATTTCTCAAACCAACCATTTAACTAGGTATTATTTGTTCCTGGGCTTCACAGCTAAAGATGCAACATTTTATGTGAAAATGCCAGTGTTGAAAATATTATATATTTATCTATCAAAATGTAGCCACGCATCTGTTCTTGTTTTGTTCTTGTAAACCATAACCCTATACATGACAGATTAAATTTTTGCCAAGAGCGGTGTTCTACATTAACAGTAAATAATTGAAAATAAGTCCTGAGACCCGCCTGAGCGATATAGCGAGACCCTGTTCTCTTTTTTTTCCTCACAAAAAGGAGAAAACCAAAAAGGAAAAAAAAAAACACAAAATAAGACAAAACCCAAACCAGGAAAATTGGCTCGTTTCATTCCCAATCATACTTTAACAGAACTTGTGGTTGTGACAGATTCAGACGTCTTTATCTTCCTCTGGCGCATCTGTCTTTTCATAGCAGAGGTCCAACAACCTCTGTGACTTTCTTCTATCACTGAGACCATCTTATAGAGTTTATTTCAAAAGCAAGAGTGTTCTTTTTGGTTCCATGCTCCCAGTGACAAGAAGAAACCAGATCTAACTGAAATTTTGTTCAACGCATTCCCAACCCCCTTCCCCCACCCTAACAGTCTCTGGTAACCACCATTCTACTCCATTTCTATGAGTTCAGCTTTTGCAGTCTCCAGAAAGCAGTGAGGTCATGTGATATTTGTCTTTCTGTGTGTGACCCATTTCACTAGCACAAAAGGAGGACTAAGTTCAAGAGAGCTATTGTACAACATAGTGACCATGGCAAACAACACTGTATTTTGAAAATCACAAAGGGAGTAGATTTTAAGTCTCATCAGAAAACACAGTGAGGCAATGCCTGTGTAATTTAGGTTGATTCAGCCATTTCATAATTTATATACATTTCAAAACATTATGTTGCACATGATAAATATATACAATTTTTATTTGCCAATTAAAAAAGTAGAAAGGCAAGTCCCTCTTTATAACCTGGCCTATCCACTTATCATTCACTTGACTTTGTGAACCTGCAGACGGTGTTGTTTGAAACATTTTCCTCTGTACCATAACACTTTTCCATTTAATGATATGTAATGTTTCTCTCTAAACCGTTTTTAACTTTCAAACAATTCAACATCTCAAGATTTTGATTTCTATTTCTCCAAAGATATATTTTTAGGGCTCTGCTCTGGGATTTTGGACTAACCTTTATCATGGGGACACCTTTTTTTGGCAGTCTCTGTTTCCAGGGTGTGAAAAATGTGTGTAGAAAGACTTGAATAGCTGCATCGTAGATGACACAATTGAGGAACTGGATGAAAGATATTTTTTGAAACCAACATAATTATTCAAGCCGGAATATGGCCATTGCCAGAGGTTTAATATTTATCTTCATAAGTAAAGTGGTTTGGGATTCTGTATAAGGAGTTAGGATTTCAACACTAAACCACATCCCTGCATAAAGCACATGGGCTCTGGTGTTGATAATCATGACAGACTCACGGGAAACTTAACAGTGACAGCAGGGGAACAGCACAGCATCGTATTTGGCCACCGGGAGGAGGACGTAATTTAAATCCTGGCATGTGGAGAATAGCTTCCCTTATCTGTGGACTGTTATTGTAATCTACATAGTAAATTTCAATCAGAACTCAGTTTTCTGCAGTTGGTTTCCAGATTCCCAACTCTGCATCATTAGGGTACGATGCTTTCTGGTAAGATTTCTTTTTAATATTATAGAGAGGAGAGCAGAAGAAAAGCAGTTATTCCTCTCAGAGTTCAGCTGAACGCAACTACTAGTTCAAGAATGTGGACGGAAGTGGTTCTGCGCATTGAAGAAGTACTTTGGCAAATGGCAGAGAGGACGCTAAGTATGAGGCACAGCTGTTTTGATAGCTCACTCTGCTTTTCTAGTTGACTTTCTTGCAACCATCAGTTCCATATTTAAGACCAGAGGATCAGGTTTGATAATTTTCACTGAAACTCTTGCCAATTGACATTCAATGCACTTAACAGTTGTTAAAACTAAGAGCAGGAAATGTTGCACTTGTAGTATCAAGCCTGGCTCATGAGAAAATTCCAACCACTCTTCTGGACAAAAGATAAAACTGGCCTGCAGGACACAAAGCTACCTGTGGTGCTTCTGAACTACCCTTTTCAATATCTTTCCTTTGTTTGGCCACCATTATAACAGGAGCTCTCCAACAGAAAAAGAGCTGCTTACAGCTTCAGAGTACAGATGGGTAATTGTTGCTGTGCAGTCTCTGAACATCTTAGATTGAGGGCCCCAGAGAACCGCTTATGTGTGAACATTAGCACAGTACAAAAGATGGAGGGAAGAGCTTCCCAGAACAATAACAGATGGCTGTGCCCAGCACTGTCTTCTAAAAGCTGGAGCTGCAAGATGGAACATTTGCCATTGTTTACATAGCACCCACCCACAAACAAATTTCTGACCTACTAGCTTCTACGTTGTCCTTTTATGGTCCATAGTTCTATTGCTACCCAATTTTCATACAAGGCCCTCAGTGATCAGCCTGCACAGTAACGAATCAACTGTAACATCCTCACCCTTGAATACTAGACTCCCGACTTTCTCAGCTCAATATCCCGTGTGTCCAAAGTAATGCTATTAGCATCCTGCATTATTCCACAATCTTGTCATCTCACTGCAAGAAACAGAAATTATCACCACTTTCTAAGACTTGCCAAGCTAGAGGTGTTGTAAAGTATGTATGTAATTGATCTTTGATTCTTAAGTTGAAAGGCAACGTAAAAAAATAAGCTTCCATTAATGATACAGTGTTAGGAAGACAGTATCTATAGTCCATTCAAAATATTCTGAGAATGATAATATTGACTTTGGAACAGTTTTAAGTTCCATTGGCCATAGCACTAACCTTCCTTAAGTCATGAGTTCTTTCAAAAAAAAAAAAAAAAAAATCTCATCCATTCATGTGTTTTCCAGGCACTAAAATGAGACAGACTTTCAGTCACTTAGTTGAGGTGACATCACCAATAAGTAAGACTGGCTTCATGTTCTGCTCCCTAATGTTGTATCTTCTCTAGCAAGTTCGGGAGAGCTTACTTTCTGGAAGCTTTTCTTGTTAGTAGGATGTATAACCTGTGGGAAAAGATCCGGCAGCATCCAATTATACTTATCTTCCTGACTTCTCTGAAAACACATTGAACAGAGATATCCTCCCCATGTCTTTCTCCTTCCTGGGTTTTTCCTTTGGGCCACAAACAGTGAACACCACTGCTTTACAGAGTTATTCTTTTCACCAGTAATAGTTCTTTGATGTCATTTTTTGTAGAAGTATCAGAAAGAGTTTTTCTCTAGAGGCATCCACACAGGTAAGTTCTTGCTTTTGGATTCTTTCTAAACCAAAGAAAATAAATCTTTAGGACTGCAGGTTAATCAAACGCCTTTAAATATGAAGGCTGTTTAGGAGCCAAAATGCACAGACATTTTCCAGCACCTCATGCAGCATCTTCCTATCTCAATTTGTACCCATTAGCCAGTTCTGTGGGGCACATTGGGAAATACCTTTTTATTTTCAATATTTATATTTGTCTTAAAGATATTTGTCCTTTCAAGTAGGAGAAAGTAGTAATAACCTGCCTCTATCAAAAAATTCTACCTAGTAATCCAAGATAAGCTAGGTGTTCCTAGTGAGTTGCTTACATAAAAGCCAATATATTTTGTACTGAATAGTATACAATGTTAAAAACTTCACCTTTTGAAGGGACCCAAGCAAGCCTAACCTTTGGCCACATGATTTTACTAAGACAACATTTAGTACTTTGAGTTTTAAGTCTCAACTTACAAACTTAAGACTCATAAATGTTTTAAGTTTTTACTCCCTTAAAAAATATGTTTTCCTTTTTGCTAATGGCATTGAAATAAACATTACTATAGATTAATACTATGCAACAGGAATAAAATTGATGAGCAAACATTCTGACAGGGAATGACTGTATGTGAACACATTAAACTTATGCATAAAGATGGAGAGTGTAGGCCAGACGTGGCTACGCCTGTAATCCCAGCACTTTGGGAGGCCGAGGTGGATAGAGCACAAGGTCAGGAGTTCAAGACCAGTCTGGCCAACACGGTGAACTCCTGTCTTGCCTAAAAATACAAAACTTAGCTGGGCATGGTGGTGCACATCTGTAATCTCAGCTGCTTGGGAGGCTGAGGCAAGAGAATCACTTGAACCTGGGAGGCAGAGGTGGCGGTAAGCCAAGATTGTGCCACTGCACCCCAGCCTGGGTGACAGAGCAAGACTGTCTCAAAAAAAAAAAATATGGAGAGTGTAAGTGGGTTTCAGGGTTTCCTCATGCTGAATTTTCAAATTAAATGTGGCAGCATTGCTAAATATAAGCCTTAGTGTTTCTCAAATCTTTTTTCTTAAATGGCTACCTTATATAGTCCTCATATGTAGTGTGAAAACTTAAGTAATATATCCATCTAAAGCAACGCAAGCAAAATATGTCAGCATCTTTTCACTATTACCATGGAGAAATAGTGTTGGAGACCATATTGAAAAAGATGACTGTAAGTGACCAGATGGCCTCTGGGACTTCTGTTTTCAAAGCAGCCTATAACGCCTTTCTCACTTTGTGACACTAAGCTGCTGCCATGCTAGTTATCTTGTCCTCCCCGAACACCATGCCACTCAGACATGGTGGGCTTCATGGTTCTGAAAAGGCACAGTAGGAAGCTCATTCTTGTGCCTTCTGGCCTGCTTGAGACCATGCTGGCAATACAGTCTCATGTACAAAAAAAGCCATTTTTCTTAACTCCTTTTAGCCATTAATGAAGCCTACCAGTTTGGGGTGGTCGAAAGACAAAATTGTAACAAATTTAGCTTAAAGATACATTAGTTTTATTTTCAGTTGTAGAATTTAGCAACACCTCATTCTATAGTGTGTTCCGATGAGCTGGGCAAGGTGTCTGACTTTATGGACAGAAAAGGACTGAAGAAAGCAGAAACAGAATGACAAGGAGACTGGTTACCTCAACATCACCTTCTTTCTAGGGTTTAAGCAGAGGGGACTTTCTTATCATGCTGGATCAAGTAAAGGGCCCCTTCTGCTTGGTTTGCTGTCAATTTCCTGTTTAAACAGACAATGCCACCACCACCACACACAAAAAACCCTAACCCATTATGGTTTGGTCTGGTCTGCTCAGGCTTAGTGCAGACGTTGAGTGTAAAACAGCCTCCCCTAAACTTTCACAGGGTTACATTGTACAATAACGTAACAAGAAATGAGAAGAGAAATGGGATGCTCTTCAACAATTGGTTTATGGGGCTTTTTAAAAAGTGTGAATAGAGTCAGCGATGAATTAGGGTGTGGTGAGAAAATGACATAAGACAGATATTCAGAGATGATTTGTTCATTTTTAAAATCAGATTATTAGTTTTGCTATTGAATCATTTCAAGTCCGTAGGTAGCTGGTTATCAATATCTTGTTCAATGAATACTTGCAAATATTTTCCCCCATTGTTTGGTTGTCTCTTCACTTTGTTCATTGTTTCCTTCACTGTGCAGAAGGTTTTTAGCTTGATGTAATCGTTTGTCTATTTTTACTCTCGTTGCTTATGCTTTTAAGACCTTACCTCCAAAAAATCTTTGCCCATACCAATGTCTCATAGCATTTCCCCAATGTTTTCTTCTAGTAGTTGCAGAGAGCTCTTGTAATTTAACAACTCAGCAAGGGAATCAAATCATTCAGACTATCTTAATAGGTACTTATTAGACAACTGAAGCTTTCAAAACGTTACTGCTTGAGTGGGCAGAGGACCATAAACATTTATTATATGATCCTAAAATCTACGTATTAGAAACTGACAGAAAACTTCTGATGTATCAGTAAGAATGATAATTACCCTTGCATCATTTCTGGAAGCATGTATGTATGTATTGAAACAAATGCTTATATATTTAGTGTCTCTTTTCGATTGACTCAATACCCAGGGAAGTTTATCTCCATTTTACAAATGAGAGATGACCACTTATTTCAGGTCACAGAAGTTGGATCACAGCTGGAACTTTAGTCCAACTGGGTCTAGAAATTCAATTTTCTTTTTACTTTCATGACTAAGGATCACTCTATAACTCTGAGGTAAAAAGAGCAAACATAATTAAGTTATTAAGAGGACCGTTTCCAAACCTAATTTTGCATGAGTCCCTTGGGGAACTTTTTAAAACATGCAGATAACCAGGCATTTCCTGCTATCTTTTTTCCACTGCCCCTAGCAAAGAGACTAAGTATGTCTGGCTTAGGTAACCTGGGATTGTGCAAAAAAGTAAATCTTCAGAGTCCCTCTGAATATCAATTCTCATTACGCAATTATCACTCCTAAAGCTTGAAAGTATGAAATAAATCTATAGAGATCTTAGGATCTCCTGTGGAAGTTTTTTGTGCCTAAAGATTAGCTTGTTTATAATTTCCCATACTCAGTAAGAACTGAGTATTTTTAAAAACTGCTGAAAAGTGGCAGTGTATTTTAACATAAAACATACAGGAATAGATACAGTCATGGCTATTCAGTTTTTTAAGTTGTATAACTTTGGGCAAATTACTTAGCTTATTTAAGCCCAGATTTACTGCTATGTAGGTGTAATTATAATTATTGAGTAAAATAATCTCAAGCATTTAACACAATGTCTGGGAAATAAGTTTTTAATACTCTTAAAAACATCTCTTTCTGGAGGTAGGCTTCTAGTTAATTAGTGTTTTCACTATGTAATTATAATTTATGTTTCCTTTCTCTTTTCTCATATTTGCTAGGAAAGCACTATGTCAACCATTTGATCATATTCATTTGTTTCTAAGCATGTATCTTAACTAATCTAGAGACCCATATTCATTGAGCTTTTGGAATGACGGGAAAATTTCTCAAAGCTTCCTCCCTAATCAACAGTTTAGTTCACAAAAATTAAATAAACATATGATGGGTGTCTCATACACCCAAGTATGAGAGCAAGGATCCTTTCTTGTAAATCAGCTTCCTAAGTCCCAGGTTAGATACAGTCAGTCAAAGCCCTATATAGTTAGGGTACATCATCTTGATGTCAAGTGGCAGAGTCCTGGGCAAGCTTTTCATCCTTTTACGTAAAACTGATTTCCATTCAGTATGAAAACACCTTAGTGATATTCATACGTTATGAACCCTGTGCATTCCTTGCAATGAAGATAGATTTTAGGGTAAAAGAGGATGTTTGCAAGAAACAGTGAGTTTTTATTGGAAGAGAACTTACGGGCCCCTCTGTAGAGGGGAGAAAAGAGGTTGGAATGTCCAGCTGCTACCACCCAATGGGATACCAGCACAAAGAAGACAGTCAAAATTATGTTCATCAGGACAGAGTAAGCGAGCTTTGGGGGAAAACAGAAGCAAAATAAACCTTTTTGAATAATTTATTCTTTTGTAAACACAACCATAAAGTGTCATGGTTTCGGTTCAGGAGAAAGGTCCCGCTGCTTCTGTGTTCCGTGTCAGTGGCCACAGAGCCACAGCAGGCAGAGATAACCATGCACATTTTCACCGCCCTGATCACCATTCCCCCATTAATTTGCTTAGCCTATTCCTTCCTCCTGCATGAAGAAAATCGGTGTCTGGCAGCTCTAGGCTGAATTACTGTTTATCTTTAGCCTACACAACTGCAAAAGGCAAGCCTGAGTTTTTAAATGCATTTTCCAGCACCTGTTTGTGGAAGTGAGAACGAGTCAGATAGTGATGTATTTTTTCCAGAGAGTTTCTTAAGCCAGCTGTGGATGAGAAGGTCCAATTTGCATTGCAACCACTAACTAGAACTCAGGGAAATCCCATCTGGTTTCAAGTAGAGTAAATGAAAATAGAACAGAATTGTGAATGCAGTGCTTCAATAATTAGTTTGCAAAACATGTATCCACTGCCTTGTGTGAGCAAACTACCATGTTAAGAACTGTAGAGGACTGCAAGAGAAAAATACCAGAGTGGCCTCCTTTTACAAAGTGTTTGTGGCTATTCCAGGCATCCTTTCTTCTTTCAGCATGATCTCCTGAGTTATTACCAAGTTCCTGGTGCTGCTCTGTGGGCTGCGAACAGAGAGACAAAGTCTCTGCCCTCTTGGAGCTTATATTCCAGTGAAGTTGGGGAGTACGAAACGTATACACATGGGCAAAAGTCAGCTAATAAATACGATGCAGAGAATCATGAGGAGCTGATGTTCAGCTGCTGAGCAGGCTGGTTCCTTATTAAGGAAGATGTGAAAGGCCTCTGAGAAGTAAAATTGTAGAAGAGCCCTAAATAAAAGTGATGTAGCCACACACTGAGCAAGGCAAGGGGTGTTCCTGGAAAGGAAGGCAGAGAGTATGGCCAGAGCCTGAGATATCCTGGGTCCGGTGAGTCATAAATGAGACTGGAGCAGGCAGCTGGCAGGTAACAGCGGACTTTCCCAGTGAGTCAGGGATTTTGGTTTGGGGAAAGCTTTGAGGATTTTAAAGAGCAAAGTGATGTGATCTTTTATTGGATACTTTAAGAAATAAATTGCTGGGTGCGGTGGCTCACGCCTGTAATCCCAGCACTTTGGGAGGCCGAGGCAGGTGGATCACGAGGTCAAGAGATCGAGACCATCCTGGTCAACATGGTGAAACCCCATCTCTACTAAAAATACAAAAAATTAGCTGGGCATGGTGGCGTGTGCTTGTAATCCCAGCTACTCAGGAGGCTGAGGCAGGAGAATTGCCTGAACCCAGGAGGCGGAGGTTGCGGTGAGCCGAGATCGCGCCATTGCACTCCAGCCTGGGTAACAAGAGCGAAACTCTGTCTCCAAAAAAAAAAAAAGAAAGAAAGAAATTTTGCTTTGTATATTTAAGCTATACAACATGATTCTGTGATATTTACTTTCTCTCTCTCTCTCTCCATATATATGTAGTAAAACAGTCATCATACAGAAACAAATTAACATATCGATCATCTCATGTAATTACACATTTTCCCCTTGTGTGAAGAGTAGCCATAATTTGATTTAGCAAAAATCCTGAATACAATACACTGTTATTAACTATAGTCCTCTGGACATTAGATCTCTAGACTTATTCATCCTGAATACCTGTTACTTGGTATCCTCTGACCTACATCTCATTTCCTCTCCTTCCTCCCATCTCTACTAACCACTGTTTTATTCTCTAACTCTGTGGGTAGTGGACATTGTTTTTTTTAGATTCCACATAGAAAAGATCGTGCAATATCTTTCTATGCCTGGCTTATTTCCCTTAGCAGAAAACCCTCCAAGTTATCTATATTGTGGCAAATGGCAGGATCTCCTTATTTAAGGCTGAATAATATTCTATTTAGTATTTCATAATATGTTCATCCCTTTACAAACACTTTGATTGCTTTCATATCTTGGCTAATGTGAATATAGGTTGGGTTTGGTTCCAAACCATTGCAGTAAGTGAATATTACAATAAAGCAAGTCACATGACTTTCTTGGTTCCCCAGTGCATGTAAAAGTATGTTTACACCATACTGTGGTTTATTACATGTGCAATCGCATTATATATATATATTTTAAAGTACATACTTTAATTAAAAATACTTTATTGCTAAAAAAATGCTAACAATCAACAAAATATTCAGTGAATATTTTTGAATGTTGATGGCTGACTGGTCAGGATGTGGAGGCTGAAGTTTGGGGTGGCTATGGTAACTTCTTAAGACAAAAATGATGTTTGCTGCATTGACTGATTTTTCTTATCACAAAAGATTTCTCTGTAGCATGCAATGCTGTTTCATAGCATTTTAATTAGAGCACAACCTCTTTCATAATTGGAGTCGATTCTCTCAAATCTTGCCTCTGCTTTATCAACTAAGTTTATGTGGTGTTAATATTTAAATGTTTTGTGATTTCAACCATGCTCACAGCATCTTCACCAGGAGTAGATTACTTCTTATGATGCCACTGTACTCATCCATAAGAAGCAACTCCTTAACCATTAAAGTTTTTCTTAAAATTTTTAATTTTAATAGTTTTGGGGTTATAGGTGGTTTTTGGTTACACGGAGAAGTTCTTTAGTGGCGATTCTGAGATTTTAGTGCACCCATCACCCAAGCAGTGTATGCTCTACCCAGTATGTAGTCTTTTATCCCTTGTCCCTCTTCCAACCTTCAAGTCCACAAAGACCATTATATTATTCTCGTACCTCTGTGTCCTCATAGCTTAGCTTCCAGTTATAAGCGAGAACATACAATATTTACTTTTCCATTCCTGAGCTACTTCACTTAGAATAATGGCCTCCTACTCTATACAAGTTGCTGCAAAAGACATGATTTTGTTCGTTTTATGGCTGAATAATATTCCATGGTGGATATATATACCACCATTAACATTTTATCATAAGCAATTCAGTCACATCTTCAGGTTTTACTTCTGATTATCTTGCTATTTCCACCACATCTTCAGTTACTTCCTCCCATTGGTCTGGAACCCCTGAAAGCTCTCCATGAGTGTTTGTATCAAACTTCCTCCCACCTCCTGCTGATGTTGATATTTTGGCTTCTCTCATGAATTACAGATGTTCTTAATAGTGTCTGGAATGGTGAATCATTCTAAGAATGTTTTCAATTTATTTTTCCCAGATCTATCAGAAGAATCACTATCTATGGCAGCTATTGCCTTACAAAATGTGTTTCTTACATAGTAGGACTTTAAAGTCAAAATTGCTCTTTAATCCATGAACAGCAGAATGGATATTGTGTTAGTAGGCATGAAAACAATATTAATCTCCTTGTGTATCTCCATCAGAGCTCTTGGATGAGCAGGCCCACTGTCAACGAGCAGTATAGTACTGTTGTGAAAAGAATCTTTTTTTCTGAGCACTAAGTCTCAACAGTGGACTTAAAATATTCAGTAAACCAGGCTGCAAACACATGTGCTGTCATCTAAGCTTTGCTAGTCCACTAAAGACTACAGACAGAGTACATTTTGCATTAATTCTTAGGAACTGTAGAATTTTTGAAGTGGCAAAAAAGTATTGACTTTAAGTTAAAGTCCTAGCTATATTAGGCCCTAATGAGAGAATCTGCCTGTCCTTTGAAGCCAAGCACTGACTCCACTTCTCTAGCTCTGGAAGTCCTATATGGGGCATCTTTTTTTAATATAAGACTATTCTGTCTACGTTAAAAATCTGTTGTTTAGTGTAGCCACTTTCATCAGTTATCATAGCTAGATTTTCTGGGTAACTGGCTGCAGCTTCTAGATCAGAACTTGCTGCTTCACTCTGTGCTTTTATGTTATAAAGACAGTTTTTTTCCTTAAAATTCATGAACCAACCTCCAGTAACTTCCAACCTCTCTTCTGTAACTTCCACATCTGCCTCAACCTTCATAGAATTGAAGAGTTAGGGCCTTTCTCTGAATTAGGCTTTGGTTTACGGGAATGTTGTGGCTAGTTTCATCTACCCAGACCACGAAAATATTTTCCATCTCAGCAATAAGGCTGTTTTACTTTATCATTCATGTATTTACTGTAATAACAATTTTAATCTCTTTCGAGAACTTTTCCTTTGCATTCACAACTCAGCCAACTTCTTGACCCAAAAGGCCTAGTTTTTGGCCTATTTCAGCTTTCAACAAGCCTTCCTCACTAAGCTCAATCATTTCTAGCTTTCAAGTGAGAGGTGGGTGACTCTTTCCCTTGAATACTTAGAAGCCAGTGTAATGCTATTAATTGGCCTGACTTCTATATTGCTGTGTCTCAGGAAATAGGGAGATGTGGGTGGGGGATGGAGAGAGACAGGGAGAGAATAAGAAAGAGAGAGAGAGAGAGAGAGAGAGAGAGATGGGGTTGGTGAAGAAGAACATGGATATTAAGTTTACTGTCTTATGAGTGTGGTTCACTGCACCCCAAAACAATTATAATAGTAACAGCAGAGGTCACAGATCACCATAACAGATACAGTAAGAAAAAAATGGAAATGTGAGAATTACCAAAATGTAACACAGAGTTGCAAAGTCAGCACAGGCTGTTAGAAAAATAGTGCTAATGGAGTTCCTGGTTGCAGGTTTGCCAGAAACCTTCAATTTATTAAAAATGTATCTGTGAACCACAGTAAAGCAAAGCACAATAAAACAAGATGTATCTGTATTTGTTTCTAAATATAATTTGTTTTTAATGCTGAACCATGTCCCATGTAAAAAAATCCACATACTATCTGTTCCCAGACTCAGTTTCCACACCTAATTACAATAAATAAAAAGGAGAGAAAAACTAAACTTTCAAGATGGAAAGGAGAACCCAGGACAGACTCAAACCCAACACTTAGAACAGTATTTCTGCATTAGTAATCTGCTTGCCTGATCTACAGTAATCTTTCAAACCTAAAAAGGTGAATGAGAATGGATAAAACATTACAAAAGGCAGTATTACATTTTAAAAATTGGTAAGGTAGTAGAATGTTCAGATCTGGAAGGACTTTAAATTAGTCTTTGTTCTCTGCAGTTACATAAGCTTTAACATGTACCAAATTCTATCCCAAAATCTTCATTCTTCTTTGTGAGCTTACTGTACCCTACAGAGATTTTTAGTGACTCCATACTCTGTTGCACTTAATTTGTTTTTTAGTCTCAGCTAGAACTGAAACAACTTTAGGAAAAGGAGAGTGTCTTGCTTACCTTTATTTTTCCTACCAACCGGAATACTGACAATCATTCAAATGTTTTCTGAATGAATTAATGGCTGAGCAAATGAATTAATATTGTTCTATTATAATTATACTATAATTAATATAATTAGCCAATGAATTAATATAATTGTATTTGACCCCCGACGCTAGCCTATAGCTTTAAAGTTGTAGTGACTATAATGTCTAGTCACTTAACCTCACAGGGCAGATTTGCACAACCAATAAGATTTTGAATGGGAAAGTGCTTAAAAATTCTGAAGGGCTTCTCTAATGTTTGTTACTATTGTGTTCAAAGAGTGTTAGCTACCAAATGAAGGTTTCATATTCAACGGAGGAGGCTGAATCCCAGACAACTGAGGCCCATGCTACTCCAAGGATGATCCTTGGAGTATCTGATTTGGCATCAAACAAAAATCGCCTCCACCCAAAACCCTAACCCAAACAGCCATTATTACTACTTCTTTCCAAACTCTGCCTCCACCCCCTCCAATAATAAATTCTTAAAGCTTGAATACATCTTTTAATTATAAATTTGGGTTATTTCTGCATGTAATTTTACAGTTACTTTATTTCGCCCCTGTGAGTTAGAGTTAAGCTCTGACGAGGTCCTATTTTGATGTCTTTCCTTAAGATTGTATTCCTTTTTTGGCAAGAGAATGGATCTGGAGGTGAGCTCCTGTCCTCTACCAAATTATGAGGTTTGAGACAAGTCACTTGTCCCCCATGCCAACCCCTGGGGCCTCACTTTTTCTATCATAAAGATCAAAGACTTTTGTCCTAACTCATGAATTTGTGGGCAATACACATAAAATTACCTTAGAAACTATAAAACATTCATTTCAAATGCACAAAGATGTTGTTAGCTATATTTTCTGAGCTCAGCACTCCTTGGTGGTCCTGAACAGACCCAAAGAGCTGAGGCCAAAGGGAGAATTCTCCTTAAAATTTCTTGGAAACATAAAGCTGACAGAACTTAGAACTGTGTGGTAAGAGGAAGGCATGAGGGAACAGAGGGTCAAGGTAGTATCTTAGCTCCTTTCTCCCAAAAGTGTTCATACTGGTTAACATACACAAAAGGGAAAACCCACCTAAGAAATTGCCAGGAATTTTTTTTTCATTTTATTTTAATGCTAATTTAAGAATCGTGTCTTAGTGTAAGTAAGCCTTTCTTCATCAACAACCTTATAAGCGCTCCTTGAGACACAGGCAGAATCTTTATGCTTATTTTGTGCTTTTCAATCTGTCTAGCATAGAGCAGGGCACAGCATAGGTCTTCAGTATGCATTCACTGAACTGAACTGCAAAAAAAAAAAAAAAAAAAAAGCACATCTTGCAATACTTGAAGCTCATTTTGATGAAGTATACGTGTGTAGTGGGGAATTCACAAAACTATCTTTGCTGGCAGTAGTTTATTTAATCAAGAGGAAATATCTTTAAAGTGAAAGAAACACAAAGGGCACTGTAAATACCACTCAAAGCTTGAGCTTAGCAACTGCTCCTCTGTTCTTAGTCTTGCCACTGTGTGGAATTTAGGACTTATATATGCAGATAGCTTGTTACTTGCAAACCATTAGACCTTGCTTGTCCAACCCGCAGCCTGCAGGGTGCATGCAGCCCAGGACAGCTTTGAAGACAGTCCACCACAAATTTGTCAACTTTTTTAGAACATTGAGTTTTTGCAATTTTATTTTGGCTCAAAGATATTGTTAGTGTTGGTGTTTTTTATGTGTGGTGGAAGACAATCCTTCTTCTAATGTGGCCCAGGGAAGACAAAAGATTAAAGACCCTTGCATTAGACCCTTTTAATTCGATTATAGATAATATATTCTATAACATAAAAAAAAATCTTCGTACTAGTAAGAAATGAAGGTTTTGTAGGAAACGTTTTCTTTCTTTAGTCTGAATAGCCCAAGATTCTCCTGACTTTCTTTCTCCAGCCCTGGCCCCTCACCTCACCATCTCTTAGCTGGCTCCTGGTGTGGCTGTAGCCTGTTTTAATTTTCTGGGTGATCTGATCCAGCCTCCTGACCTTAAATGGCCTCTACATGTATCATGATAATTTTCAGTTTAAGCCTCCCTTCAGAATTCCAGTTTCTCAAATCCATCTAGCTATTTAACATTTCTACTTTGACATCTAAGAGCACTTTGGGTTCAAAAGCACTGAAACAGAACTTTGGATTCCCCAAACTTGCACATACTCTAGATTTCCTCATCTCTTGAATTTGATTCAGGTGTTCAAACCCCACATTTGTCATCATTCTTGGGCCCCCTGTCCCAATTCTCTTCCCTACCCCCAGTCAAGAAGTCCTGTTGACTCTACCTCAGTAACAAATTGCTCACATGTTTCTTTTGCTCCAGGTACCCATACTGTAGTGCAAATCACCATCATTTCTTGCTTGGACTCTGCAATTGCTTCCCAATTGATCTCCCCAACTCTACTTTTGCCTTCCTAAAGTCTATCCTCTATACTGAAGCCAGAGTAATCTTTAAGAAGTATACATGTAACCAAAACACTTCACAGCAAAGAAAACAATCAATAAAATGAAAAGGTAGCCTACAGGTTGAGGAAAACATATTTGCAAACTATATACCTAGTAAGGGCTAACTTCCAAAATTTATGAAGAACTCATATGGCTCAATAACAAGAAAGCATATAACCCGATTTTAAAAATAGACAGAGGAATCTAAATAGACATTCCTCTAAAGGAGATATAAAAATGGCCAACATATATGTGAAAAGACACTTAACGTAGCTCACCACCAGGGACATGCCAATTAAAATCACCTGAGATATCACCTCATGCCTGTTAGCGTAGGTATTATCAGAAAGATAAGAGATAACATGTGTTTGTGAGGATGTGGAGAAAAGGGAACCCTTGTACACTGTGGGTGGGAATCTGGATTGGTCCAGCCATGACAGAAAACAGTATGGAAGCTCCTAAATTAAAAATGGAATTGCCATATAACCCAGCAATATCTTTTCTGAGTATATACCCAAGAGAAAGGAAATTACCATCTTGTAGAGATAGCTACCCTTCCATGTTCACTGCAGCATTACTGTACCTTATTATGAAACGGGTTCCTTCATCCCTTTTCTGAACACCCTCTATGTCTACAGAAGTTATGAGGAGTCAAGATATATGCAGGGCTCGTTTTGTGACACTGACAACAGCAATCCTCACATACAGAATTTCATGTTCACGTACAGGTCTCTACTGTCATTTTCAGTCAAACTGTGATTCAGAAATGAGCCATTCATTCTCCCAGAAGTATTCTTCCATTCACCCCACAGACACAAAAATCACCATCAATGAAAAATGTTTTTTGTGTATTTCACAGGTGAAACAGATGTGGAAGCTTAACTCATGTATTTAATGCCAAGAGTCTTCAAAATCTGCATTAGTTATTTGTTATTCCAACTTCTTTCTCAGCCCTCCCTGTTTGTAATTTTTTAAATCTTTACCTAGTGTTACATGAAGCCTGTTGAGATGGTTCCCTCTGCCTTCTTCTTGCTAGTATTTCCTGAGAAGTTTAAAATATATAATGTTATTCAAAGTAATTTATTGGGGCCTTTCTCTTGGGCCTCATCTCTATACACTGAGGACAGTGTCCTCCAGCAAGGAGGACCCAGGCTTCCAGAGAGGAGGGTTTGCAACTAGAGTAGCTGGAGAGTGTCTTTGGGCTTCTGGAGCTCAACCCCAAGCAGTTCAGAAACATTTCTTTGAAACACATTCCCAAGATGAATTCTAATGACTGTAATTTTATTATATTGCATTTGGCATTTTAAAAATTTTGATTTTACATTTAGACAGGGCTATTAGGACATGGTGGGATAAAAATGGTTATATCAAAATATGCTCTTTCAAGTACTGTTGTATTATTTGTTGTCAATGTCAAACATAACCCAAATACATTCTTAATACCTAGAAAAGGCACAGTCACAAAATCAGCCAGTTATTGATAATAAAAACCTAGCGTAGATAGCTAATGAAAGATGAAAATGAAGCTGTGACATGATTATGAACTACTATTAGCAAGCAATGCCATTTTGTATCTTAGGACCAAACAAGGTTTGTGTATGTGAACTAATGGTTGACTTATACTATAAAGATACACATGCATTATATTCAGGCTATGTTGGCTTCATTTAAAATGATGGCTTCCATGGGTTTAAAAAATACACATATTATTTGCAAAGTGACAACCCTAAATGTTCGTATATTCAATTGTTCAAACCAGTGATTTCTAGAATGTAAGTGGTGTCCTACTTCTGAGCTTTTTAAAACAGGCAATTTTGGAATAGGTAAATTACTCAGTAGAGGCTTTAGGGAACCCAAATTGCTGATGTATCTTTTTCAAAATGCCTCTCATTATCCAGGAGAATGGGTGTACTGGAAGTATCTATTCTCTAAGTCTCACATTTAGACCAGTTATGTTTTCTACCTTTAAAAATTGTAGAACTTTGTTCTACAGAAGTCATTTGATGTCTTTTGAGATCATATATACATTATAAAATCTTATACAGTTTAATTCAATGTTAAAAGTATAATTAGTCAAAAAAAACAACTAAATGGCAACAAGGGTTTTTCTTTTTCTATATTATTGAAATTTTTTTCCTCCATCTAAAACTTTCCAGCTGCTCTCTGTGAAGTTCCCAGAATAATGATTAACATTATTAAACCAGAGACTAAAAATCTTGGTACGGACTGACCCATGGGGACACATTGCTATAATTATTTTAAAGTAAAATAATAAAAGGGGCGTCTCGTAGGGGGCAAAAGTTGGACTCATCCTCAAAATTTACTCTATTTGTCAAAGTCACCCAAAAGAGTTCTTGGGAGTGGTTGCAATTGGCTGTCAGAACCAGGTGCTCTCAAGTGTCTTGCCTTCGCGGTTCGCCTACCTGGGTTTCCCAGTCCTTGGTTGAGCATTAATGTTCTCAAAGATATATAATACTGAATATAATTCTAGCGATCTCTTCCAGTGGAGGCTGAGGCCATTTCTAAAAATTCCTTCCCTCTGTTCCTTCTACAGTATCTTCCTCTCAGTGTGCGTGCATGTGAGGGGCACAGTTTCCCTCAATGCACTTCAAATAAACCTTATTCCTTTCATGATCATCCTATAGTTTACAGATACTGATATTGTACTCACTGATATTGTACTCATTGGAGTGGAGAGGGGTTTTGCCACTCTTACTAAAAAAGAAAAAAAAAATTGGCTATTCCTCCATTTATTGAGTTCATTTTATTAACATTCTACTGTAATCATCGTGCCCTGTCACTTTGACTAAGCCCAAGAACACTCGCACAGAGCAGTGCTAATTATAACCCCTCTATGCCTTATACGCCTTCTAGAGGCTATGAATAAATTTGGGATACATTTCCTAAAGCAGAACTCATGAACCCATATGTATTTGATTCCAATTCCTGCCAGTACAGGTTCTAGTTCAACTCTCCACACACACACACACACACACACACACACACACACACACACACACTCCCCTCTCATATGCTTTCCTTGTAACTGGCAGGAAGCCCTCAGATGTCCTTCACCCCTACTGGAAAGGCATGAAACCAAACACAGTACCTTCCTCCTATCCCTTAAATTGGTTTTGTCGTGCTGACTTCTAATACTAGCTTGCTGTTCTGTTTCCCTATTTTCCCCTAAATGCAACTTACTTTAAGCATGTGTTAACTGGATTAACATTCCAACAGTTAAAGGATAGTAAATGACAACCCATTTGTCAGTCAAGCTACTTTCTTCTCTTTTAAATCTCAACTTATGACGTACATCCAGACTGCACGCCCTTTTTATTTTTTCAAAGCAAAGCCAAACATCATTAAACACAATGTAAAATTAGTCTTTAAAGAAAATGCAAAATTTGTTTTTAATTTTGGCTATCACCAAAAGGGGAATTAACAAGCCAAAAAACTGAAGCAAAAAAAAACGTGTCCCCTGACTGCTCTGTCTGTGCCTTTCAAGCCTGTGCGTCTGGTTGTTCATCTCTGAAAGTGTGTGAAATACTTTTTTCTTTAAAATTTTGTTTTTTTCTCCCTTCTTGTTTGGGACTTAAGTGCTTTTTATATTATATATATCTATATATATATATATCAATGTGTTTCTTTTAATTGCTAGATCTTTATCTTAGATTTGATTTTATCTAAAATTATGAGAAAAAGTTATGAATTGTTTTCTGCAATTTTTCCCCACTCCCTCTTTAAATGTGGAACAACTTCAGCTGCAGAATCCTCACATCCACATCTTTCAAATTAGCTTGGTCTCATTGCCAATTGCGAGCAACATGGGTGGCATAAGGAAAATGGATGATGTCATCTGAAAAATACCATTTCTCTATAGAGAAGTAATTAGCATCCCATTGTATGGGCCCCCTGCTTATTACTGCCTTTCAATTACCTCTGTCGATTTCGAAACCTCCCCAACTCTAGATGGGGCTGTGTGGCTGCCGATGAAGTTGTTCAACTTGAATGCATAAATCTAGTCTTCTTGTTTTTGCTTTAAACTTTTTGATCATGACACTAGTATTTTATGTATTTTGGCTATTTTTAGTAGGAATAAAAGTTTGACTGTTTTTATTATTTGAAAATCTTTAATGAAACTGTAATGATTTCTGGAGTAATTGCATGTTGAAGAAGTTGCAGCTTAGGGTGTGTGAGATTGTCAGTGTTAGAGTTCTGTTCTTTATTTCCATAGATGGGCATGTGTAGGCTCATTTGTTTTTGTATATTGCCCATCCCTTCCTTACAGCCAGAAGCTCTAATGCAGCTAGATCACTCCGTGCCGCCCTTACATGGACATGGCGACTCACTTACACATTTACTCCCATCATCTTCATCTCCTGTGTAGTTCACTCATAGATATGACCCTCCCCTCCCTGCATCTTTCCTTCCCATACTCTCCCTTTCTTTAGCATTGTTAAAATTTATGTGCTGTCATCCATCTCCCTCAATTAAAGAAAGCCTAAAATTTGTCAAAAAGACAAAAAAAATTAAATATATATCTGAAAACCTATAAATGCAGAAATTCATTCAAAACCCATTAGATTCATAGAATTTTTTTGAAAGGCAAATTATAAAAGTAAACAGGTTTTTTGTTTGTTTTTTCAATCATAGCAATCGGAATTATTCTAAATTCAAAATTGATACCTTCCCAAACTCCCCCAAAATAAAAATTTGTTCAAGTGCAGATTTTTTTTTTTATGTTATGTGGTGTGGATGTATGTGTTGTTGCCTCCCTGTATCATCCTCTGTTGTAAACTATATTTGAAAAATTAGACATTTTGCTCAAAAGTTTTTAAGAAATGACAACAAAAAAAGCAAGTTACAAGAATGTGGCAATTCTATTTGTCCAAGAGCATTCTTACACAACTTTCTTTTGTAAATTTTTCTTTCATGCCAAAAAACATGCGGGCAATTTGTTGATGTAAGTTGACTATAAATTAATATAGTATGCTTTTTTAATTTAAATTATTTTGCCTATATGGAAATGATTTATCTTTTCCCAAAACAGCTTCTGTTTTTTATTTGCTTTTACTTTTCTCTCTGTTCTTATTATGTTTGTGAATGCCTCAATGTTATTTGCTTTCCTTCTCCCAGCTTACTTTGGCTATGAATTTGATTTTATTTTCTACTATATTATTTTGAAGACTATTATATTTTTTATTTCCTTTGTGTCTATTTGCTGAATTTTCACTGTTATGTTTTGTGCTGAATTGCTTCTAATAATCAATGTGAATTCTACTGTCAGTAGAAGGGGGTTAATATACATTGTCCTTACCACCCAAAGAAAGCCTGGCCTCTTTGCCTGAACTTTTTTAGCACCACACTTAAAGCCTTGGAAGTATTGGTAGGCTCTATTTGCTATCTTAAAATTGTTTCCAGCCAATGGGAGGCATGTACCCCAGAAGAAAATAGTTGAGTTAGCTCCGACTAGTACCAGTCGTAATTGCATCCTTTTTAAATTCCTTAGAAAGCATTTAGGAAATTAGTTATTTTCTTTCAGCAAAGAGGAAAATAAGGTACTCTCAAGTGACTGTGATAGAGTTTGGTTATCCAGGACTATACTCTCACCTTTGCTTCAAGCCACAAAATCAATTTTACTGAAAATAAAGATATCAAGAATCTCAGGTGTTCAGTGTATTGTCCTAGGGTACTGACGCCTTCCAGGATATGGAACTAACAACTGGCAAAAGCACAGAGAGACACACACAGAAGGCACACACACGCATTCTCTCTCTCCCTCTTTCCTTTGTCGCTTTTCCTTTTCCCTTTTTCATTTATCTCGAGGATTTAATCAGGTAAGCTTTCAGGGATCTTAAGATTCCACCAAGAAGAAAACATCATTTTCTTATCTAAAGTTTTACTTAGAAAATATTTCAGGTAGGTACCATCACCGTGTAACTCCAGGGTAAGAATATTCCTTCATCTTAAGATTATTTGGACCAATGCTGCCTTGTGCACTTCAACAAATGTAAGATTGGTAAGAAGCACTATATAATTCTTTAATCAAGAAGTTACTTGTTTCATTTTATAGATATTTGTGTTATTTGAAACTGTTATGGAAATATCAAACTGAGTGGTGGGTAAGAGATGTTTCCAAGCCAATAGCTTAATGCATGGGCTCTCTCTACCCCAGTGTATGTGATTTTTGTGTTATTTGACATACTGGATAATATTTTAGGTCTAAAGCTTAGAACTTCCTAAATGGGATGTTGTTTTATCTTGTTGCATTAGAATATTTTCTATGAAAAAGACATCTAAAGATAAATTTAATAAAAAGTTATTTTAAAAAAAATCAAGCTCTTTAAATCATTATAAATTATTCCTTATATTCTATATGTAAAATAGCCTCAATAATCTAGATCCTATATAATTATATTTCTACCTTAGCATGAGGTCACTAAAGATTAGAAGTGATTATTTAAGCGTTTATAGCTCAAATATATTAGTAGAAATAACACAGTAACTAGCATTTCTGAATAGCAGTAGGTACTGTGCTAACTACCTAACATACAAAAACATGCTTAATATGCATTTAATATTTGCATTGACGGTTTGAAGGAGGGTGTTTTATCATTTTCATTTTCCATAGACTTTCAGAAATTTGACCAAATTCCTAGAGCTAGTAGGACCTCCTACAGAGTTCTGATGCTAAGAGTCTGAGTTACTTCAGAGGCAAAGCTCTGAATTAATAAGCAAATGAAACACTCCACTTGGCATTTCGTGTTTTATAAGATATAATGACATCAAGGGGCTGTGACTTATCTTATTGTTGAAAAATATCATCTGTAGCCTTTCAAAGTCAAACCTATTTCAGACAAACCCTTTGCTGGGGCGAAGGGTGGTAGGGAAGGGAGGGAGAATGCCCTGCCCAGCAATTCTCATCCAGTTAAAATATAAGTTAAGCCCCTTTGAAACACCAGTTTTTCTTCTGTCTTCTCCCCACGTGCCTGCCATGTTTGTCCCTAACTAGTTTTTCTGGTTGATAGACAGCAATTTCATGGTTACAACCTTTATGATATTTAAGTGTTACAATATACACTTTTGTGTCCCCAAAGGTTAAATATCTTTGAACAATTAAATTTTGGGGGAGAAAAGAACGATTTCTCCCTATATGTGAATTTTCTTTTTTTTTTTTTTTTCTATTTTTTATGTGAATTTTCAAGCAGAAAATTTTAATAATATAAATAAGAGATGAGGTGAAATACCCAATACATATAACAAGAATTCAAGGAATTCAAGCATGGTGTCCTTTCCCAGAATCTCACTGTTCAGCATCACTGTTTTGGTATTTTTGTGAACTCTCAAAACCCAAATATCTCCAGAGAGGCAAGGGTTGTAACTTCATGCTCTTTTTTTCTTTTTTTAAAGATAACCCATTACATTCACTATCACCTACAACATTCTCACAGTTCAGAAGAATTCTATTAAAATTTTTATACACTTTCTTTTTTGATGGCAGTGAGCCCCTTTTGCTGGATATCAGCCCTAGAGGCATGAATTATATATCTATAAATACACTTATAAAACAAAAAGCCAGGCGGCCTTCAGGGCTAAAATGGACCTTTTATATCTCTAATGATCTCTCTAGTTTAAAGAAAAGCACAATCCTGTCAAAAAGGGGTATGTATGCCTGACTTTAAAATGCTCACTTTAAGGAATACAGATAGTTCTTATCCCAAATTAAATAAAAATTCTGGGGATGGCATAGGAAGTCAGGGTTTTTGATGGATTACAGGTTTTGTATTACTCTGCCTGTAAACCTTCATGACTTTGGGTTCTTTGCTTCCACGAATACTTTTGTAGGCAGAAAGAAGCACATAGCTGATCACTGACTTCTTGGTCTCTGGGAAGTGAAGAAAATATTATCAACTGCCTGAACATTTCTGAATGTAGTCATTTTTGATTAAATAAACAATAAGCTTTGAATAGCCTCCCACCAAACTAAGTTATTTCCATTAAGAATCTAACAGTAGGAGGAATATGTCACTTCCTCCTCTCAAATGATGTGTGCCTTTGATTCCCGCCAGGACACCATTATCATCTCAATCTTAAAGATGGATGACATTAAAATTCATTACACCAACATATACACTTGTCCCAGGCATCTTTCATGTTTACAGTTATCTAAAATTTTCTACCTATTTTCACTAGAATTCTCATTTGTCCTAAGGACCCCTCTGTATCCCAGTTGACTTCATTTTAAACTAAAGGCATTCTTCCCACTTCTTGAGATGCCAGGAAAGAGGGGTTAGGAAAGCTTCTACTACTTTTTGTCTAAAAATCAGCATAATTTGGGCTCAGATTTTCCCAACAGAGGAAAATCATTTATCATTTATCATTTTTTATCACTGCTACCAAGATTAATAATGAAATGGCAAAGAAAATTGAAGATCAGTGGTTCTGAAAGACTTTGTTTTCTAAACTCTGAAATAGTACACCCATCATTTTGGTTTTAAAATAAGCCCTTACCATTTCACTTTGGGACCCACCAGGCTTTTAGAAGCTCTTTATAAATTAACACGCCTCAGAACCCTCTTACTGTACAGTTCTAAAAAGTGTGGCTACTCTGTTTTAATCTAAGATACTTGCTTTAGTGTGTTAAATGAGAGGTAGATAGCAAAGGAAAAGTAAGTAATTCAACTGCAGAATGAGCAGCTTGTAGATTTTGCAACAATAAATACACTGTGGAAGCTTTAGCTAGCATTGAAAAGAGAAAACAAACCAAAAAAAAAAAAAAAACAAAAAGGCAAATTTAAGACTCCAGTTGAGTGTCACAGATAGTACACAAAAACTGCAACTGAATGTCACTCTATCATCATGAAGATGGTGATCTGAATCCCACTTAAAGGGACACTAGCCTCTTACCCGACAGTTTGCCATTGTATATAAACTATTTGTACCAGGACTTTGCCTCCCAAGATACTGTTATTCCTTGTCCTTTAATCCAGTTTCCTCTTTGTTTACTCTACATGGGGTAGATTTGTCATTGCCTTAAGGAACAAATGACCTGGTGTTTGTGCCAGAAAAGAACACACATATTAAACCATTGTTATTGATAAGTTAAAAAAAGAAATCCTGCCTTGTCCTCTGAAGGTAAGTAAAATTGTTCCTGAGAAATCTGCAAGGAAGCTTTAGAAAGATCCCATGGGCTTTCACTTCCTGTCTCTCATCACTGCTCTCCTGTTACTCAGGCATTGCCCTCTTTCATCTATTACCTCCTATCTACCACTTGGGGCCCCCTAGCAGAAGAATAAAGTTTGCTCAGAGTTAGTTTTAGGACTGGCTTACCTTTAGAGAACTGCACTCCAAATCCCATTTATAAAAACTAGCAAAAGTGTGTAAATTATGCATTAAATAAGTTGCAAGGCACATGAATTATATATATTCACAGTGAAAAAAAAAATAGGCATATGCTGGTCCAGTACAGCAAGTCTGAATCTTTGGCAAACCTGCAAAGATCATTTAGCTCAATAGTTTCAAACTCTGAGCACTAGAATAGAGGCTCAGGTTTAGAGGACATACTATAACATCATCTTGAGAATCTCAAAAAGGTGTTTTCTTGTTTTAATTTCATAGTAAAGTTATCACATAGGCCAGAGATGGCAGTACGGCATTCTGTTGTCCCTTCCCTTCCAAATGATGCACATTGTATACTTTATCAGCTCCCTCCCAAACTCAGTTTCTTTCTGCAGAACACAATTGTTATTGGCTAAACAGGGAGAGAATAAAGGCTTCTGACATGGGCACCAGCTGTTCTCAGTGCTGTGAAGGTAGGCATTAGCTTTCTTCTCAGGAAGCTCTTCTCTTAGCATACCTGAAACCTGGACAATTTGGATGCACAGGAAGCCTTCCACACCTTGCATCAATGTTTCAAGATGCAAGGTGTGGAAAGCTTGCATCTTCAAATACTTCCTGTTCATCCACAGGGAGAGTTTTTAATTTGTGAATCAATCTTCATAAGAAAAATCCTTGAAAGCTGTGTAGGCTCAAAGGCTTATTCGCTTGGAGTACCCCTAGAACTCCGGTACTGAATCACCTCTTCGTCTGGCTTTGTTACTGACGAGGTGGGCACCTCAGCTACAGTCCTATCTGTATAGCCACTCAAACACTGACTATACCATCACAGCAAAGTTATGACCAAGGGCAAGATACACAGTACATGGTACCAGCTGACAGCCCAATGGGTCAGCTCAGAAAGAGGCCTTCAACTATAATGTCACATTATTATCTCAACTTTCTTGACTAACTGGGGCAGGGAAACATAGCATCCCTGTGAGTGGATTTTTTTTAAGTGATAGTTGCAATATGTTTTTCTGGAGTAAATTCAATAGAGACATGCACTGTGACTTAAGATTCTTCCTCTGCTTGGAAAGTAACATCATAAAGAGACACTGAGGAGAGATCGATTATCTTGCTGACATAAAAGCATAGCAATCTTGGCCTTACAGCCAGGTGAGCAACCACTACTGTGGAATATTTGTGGTACCCATCATCTGCAAGTCCCTGTGATTTAATGAACTATTCTGAGCTTTCTTTGCTGACTTAGTCCACATGATTTTAAGCGCAGTAACAAGGGTCTATGGGTAAACCAATACATTTTTGCCACACTAGTTAGGAAGTACTGATTTAAAAAACTCACTTTGCTAAGTCAACATTTCTGAGTCTAAAAGTTTCAAGTCATGGATATCTAGGGTGGTTATTTTGAAAATCTAGCTTCCAGCTCAGGATATATTGCAACTAGCATGAAAGCAACGCATAATCATATTAGACGAATACAAGGCAAGTTGTCATTTAACAGTCAGGGGAATTTCTGGAAAAGCACAATCAAAATGGATTTGTTAGATGAACATTTTTAGCTTCTTATAAATCCCTATCACTCAGCTAATAAGGACTGTGATTCTTAAGTATGAAATAAGAGGTAACTTAAGAAAACACAAAGGATACAATCTTTTATGTTTCTTGATCTTGATCTCAGTAAGATGGTGAATAGGTCATTCTCATCCTCCTGGGAGCAAATGAGTAGAAACCCAAGAAGGCAATAAAGAAATCTTATACGCATATTAATAAATTCATCACTTAAGCACACCATGTGTGCATGTACCCACACATACCAATTTTGATAGCCAGCCAATATTTATAACAATATAATTGAATGTCATCAGCACATAAGCAGATCCTGGAAAGAATATATACAGTTGAATTCTATCTAAATAATTACTTGAGAGTATCTTCAAAAGTCTAAGCCCCTGATCTAGGGATTTCAGGTTTGGGTGGCAAGAGGCATATAAAAGGCTCTAAATCTGCCTAGAATGATTAGACTACATCCAGAAAAGATCCCGATCATTTTATTGTAATTTCTGAGGCATATGCTGTGAACTACACTGGTTGAAAGTGACTATGAGTTGTGTTTACAAGTGTACTAATTCTGTTTTTCTTTTTCTTTTCAATCCCAGGAGGTGAACTAGTTATCCCTCTTCTTGTAGAAGACCCTTTAGCTACCCCTCCTATTGCTACTCGTGCACCTTCCATTACACTTCCCCCTACCTTTCGCCCCCTCCTCACCATTATTCAGACCACCAAAGATTCCCTGTCCATGACCTCTGAGGCGGGGTTACCTTGCTTGTCGGACCAAGGCAGCGATGGTTGTGATGATGATGGCTTGGTGATATCTGGGTATGGCTCAGGGGAAACCTTTGACTCTAACCTGCCCCCTACTGATGATGAAGATTTTTACACCACCTTCTCCTTGGTAACAGATAAGAGTCTTTCCACTTCAATCTTCGAAGGTGGCTACAAAGCACATGCGCCCAAGTGGGAATCCAAGGACTTTAGACCTAACAAAGTCTCCGAAACTAGTAGGACTACTACCACATCTTTATCCCCTGAGCTGATCCGCTTCACAGCTTCCTCCTCGTCTGGGATGGTGCCCAAATTGCCAGCTGGCAAAATGAATAACCGTGATCTCAAACCCCAGCCTGATCTAGTCTTGCTTCCGTTGCCCACTGCCTATGAGCTAGACAGCACCAAACTGAAGAGCCCACTAATTACTTCCCCCATGTTCCGTAATGTGCCCACAGCAAACCCCACGGAGCCGGGAATCAGACGGGTTCCGGGGGCCTCAGAGGTGATCCGGGAGTCGAGCAGCACAACAGGGATGGTCGTCGGCATTGTGGCTGCTGCCGCCCTCTGCATCTTGATCCTCCTGTACGCCATGTACAAGTACAGGAACAGGGACGAGGGGTCCTACCAAGTGGACGAGACGCGGAACTACATCAGCAACTCCGCCCAGAGCAACGGCACGCTCATGAAGGAGAAGCAGCAGAGCTCGAAGAGCGGCCACAAGAAACAGAAGAACAAGGACAGGGAGTATTACGTGTAAAAACACGCGAACACTGCTCACACGCGCGTTTCACAGTCATGTCTATCCTCGCCTATGAATCTTTGGACGGTGAGATCTCACAGAGGTCAGAACTGCTGGAACGATGAAATGGGGTGTCTACCACGACTCTGGTGGGGAAAACCATTTTTTTTTAAAGGACACACACACACACCACACAGCGATGCATCTCCCTCTAAAGCTCGGCCACCGCCTGCGGCGAGGTGCCAGCGGTCGCTGGGAGACGGACGGTCTCGTGCCCTTGCTGTATCATAAAGCACACACTTAGCGCTCTGGAGCCGGCAGGTGGCTCCCCCACTTCCGCAGGCCTGGAAGCTTCCTTCTCCGGAGGACCTTTTACTAACAGGTAGAAGACTTCATGGCTTACTTGTTCCATAACTCCAAGTGAGTCTGTAATGATGTTTGTGAAGCTTGACTGTAACCATGTTTTTTCGGTTTAATTATGTAAAAAACAAAACCACAACAACAAAAAAAGAAAAAAGTTAAAAAAAAACACCAAAAAAAAAAAAAAAAAAAAAAACCCAAAAAAAAAAAAAAAAAAACAACCCACAACCCTTATCTGGTTCTAGCCAGTGTGCGTGTAAGTTTAAGATCTGAGGGGAAATATGGCTTTTGGGTTTTTGTTTATTTTTTTGATAATGACTGGACGTCAGAAGAGGAAAAAAAGAACTCAAAACAAAAGCGAGAGAGACTATTGCCATATGAACTCAAAAGCTACCATGGTGTTCACTCTACATATCAGGTTATGGTGTCTCTAGAATCTGTTGTTTGTTTCCTGCAAGATGCTTTGCTGAGCACATAGCAAAATTCATGTGACGGATGGTAATCTTGATTCGAAAAGCTGGTTCCCCAGGATCTAATTTCAGAATTTACCACCCAAACCCTGAAGAGACGGGTTTAGGGCTGGCGTTATCAGAGCTATTGGCTTTACTTAACAATGTCATTCCTGTCCATTCACCCAGCCAAATTGTGTTAAAGAGGAAAGCCCCACAAACTCAAACAGCCTTCCTAGGGAAGAGGAAGGGGAGGTGGGCTGGATCTGTAACTGATTGAAATGCATCCAAATAAAAAAGACACTACTAAAGTCTGTTGAATAATCAAACCAGACAGTAGGGGAGTTCAACTTGTGATGGAAACACAAAAGGTCACACAAGCCAAACATGTCATGCCAGAGTATGAAACACGTAGTTCTTTCCCTGCCCCCGAACATGACAATGGTTTTCATAGTGGTTTAATTTTGTAGCCTGACATTTATGGATAACTCTGTCCTTCCATTTGCTCACTTCTCCTTTCACCCATCTTTTTTAAAAACAAATAATAAATGAATAAAGCTGCTGTGACACACAAAAAAGGAATTTAATAGTATAATATATATAAATAAATATATATACAGATATATTTATCATGGTATGTTTGATGGGATGACTGACACAGGAAATCTGTTAAAGTCTTGAAGTGGAATGAGAATGTTTTAGAAGAAAATAACAAAACAACAAAAAAGCAAACCTTAAAATGTGAAGAAAGCGTGAGTTTTAGTTTTGTCACAGTTAACTGTGTCAAAGAGAATTAAAACAAACTTCAGATTTTGTTTACATATTTTACTACGTTTTTGCTGGTATAATTCCTTAGCCACCTATGTACATACTGCTTTAAGAACTGGGTTTTTTTGTTTTCCTGTTTATTTCTGTTTGGTTTATATTCTGGTTGTCTTTTTCTTTTTGTAAAGAGGAAACAATGTACAGAAAAACAATAAACTGGTTGTATGGCCATAGCTATCCAAAAGCAAGAGACAAAGCAAGACAAATATCCACACAAAAATGAAGTGTGTCCTCTGGAGGGTCAGAAATATACAATTTCTTTTGTACAGATGAAAATCAATCAGCTGCTTAGATTTAGAAATCTATTCTTGCTGGTCTTTGTAAGTTGCATGAATATTTGACTTTGAAAAAGTATCTTAAAGACACGGGGCAAAAAGCGCCATCTCAATGGTAGCCTTTACTAATGTGTATGGAAAGAGGTGTTCCTCATTATCTAATATTTCAATGTGTTAAGAGTTTGATTTTTTTGTTATCATTTAAAAAGACAGGATTATAAAGAGATATCAAAGCACGATTTTAGATAATCTAAATGGCCCAGCCTATATGAAGTTGATTATATCTCGATGTCTGTAAAAGATTGCTGTTCTTGGCGTCTTGAGGTCTTGTGAACTGATTTCCTGCTTTCTTTCATTTTTCACATTTGAGTAAAAATACATTTGTTATATTCCTTTTAATGTAAGTTTCTATTTGGACAGTTTTATGGGAACATGTGCATTCTGTATGTGAGCTTCTATCATATTCCTGTTTTATTAGCAGAACCTAAAGGAATTTATTTTATGATGTTGTGACATTACTGCTTTTTCTTTTTTCTTTTCTCTTTTATTTCATATTTGCATTTTCGTTCAAGGATATGCTTAGCAATAAAATGTTCTTCCCAAAACCTGGTATGATGGCGTACTTTTATTTTCTTAACATTTGGGAAAATATCTCACACTGGAGCTAAAATTATGGTATATCTTATTAAAAGCTGAATAAGAGCTAGACCACTTTCATGTGATAGAAAATATTCTAAGCAGTTACTAATTATTATATTAAGTTGTCAAAAGTGGCATATTTTTGAGATAATCATCTGTTACTTGAGACATCATTGTTTAGATTGATATGACTGAGTAACCAGGAGAGAGTGTACTTTCCTGAAAAGATGATAGAAACACTGTATTCTGGAAAAGATTATTAGATGTTTTTAAAAAGTATTTGGTACCTTTTACCTTTTTTCTATAATTCAACAAGCTTCAAACAATATTTCAAACTATGTTCACATAGTGCCATAAGCACCAGAAAGCCTTAGATGTTTTCTTGCCAAGCCTCCCATCATATTCAAATAAAAAAGAATCCAAAACCAAAATTTAAATCAGTGCCTGAATTTTAACAGCTTCTTACCAGAATTTCTGATTACAAATTGTTTCAAACACCCATTGTAGCAGAAATGTCTTTTATTTCTGATTCTCTTAGCATACACTTACTTGGCCAACTGGATAATCCATCATGATACCCTATGTTCTTCACTGTGATCTAGAAAGTAAATAGCTGTCCTTTATTCCTATGTTGGTTACCAGTTTTCAAAGAGTTAGAATTTTAAAAATATACACTTTTAAATGATAAGCCTGTGCCTTCAAGATAACATTAGTAGAATGATTATACTATCAACTATCTTAGGAATGGAGAAAAAAAGACAGGTTCGGTGATGTCAAATTATGGAAAGTTTTTTTGTTCCCGTCTTCGAAGTTCTTCAAAATTAGACTTTCTCCCATAATTTTTCGAGATGGAATCTTGCAGCCTGCAGTACACTGGCATGATATTTGCTCACTGCAATCTCCACCTCCCAGGCGCAAGCAATTCTCCTGCCTTAGCCTCCTGAGTAGCTGGGACTACAGGCATGTACCACCACACCCAGCCAATTTTTTAGTTTTTAAAAAATTTTTAATAGGGAAGGGTTTCACCATGTTGGCAATACTGGTCTCAAACTCCTGACCTCAAGTGATTCACCTACCTTGGCCTCCCAAAATGCTGGGATTGCAGGTGTGAGCCACCATGCCTAGCCTACTCTCAGAATCTTTCTAAGTCTCACTATTTAATATATAATTCTAGGACTACTTTAAGCATTCACTTTTTCTATAATTCAAGAAACATTTATTGAACACTTATGTGCAAGCTTGTCTCTTATTGGCTATTGTTATTGTTTCAATGAAGACAGAAAATGGCTACAAGAATTGCAAACACTTTTTGTCTCTTGTACAGATCTATACAGGCCCAGCCTCTCTTTGCCCATATTCAAATTGAAGTTTGGTCTTTATCCAAAAAAATACCCGAGCCCTTTGTTTGTCCCAGTTGAACTGATATCTTAATTACATAGTTTAAGATCAGCTTGATAATGTCTATTGAATGTTTACTAAATTATGGTATTTTAAATTGAGACCCTTAGGAGCTTATAATCTAGTAAAGAGCCACAAATAATGATACTACAGTGAATGCAAATAAGCTATCAAAACTCACAAACTAAGTTCTTAGGGAGCTTAGAAGACATTATGTAAAGGAAGGCTTAATAGAAGGGGTGACATGTTTGGTAAACCTTGGAAAACTGATAGGCAGAAATAAGGCCTGCATGTCACTCTAAGCAAAGCCTTGAATTGGGAGCAGCCACGATGAAAACCAATTTGGATTCATGACAGACTGCAAAAAGTGCATTGGAGGAAGATATGAGTGGGAAGGTTTTTGAAATCATGTCAGTGAATGGGAAGAGAGAAATGGGAGAATAGCTCAAGAAGTTCAAGGTCAAGGGCTTGTTTGTCATTGAGTACAAAGGACTCAAGCATATTTGAAGTGAAAGGTAACAATTGATCTACTCTTAGTGAACTTGAAACATGATGGAGCAACTTAGCTTCCTGGTAGAGATGTTATTCTGAAAAAATCCAAAAGGGGGTGGGGAGGCATAAGTCAACCTTCTTGGAGAGAATGAGATCAGAAACTTACATATTGCTATGGAAGTTGCAAAAGCTATAGGCAGAGGGCCTCAATGTTCTGGATATACTAAGGGACAAGGTCAGATACCCAAGTGGGACCTGAGTAATTAATGGCGGAAGTCCACTGACAGCACTGGTAGGAAGGCTGCTAATGAAAGGACCTCTGAGTATCAGTCAGGAGTCAGCTCGCATTAATACAACTTGAAATCTTTACTATTTTCTTTTGTTGTTGAAATAGGGCAAGTATTTTTCTAATTGTGTTTATTACAAAGAAAACAGACCCGGCTGTGTGTGGTCGTTCACGCCTATAATCCCAGCACTTTGGTAGGCCGAGGTGGGTGGATCACCTAGATCAAGAGTTCAAGACCAGCCTAGCTAACATGGCAAAATCCTGTCTCAATTAAAAATGCAAAAATTCGCCAGGTGTGGTGGCCCGCACCTGTAATCCAGCTACTCAGGAGGCTGAGGCAGGAGAATTGCTCCAACTCGGGAGGCAAAGGTTGCAGTGAGCCAAGATCAGTCACATCACTGCACTCCAGCCTGTGTGACAAAGGGACACTCCATCCCCAAAAAAAAAAAAAAAAAAAACCCAAAGAACTTAAATGACTTCTCCAAGGTCACACACCTAATATGTGATAAAGTCTTAAAATCCAGTCTTGTGGCTCTGAATTTAGAGCTCTCTAAATTGTCTGTGTCTCTAGAGAAGCAAGTCATTTTCTACTTTTTCCAGAAGCATTTGAAGTGGAAGCTAAGGCAGGAAATGATAGGATGTTTTGTTAGTCTACTGGGATCACCATGACAAAATACCACAGGCTGGGTAAACAATGGAAATGTGTTTCTCACAGTTCCAGAAAGGAAGTTGCGGATCAAAGTTCGTTAGGGCTCAGCTTCTGGTAAGGGCTCTCTCCTGGCTAGAAGACAGCTACCTTCTGAGTATGTACTCATAGGGCCTTTCTTCTCATGCCCTCAGAGGCGGATTTCTTTTTCTTGCTCTTCTTATATGACCACCAGTGCTATTGGTTAAAGCCCTGCCATTATGACTCTGTTTAACCTCAGTTACCTCCTAAAGACACTGTCTCCCAGTATAGTCATGTTTGGGGTTAGAACTTCAACATATAAATGTTGGAGGGGATATGATTCTATTTCTAGCAAATGTACAGTATTGGGAATTGATAAGGTGAAAATTTTAAAAGATCGATGGAATCGAAGAATTGGGAAGCAACTTTAACCTTTTTGAAGTGGTCACATGGGCCAAGTAGAAGAGCAAATAAATCCATGGGAGACCAAGTCACAGAGCAGGGTACGATCATGTGAGTAGGGCCCAGATAGGAGAGCAGGGTTAGGGTTGCGTAAGAGTGAGGTCCTATAAGACAACAACAGCTAAAGGCAATGCAAGCTCAGATCTTAGAGATGTGTTAAATGAGTAGGGTGAATTTTAAGAAGCCCGATTTTTTTTTTTTTAAAGGTTACATGGTTTCTAGAGTCAAAATATCATGGCTCATCTGGTATGTAACTTTAGATAAACTACTTAGCTAAGGCTTAGCTTTCATAGCTATGATTTTATTAGACCTATCTTGCAAGGTTTCTTGAGAAATATTAGATGAAATAATTCGTGTGAAATACTTAGCATATGTGTGACACTTACTAAACCTTAAATAAATGTTGGTCATTATTACAATTGGCTTTGTTACTTCATTCAGGCAGGATCAAAATTAGCTGCTATATGCATGATTAACCAGGACCAAAAATTGAATACAATTATGAAAGTTTGGCCATCACTGTTAGTATTTCTCCAATCCTTTTATTTGCCAAGACAATATAAAATTTGGTTGCCGGCTCATTAGCAAAGATTTTCCTTCATCAGCCCTAGTTCCTTGTTTCCAGCTTCCAGCGTCCAGGGAAGCCTTGCATCCTGGGATTATTGTCACTCCTTCCTTGAGTTCCCATCCTTTGGCTTTCTTGTGGCTTCTGGCCAGCCAAATACCTCAGGTAACCTTGCACCCTTTTATTGATATGCATTATTTTGTTTTCAACTTTTTATTCTGAATAATTTACAAATATAATAACAAACCCAATTTATCCATCACTTAGTTTCAAGATCTATCAATATTTTGCTACTCTTGTTTTATCTGTGCTCACCTCCCTGTGAAAGGACATCTTTTAACACCACACAATGTTATGAAACAAAAAAAAAAACATCCAAAGAGTTACTGTGGGGCCTCTTGACCTGAGTCTTATTTAGTGTGTTTCCGTGTACCTAAGCCTGATGTTCTTTCTGATGGACAATTAATGGCATGATTCTAGTTCTTCATTCAGTGACAACATAAAAGAGATTAGCTGCTAAGTAGACTCTTCATCATTTAATGAGATTTGCCTGAAAACTGATAAGATTTTTCTACTCGTATGTATTTCAATTCAACTGTGCTCCATCACCTTTTGAAATGAATAAAAAGCAGACTATAGGTTATATACTGCTGCTGTATCTTTTATAAAATGTGCCATTGTGGAAGAGAATCTGTGCTCTTTCAAGAGTGAGTGAAAGGGAAGACTATTAATTTGTACCTGTGGAAGCTAAGAAATACCTTTTCCTCTAAAGACATGATTACAGATCTACTAGCGTATTTTAATAATTTATAACGTTTTCGGCATTATAGTTTTCAATGTTCATATACCACTCAGGAAAATGTGCTTATATGCATGTGTGGTATGAGTAACCAGATCTGGTTTGATGTCACATTTGATGTGGGAAGCCTAGGATAGTTCTTTCTTAAAATCAAAGCAAGCAAGAAGAAAAGGTGGGCAAAAGGAAGAGAACAGAGGCAGGAGAGCTGCTTCTAAGCAGTTTGTAATTGCTCAGAAGACAGGTCCAGAATTAAAGCATCTGAAATAATAATGAGGTCTCTCTCTTGGTAACAGTAGTGTCTGATGCTAACAGGTAAGCTCCGAATTCATTCACACACACACATTAATAATAATAGTTTCAATAGATGTAACTACACTGAATTTACGTGACCCTACGTAGAGGAGCTATGCCTTAGTTACATTTTCAAGTTATGATTTTTTTACTGCTCCATTGTTTGTTGACAATGATTTTCTTCTTTGTTCTCACTCACTTGCCATTTTTGACCTAGAGTTTTCATCATAAAAATATGAGTGAGAGTCACAGAGTTCTGTATCGACTATTTGACAGTGTACTCTTTTCTACCATAAAATCAACGTGTTAGGGTGAATACACATCACCACCACAAACTTTTGCTTCTTGATTTCATGGAGCCACAAGGAAAGTAGAATAATTAGTTTCAACAAGTTAACGACTTTTCTGTTCCTACACTGCACTTAGTAGTTTGACGTTTTATTTTTTTGGGAAGTTTAGCAGAGCATATATAAACATTCTTATGGCAGGTCGTTTAGGTTTGCAAAAAAGTACAGTAGACAGGCTGATGGGTGGGGGTCAGAAGGCAGATGAAAATAGAGGCATTATTAAAACTGAAAAGCTAAAACGTTTTCGGCGTTATAGTTTTCAATGTTCATATACCACTCAGGAAAATGTGCTTATATGCATGTGTGGTGTGAGTAACCAGATCTGGTTTGATGTCACATTTGATGTGGGAAGCCTAGGATAGTTCTTTCTTAAAATCAAAGCAAGCAAGAAGAAAAGGTGGGCAAAAGGAAGAGAACAGAGGCAGGAGAGCTGCTTCTAAGCAGTTTGTAATTGCTCAGAAGACAGGTCCAGAATTAAAGCATCTAAAATAATAATGAGGTCTCTCTCTTGGTAACAGTAGTGTCTGATGCTAACAGGTAAGCTCCGAATTCATTCACACACACACACACTCTCTCTCTCTCACTCATACTCTACTTTTGTACAAAAAGAAAAAAATGAGTTGCTTGTGCTTATATGATAATACATTGTAAATTGCTTTAGGTATTGTCCTTGTCTTTTGTACTAGAACTTCTGTATCTTGTTTTAATATGAAACATTTAAACACTGATATTATAACTATCACTTCCCTAAAATATATTTTAAGAACATAAGTCACACATGTGCTTAGGTAGACAGGCTTGACTTCCTCATCTGGCAAATAACAAGCTGAAATTTGGTACATGTGTATACCAGGGCAATAGCTTTTGTAACTCGACAGGTTGATGTTATAAAGTTGTAACTGGCAAGTGTGTGTTACTAAGAACATTACGTATAGGTAAGTTAATGGGTTTTGAAAAAAAAAATGACGTAAAATAATTGGACCACTTCTTGGTCATGACTAACATTGAAAACAGTAATTTTTTTTTTTTTTTAAGATTTTACAGATCAACCATACATGGACATGTGACTTTACTATTTCTATGACATAAATCAGTTGAAGTGGGACTGCCATCACACCCATATCAAAAAGCCCTCTATGTATACACAAAAGAGGAGGAAGTTTTCAAAGCCTAAGCCAGTCAAATAACGCTCAGATGAAACAGTGGATTAAAATGCCTCAGCTAACAAGTCCTCCAGCTCCTGGACCAGCGGGCATCCCAGCATTGACTTCGGCAGGCAGGTGCTGGATGACACACAGAAAGGCCCTTAGAGGCTGCTTCCCCTTACACAACCTCAAAGAAGTTTAAATTTTCAATTTATTTTTTAAAAGCAGATACACAGTAAACATTGGAATGTGAGTTTTATGCGAAATACATTTTGGTTTCAGAGTCGTTATCTCATGCTGCCAGAATAGCCCTGAGGATTAAGATGGTTTATGGGGATCAAATGCCTAGAAGATTTATTATAGTGTGGACTGTTTATTCATTCCCATTAAAATGCTGATAATGCTTATTTCTTTGCCTCTCTCCCCCACACCTCCTTTCTTCCCTCCTCCATAACCCATATTGTATTATTTTATTTTCCTGCTTTAAGATGAATCTACTTAGATTTTCATCCTTTATTAAAAATTGAATCCTTGGAAGCTCTCGCTTTATGGCTGCAAGACTGGCAATGGCATATGTGTAGTTCATTAAAGCCTTGGGAACACGGAATCCCTGATTAGCAATTTAGATTGAAGAAGTATTTTGGGGCAGAGTATCTAACGACTGGAGAGATGGGTGCACACTTGGAACAATTTATATTTAAAGATCAAAAACACCCTGGCTATCATCATCAATAATACAAAGTCACAAAGAAGATAATTTTCTTCCAGGTAGATGCTTTGCTTGGATAAAAAGGAAGATTACCTATTTTATGGCCAAATTCTATGTACATTCTATGTAAAACATTCAAGAAGGCTGATGAGTTTGCATATAATATAGCAGGTTGCAGGAAAATAGACATGAGACATCAGAAAATATGATCACTTGACCGAGAAAGCTAGAGCCCAGGAAGTAATCTTGGAGAGCTTGATAATGCATCCATATTTATAAGAAAGCCAATCATTGAGTCCATTAGACTATGTAACATGATTTTACGAAAATTGTGGTTGGTCAGGCAAATCTTTGCTGTGACCTAAAAAATTTATCTTGAATCCTCAGTAACTCTTACAGTGTCTGGCATAGAGGAGGTGACCGATAAAATTTAGTGGAAGGAACAATTGAATATAGCTGACCTGATATTCACGGAATGTGCAAACATATCTTTATCACTTTTCTTTTCTTCCTGGTACTGTGCTTTGAAAATTTGAGACCATTTGAGTCATTTGTCAAACTTGAGCACGTGAGAATCACCTGGAGGGCTCTTTGCAACGCAGATCACTGGCCCCACCACTACAGTTCAACTGGAATGAGATCTGAGCATTTGCATTTCTAACCTGCAAAGGCAATCCTGTGCTGCTGATCCATGGGACCACATTTTAAGAAGCACAGTAGCCTATAAAGTCACAAAAGAGCAATTATATACTTTAGGGCAAAAGAGTAGTCAACACCAATTTAAACAGCATGAGTAGATGTCTTTTCCTGCCTAATGGCCAAGTTGTCTTCTAACTTGAAAGTTCTTTGAATCTATGATGAGTTGTTTGGATACTGCTGAGATGGCAGAGATGGTAGCCAATTTGCTAGAGGAAAGTGATAAAAGAGGAAGGCAGTAAATTGGGCCTTACTATTAGGCTCTCCACGAAACTCTTTTCTCCTTATGTCACAATTGAGAAAAATCAAGTTTAGAGAGTTTAAGTGATTTGTCTAAGTTCATACTTCCAGTAAGTTGGAAGATCAGAACTTGATCCTTCCCTCATACCTAAGAAATTAAGACATGTAAGTCAAATTCCAAATATAGACCATGGTAGCAGAAGCAGTACTGGCAGCAATGTTAACAGTGCTGATGATTACAGCAATTTGAGTATTACTCCCAAAGAGACCTATGATATGGATATCATCTTCATTTTATCTTTGAGAAAACTCAGAAAAGTTAAGTAATCTGTGTTGAGGTTACATAGCTAGCAAGATATGGGCCAAGGACTGTAAACTCTACAACCTGCATTGTTTATATACCACCAAGACCTAATATCAAGCAGTACTCTTCCTAGACCCTTTAATGTAATACATTTGTTAAATGTGGATTGCCTATGTTACTTTAGGATTCCACTAAATGAAAGTTTGTTGTTTGCCCATGAACGACAGAAGGATGCTGTGATGAACCACCTGATACGTAGTGTCAAACTTTTATGTCCATATCCATAGGTTTACTGCTCTAATACATTATTTTATCAAAGCAATATATAAACATAGTTTAATAGAACAAACAAAAACTTTATAATAACAGCAGCCCCTGCTCCGGTTTTCCTTCACTCCTGCCTTAACCTGCTTGCCAGAGGCAACTACATCCTACCGTTAGTTATTTTCTCCGGATTACCTCTACATTTCTCCAAATAAAATATGGGCCTATGTTTTAATTCACTGATTTCAGATATTATTTACTGACTTCCTAATGTGAAACATAAGATTTTGTCTGACACATCCCTTTTTCTTCCTCATTCTTCCAGTAGTTATTTACACATTTTAATTAAATACTACTAGGTGTTTTAGGATTATGACTACATAAATATTGTCCTGTTGACTAAGGTACTATTAGAATTCCTTTTACTTTTCTACTTAAATTTTTGTAAGGTGCTTACCTTTTTCTGGGATTGATAATCACCTTTTTTAAATTTCCCCCCTCACCTGCTTGGGTTCATTTGGCTAAATCTTCTCACTCCCGTTGATGGCTTTGACAAATGACTCAAGATAAGCTTTTGCATTGTCAAGTCTTACTAATGATGTATTCATTTCCTTATGGTAATCTTTGAGGCATCTCTCCCAGAGTTCTCAGTTTCCTTGCTCCAACCTGAACTGGTTGCTCTTTCAACCACTTTCACAGCTGTTGCCCTCTGTCATCAACTTGGTTTCTTCATCCTCTCCTGTGATGGATTTCCAGTTTCCTGGTTTCACATTGTTCCTTTACATAATTCCCTTGTTTAGTAAAGCACATTCTCCAGTAGCTTCCTGAAAATGGATGTATCATATGTACTTCAAGATTTTGCATACCTGGATATATTGCCGTTTAAATTTGGTAGTTTTCTTCGAGTACAGAAAGATGAATAAAGGATAAAATTATTCCCCCTACTGATTGTATTCCTCTATGGTGTTCTGGCTTCTAATCTTGCTGTTGAGTGGACCAATGCCATTTTGGTTCGTTTTCTGTGTGTGACCGGTTATTTTTTCTAGAATATTCTCTTCCTGGTGTTTCAAGTGCCATGATAACATGCTCTGGTGGCTGCTACTTGGTCAGCATCTCTGTGAACCTTACAATCTTGTCAGCAGAAAAAGGATTATATTCAGATGCTAATCCAATAATTCCTCCTCTCTCCTGTTTGTAACCTGTATGCATACACTGCCAGTGAGACTGCATGCTTCCTTTTTGCAAGGCTCTATGCAAGGCATGGTCCCTCCTTTCAGGATGCTTGAAATCTAGTAAGACAGGTGTGATAAGCACCAAATCTCAAATACAAAGGAGAATTTTAAATAGCATATGAAAAGCATGATATTGCTTCAATGAAGATAAACGATTTTAGATAAAGAAATATGCTGAGAATATGGGGATGTTTGGTAAGTTGACAATGTTGGAAAAGTGGCAAAGGTGGGGAAGGAAGTTAGCATTGGAAGGGGTCTCACATCTGGGTGGTTAGCAGCTGTAGAAGAGGTAGAAAAGGATCAGTCATAGGCAACAATATGTGGAAGGCATAAAATGAGAAATTGAAAAACATTTCAAGAATAACAAGGTGGCTGGATTCTAGTTGACACATGAGTTAATGGGAGATACATAAGACGAATTTGGGGCCAAAATATGACAAGCTTTGGATGCAAATTCAATTGCAGGGAGGTAATTTATTTCAATTCACATTTTTTCATTTACTAATTCACATTTGCTGGCAGATTACTGTGAACCAGCCCCTGGTCATGTACTGGAAAGAGAGCTGAAAGAAACAAGGTCTGCTCTCAAGCAGTTAGGTGTCTGTCTCACGTGAGACTATGTTGTGTTGTACTCGTGTCTGTACCTAAGTTCTGCAAATGAGTGTGAATAAGATACACAATTCGTATTGGGAACACAGAAAAATAACTAGATTGTCTGGATTGTTTACAAATGGCCAAAAGGAGATGATGGCGCCCAAAATAACAAAATGCGGTACCGTTTATTAGTAGTATGGGTAGTGTGTTCTAGTCAAAGGAAACCACACATTGAAAGACACAGAGATAAGAATGCTTGGTATATACACTTACAGTTATTCATTCATCCTACAAAATTTTTTTTTTTTTTTTTAGATGGAGTCTTGCTCTGTCACCGAGGCTGGAGTGCAGTGGTGTGATCTCGGCTCACTGAAACCTCTGCCTCCCAGGTTCAAGTAATTCTCCTGCCTCAGTTTCCTGAGTAGCTGGGATTACAAACATGCACCACCATGTCTGACTTTTTTTTTTTTTTTTCTGAAGAAGAGACGGGATTTCACCTTGTTGGCCAGGCTGGTTTCGAACTCCTGACCTCAGGTGATCTGCTGGCCTCAGCCTCCCAAAGTGCTGGGATTACAGGCGTGAGCCACCATACCTAGCCACAAATTTTTGTTGAGTGCTTATTATGCACTAGCTTATAGTACTAGCCATGCTCCAGGAACTACAGATCTTTCAGTAGAGAATATGGTGTCCCTCCTAGGCTGTCAGCTTCAAGAGGCCAGAAGCTATCTTGTTTGTTGTTTTGCCAATACTTTATATTTGTTAAGTGAATATATATGGAATCATAGTAATAGATATCCATAGAGAATATTATTCTTCATACACAATAACATGTTCATGAAGAAGATGTTTTTAAAATTAGCAATATTTAATGTTAATTAAAATAAGGAGCACAGATAAAATTGTTCAAAGGCTATGTGTGTGTATACGTGTGTGTGCATATACACACAAATATACATGTATGCATATACATATATACACACTGAGGGCTGTTTGTCTTTATATAGTCATCCTCTCTCCTTAGTGTCCATGGGTAATTGGTTCCAGTATTATCCCAGAGATGCCAAAGTCCAGATGCTCAAGTTCTTAATACTAAATCATGTGGCATTTGCATATGGCCTATGAACATACCCCTGTATACTTTAAATCATCTCTAGATTACTTCTAATACCTGATACAACACAGAGGCTATGTTAATAGTTGTTATTCTGTATCGATTAGAAAATAACGACAAGGAATAAAGTCTGTACATGTTCAGTGGAGACGCAACTATCCTTTTTTGTACCCACATATTTTCATTCTGCAGTTGGTTGAATCCCTGAATGCAGAACCCATGGATAAGGAGGGCCAACCATACACACAATTAGATAAACATGTACGTACACACACACACATGGAAATACGCATACACGTATTCCCAGTAAAAAGAACAGAGTGCAAGGAATGAAATACATGGGAATTCAAACATTTTTGCACAAAATAAGAAAGTACCATCATTATAGGAGAGAGGTCATCTAACACACGAGAGGGACGGGTTTATTTGTACCCCCTGTAAACCTTGATGGGTAAAATTGAACAACTTATCTTTGAAGAATTTTATAATCACCTCCTAAAAACCTCAATGCTCTCTCCCCCTCAGCATTTGAAAATTGAACATCTTTGAAGAATTTTTTAAGCGCCTCCTTCTAAAAACTTCAATGCTCTCTTCCCCTCAGCCAACATGATTCCTGCCTCTAGAACTGATGTTTTTACTTTGCTTTTCTTTAGTCATTGGATTTTAGTTCTATCCAAACTCAAACTCAGCTCATGCCCTGGACGCCTAGACCTATGTGCCTCACCAAATAGATGCCAATCCCAATGCTTCTTCCCCATGGAACATAACCACGATCTATCCCCCTGACCAGCCCTACAATCAAGAGAACCCTATCCTCTTCTCAGTGGGGCATTTTGACACTGGGATAAAGTGGCCACAGAAGGTACAAACTACTTTGAAGCATTATCACCAAAGCATCAGGAAATGGAGAACTCCCTTTTTCATCTACAGCAGTTCAAATAAGACCTGAAAAGTAGGCTTGGCATGGTGGGGTGGCTCACACCTGTAATTACAGCACTTTGGGAGGTCGAGGTGGGAGATCACCTGAGGTCAGGAGTTTGAGATCAGCCTGGCCAGCTTGGTAAAACCCTGTCTCTACCAAAAGTACAACAAATTAGCCAGGCATGGTGCCAGGCACCTGTAATCTCAGCTACTTGGGAGGCCGAGGCAGGAGAATCACTTGAACCCAGGAGGCAGAGGTTGCAATGAGCCAAGATCGCACCACTGCACTCTCCAGCCGAAGTGACAGAGCAAGCCTCTGTCTCCAACAAATAAAGACCTGAAAAGTATTCTTGGACTTCCAGGAATAAAACACAGACAAACTTTTTGCCCTTAAGAGATAACACTCACTATAGGAAAATAGTTAATTCCCCTGGTAAGCCCAGGATCGCAGTAGGTTTATGGTGGGTATCCACGGTATGTTTGTGTAATTAATAAGCGCACTTGCCATACACTCCCTCACTTCTGTTTTCTTTGATTTTGGTTTGGCAGCTAGAAGGTCATTGTTGCCCACATAAGATTTCCTGTGTAGTAATAGAAGCAGAAGTCAGAGAAAAACTAAGGACTGTGTGAAAGGTGAGAAAGTAGAGTAAATGGGCAGACAGCACACTATTCTGAAAGATTAAGTTTTTAAGAGAGACACAATTTATTTTCTTGATGGTAATTATTTGAATATAAAAATCAGAGTGTCCCAAGATTCTCCACAGACCTTCTATCCCCCAGAAGTATAAAAGACAAGTAGTCAGTTTGCCTGGCAGTCTGAAAGCTCTTTAATGACAAGGACTAGGCTTTACTTATTACTGCCATTCCTACAGTTCTTTTCTTCTTTTTTTTTTTTTGGAGATCAGCTCACTGCAACCTCCACCTCCCAGGTTCAAACAATTCTCCTGCCTCAGCCTCCCAAGTAGCCGGGATTACAGGCACCTGCCACCATGCCCAGCTCACTTTTGTGTTTTTAGTAGAGACAGAGTTTCTCCTGTTAGCCAGGCTGATCTCAAACTCCTGACCTCAGGTGGTCCACCCTCCTTGGCCTCCCAAAGAGCTCCTATTACAGGAGTGAGCCACTGCGTCCAGCCCCTACAGTCTGTAACTTGGTATTTAGTGCATAGTAGGTACAATGTTGAAAATGTCTATGTTGAATAAATTCACTTATGAATAAAACAAATAATATGCTGGCTATTTCTACTTATTCTACAGTATAAGAAAGGAGAGAGGAGTAAAACTTTAATAGCAAAAGATGGAAACTGGGCAAAATGTTATCACTTGGCCACATTTTACACAAGACAACACCATGAGATACACAAACTGTTGGTGGTCAATGACAGTGAGTGAATGAATAAACAGAACATTAAATATTCAACATACAATCTTAATTATGAGGTTGTTTTAATGATCAAAGGCCTTACTGGTTACTGATGTATTTGTTTAGTCTATTTACCAAGCATTTAGGATTTATCAGAACTGACCACAGCCATCTTTAATGATAAGATGCATAAATGTATCCAGAAGGAGAAGCAGATCACTTTTTCCTACCTCACATTCCCTTTCCCAAAGGAAATTGATTACCAAAAAGTGCCGCCTCTCTGCATATTTTTATTATTCAATAGACAGTGGGGAATATGGTGCCATCACCATTCCAGAGATATAATCAATAAGTGTAGTAACGGCTGTAAGTCAGAAGAGACTGTCATGATTCCTTAACCGCGGTAGAAGGCAGAGCATGCATCTTGTAGTTTGCTTTGTAGACTGTTACAGGGATTGACATGGGTTACAGTTTATCAGTTTCCCTCTTTTGCATGCAAGACTGCATAATTCCAGGCATATTTGTCTTTATATGGCATGAGGTGTTATCATTCACCTTGAGTTCTTTACTAAATTTGTCTTCCAGTAAAAAGAAAGAAGACAGCAATCTGTCTTCCCATGGCCATATAACCACTTTTGCCATCTTTTCAGGAGAGAATGCACTGAAATAAGCACCACGAGAAAGGGACTAATTTTTTTTTTTTAAAGACAAGATCCTCCATAGATACCTCAGCCCAGTGATAGAAACTGCTACACTGTTCCTTATGCTGTATTTTATTTACCACAGTAGCTATGGTAAATAAAATACCATAGCACACCACTCTGGGACCAGAATACAGCAGCACAAAAACCTATAGGGAAGTTTTAGATAGATGTAGTCACAACTCCACAAAATACATTCTCAAATGTAATTAGCTGGCAAGTAACTTGGATAGCAACATGTATCAAAGCTCAAGAAACCCCTCATACTGATCATTCACCATATTGTGCCACCTGGGTAGAAATGTACAAATTCAGGGTTTACGCATTTATACCTACAATGGGCTACCCTACTAGAAAAGGTGGGAGAGCTTCTGTGGTCACCTGGAATGTTTCCCATCTGACTGAAATATTCAATTATGGCTACTTCGACTAAGATACAAGTTCTGGGAAATAACCATTTTCAGAACAAAGTCAGTTCTCTATCAGTGGTTCAACAAGGGCAGAATGACCGATTTATAAAGAGTCTTTCAGAGAAATGGCCAAAGAGTTCCTAGTGGGGACATTCCATCAATTTAATGTAGAATTTCATGAAAATTTTAAAACAAAAATGAATACATTGTAGGATACTTTTAAAGTAAGTATAAAACAATAAGGACACCTGTCTTTATACAGAGAAGGTTCCATTTAACTGTTAGGCATTTCTAGGAATTGGACATGTTTTCTTTTCTTTAAAGTATTTAAAAGTAAAACGTATTTTCTTTTCATTTTTATAAATATGCTATAAAAATAAAGAATAAAATAAATAAGACTATGTTTCCTTTTTCTACTACTCAAAATATTGCTTCACAAAAGTGGGATGTCATTTTCCCACAATATATACATTTTTTTACATTTATCTATTTTTACACCTGATTGAGAGTCCCTCTTTCCAAGAGCTAAAGCTGGATACGATGCAGATAATCCCAAAGGAGGAGAAATAAAATAGAAGAGCTACCAACAGGAAGCTGGAATTTCCTGAGAGTGGAGTCATGAGATCTACCCATCTTAAGATGCCATACCTTGAAGAGACAGGCCATTGCCTCACACTACGGAAATGTAGCTTATTTTAAGGCAGGATTTACAGAATGCCCTGACAGGAATTCCAGTGCTTTCTATCATTTTTTTTTTTAGTTCAACACGACCTACTTGCGGGATTGAAAGTTAGTGGTTCCAGATCCCTAAGTCTTCCTGAGGACTAAGGGTAAGCTTGTGGATTTTTTTTTTTTTGTCCTTACTGTTCTCAGCCTTACTCCTCTGAAATAGCCTATTTGAGTGCACACGTTTTTGCCTTGCTGAACTTTTTTCCTTTTACCTCCCAGTTGCCCTCTCCAATCCAATTTCCTTAAAAAAAATAAAATAAATGGGCTGTCAGAAACTAAAGCTTTATACACTGGAGCCTCACTGCATTCAGGAGGTAATGAGTGATTCTTTCACTTGTTCACTACACTCTAATCCTAATTTAAGGCAATTCATTTTATGATTTTATGACTTGGTGATAGTATCTCATGAATAACAATCAAAGAATAAAAGAATATTCTATCACTGCAGAATCTCTTACAAAGTGGTGACATATAAATGCTAAGATAATTGCCATTTAAAAATAAAGGTTCTTTTTTTTCTTTTAATGCAATCAGTTGATACTAAAAACTAGTCAAAACATATGTATTCCACTTCTGGCTTCAGCCTGATTAATATAGACAAGCTTTGACCCAAGTATACTATCGCTTTGAGAGTGTCACAAATGTTTAAAGTAACAAGAATTCTACTTAAAAATTGGCAATATGCTTTAGATGCAAGAAGATATCTAATAAGAGAAGATCAGTACACGTGCAATTAGGGATTCAAGGATCAATTGTGCTTTTAATTACTTAGCACATCAGGAACCTGATCTCAATAATCCAAACCACGTAGACAGATCTTCACTCTATGGCAAAAAGTGATCTGAGAAGTTGGAATAATTAAAAGTCACAGATAATCCCAAACCGTTATGGCAACAATTCATTAAAATCTCCTTCCTTAGAGAAATGGTTTTCATAAGAGCTACAAATCATTACAAAACTGTCTGGCTAGTCTCCTCTCCTTTGATGATCCCAGTGAAATCTCTGGGGAAGGCCATGCCAAGCAGTGAAATAGCCAAGTCAGGAAAGAAGAGAAAAGAGACAGAGCCTCAAGGAGAAGCTATAAAACTTCCAAATGCACAAGACAGTGATGAGTGTGTCCTGAAGAATAGCTGAAAACAGGATTTGCATCATTCCATGTAAAACAGGAGTGAGTAATTAACCTATGGAAAAAGGTGTGTGCTGATCCAGGTGGCAATCCCCAAACCAGAACAGGAATAATTTGTCGTTTGGTAACGATGTAGAAGGAGTATGTTTTACACATAGTCATTATTTTTCCCTTATTTTCTGCCTCCCTTCTATTAGCCTCAGTAATACCAGCATACAATACAAGATGCTTTGTTACACGCGTTAGAGAAAATTGCAATACTCTCTACTTTCCCTTTCTCCTGTTATTTTTCACTGGCATATCTGCTGCCTTATCAGTCACAGCCTGGGCTAATCTTTGTTACAGACGACTTTTCTAACTTCTGATTCACCGAGTTTCTTGATTAACAGTATTTTATCCTCAAAACTTCATTTTACAAAACCTAGATACATGTCCGCCAGGTCTTCAGACCCCCATTTCAACAAGAATCTAGAAAACTCCAAGTTGTCTTTATCATTCTTTCTCTCTCACAGCAGTCTATCAAAATCTATGCTTATACATGCTCTTGACAGTAATTTTCACCAGGATGTTCCAAACACATTTCCCAACATGAATAAATGAAGTCATACATCGGAACGCCAAAAAAGCCCAGCGACTTATAGACAATTGACCCGGGGGGGGTTTCCCTCTCTCAGAGGCGTATCCTTTGACCAAAGAGGCAAGCTGTAGAAGAGGCATATGTAGAATATTGACAGAGGAAGGGGTTTAGCTCAACAACTGAGATAATCTGCCAGATTAACCCGGACCATCAATATGTAACAAGTACAGCAATGCCATTTTGATATTCTGAAATCGTGCAAAAAATACTGCCTTCTTTCTCTTTTTCCTCCTTCCCTTCCTTCTCGCCTGGTAGGACCCCTATTAGCCTCAGTAGGGTTGGCACCAGATTCAAGAGGTTGCAAAAGAGACCCAGAGCCAGACAGCGAAGCATAGATTCCATTTGGGAGAATTTACTTACAGGGAGGTGCAGTGGCGGCAAGCTGGGCAGGCAGGAGAACAGCAGAACAGCAACTGCTAGCGAAGGGCATGCAGTTTATATAGCTGTATCATTTAGCAGCCTTCCCCCAGCGAGATCCACATTGCAACCCTCATTTCTTAAGTTAAGTCAGGTGTGTCTGCCATTAGGCCATGCTTAAGTTAACCACTGTCAGGTGTGTCCATCATGGCGGGTCCTTCTCCAGGTATACTTAATTTATTACTATCAGGTAAATCTGCCATACACTTTCTTTTTTCTTGGTTCTTTCCCTCCTTCCTTGACAATCACTTCTTAAACACAACTCCAGATACTATAAGAGGTGCTGATAAAATCGTGGCGAAGATAGTCTCAGGCCCTGACCTGAAGCTTACAGTCCAATAGGAAAGTTGCATAGTTTAAAAAGTTCAAAAAACAAAAACAAACCTAACAGGGTAGAATTGGTGCAACCACTCAGCAGTTGTCAACTGTAATTAATTTAGTCTAGGTTTTCTATTATTGTCAGAGAAGACTGGGATGAGGAAGTAACTTTCCAAGTAAGGCCTAAAGGATGCAGAATTAACCAAATGGCACAGTAGGGAGGAGATGAGAAAGTAAACAGTAGAAGCCTTTCAGGTAGAGAATCATAGATGTAGAGAGGAAGCCTCAGAGAGCATGAGTCCTGCAAGAAACAAAAATGAGGTCAGTTAGGCTGGAGCAGAGGGTGCAAAGGAAGAAAACAGAGGGTAATAGCATACAAATGTAGGCAGGAACCAGGGCATAAATATTCTTGTGAGCTAAGTGCTCCTGGTGCAAAATCCCAGGCTCTAAAATTCAGACATGAAAGCATCTATCTCCATTTTGCCTTAACTCAACATATTTTTAATTATGAGTACTATGATAAAGGTTGGTTAGCTGTTTACCAAATCCATTTCCCATTCCTCCTAGACATGTGAATAGACAGTGTTCGTCAATCTTTCTTGCTATATACGTTATGGCATGTGTCTGAGTTCTGACCAATGGAATGAGAGATCATTACATATGTGTCTTCTAAGCCTGCCCCATTAAAAACTCCCCATGTAGTTCCTCCCACACATTCTCTTTCCTGGGAGATTGATCTGCAAGGTGACCTTGGAAACCATGTGGAAAAGAGCATTGCTAATCATGTGGAAAACACCTGCTCTGTGTGGTTGTGTGCATCACTGCATGCACATGCATGCACATAAGCACATAACCACACAGAGAAGGTGTTATAATGATAATATTTCTGTTGTGCTAAGCATCTGAGACTTTCATGTTTATCTATTATGCCAGCAAATCTTAAAATATGGTTCCAGGAGTAGCAGCATCAGCATCACCTTGTAAGAAATGCAAATTTGTGAGTCCCATCCCAGAACTAGTGAATCAGAAACTCTGGAGGTGGGGCCAGCAGTCTATGATTTATCAAGCCCTCCAGGCGATCCTGATTAAATTTAAGAACATCCTATCACATTATTTCACCTTACCTTAATCCACTCCATCTGTGATAAATGTAAAGTGTAATTAATTCAGGAGGGTTGCAACCAACTCAGGATTTTCCTAATCAATTCAACCCATGTACAGTGCCAAGGCATAAGATTGGGTCCATCTGACCCCTAGTTATTTTACTCACCTGTGTTATCTTTGCGATTCTTTTTCTTGACAGGCTTTGGTTGTTTTTCCATGAAGATTACTAATTTGTCTTCCTAATGTCAACTTAAAACCTTCTTCCTGTTGGACCTCCAGCTATTTTGGCATCTTTCTTTGCACACAAGACTTGCATGCTCCCTTCTGGAAAACCCAAATTCTCATGCAGTTTCTCTGCTCTACTATTCCCTGCTATAGGAGAGCTCTTTGTTTTCCAACTCCTCAGACTTACCCGGGTTGTTAGGTACAGGTGTCCTATACTCTAAGACTCCCCTTCCAAACCTGCCTGAGTTTTATTCTCCTCTTTAACCAGACTCACCTAGTACAGAGGCAGAAGTAGGACTCTGTCTTAGAAACAAATAACACAATATTCCAATGATATCATATATGGCTGGTTTTTTAAAACTATCTCAGTGAATCTCTTTTCTCTGGCCTATGATGAGACAAGGAAAACTGGCTCTTCCATTGCTGATATTTTCACATTTGCTAAATCTATTCTTTATGGCATAAATTTTGTGTTGTAGTTTTTATGAAGTCAAAAGACTAGCAAGATACTGGGAGAACATGTTTGCAACATTTATAAACACAAAGAATTGTACAGATATACATATGTTCATGTATATATAAACACATCTATATGTAGGTGAATACAGAGACAGACAGGTAGATAGATAGATAGATATTAGATATCTTACTAATCAACAGAAGAAACAAACATGCCAATAGACAAATGGGGGAAATTCAAACATAGCTATGTACAGGAAAGTAAACACATGGTTAAGAAAGAGATTCGGCCATATTACTAATGCTTTAGAGAAGCTAATCGGGACCACATGTGATATAATTTCATTTCATTTAGTTGGTAAAACAAAGCCAAGGAAAACCAGAACAGTGATCAGCAGCGTTTCTAATACAGTACTCATTGAAGGGTAACTTGATACAATCACTCTTGAAGCAATTTAGCATTATCTATTATGGTTGGATACCTAACGAGGTTGCTATGTTCCAGCAATTCTCCTTCTACTTACCCAAAGACAATTTATGCTCATGTGCTCAAGAATGAAATTACAAGGTGAGGATAAACAAAATTTGGGCGTTATCCTTGTGGGGTAGCAAGAAGGTGTGATAGAAGAAGAGCTGTAAGGAGATGCAAGTTTTGGGTAAAGCTCTCGTCCTTGGATGGTATGCTGAGTTTGTGGGTGCTCTTTACATTATTAAAACTGAAACAAAATAAATGAGGGCTTTGTCTGAACCAAGGAAGTGTGTTTCATGAGCCAAGGGTCACGACTCATTTAATTATGAGCATGCAGGGTCCGTACAATAAAAACAAAAAATAATCTCTTGGCTTTTATAAGTCATAAGCTTTTCTTTTGCTGAAACAGATAAGATTTATTTTAAATTACATTAATTATTATCATTATTATTATTTGCTTCTCTTTGGCAACTTTCCTATTCTAAGGCATTCAATGAATTCCATGAAGTGAAAAAAAAAAAATCATTGCTGTCAGCAAAACAAGCATTTGGCTGGCATATGAAAATATTTTCTTATTGTTAATAAGATGTTTAGATTTACAGTTTTAAGGGCTTTTCCTTTAAATAGAATTATGGGGTCTTCATGAATTATATAGAATATTAAGAAATTAACATATCCTACATTTTCAGAAAGTCTGAGATAGGTCAGTTTGCATGATTAGCTACTTTCTAGTTATGTATCTTGAGACAAAGCAGTTGTTCTCATTTATTGTTTGTGAACCATGTGGTTTATGTACTACTGGCTTAACTTCCTCATAGACATGCAAGGAAGAAAATTTTCGTGTTTTCAAACAAAGATGGTACATTGTGAAAAGTATCCGTGAAAGAAAAACCTGATACCTAAACATTTCACCCACAAATAAATACTCTTTGATAATACTGGTATCTGGGTTAATTTTCTTTTCCCCAATCCAAAATGTCATTGGTGAGTCCCATTGTAGCTTCTGTTTAACAACATGAAACACATTCCTAAACTGTAAATTAGTGCTTCTAATGAAGGACACTTTCTTCTTCTGTGTGTTTTTGAAGCATGATAGCAAGTTAACGTTAGTTCTTCAATTTGGAAAATATCGGAAATATTCTAGAAATATACACAGAGGAAATAGAAATAAGTAGAAGAAAAGCTATTATATCATAAACTCCTGAAAACCACTAAGCAGTAAACATGGTTTTGAGAAGATATAATTAAAAGGTCACCCTCACTCGTAAAGGCCTTTGTTCATATTATGAAAGAGGATTTCAGAAAAGCTGCTCTTAAGTAAACCTATAGACAAAAAGAAACAATATGAAGTCCCCAAATAGATATTTTAAAGGAAATGTTACTTAGATAAATATATTTTAACTAATTTGCTTTAAATGAAGGCCCCAATTTGTGCTCTGTAGGATATTATTTTAAAACATATATAATTTTAGCAGTAAGTTCTTTATGTAAAAAAGTACCTATAGCTATAAATTACTAGAATTAAATTAAACTTCCAATTGCTTGTATCATTATTTATAATATTAAAGAAAGTAGACAAAATATTCAACAGGGAATTATTTAAATAATATTACATCATTAAAATGCAACTAAAATAAAAATAATTTTTAGCCTTTGCAGTACTGTTTCAATCATTTTGCAGATAATAAAATTCATGTTTATTACAGTTGTAACTGTATGAGCATTTCTTATGCCATGTTGCTGTATTGAGAGAGCAAGCATTTTTCCTGTATTTCCAAATTTTTTGTAGAAATTACAACCACCATGACAAGCATCCTTGTGAGATAACCTTTGTTCATAATACTCATCATTGCCTTATAACTAATTCCTATAAATAGATTTGTTAAATTAAAGAACATTTTCAAGACTTCTTATCTAGTGCCAATTGCCATCTGGAAGTTTGTATAAATGTTCTTTCCTGGCAGCAGTAAATAAGGGTGCCCCCAATGTCATTGTGAAGAAAAAATGGTGGAACAAGCCATCAATATTTGAGCCTCCTTTTTCCAAATGTGTTCTCAAATAGCATCAGTTTTTTGGTGAAAGAATTGAAAAAAAGCATCAGTCATATGCTGCTGCTTCTAAGCATGGTAGTAAGTGCACTTGGAAATTGCCCAGTGTTTGCTCTGATTAAGAAGCTTTGTATAGATCCCTGAGAGATATAATCCCCACAAGTTTAAGTAGTCAAGGTAAAGAAAGTTCCAGCAGCTCAGGTGAGATCACTCTGCAATTACTACTCCTTGAAGACCACTTCTACTCTCTGTGTGTCACCCAAAGTAATTTGTGTCTGGATCTTTCTCAATTTTGAGAATATTTCTTACTTTCATTCAGTTTCATTTGTCCAGATTTCCTATGCTAATGATTAAACGCTATGAAGTTTTAGCCAAGTCATTAGTGAAGTTTTTAAATGAACCATAGCATTTTATAAATTTAATATAATCACTTTTCATCTTGCTATTCAGTAAATTTTAGGAAAATGAGAGAATACATTCTTATTCAAAATAAGAGGTTCACTTTCATTTTTATTACTTTTTTTTGTTTGTTTCATTGTAAATTGCAACACTTATCTTTGCCTTCGACATCACTGGCTGAAATTTTCTACAATTAAAACACATTGATATGTTTCAATTGTTAAAAGATATAATGAATTCTGGAACTAGAACACCTGGACCTGAATATTTTTTTTTAAATAAAGCTATAGTTTCTTCATCTAATGGGAGGATACTAATAGTAACTGCTACATGGGGTTTTATGAGTTTAAACAAGATAATATTTGTGAAACTTGCAACAAATATGAATATATCACTAAGTTTGTGCCAGACACAACTTCATTTGTTGTCATCATCATCATTACCAAACAAAACCTTCTCAATAAGTAGTTCTCAAACACCAGTGAGTGATTTTAAATGAAAATTCTTGGGTCCCCATCTCCAAAAATTCTGACTCAGTATGTGTGAGGTGGGACCTGGACAATTCTGATGTAAGTGGTCAAATGAGGGCATTTTGAAAAATTCAAAACTTCTGACTCATTTAGGAGTCAAGGTAGAGAATGTAACTCTCCTGTTATTTTTCTTTTTTCCAGTTCAAATAACACAGAAGAGGAAACAATTAGAAAAATACTGTTTCAAAAAGGCAGTTTGTTTCTAAATCGGTTTTCCCATGTTAAGGTGTCAACAGCTATTGATAATCTACCAAATAGTACATATCTTTGGGGCATACAGAGCCCTCTTGTTTTCCCTCCTGATGCTTACCTTCTGGAAAATTTAATTGTTCCAGTTAAATGGACGGAGGCATATTCAACGTTGAAGCCTGAGACTAGTTCTGACTCTCCTTCTGTTAGGTCGAAAGGAGCTCGGTTATTCTCTGCTAATGTGAAGATAAATCATATTATAGCTAGAGCTCATGATGGTAGTAGCAGTCCGAAATGTTCTTTTTTTAAGGGATGGGGTTTCACCATGTTGGCCAGGCTGGTCTTGAACTTCTGACCTCCAGTGATCCACCTGCCTCGGCCTCCCAAAGTGCTGGCATTACAGGCATAAGCCACCACACCCGGCCTACAAATGTTCTTGTGTCATAATGAGAATATATAAATTAAATGAACCACTTATTAATAGAACTGATAATAGAATGATGGCTAGGGTAACTTCATATAAGGTTGTTTGGGCTAGGGCTCATAATGCACCCATTAGTGCATAGTTTGAGTTGGATGCTAAACCTGATCATGGACTGGAGTAAATGGCTAGGCTTGATGTAGCTAGTATAAAGAGAAGGCCTAGGTTACAGTTAATTAGTGGGTCTGGTATTCCAGGAAGAGGACTGGAACAGAAAGAAGAGGAGATGCAAGGCAGTTGTCACCAGTGTAGTGGCCAAGACCTGGATATTGGTGCTGCAGGGCCTAGAAACGTATTGTGGTTTAATCACCTAACTTCTCTGTGCCTACTTTCTGTAATATAAGAAACTTATAGTACCTAACTTAAAGCATTGTTGTGAAAATGAAGTAACAGGAATTTGAAGTGGTATGATGAAAAAATTAAAGTACATTTTAATTAATCATCTTTGTCCAGCTGTCTTTCTCGCCAAAAAGTGGGCAGTCATTGATCAAACAATGTGTCCTATTTCCTCTTCTTCCCAGCCAAAGATGCTGCAGCTGATAGAAAAGGCACATGATAAAAAGAAGCATGGAACACTGGTCAAGCAAAATGTATTTCTCTGCTTGCAATTTCCCTTCTCCACTCCAGATATTAAAAACTAATTCTCTCAGTTATTCATTGCTGGCGGAGATGATTAATTTAATCTTTATAGATAAAGTAAAATGTTTGGACGAAAGGAGCAAATACTCTGCTGAGGCTAATTGCAAGGCACATTCGGGTGAATAATTCATTGTGTGCAGCATAATGATATCATAGATGGTTAGCCAAGAACCAACATCAATTCTGTAAAGGAATTAAACTAAACCGAATCCATTTGGCAGCGGAAAATAGATACAGCCCTTATCACCAATATAGATCTTGTTTTGGTAAATCTGATTATGGTCTGAGATTTCATTTTTACCAATTTCTGATAACCTGTCATGTGTCCTTTCACTTCTTAAACAGATTCTCCACTTATGTAAAAAATATTAGAGTAGCTCTGGTGATAAGAAATGTGTGAGAGTAAGAGAGACATTGGTAAAATCCCACACTGCTGCTAAGCTTGGGGCCTTGGGCATTCGACCTGGCCTTCACAAGCTTTCCATTTCTCACCTGAAAAATGAGGAAACAAAACATCAGGTGGTTGTGAAAATATGAAACTTATTTAAAACATCATGTAATGCTTTGCTTGGTTCATAGTATATACTTGACCAGAAATAAATACGGGGACATATGAACATACTGTATGTGACATGTATAAACACACCTATAAATACATACACATGTTCTGAAAAATGTTTCTATTTATCCTTCCATATTCTAGCTATGTTCATGTTTGCCACCCAGCCCTGGTCATTTCTGTCTTTTTTCAAGGTATTTTTCCCCTTTCCTGTGCACATTTTATGATCCTCATCAACAAATACAAAAAGAAAACAGATGGAAAGATTCTTTTTCTCATTAGTAGTTAAAAATGCAAATTATAGCATCCTGGAAACCAGGATTTAAAAAAAAATAACGCAAGCTGATCTGGTTAAGATAAACTAGTTTCTTCCTATGACTGCTACTAAACCGATGCAATCTTTTTGTAAATCTGTATTTCAGAAGTAAAAGCATAAATGTGTCCACAGCCAGCACCGCTTCTTTAAATTTACCCCAAAGAAACAATCCACTGGAGGTCTAATTATTGTGACACAATTAATATTTTCATGGATAAATCTAAAATAGAAAAATTTTTCTTAAAACAGCCCAAATGAAAGGATGTATAATTTGATATAACCAGATAATGAAATGTTATGCAGTCATTAAAAATGGTAATAAAATACATAAAAATATTAAAACCTAAAACTATTTAACAATGTAAAGATAAATAAATTGTATATGGTGATTGTGACTATTTGAATGTGTATATGTAGAAGTTAAAGCAAAAAATAGAGCTTTCTGGAGGTGAAAATATAAGCGATTTTTGCAACCACAATTTTTTGAACTTTTTTTATGTTGGTTTTTTCTTTACTGAAAAACAAAGACTTAACTCTGATCTACTTTGCAAAGACTTCCCAATATATGCAAATTACATGCATTTTCTTCCCTTTTTAAAAAATAGTACAATACCATTTAGTTTTAGTACTTATTCTAGGCCTTACATTATATTGGCTTTATCACTCCTTACTTCTCTCATGTTAATCTCTTCCCAGAGACTCTGAACCTTTTTAAGATAAAGGCTGAGTAATTTCCATTTAAAAAACACATCACAATATCTAGGCCAGAACCATAAAGTGTAAGTATGTTTTTAAACTTTATGTCAGAATCCCTAAGAACTGGCTGGGGGTAGGTGGTACCTTCACCCTACCTGACAATTGGGGTTGACACTGAATGCAGTTATATTGCCTAGTGGTAAAAATAGCCCAGCAGTCCTGCACCTCTGAAACCCTACCCTATGTGAATGAGAATGGACGGAGGGTGAGGGTGAGTAAAAAGAAATGAATCAATGGATATGTAATGAGGAAGATCCAATCACAACTTCAACACTTCAAAAGAGGCTCAGAGCAAGAGACAATAGTGTCTCTAAGATTAATTTTGTCAGATGCCTTAAAGGATAAAGTTGTATGTTTGCTGAAATCACTTCCACTTTTGCAAGCTGACAAAATACAATGGAAATCTGCAAACCTGAGTGGCTTAGCCCTGGGAAATATTTTTATAACATAGAGATATATAATTGTGCACTTAGACTAATTTACAATGGGATTCTAGTAATGTGGCAGTACATTTTGATTTGTATATCCTTTTGATATAAAAATCCATCTTCAAAGACTGGGAATGAACTATGCTATTATATGTTATGACAATGTATAATAGCACATTATATGTTATTACAACTTATGATAGCACAGTTCATACATATATATTTGGTCTTCCTCCCCATTTCCAGGCACAGAGTTTGTAGATCGTTTAGTGTTACAGGGAATTGGCCACAAAATGTGAATGAATCATAAAAGTATTACCAAGTTATTTAAACAAAATGGATTTTTTCAACTTTAGAAGTGGTTAACTAAACCAACATGTTTTTTAGGCATTTTCATACAGTTCCTAGAATGCACTGTGAATTCCAAGTATCCGAAACAGGTCTCAGTTAATTTAGAAAGTTTATTATGCCAAGGTTGAGGATGCACGCCTGTGATAGAGCCTTAGGAAGTCCTTACAACATGTGCCCAAGGTGGTCAGAGCACGGTTTGGTTTTATACATTTTAAGGAGACATGAGACATCAATCAACATGTGTAAGATGATTCAAAAGCGGGACACACTCAAAGCAGGGAGGGGGCTTCCAGGTCGAAGGTAGATAAGAGTAGATAAGAGACAAATGGTTGCCTTCTTTTGACCTGATTAGCTTCTCCGAAGGAGGCAATCAGATATGCATGTGTCTCAGTGAGCAGAGGGGTGACTTTGAATAGAATGTTAGACAGGTTTTCCCTAAGCAGTTCCCAGTTTGACTTTTCCCTTTAGCTTAGTCATTTTGGAACCCCAATATTTATTTCCCTTTCCCATTTCCCCCCCTTTTCTTTGTTGAAATCTTTTGAAGAAAACATTTTAGAAGAAAATGAGTCTCTGGTGTCAGGTTTCATCTGATCTCTGATGGCTAGGATGGCTATATACATGTAGTTATACATGTATCCATGGTTATCTGTGCATATGTGCCGGCAGATGCTAGGGTGACTGCAAAGGTGAAATTTCTAGAGAGGGGTGGGCACTCTGCAGTGTCTCACTGTGGGAAGATACTTGTTTAACAAGGGCATGAAGATTCAGTGGCTGGGGAGGGTAGATGTATGCATGTGAATGCAGGGAATGAAGTCAAGGTTGGGAAACTCTCAGATGCAGAGAAATTCTTTTCTCTGTTTACTTTATAAAGCACTGTAATTTGCCAAAGTGATATATGTTTTTTTTTTAAGTATATTCTTACGTAATGAGTAAAAACCTCCCTCATCCTCCATTTTTCCAACTCCCAGGTTTATCCAATCAAACCTCTGAATCATGAGAACTAATTGTTTTGAGTAAGTTTTGGAGTAGTTTGTTGTACAGTAAAGTTAACTCATAGAGACAGGTTTATTGCAATGCAAAGATGTAAATATACGAACATAAATATATAAAAACCACTTTTGTCTATTATCACTTGAATAGTATATGACTATATTCTTCGAAAAAATCCAACGCTGCATACAGGTGAAAGAATCCTTTAATCAGAAGCCCATCATCCTGGTCCCCTAGATGCTGTCATGACTGCGTGTGTATCCTTCTGGATTTATACCAGCTTTGTGAATTAGAAAACAGACATTTTTACTTTATTTGCTTTTACTTTAAACTCAACAGCATGTCTTGAAAATATCCCCATATCAGTGAGCATCCATCTATTCCTATGTACACAGACGACTGCTTTACTTCCTGAAGCTTTAGGAGATGATTTGAATTCTGTTAGATCAAGCTATTCTCAATTTATTCTTTTTTAAAACTCCCTTTTCTCATATTTATTCCTTCACTTGAATATTAGACTCAGCTGGTCAAGATAGATGAAAGATTTTGTGGGGAATTTTGGGGGATTCCATTGAATTTACTAAGTTTGAAAGAATTGATGGCATCTTCCCATTCATAAACTTGTTAAGGTTTTTTTTTTTTTTTTTTTTTTTTGAGACAGTCTTGCTCTGTTGCCTAGGCTGGAGTGTGGTGGTGCCATCTTCCAGCTCACTGCAACCTCCACCTCCCAAGTTCCAGTGATTCTCCTGCCTCAACCTCCCTAGTAGCTGGGATTACAGGCGTGTGCCACCATGCCTGGCTAATTTTTGCATTTTTAGTAGAATGGGGTTTCACCATGTTGGCCAATCTGGTCTTGACCTCCTAACCTCATGATCTGCCCACCTCAACCTCCCAAAGTTCTTAGATTGCAGGCGTGAGCCGCCACGCCTGGCACGTTTCTTTTACCGAAGGTTTTTTCACCACCAATGCACATTTTTATAATTTTCTATACATGGTTGGACATTTACTTCTAAATATTTTCCCCACTGCTTTCTATTCCTCATTGCCATCAGAAAAGGGATCTTAAATTTATTATGTTTTGCTGGTATGTAAGACAGCTTTAGATCTTTTTCATCATCTATCCTGTCAAGCCACAATGCTGGACTCTCTTATTTATTCTAATAGAAAAATTAGGAAAATCAACTGACAAACATATGGATGATTTTATCACTTGTAAATGATAACAGTTTGGCCTCTTCCTTTAAGTATGTGTCCTTTGTGTACTTTTCTTATTAGCTTGGAATTCCAGTGTGATATTGAGTACTAAAGGAATTAGCAGGCATCTTTATCTAGTTCCTGACTTTGACGGGGATGTTTCTAGTGATTCACTATTTACTGTGGTGTTTGCTATAAATATCTGGTAGAAATCTCATATCAAATTAGTTCCCTCTTCTCATTTGCATAGTTTTTTTTAAATAAAGAATGGCTTTTGGATATCACCAAATGCTATCTTACTATCTACTGAGATGATCATACAGTTTTTTTCCTTATTTATGAATTGAGTTACAATGTTAATAAATTCTAATATTAACCAACTCTTGCATTCTTGAGTTAAGCCATACTTGATAATGTTGCATTATTTTCAATACATTTTATGCTCTATTAACAGTATTTTGTTTTAGATATCACACTCCTGTTCACAAATGAAATTGTTTAACTGTTTTCTTATTCTCTCCTTATCTAGGATTTTTGTTCTTTACATTTTTAAAATGTTTTTATTTTTTGAGACAGACCCTCGCTGTGTTGCTGTGCAGTGGTACGATCTCAGCTCACTGCAACCTCCACCTCCCGGTCCAAGTGATTCGCCTGCCTCAGCCTCCAAAGCAGCTGGGATTACAGCTGTGCAGCATGCCTGGCTAACCTTTTGTATTTTTGTAGAGATGGGGTTTCACCATGTTGGTCAGGCTGATCTCTAACTCCTAACCTCAAATACTCTGCCACCTCAGCTTCCCAAAGTTCTGGGATTACAGGTGTTAGCCACTGCACCCGGCCTTTATCTGGCTTTAATAGCACATAAATATATCCTTCTTTCTCCTTGATAATGTAAGATTTGAAAATGGTATCTTGAGATTAAGGTGCTATTTGTATATGTGTGTCTGTGTTTTGTTCTGCCAATGGCTTATATTTATTTAATTCAAGTAAAATCTTCTTGTTGATCTTATGCCCCTCTTTCTGCTGTTGGCTTCCCTGAGTAACTTCTGTTTTCATCTTCTAAAATAGGTGTTGACATCTCTAATTCTATCTCCAACGCCACTCGCTTTCTCTTAAATTTTTCTTAGCTTTTTGAGATAATAACAGTAGCTAGCGTGTGTATGGTTCCTCATACACACACTGTCTCCAGTGCTCTACACAGAGAAACTCGATGTAATCTCCATTACTACCCACTCCTGACTGAATATGACAGGACTGATCCAAGAAAATGAAACCGTACTAGATATTTCAACAGAAAGAGCTAACATAGGGAATTGGCGAAGTATTGAAACACTGAAGAAACAAAATGAGAACACTGACATGATCTGGAAGCATACAGAAGCAAGAAAGCAGATACCACTTCCATGTCTAGGGGAACCAAAGGAAGATTATCCCAGACTAGAAACTCCATAGACTTGGAGTGCAAACTCTGAGCAAAGGATGCCACTCTAGGTAACACAGCTAAAGGAAGGGTCTCTTGGAAATGAGGCGGTGCCTGTTGTGCTGACATTGGTGAGGAAACGTGCAGAAGCCTGTTCAGGGACACCAAAACAAGGTCGAAACTAGAACCAACCGCTGCTGCCAGAATTACTTTCTGCTGTTGGGGCAATGGTGACAGAAACAACAACAAAAAATTCGGCCCATGCCACCTACCCCCTAGTTGTGCTTTTGTGCCCTCCGTTTTAGCAGGACTTTACAGGAACTCAGTGGAAAAGGGGAAACTAGCCCCTGCTTTACAAAGGAGAATATTAGAAGGCATATTTGGAGCTCAGAGAAAATAGCTTAATAATAAACACAAAACAGTGACTTTTATTTTTTTTAGTATTACACAGCTAGTAATTACAGACGTAGAATTGGAATCCAGGCAGTCTGTTTCCAGAGTCTTCTCTTAACCACTACTCAGTGCTTCATCTCCAACAATTTCAAATCTAGAAAAGTCCTTGGCTGAAATTCCAGCTTACTCATTTCTCTTGAACTATGGCCTTTCTTCTCGATTCAGCCCAGTGGCTGAGTTTTATGTCCATGATGACAGTTTTGAATTTTTACTGTCTACCATGTTGATTTTATTATGGGTGGAATATCATCTTACATTTCTGAGGCTATAAATTGTACTTCCTCTAAGCTTCCTGTTCTGCTTGTTCTTCTAAGTCTCTGTTCCCTCAGATTAAGTTCTTTTGTTGAGGAACAGCAAAGCATTGGCTTTCTTCAAATGATTGGCAGCTCTTGATGTGCTCTCATCTTTGCAGCTGAGATGTGCTGCTGGGTTGTCTGTTGCATCTGCTTATGAGAAAGGCTGAGCTGACCTGCTGTGACTTGTGCCCTGTTCAGCTTTCTTTCAGGATGGGAGGCTTGGGATACGGTGCCATGGGTGCAGTACGACAGCAGTCAACACTGTCTCATTTCTCTGACCCCAAGTTCTCACTGCATAACTCTCCCCATCCCACCCGAGTCCAATACACCTGTAGCTGCTTTTTGGCCTATGCAGGCAGGATATGCAGAAGCTAACCTGCTTGGCCCTTCTGATTATCCAGTTGGTGACTCTTAGAACTTTTCTTGACCCCAATATCCATACATACATACTCCCTTGGTACTGTGCCCAGATGTTCTAACAGAAAAATTCACTCTCTGTTTGGGGGCCTTACTTTTTCTAATCACTTTCTTTTCATTTCTCATCTTTCAGGAACGTTTCATGTGTTTTGATCCTTCAAGGGTTTTCCTTCTTGATTTACACAGTGGTTTTGTATTTTAAAAGGAAAATACATGATCATTTCTAGAGATTTTATACGGAATGAGAAAGCTATAGTCATGCAAAGTCTGCAATCTAGAATAGAAATTGTGTGTTTCTCTTAAAAAATGGGATTCTACTCCTCATGATGTTTTGCAAATTATTTTTTTAATGTATCAATAAAGCACAGGCATGTTTCCATGAAAGCAGATATGTATTACTTTAATGGCTGCATAAATGTGCCACATACAGTCGCCTATTGATGGCCATTTTAGTTTGCCTTCCATTTTTATTATTACAAATAATACTGCAGTGAGCATCCTCATGCACTGCTAAATTATTTCTATAGGATAGATTTTTCAATGTGGATTTGTAATATAAAGGTGAATGTTTCTAGGACACGGTTTTCAATGAAATAAATAAATTATTCTTTTTATTTTGGGGGGGGTGAGGGTGGGGAGACAGAGTCCCACTCTGTCACCTAGGCTGGAGTGCAGTGGTGTGATCTCAGTTCACTACAACCTCTGCCTCCTGGGTTCAAGCCATCCTCTCACCTCAGCCTCCCAAGTAGCTGGGACTACAGACATGTACCACCATGCCCGGCTAATTTTTTTTTTTTTTTTTTTTTTTTTTTTTGGAGAGACGAGGTCTTGCCATGTTCCTAGGCTGGTCTTGAACTCCTGAGCTTAAGCCTTCTGCCCACCCTGGCAGCCCAAGGTGCTGGGATTACAGGGGTAAGCCACTGTGCCCGACCCTTTTTATGCTCTTGTTAACACCTAACTGCATTAGCTCAAGTTTCTCTTTCTGGCTTGTTCCATAATTTGGCCACTTCCATCCAGGGAAATGGCCCTGGAGAGGTCAGGCTCATCACTTATCAGTGTCCTCACTGGGTCAAGGAAACAGCACCAGGACAGAGCAGGGTAATATTTAAAGACCTGGAGAAGTTGGAGGCTAAAAAAAAAGTGTCTCTCATATATTCTTAAAACATTAAAGATTGGAGCTATAATATCACTTGATAAAATAAGAATTTTTTTCTTCATATAAATGTTTACTTCCTTGTATGTAGATAATTAACATATCCTAAAGTCAGAATATCTTCAGGAGTTTCACATACACCAAGAAACATTTAATTAATCCCTTCCAGCTAAAGGTCTTTTTTTCACACTCTAAATTTCTCCTCTCAGTAGAGTCAATTACCAACATCTGACCTTGTTCCTCTTCTAAGCATTTTATTTACCCTACTCTGGACTTCTGTCTTACCACTAACACTTCCAAACACTGTTCCTCTTTTTTATCCTCAAGCACAAACTTGAAAATACCTCTATTGGAATCAATATCTGGCATAGCTACCTTACAACCCATCTGCTGTAAATCAGCTCATTGTAGATGTCTGCAATGAGCCGATTGATAGCAAATGATCAAAATATCAGCAGAATTTACTAGAAATACACTCTTCATGTGTGCTTGCTATTTTTCTTAGAAACTATAAGAAAAACAAAAGCAGGCCAGGTGCAGTGGCTCACACCTGTAATCCCAGCACTTTGGGAGGCCGAGGCAGGCGGATCACCTGAGGTTGGGAGTTTGAGACCATCCTGACCAACATGAAGAAACCCCGTCTCTACTAAAAATACAAAATTATGCATGTATGGTGGCTCATGCCTGTAATCCCAGCTACTCTGGAGGCTGAGGCAGGAGAATTGCTTGAACCCAGGAGGTGGAGGTTGTGGTGAACCAAGATTGTGCCATTGCACCCCAACCTGGCAACAAGAGTGAAACTCTGTCTCAAAAAAAAAAAAAAAGAAAGAAAGAAAGAAAGGAAGAAAGAAAAGAAAAACAAAGGCAAGACACAACCAAAAAAAAGAAGAAGAAGAAAAAGAAAATAAAAGAGGAAATAATCACTAGTAGATTGTATTTTCCAAAAGATGTTCACAGCCATGTTCCCAGTTCCACACTCTGAGAACCCAAATGCTTCTCTCATCAAAACGTGGAGTCTAATTTCTACCTCTTGAATGTCAGTCACTGTGACTGCTCAATAAGTAGAAGCAAAGGAAGAGACGTTTGTGACTTTGAGGCTAGGACACAAAAGGTGATTCAGCTTCCATCTGGCTCATTCTCTCTAGGGTCACTCACTTTTGGATCACAGCCACCATATATAGAGGAATCCCAATCCACATGGAGAGGCCACTTGCAGGTGATCTACCTGACAGGCTGAGATTGTGTCCCAGCTGATGGCCATTGTCAACCACTAGGCATGTGAATAAAGAACTTGCAGATGATTCTAGTCTTCAGCCTTAGAACCTTCCAGCTGAGGCCTCAGACAATACGGGTTGTAGAAAAGCTTTTCTTTCTGTGCTGTTAAGGTGAATTCTTGTAGCTTTATGTTGCCTTCCACAACCACTTTGAATATAGGTTTCACTTATGTATGCCAGAAGCAAAGGATATTTGCCCTCAACACAGTTTCCAGTTCTTTATTTCCTGCCAATTCCTCTGTGTGACCGATCCAGATAACTGCATTATACAACACCTCCTGGAGACCACGTCCCTTGGGGACAACTACCTACAGCCTACTTGGCTCACCCCGCTGACTCCCACACTCCACGTGGACTGTGCAGATATGCCACTGTGACCACTTCTCTGTCACAGTGTGACTTCTCAGAACCCATACCTTCTTGCTCTAAACCCACCGAGTAACTCCCTGAGGGAAAACCTGCTTCGCTAATGCCCTCAATTCCAGTAAAGGCTCTGGTCCACAAATCCCTTGCTCTCTTTATGCTGAGTGAACATGTATGTCCCAGATGGCTTCCCACTTCTTGCTGGTCCTGGAAGGTAGACTGCCCTCTCTTCTCTCTGCAATCTATAAGTAATACATTGCTTCTGTTATTTCAGGTAGGTTGTTAAGTTACTAACACTGTGTCTCATCTGTCCAACACACTGTAACTTAACTTCTTTCCATGTCAGCATTCCTCTAGAGAGTGGCTATCTTGGTAGGAGTAAACTGGACACAGGTCAGATAAGAGCCGTAAAGGAACCTGTGAGTATAACAAGTTTCCTGTGAGACGGATAACGAATCATGGGTTGGATACTCGAGAATTAGGCTGCTGTCCAAAATAAACAGGTATCCTGTGTGATCACATTATATGCAGTCTTTTGGTCTGTTGTGACTGTATCCTTTCACTTGACATAAAATTTTTATGGTTCATCCCCATTGTAGTATGTATCAGTCTTCCTTCATTTTCCTGTCTAAGAAGTGTTCTATTTTATGGATGTATCACATTTGTGTGTGTGTGTGTGTGTGTGTATGCATTCATTAGTTAATGGACAGTTGAATTACTTCCACGTTTGTGTGTGTGTGTATGTGTGTATGCATTCATCAGTTAATGGACAGTTGAGTTACTTCCACCTTTTACCTATTGAGAATGGTGCTGTTATAGACATTCATGTACAACAGAAAGAAGTATCAAGCGAAAAGTACACTGTAAACATCCATAATCTATCCCCCTAGAACCTCATCAGATCAGGACTAGAGCTAATAGCCACTCTCCTAAGAGAGACCTCCAGACAAAATTAGAGGAAAACAAAACAGCTCGGTTCAAATTTCTGATGCAGAAAGACTTTGCAATGAATGGATGTTTATACCCTAAGTTTCTCCCCCAGTTTAAAAAACTTTGGTAAATATACAACATAAAATTTACCATCATAACCATTTCTCATCATATAGTTCAGTGATTTTAAATACATTCATAAAGTTGTACAACCACTATCACCATCTCTCTCCACAGTTTTCATCTTGTACAACTTGAAACTATGTCCATTAAACAATAACTGCACATTCCTCATTCCCCAAGCCCTTGGCAACTACCATCTACTACTTCCTGTCTCTATTATTTTGGTAACTTTAAATGCCCCATATAAGTGGACTCATACAATGCTTGTCTTTCTGTGACTAGCATTGGCATAAGCATAATGTCCTTAAGGCTTCTTCATGTTGTAGCATATGTCAGAATTTCATTTCTTTTTAAAGTTGAGTAATACTCCTTTGTATGAATATACCACATATTACTTATCCTGTCAATAGATATTGGGTTCCCTCCACATTTTAACTATTGCGAATAATGCTGCAATAAACATGAGTGCACAAATATTTCTCTGGGACTCGCCTGTTAATTGCTTTGGGCATATAGCTAGAATTAGAGTTGCTAGATCATATGGTAATTATAGATATACATATAAGTGTATATGTGTGTGCATATATATATATATATATATATATATATATATATTTGAGACAGAGCGTCACTCTGTCATCCGGACTGGAGTGCAGTGGCATGATATTGGTCTTGAATTCCTGGCCTCAAGTGATTGGCCTGCCTTGGCATCTCAAATTGCTGGGATTACAGGCATAAGCCACCATGGTTGGCCCATATGGTAATTATATTTTTAATTTTTGAGGAACAGCCACACTGTTTTCAACAGTGATTGTAAAATTTTGCAGTCCCACCAACAATGCAAAGGCGTCCCAATTTCTCCACGTCGTTCCCTTGTTATTTTCTTTTTGAGAATGATTATCATAATGGGTGTGAGGTGGTATCTCATAGTTTTGATTTGCATTTTCCTAATTATTAGTGATGTGGATCATCTTTTTGTGTGCTTATTGGTCATTTGCATATTTTTTTGAGAAATGTCTACTCAAGTCCTTTGTTCATTTTGAAATGGACTGTTTCTTTTTCTGCTATTGAGTTTCAAGAGTTATCTATATACTCTGGATATCAATCTCTTATCAGATATACGATTTGCAGATATTTTCTCCCATTCTGGGGCTGCTTGTTTTTATTCTAATGATATTGTCTTTTGATGCAAAATTTTTTAATTCATGAAATTCAGTTTGTGACTTGGTTACCTGGGCCTTTGGTGTCATGTCCAAGGAATCACTGCCAAATCCAATGCCATAAGTTTGCCCAATGCTTTTGCTAGGATTTTTATAGTTTTCAGTCATACATTTACGTTAGAAGTTTCAATACTATGTCGAAAACAAGTGAGGAAGGCAGGCATCCTTACATCATTCTCAATCTCAGAGGAAAAGCTTTCAGTCTTTCATCATGTGAGTGTGATATTTGCTGTGGGTATTTCATATATGGCTTTTATTATATAGAGATAGTTTCCTACTATTTTTAGTTTGTTGTACTTTTTATCATGAAAGAGTCTTAAATCTTGTCAAATATTATTTTGTGCATCAATTGAGATGATCATGTGCGTTTTTTCCCTGTCATTGTGCTAATGGTCCCTTCCTTCTATTACATTGATTGATGTTCATATGTTCAACCATCCTTGCATTCCAGGAATAAATTTCACTCAGTCATGATGTATAATCCTTTTAAAATGTTGCTGAATTTTGTTGACTAGTATCTGTTAAGGGATTTTGCTTAAATGTTCATAAGGGGTATTAGTCTGAGTTTATTTTCTTGTAGTGTTTTTGTCTGACTTTAGTATCAGGCTAATGGCAGCCTCTAGAATAAGTTAAAAAGTATTCTTTCTCATTTTATTTTTCAGAAAAGTTTAAGAAGGATTGATGTTAGTTTCTATTTAAAGATTTGGCAGAATTCACTACCACTAGTAAAGCCATCAATCTAGGACTTTTTTTTGTTGAAAGATATTTGATTATTGATTCAATCTCCTTAATAGTTATAGGTCTACTCAAATTTTCTATTTCTCCATGCTTTGTCTTGATAGGTTTTCTGTTTCTAAGAATTTATATATTTTTGTTTAGGTTATACAATTTGTTGGCATACAATTGTTCATAGTACTCTTGTAATCGTTTTTATTTCTATAGAATTGCTAGTAATGTGTCCACTTTCATCTTTGATGTTTGAGATTTAAGTGTCCTCTCTTTTCTGATTACTTCATCGAGCCAAAACTTTGTTGATCTGGTGGTCTTTTCAAAGAACCAACTTCCAGTTTCTCTCATTTTCTCTATTATTTTTCTCTTTTGTATCCTGTTTATCTTTGCTGTAATCTTTATTATTTCCTACTTTGTCTAGCTTTGCATTTAGCTCTTTTTCTAGTTCCTCAAGTTGTAAATGTTAGGATGTTGATTTAAGATCTTTATTTTTAACATGAGCATTTATAGTTACAAATTTCACCTCTAATATTGCTTTACCTACCATTTTTCCCACTTAGGCTCCCATAAGCTCTTTGCAGGTTGCCCCAGAACACATGCACAGTTCACTATCATGTGGCTGAGGGGCAAGAGATAAGTAATTACTACTGTACTTGTCTGAAATTGACTAAAATTAACCACAATTTACCATCCAAGTCTTTCCTTGTAAGTTTCAAGCCTTCAGTAGACTCCAGAGTCTAAAAATAATTGCATCAGACAGCTTCTGCCAGTACAATTGTTGTCTAAGTAGGCAGAGAGATTCATGGTACTCCCTACGCCTCCATCTTCCCAGAATCCTCTCCCTTTTTAAACAATTGTCTTGCCACAATATTTTATGTAGTAAGTGGAAAAACCTCTGTCATCATTAAAAACAATAAAAAAACTTGTCTTATGCTATTAAAAAATAAATATTGGAGGATATATGTTTAAAGCACTAGGTGTGAACAGGGCTAGACATGTACAGCCTTCCACCAATGATGCTGGTTCTAGTGTAGAAGTAATGCCTTCACCAGAGATAAGAATCAGTATCAGTGGATCTGAAGAGATTTAGGAAGGCACCTTTTCCAATCTTCGGACAGTTTCTCTGGTCTATAGTTGGAAAGGTTTAAAATGACAAGAGATTCTCCTCATGTTTAATTGAACATTGCCCTTACTATGTTTTAAGGCATCTTCTCTGAGCTTCATATCTTAATGACTTGTCATCCTTGACCCTTCCATTGCATACTGTACATTTTTGGCTGAGATTCAGTTCTCTTCCTTAGCCCTATATATTTCCTGTTAGGTTTGTTAGATTTGATTAGAATTAATTATTTATTTGGAAGAAATTGATGTTTATTACTTAGCAAATATATTTCAGAATGCCTTAGCCTCATCTATCAATGACTCCTTCTTGTTTAGCTTGTGAAAAAGCAGTAAGGGCTTTACCCAAGTTATTTATTAAGTCAACCCTATGAAGAGAAATCAAACTGGTTAATACTTGGTTTTGATTTTAGTTTTAACAAGAAAGACTCCTTGAACTGAAAGTTTGATGCAACGGCTAACGGGAAATTTTTTCTCCATCTCTCTCTTTCTTATAGTGTAAAATCATCACACAGTTATGTGTGTGGCATGTATTCAATCAAAGATTAAAGCCTCCATTCATATATGGTATCTCCAAATCTATTTTAGTAAGATTTAATACAAAAAATTACACTGCAGCTAATTCTAATACAATTGCTATCTGCCTGCATTTATAACCCCTGCCATGCCATTTATGGACAAAAATAATGAAATTTCACAGAGGATTAATTTTCTACATCTGCTTTTTTCTTTAAATTACCCAATATGGCTATGTGAAAGAAGAGTGAAAAAAAATCTTTAAAAACTGGAATCTATTCTATTGTTTATGTTGAATCTAATGCAGTCGTGGTTTTCCTCTTCCAGATTTCTCAGACTGAAGACTTTCTACTGATCACTGGTATTTTATTTCCCCAGGTGAAACATAAGTAATGAGATGCTGCTGCCCATTTTGAAGATGAATGTGTTGGAGAGCTGTTAGGATTAAATACCAATTTGCAATTTGTTGGGTTAAACAGTTCAGTATTACTTTTAAGTCACTACCACATAAATAAAAACTGCCAAAAGTGATTAAAAGTGGGAAATGCGTAGCACTGTTAATCTACTCATTGTGTCTGGAAAGTACTACTGGCTACTTCGGTTATGGTCTGGGTGTGTATATGTGTTCATATATATAAAGTGAAACAAAGACCAGGTAAGTCTATTGTCTGATAGAAACTGCATAAAAACAGGAAAAGCTTTTGCCCCTGGAGTTATTGGTGATGCTTCTTCTAGTTGACTTTTAGGCTATTTTTCTCAAACAGTTGTAGCATTAAGAGGGAGGTGCACAGCAGATGACAGGATCTTACCCTTGCTTCTTCTGCCCCTATGAAAGTAGACCACTCTAAGTTTCTCATGTCAGCCAATCTTCATTTTTGACAATTTCTAAACTTATTTCTACAGTCACAACACAATCATGTACACAAGAGACTTCTAAACATAGTGAATATTGCTAGAACATCTTTATTCAGTCATAAGCTAAAATATAAGTGACTAGAACCATACTCATGTGCTCATATAAAAATGTGGTTTGTGTTTGTTTTTGGTTTTAAACAATGTTTTGCTGATTTCAGATTTTGCTTCACATTCTTGCCCATAGGAAGAAATTCCAATGTGTGTTTATTAGGCAATTAATCTCATGCTTTCTAGTTATTGTGATAGAATTTTTGCAGTGGCTATAGTTTTCTTTCTTTTTTCTTTATACCCATTCCAAAATATCCCTCAATGAGTCAACACTTAACTGTGATCTATGATGTGTGACCAAGTCTATTGGTAAAGTTATCTATTCATGCAAGAAATCAGTGCATACAGATTTGGGAGATAATGAGTTTGTACTCCACAATCTCAACTGTTTTTCCTTGAAGAAACTCTAGGTACTATTCTTAGATCACTTAGGATGCAAGTCTTTTGGTCACTTTTTTTTAAATAGCAATTATCACCACTAAGTATTACTATCATCACATTTTTCGTAGATAGCTACCAGATGTCAGACACCACTCTGATGCTAAACATATGTGGTCTCCTTAATTTTTTTGAAGAAAATATCAGCCCTGTTTTACATATGAGGAAATCATAGTCATGTGCATAGTAGAAATAGGAAAATTATTGGTGACAGACAGATTTGGACTCACTGTCTTCTGCTTTGGAGATGTATTATGATTGTGCCAGTCATTGGATCTCTTTGAGTCTCAATGGCATATAAGATAAACATGTTTGATTTCAGGTGACCATGGTGAAAAAAGCAAATAAAAAAAAAAAAAGCAAAAAAATGAAATAAACAAAAACCCAAACGGCTAACCGAACTTTAAAGACTTTCTTTCCTCTGGGTGTATATAGTGTTATTAAGGTTACTCAACTAGAGGAACCTTAGCTTCAGATTTTTATTCCCTTGAATTGTAAGAAAACAGCCATTCTCACTGATATACTGAGGCTTTTAACCAATTGAGGAATGAATTGTATGTATCTGCTTTTATATATATGCATTTGAACTTTAAGCTGCCTAAAAATATAAATTTGCCTTCATTTTAAAGATTTCTGGACATTATGATAGAATCTGTGATTAATCATGAGTTTTGCTCATTTTACTTTAAACCACTGTCATACTGAAGAAAGCCTAAGAATTAACTGGATTGAGGTTGATTTTAAGTCACTGTTTCTCTTGTCATTCTTCCTTTTCAAAGTTCTGTTAGTTTGTTTTGCTAATAGCTTTAAATCAAAACATTTAACTGACACTAATCTATAAATAATTTTTTAAAGGACACTATGGAGTATATCAGGGAATTTTGAACCACAGCTATTAAAAGACAATGTACATATCCAGGCTTTGATGATTAATGAAAACATTAGTCCAGATGTAAAATACTTCTTTGCAAGATTTTATAGCCTTCATCTGGCCCAGGGTATGAGGAATCTTTGAAGCTTTCTCTGGGCAGAAGTATATACAGTAAAATATCACCTCTGTTTGCCCACAGAGGCAACCTTCTGTGGTTAGAGCATCCTAACCTAATTTGACTGGTATCTTTGATATCTTGTGCCCAGAAAGGAGGAGATGTGTATTAATGTGTGACAAACAGCTCATACTACTCAAGAGTCTTCCCTTTTCATCTTCTGTTCTCAGATGATCATCGTAACCCAGAGAAAACATTATTTTGTGGGTAGGGGACATTTTTCTTCTGAAAATTTCAAGGTGAAACTATCATTAAACCTGAGTGGCAGTCATTATTTGCCCAAAACTCAAGTAAGTACATGAATTGTGACTATCTAAATGGCTAAGGGCTTAGTCACTAACAGAATTCTAAGCCTGAATTATGAACCTACTCATTGTCATATAGACTGTCATTGGCACAGACTTTATATTAGGGAGGTTCAGTAAGAGAGGGATAGTTTCTAATTGTGGTTAGGGTTTATTCATTTAAAAATATTCAGCACACATTTATTGAATGCCTACCATGTGAAATGTAGGCCCTTAGTCCAGTCACTCCCTTGAAACTGTTATGGAAAAAAAAAGTGTTTTCAGAGGAGACGATAAGCCCACAGTCATTAGCAAGTTTTCAACAGCTAAGACTTTAGAAGTGTAGTTTCACACTAAAATTTTCCAATTGGAATTAAATGCTGGAAAAGACTTGGAGACAAAGACACAGCTAATTCCACACCCCACAGTCAGATACAGAACACTTAATTAGAAAAGACTTTACTGAAAACACAATTCTCTCTAGTTTTAAGTGTCTTAAGGGGAATGTTCACAATTTTGTTTATAGAGGCCTAAACCCATGGTTGTTAGAAACTGCTGTCCTCCTGTTTCCTTGAATTTTAGAGATAATACTTTCCTTTCTTTTTTGAACTGTTTATTTCCTGGTATTTCTTCATTACATAATGCTTACTCCCTTCCATTATCATTTTCATTCTATTCCATTATCATTTTCATGAAACTGTGATTTGGTCATTGATACCTGAACAATTTCTTTTATTTTGTTGTTTGAGACAGAATCTCACTGTCACCCAAGCTGGAGTGCTGTGGTGTGATTGAGGTCCACTGCAATCTCCACATCCCTGGGCTCAGGTGATCCTTCCACTTCAGCTTCCCGAATAGCTGGGACTACAGACATATGCCACCATGCCCTGCCAAGTTTTTTATTTTTTGTAGAGATGATGTTTCACCATATTACCCAGGATGGACAATTTCTAAAGAGTTGGCCAATCTCTTCCCTCCCAGGAAGGCAACTTGATAGTCATCTCAGACTCACTAGAATGTCTGCAATTTATATTACATGTAAATTAAGAGTAAGTACATTTTCGAGGTAAAATATGAGGCTGAGAAAGCCACATTTAAATAACCCCAGGTAAATATCTCTCTTTAGTTATCAGTTTTTTAAATTATTCCCTTATTAAAATCTGAAGTAAAAGAAGGCACGAAAGATCTCTGCCACTTTGATCATCAATTATCTGCTTTCTTTTGCCATATAATGAAAGATAATCTTTTGCCTTGGTTTTCTTTCATTTGAATATTAAAGAATGCTTTGCCTGAATACCTTTGACACAATGCATTTCATATCCTGCTTAGCCTTTTGTGATCCAGAGAGCTTGGCTTTTCTTCCTTAGAAGACCCATTTGCTTCAAGACAAATGATAGGAAATAATCATCAAAAGTGGCCTTGGGTGATAAACATGTGTCTATGCTGTTCGTGTTCATGCCCTTCAACTCAGTGCAAATTAATTTTCAATGCATTAATTAAATCATTAGCTCCTTAAGGGCAGAGAGCACATCTGTCTCTCTCTTTCTCACTCTCTCTCTCTTCCTTTCTCTTTTTCTTTTCCTTGGTGCCTAGCAGAGTGCAATATACATTGTGAGCACATTGAGAAACGGGTGCTGGCATACTTTGAAGAACCAGTAATATAATAATAAAACCTTCCATTCTCTTTTCTCATTTCCTAATCTAAACTCTGTATCTTTCTATCAATCATTCTTATGGGTCCCCCTCAGTTCCCTTCAATTGTATTCTTCCCCCAAGAAGATGAACAAACCAATGTCAATTTTCAGGTAGCAATCTCATGCATTTCTATGGCTTCATTTACTATGTATGCCAGTGACAGCCAGATCATTCCATCAATCACAGAGGTAAATTCCCATGAGTCCCCGAGATGCCCCGATTTATTATCCTTGGACTATTCCCTTTGAGAGATTTATCAAAGGAAGGGTATTTCAGAGAAGCCTAACAATCCTTGCATTGAGGCTCACTCAATCATTCAGACAGTCTAAGGAATCATATTTGTGAAGGCTTTTGATGCATAGAATAATGCAAAGAGAGAAATAAAACTCACACTGGGTTTACACTAGTGAGAAGGCCATGATTATAGTGATTAAATATGCAGTGATTCAGACTCAGTGTGGGTTCCAATCATAGCTCACCGATTACTGAGTGTGTGTTTGAGCCAGTTTCTGAATCTCAGTTTCTTCATATGAAAAAAAGGGAAGACTACCTATCTCATAGGTCTGCTGAGAAATTAAAATGAGATATTTATAAGAATGAAACCCAATGAAGTATCTGGAACATGCTGCATCTTCCTAAAACTGTAATTATAGTTATTCTTAGTGGTTGCAAAATGGTTAATTTTGTTATGGGGAGATCTGGTATCACAGTTCCAGAGGTACTTTTAGTTAAGTCAATGTTTTAAAAAATATCCCTACTGAACATGGTAGGGAGCACATATTATCAGACATTGGTGGTTCTATTTTGCCAACTCCAGCATTATTGAGGAGGTGGGGGAAATGTTTAAATTGCACTGTAACTTTGGTAGAATTAAGAAAAAAATATATAACCTGAATCATAGGCTATAGGTTAATTAATACAAAAGCCAACAGAGTACTTGATTTTAAGTTCAACTTGAAAATTTATATTTATTTCTCAGTTCAGTGGAAGAGTAATGTTAACAGCTAATATTAATTGAGTGATTACTTGTGCCAGGCATTCGATTCCCTAGCCCAGATATTTCTTCATTTAGGGGAGATTTCTTAGAATCCCTGGGACAATGATCTTTGGGTAGGCAATAACTATCATGCTTTCTCCTCAAACAAATTAAAATTCAAATCAAGCTCTCCTTTGACTTTGGGTATGCCAACACCTGGCAGCTACTTTGACATCTATGTCTCAGTAGGCCATTCATAACTCTCTAATTTTCCCTTCTCTCTGATGGTTGTATTTTCATGGGGTCCTCACCAATGTGTAAAGGCTTTAAAGTTTAGTAGATTTACATAGTCAGACGAGAATTTTCAGGGACCAGCTGTGCTATTGTGATGGTCATTTGCACCACCACTAGGACACTTCCTCTTGTCCAATTTTTATCTATGTGTTGACAAAGCAGGGGAAATATTGGATAGTTAAAACTGTTAACACAGAATGATGTATCTGAAAAGCTTATAAATAAAGTAACGGGCTGCACAGGGCTAAAAGCAATAATTTCATCATGGGAAGGTTGCCTAAAGGTCTTATTTCACATTCTGATGATGCAGCAGAATTAGACATCAGCATTTTAGAGTAATGCCCGAACTGCCAAACGTTAACCAGAAATCATTGTCCACGTTACAGGTGGCAATCTGTCATTATAAATGTCACTATAGGGAAGACCTTAAAAGCCAAAAACCAAAAAAGACCAGACATAAAGCTCATCTAACTGAACTTTGCTCTCCAGAGGAATGATACATTCAGATTATAATTGGGTGACTTCTTACGAGTTCTCAAAAACTTCTCTAGCCCTGGGTGGTGTTGTGATGGCCCTGCATGATTACATATCACATCCCCTTACAACAGAGGCAGTCTTTGCATGACAAAAAGTTTTCCAGCTTCTAAGTCATGGCCCACGTTTTTCAAAAGATAAACTCAGCCTGATAAAATTTCAAAGTAGCACCAATAATAGAGATGGATTCATTCTTGGAATCAGTACGAACAAAATAAACTCTTTCTCTCAAGTTTATTTTTTTATTTTTTTGCAAAAACGAATCAAAAGATCATAAGCCAAATATATGAGCTTCCTCTTTTGATCTAATATCCTTATTTCTATCAATGATATGATAGAAATCTCATATTAATATGTTTTTTCAAACATAAAACATAAATCCAGGACTCTTGTCCCAAAAATAAAGCCTAAATCATCAGCAGTATATTAAATTTTCCTAATTGACCCCAACTTAACTTTCCAAAGTTTTTTCCTACCATTTCCACACACCTCCAAAATTCATACCTAAATCACAGCCGCATGGATGGATCTGTTGCTATTTCTCCAATGTGTCATATACTCTTACTTCTCTATATCTTCTGCCTAAAATGACTGAAACTCTTCCACATGAACAATTCTAAATTATCCTTAAAGCTCAGCTTAACTACAATTAACAGAACTTGTTGCTTCTTCCTCTAACTACACACAGTGTCTATATCAGACCTGCCACATTGTGGTGGTCTCTGACTGTATCACAGACAGGAATCAATTCTATTTTGTCCTTCTATCTCCAGCACTCAAAATATCATTTACGAGGCAGTAAACAATAACTTATTTTTTCTTAATGAATTATTCCCTGTACTATTCTGCACATCTAGACATCTCGGGGCCACAATTCAGATAGACTGTGATTTAAATAGGAACACTGCAGTTGTGAAGTGCATGTCATGAACAAGCTTACATAGCAGCTTGTCACTCACTCATGCCAACATATTTATACTCTGCCATGATCAATTTTAGTATTTTCTACATGCTCTCCTCTATCAGCTGTGGAATCCTCATAAGTCAGTATAAGCCAGGTCTTGCTGCAGTAACAATTACCCAATTTCAATAGTTTGATATACAGAAATTAATTTCTCACTCATACTACATGTCTGATACGGTTGGCAGGAAAACTCTGCTCAACATAGTCCATCTGGGAACAGAGCTGACAGAGGTTTCATCTTGACACATGAATTCAATATCATTGAGGCATTACAGTAGAATGCAGCAGATTATGTACTAGTTATTAGAGCTTCTGCTTGGATGTGGCATACACGCTCCTAGTCACACTTCACTAGTTAAAGGTAAACAAGTAGCCATTAACTTCAAAGGTGTCAAAGAAAATCCAGTTGTACCATGTGCTATAAAGAAAGGAAAAATATTTGTAAATATCTCTAGTGACAGGCACAGTCAACTCTTTAATATCTCACAATTTCTCCTATTCATACTCTATTTAATTATTTTAACTCTTTCTTACTTCATCCTTGGACTATTGCAGTAGCTCACTTAGCATCCCTGCCTTTTTTTTTTCTTTAACCCACTTTGCCCTCAGTCCTTCTCCCTATGACCAACAGGTTAGCCACCCTAAAGTGCAACTCTTCACTTTTTTCAAGAAGGTATTCTTAACTAATATCTTTAGTGATTCCCCACCAACTATGAAATTAGGCCCCAATTTCTTCCTCCATAAAATCTTTCATTCATTCCACAAACAGCATTGATTACTTAAAAGGAATGAAAAACCATATGAAACACCAGAAAAACAAAGGAAAATAGTTCCTAGACATAATAGATCTTGTTGTTCAATAGGAGAGTCTGCCACAAAAAGAAAACGAGGGCAAGCCAGTGTGATGAGCTTGATGCTGAAGTGGCAAAGTTCAGTGGTAACATCAAGGAGAAGGTAACTCTGCTGGGAGGTCAGTGAAGGTATCTCTGAGGAGGAGATGTTTAAGGTAGTTCTGGGATTTTCAACACAGGTTTTCCAAGCAAATGTAGTTGGAGACAGAAGAATGGAGAATGGAGGAGGAACATGGCGGCATGAAAGCTAGGTATGTCACAAGAAATACAAGTGGTTCTATAAGCTGGAATAGAGGAGGGTGTGGTGGTGGGATAAGAATAGTCCTGGGCCAGGCGCGGTGGCTCAAGCCTGTAATCCCAGCACTTTGGGAGGCCGAGGCGGGTGGATCACGAGGTCAAGAGATCGAGACCATCCTGGTCAACATGGTGGAACCCCATCTCTACTAAAAACACAAAAAATCAGCTGGGCATGCTGGCGCGTGCCTGTAATCCCAGCTACTCAGGAGGCTGAGGCAGGAGAATTGCCTGAGCCCAGGAGGCGGAGGTTGCCGTGAGCCAAGATTGTGCCATTGCACTCCAGCCTGGGTAACAAGAGCGAAATTCCATCTCAAAGAAAAAAAAAGAATAGTCCTGAGGGGGTAGAAAGTACAACTGGAAAGAAAGATTGAGGCCAACTAAGAAATGGAGGAGGCTTGAATGTTAATATTAAGGAGTTTGGCTTTGACCTTTGGAAAAGGCATAATTATTGAATAGTGATCCTGAGAAGGAGACATGGGGTGGAAACATTGGCCACCTTCCAGCGTGTGAAGTGCTGTCATTCATGAAGACAAATCTGGTTTTAGTAGTGCCACACTGCAAAATGTGGAAATTATCAAAAGTACCAGATTTCAAGTCAGCTGGAGAAAGAACTACTTGAGGTGCATTTCATCTTTGTATTCCCTAAAATCTCTAGTAAACTGTTGGATCCTTTGTATTTTATAAATGTTTTTTTAAGTGAGTGAAGTAAGTTATAAGCATTAGATTGATTTGGCAAAAAAAAAAAATGGGTAAAGAGGCTGAAACTTTGGTAAAATTGTCAGAAAACTAGAACTTGAAATTTAAGATTCATATAATGGAAAAGTAGAATGCAAATATCACTATTAGTGTCTGTAAATTATGTTGGAGCTCAACAAGCTCTGATAAATTAATGGAATTTTTCCAGGGAGCTACCTGGAATTACCTACTGGTAACCATTTTACAAGTGTAGGTTGCTTTACAGTTTAGATCTCATTTCATATGCATCATCTCACTCAATCATCATAACATTCTTAAGTGCTTGGAATTGACAAGTCAGGAACTCATCCAAGAAATGTTAATTGACTTGCCAAACGCAGCCATACCTAACGCGGGAGAGGTGTGACTTGAACCCACATTTACCTGTGCTGTTTTTCATATTTATACCCATTACCCAAAAGCTATAGAAAAACCTTGATTTCTGTCCCAGGAACTTACATTTGAATTACAATTTATTGCTGAAATTAGCTCAGTGCTTTTCAGGATGATCATAATGCAGATACCAACTAATGATTTGCTAACAATGGAGGTAGACATAATCTGATGGGATTGATCAAATGTGGCTCTGGTTACCCCAGAAGTAATTTCCATAGACTACACAGAGAACCTAATTATGTAAATCACTTGAGAGATCCCCAACTGACCTTCTTGACAAGAATTAACCAGCAGTGATCAGTGAGAAGAAAAATAAAATTGAAACCTGGATCATTTCCTCAGGCAAATCTAGAGTTGACTACACCACTTGAATTTGGATGTGGCAGGTCTGATTGGGAGCTATAACATGTTGATTCAAACTCTCTAAATGGGCTTATGTATAGATTTACCAGGAAGCAAACTAAAAAGAGATCTGTTTCTGTATGACCTTATTTTTAAATTTTGAAATGGTTTTTAAAATGTTGATAAACAAACTTCAACTGGCAAGGAAAAAAAAAGTCACCCTGTATTTTCTAATTCAGGAGGATTAAAAGGCTGTGAAACTATATCCAATGCACAAATGTTGTAATTACAATAAATATTTGTCCTTTCTGTTTTCCCTACAAACTTGAAAATTCTGGAGTCTGCGTTTGGCACATTCGGAAAATTACAGCCATCTGCTGGGAGACAAAGCTGTCAATTATAAAGCAATCTGGCTTTCCATTCCATTCCATTTCCAGGTTAAATGTGGCCCAACTGAGGTAGCAGCTTTTTATTATTATTATTAAAATTGGAAGGTTCTTGGTACTGTCCAACCTTCGACCCTATTTTCAGCCTCCCAAGAGAGATTTACATGTCTCTGAACTTGGAGTTTGAAACACAAAGTCAACCATGTTTTATACAAGCCGTTTAATCAGATAAACCACTCTTTGGTAGGGCTCTGAGCTCTTTATCCAACTTGTGCACAATATGAGGGTTTCATTCAATTAAAGTGCGCTTTAGCCTAAGGAGGAAAATCATAGCAAATAGAAACTAATAAATGGAGATAGGGGTATCTTCTGTCAGTTGGGGTGATGAGTCTTTAAAACAGAGGCTTTAAGGTTTCAAAACAACAAAACAAAAATGCTCCATGAAACACAGAAATTAATAGCTAATTTAATAACTTCAGATTCAGCAGCATTGAGGAGGGACAGTTCAAAAATACAGCAGAAGCATTTTAACAGAAGAGGCAGTTGGCCCTAAAACTGTTGCCATTAAAGACGTAATAGAAGTGAATTAGCCTTTGTTTTGGCCAGATACCAGGCCAGAAAATTCACCCTGTTTCCCTTAATTCTTTCTGCCGTTTTACTGGAAACAGTTACCTAAAATAGTTAAACTGCCTTTCCACAGACTTTTCAGAAAATCCTGTGCTTCTCAACAGGAGTGGAAACAAGAATTGGCTTTTAAGCAGACACCTAAAAGTAGAGAAGAACATTTTTCTCATCCAGATCTGTACATGGGTCAAGCCTGAGGACACCTCTAAGAAGTCATTGAAAGCTAATAATTAAGGCTTTGTTTATATAACACTAATCACACTATTCTCTGGAAGAGTTCTTCAGCAAGACCATTAGTGACCAGAGGGGAGTGAAAATTATCCTTTAAATTTTCCCAAGTGCACTTGATTCCTCATCTCAATTCATTCACATCCATATCTTGCATTTCAAAATGGTGACCTGATCTTGATCCATAATTTTACTCACTGACTCTTGCATTCAAGGAAGAAAAAAGACTATTTTACAGTTGAAAAGCCCACTGGAACCTAATTGAAAATTTGCTAATACTTCTCAGTTAAATATTAACATACTTATATAAAAGGATCCAGTTTAAAGCAAATCAGGTAATAAATAAGAGCATCTGGCTCTAGCTCATGGATGCAGTTTTGGCCTCTGGGTTCAGGAAGAAGGTTAGGTTGGATTTCAGTTATCCTCAACTTTCCAGCTGACTATATTCTCCCGTGTGGTGACCACTTGCCAGCACAGAATCCTCAATGCTATTATTTAATTTGCTCTTTTTCTCTCTGGCCTCTCTTACTTAGCCATCAATATTTATGTGTCCCAGGTCTTCTTCTGTCAACTGGGTTAGATGTTAACCTCATGGTGAGGATCTGTGGACTAATCTCACTGTCCAGTGTATCAGTTCTTAGCTGCATTGTCATAATATAGTCTAGGTCACAAGCAACTGTGAGATTTGTCACAATTACCTTGACAACTTTACAGAGATTACTCTAGTAAAGGATTTTCAACTTCAGAGCTTTCATAGATATAAATGAAACTTTACTGCAAAAGTATATTAACATTCCTGTCCCCAACAAATGGCATATCAGTGATCCTGCGGATAAGTGTTAAAAAGGATCAGGATTTGTCATCCCAACATTTGCTACTTTGGCACAAGGACTATTCTGAACTGAAGGCAACTGAGAATCAACAGATTCAGGAAGAGATCTCTGCCTTCCACTTATCTACCTAAAAACAGCACATGCTTTCCCTTTGTGAAGGTACCCCCCATCTTACCAGGAAGTGAAGACCAACTTTTATCATTGGAGATGAAGCATTTATGCAGAAATGAGTTTATATAAACAAACTGAACTAAAATAACATTTATCTTTCATTAGTTCCATCAGATGTTTTCCAGTTACTTCCCCATGATTTATTAACCTTTGAAGCCCAAATCTCCTTTCCTTTGTTAGAGTGGTATATAACCCCCGAGTTTAACTACTTCTTTGAGTTTCACTTATTTTCTGTGACTCTAATATATACATAAATGTTAATTTAAAAGGTATGCCTTTGTCTTTTCTCCTGTTAATATGTCTTTTATTAGTTTAATTCACAGGCCCCCAGTTACAGAACATAGAATGCAGAAAAAAAATCTTTCCTTCCTGACAATGTCCAGAAATTAAATTTCAACATTGTTTGCCTAAGGTTAATATAGGAGAAAGACAGGAGTATGAATGAAATTGTAAAGACTACAAACAGCAAAGTTACTGTTACTAATAATTTTTCTGAGGGCCATGAATTATAGTTCAGACTCAAGGCCATCTGCACATCACAAAGGTGAATGGCAGGAAAGAGAATGATGATAACCAACAAAGCATGTAGAGGACATGAATTCCCTGGGTTAATATGCAAAACCTTGATCCAGCAAAGTGCTGTGGGGGAAGGAGAAGGTGAGTATTTGGGGGAATTGCAACTTTTCAGTATCCTTCAACATTTTCTCTACCTCCATGGCTAAGCTTTTCTAGAACATGAATGCTACATGGAGTCTACATTAGCGGAGAAGCTAAAGAGAGAAAAAGATGTGAACACCTTTATATTACTTCGATTATGCATCCTTAAGCTCTCCTCGGTAGGTCTGCTTGCTCAGTAATTATCTCTTAGAAATCCTGCCATCAGGTAGCGATTCTATCATCTGTTTTGTGACTTGGAAAATTCCATTGCTACCTCACTCTCACTGGCAGGAACCACACTCATCAATCAGTATCACTTTCCCAAAGCTCTGTTTGCAATCAAAAGGGCCAAAGGTCTCCTTGTTTATAATTATGCAAGGGAAACACCCTGCTAGAACTGGATCCACCCTGCTAGAACAGCATCCCACATCCTCACCCCCAACACCCAGCTCATAAAGAATACATGCTCTACTGTTGCCTAGAGAGAGCTTAGCAAGCTGCTTAATAGTACACAGAAACCCTAGACAGAACTGAAATGCAAAGGCACATACCGCAGCTAGCTGATAGGATGGCAGGGGAAATTTCAGATGGCAGAATGTAATAACCTAAGTTACTGAGGTTAAATAACCACTACAATCTCATATGTAAAAGATGTCCAGGATCTTTAGTATCCATGAATGACCTGGATCTTAGTTTTATAACTCCACGGTGAGAGGGAGGCAATTCTCCAGCAGCACAGGAGCCTCTCACTTGGAAACTCTTGTTTCTCATCCAACGCCCCCTGTGTGTCTCCTTGGCTGCCCCCCAGCCAGGTGCTCATGCAGCCAAACCCAGTGAGCCCATAAGAGTGGCCAGAGATTCAGCAGAAGCTGTCAGGCTTCCTGGCCCCTGGTTGAGGCCATCTGGACTCTCCATGACACCTGTTTGGGAGGGTTTCTGTGGTACGGTTTACAAATGTAAAGGCAACTCTGGAAACATTCCTGTCCGGTGCGTATCTCTTGCTTTTACTTTTGGAAGAGTTAATTATGCAACGAGATCATTTCTATGCCCATTTTCCTTTTCCATTATAAACTTTAGATGGTGAAAAATGTGCTCCTCAGTATTTTTTTTAGTGAATGAACAGATGTAAAAGTGCTTTCAATTCCTTAATAAAGGTGACATTAGGCCAGATTTGATATTACACTAAGTCTTGCATAACATTTAAAAATGGGTTTTTTCAACCTTAAAATTACTAATTGATCTGTCTTGTAAAAAGATAAAGGAAATGAATGCCTATTTGAGTTTCATTTCTGTCAGGCTCCCGATTCCTTATTTTATGTAGCACAAAATGAATTTTAATGAAGCAGCCTCCAAATTTCAAAATATGCCATTACCCTTCTGAAGTAATTGGCATATTTGACTGCCTTTGCCTTTCTTAGAGTCTGTCTGACTTCCTAATCTTGAAGTCAATGTTCCATTCAACATGTTCTTCTGCATACCATCTAAAAGAAGTAAATTAGAACAAGGGGAAGAACTATGCCAGAAAGAAGTCATTCATTTAGCCATTCAAGAACTTATTTATGGAATCCCCATTGTATATCAGGCATGTTTCAGGTGCTACAGAAGACAGTAGAGGGCAAGACAGTGAAAATTCCCTGCTCTCATGAAATTTCCATTTTAATTGAGTGGGACAATACAAACACACACACACACACACACACACACACACACACACACACACAAATACTGTATATAACATCCAAATGATGATCAATACTATAAGGAAAAATAGTGTACCTTAATGGATAGGGAAGGACAGAAGGGAGGACAGCTGTATACTATTTTTTATAGAGGGAAGCCCATACAGACTTCTCTAGGGAGATGATATTTGAGCAGAAACCTGAATGAAGTAAGAGAATGACCTATACTGGGAAAGAAAATCAGCAGATAGAACAATCTTTCTTCTATATTTTTGCCCACTTGGTATGTATAAGGAGAAAAAAAATGGATTTTTTCAAAGCAAGTCTAGTTAGTTTGTCTAATCTGGGAGGATACTGAGGGGGTGAGGGAGGAGGGCAACTTCGATTGAGCACCTACCTATCATGCCAGAATATACATAATTTATGCTTTTCATAAATGTATATAGCAACTCTCTGAGGCTTATGATCTGAGCCTGATTTTACAGATGTGGAAGCAGAAACCTAAGGGACATCAGGTAGCTTGGTAGTAGAATGTTCAAGTTATTACATCTCCTTCTCTTTCCTCTTCTTCATATTTATATAGAGACAGGGTTCCACTATGTTGCCCAGATGGTCTTGAACTCCTGGCCCCAAGGAATCCTCCCACCTCAGCTTCCCAATGTTCTGAGATTACAGCCATGAGCCACCATGCCTGGCTTATTTATTTTATTGTATAAATTTAAGGGATTCCAGTGCAGTTTTGTTACATGAATATATTGTGTAATACTGGTAAAGTCTGCAATTTTAGTGTAACTGTCACCCAAGGAATGTACACTGACTACTTTTAAGTAATTTTTCATCCCTCAACTGCCCACCCTTCTGAGACTCCAGTGTCTACTATTCCACACTCTATGTCTGTGTGTAAACATTATTTAGCTCCCACTTGTGGGAGTTGTATATGACTTTCTGTTTCTGAGGTGTTTCACTTAAGATAACAGCCTCTAGTTCCATCCACGTTGCTGCAAAAGACATGATTTATTGTTTTTTATGGTATCTTTCTTCACAAACACTACTATTTTCCTATGGTTCTGCATACACCTTAATTAACTCTGTATTCCATGGTGTGTGTGCGTGTGTGTGTGTGTGTGTGTGTGTGCATGTGCATATATACATACATATATATATATATATTCATATATATATACACACATACATTATTGTGAATAGTCATTGCTACATTACAAACTTCTAAATTCTGTGGCTTAAAATAGCAGCAGTTGTTTGTTTTTCTCATGAATATGAATTGTGGGCAATAATTAATAGAAAAGGCAGCATCTGCTCCATATGGCACCAGTTGAGAGCACACTTTGGGGCTGGGTGATCAGCTCCCAAGACAGCTCCCTCCCATGGCTGGCAAGTTAGTGCTGGTTATTTGCCGATAGATCAGCGGGGCTTGAAGGCCTGTAGGCCTCTATTTCTCTCCATGCTGATTGGACTTCCTCACAGCATGGTGACTGGGATTCTGGGGCAAGTGTTCTAAGAAAGAAAACAAGGCAGAAGAGTATTGCTTTTATGATACAGTTGCAGTCTTGGAAGTCTCATCAACCCAGCTCTGCATCTCACTAGTGATGGATGTTCAGCAAATTGACAGCACTATAACCCATCACAAGGACATTTTTCCTAAATAACAGGCTTTGACTGTATTCACCTATTTAGTCAACAGGCATTTTTGAGTAATTTTAGCACTATTGTTAGAAATACCTGCTGTGAAGTCCAATTGCTCAAATTTGAGTTTCAGTTCTGCCACTCACTTGCTGAAAAAACTTCTAATTTTTACCTAATCTCTGTGCTTCTGTTTTATTAAATGCAAAACATCAGGATTTAAGGAAATCCTAGAGAATTTCCCATGCACCTAATAAGATTACCCCTATAAGACTAGCATATCTGCTCCATTGCCTAAAACAATCAATCTCAAGGAAGGAGCTAACATTAGAATGATGGTCCTCCTTCTCCAAAAAGACTCGAATGCCTTATATTTCCACAAGAGGACCAAGATGCATATGATATCTTTCTTTACAAACACTGCTATTTTCCTGTGGTTCTGTATACACCTGAATCCAGCTCAAGCTCTTACTTTTCCTGAACCACAAATCCCCTCCACTTTGCTCTTTAAAATTCATAATCTAGCATTAGAAAAAAAAACCCACCCTCTAAGTAGTCCCATCACCTTCTTTCTGTTAGGGAAAGTGAACGGTTTCCTAATGTTCCCTCCTATGGTAGTTATTTCTTTACCACCACAATCCTGTGTAGCCTAGGACTTTTTGGTGGGATGGATACCATTTTTGTTCTTTGTTACCATATCTACATTATTTCTTCCTTCTATGGCCCCAAATCCAATGTCCTTTAAAGCAAATGCCATCAGGCTATACTACCCACCACACTTTCTTTACACAGTCATCCATCAGTGCCCCTGACCATTTCTCACCCCTTACCCAAGACTTTAGCACCTAGCTTAGTCACTAGATTTCTTTCTACCAATATTCCTGTCACCATCTTATGTGTCTTCATCAGACATACAGATGATCCATCCACCATCCCGGCCTTTAACAATAATTCATGACTTCATCTTTTCAGGCTGCTGCAACAAAAATCCCATAGCCTGTGTAGCTTAAACAGCAAACATTTATTCCTTACAGTTCTGCAGCATGGGAAGTCCAAGTTCAAGGCACCAGCAGATTCAGTATCTGTTGAGGGCTCACTTCCCGGATCTTAGATGGCCTTCTTTTTACTGCGCCTTTACATGATGGAAGGGGTAAGGAAATTCTCTGGGGTCTCTTTTATAAGAGTACTAATCAGATTCATGATGGCTCTATCCTAATGGTCTAATCATTTCCCAAAGGACCTACCTCCTAATACCTTCACATTGGGGGTTAGGATTTTAACATGCATATTTTTGGTGGGGAGGAACAAACATTCAGTCCAACACAATTCCTCTTTCAACAATCTTATCTTTCATCTCCCATCTCAACCGTCTGCTCTTACAGCCATGCCATGTCCTAGATGTCATCTCTTTCTGACTTATGTCTTTTAAAACCTGGATTCCAAATATTCTCCAATCAATCAGAAGTTTTAATCCACTTTTTCTTATTACCTCTCTCATGTTACTTACTTACACAGGGCTAGGCAGGATCACATGTCCATTACTAATAATCACCCTTTGCATACAACTTGACCTTCACTACATGTATATTAGTTTTATATTGCTGCTGAGACAAAGTACCATGAACTTATTTGAAAAGAACACTTATTTGTTATATCACAGTTCATAGGTCAGAAATCTGGAGGTTCTGGGAACTTCTAAACTCCTTCAGATTGTTGGCGAATCCAGTTCCTCAAGGTTGTAGGACGGAGATTTCTACTTCCTTGCTAGCTGCTGGCTGGAGGCCATGCATAGCCACTATATGTTTCTAGTCCTTTCATATGGACCATTACATTTCAGAGGCAACAAGATAAATCAAAACCTTCTCACACTTTGAGTTTCTTTGATCTCACCTTTTGACTCATCTCTCTACTTTTAATGGCTCGTGTAATTAAATTGGATCCATCCGGCTAATGCAGAACAATCTCCCATCTTAAATTCAGCTGATTAATAATCTTAATTATTCTGCAAAGCCCCTTCACAGCAGGACCTGGAGTCGTGTCTGGATAATGCAGGGGATGGAAATCCTGGAAGGACATCTTCAGAATTCTGCCTACCACCACCCATGTAATTCTTAAATGACAAACTCCACCTTGATTTAAACCTGACTCATCACCCCTCTGCAACTGCTTCATAGCACCTCAGTGTACCTGAAGAAAAACACAATGTACTAACTAGGCTTATTCTAAATTTGTGATGGGAAATCCCAAGGAGGCCTCAGCACAGCCCAGCAATCATTCTACATTTCCTGAAATAATTCCTGTTTCCACTCTCCCAGATAACATTTTGTACATTTTTCTTCTACTCAGAACTCTAACCATCTTCCTACCACTGCATGTTCAGATGATGACCTCAACTCCTATTTCATTGGAGCAGAGATTTGAAGCAATTAGAAGAAACTTACCACATTTCCCCATCACCAAATCTAGTAATCTGTCTACATTTTTATGCATATATTCAGCCTCCCTGCTCCTATTTAACTCTCCTTGCTCTTATCCTCTTATTTAATGACAGCCTTCCATGAATGTACTCCATCTCTTTCTCTTTTGACTGTTCAATTGCCTTTCTATTACAATTACTCTTTCTCCCCAGCATTCTTTTTCTCTCTGTACTGCTTTGCTACTTTCACCATACAAAATATCTCCCATGAAAGGAAGGCAGGCAGGCAGGCAGGAAGGAAGGAAGGAAAGAAGGAAGGAAGGAAGGAAGGAAAGAAAGAGAGAGAGAAAGAGAGAAAGAAAGAAAGAAAGAAAGAAGAAAGAAAAGAAAGAAAGAAAGAAAGAAAGAGAGAGAGAGAGAGAAAGAAAGAAAGAAAGAAAGAAAGAAAGAAAGAAAGAAAGAAAGAAAGAGGAAGGAAGGAAGGAAGTAGAAAGAAAGAAGAAAGAAAGAAAGAAAGAAAGAAAAAGAAAGAAAGAAAGTAAGAAAGAAAGAAAGAGTAAGGAAAGAAAGGAAAGAGAAGAAAGGAAGAGAGAAAGAAAGAAAACAAAACAATTTCCTGGACGTTGTTTTAGTAAGGTGTTCTTATAGAGCGAATGTAAGAACAGCTTTCAGATATAACGTAATGTATTTTGGCCCTCTTATCTTATACTGTGCTAGATGCCTTACCTCTTTATCTTAGACTGTGCTAGAATTTTCCTAATAATGCATAAATATCTTAGGAAGAGTCCAAACATTCAATGTTCAATATTTTAAAAATAGTAACTTAGTGAAAAGCTAAAATGAAAAGTTTTCTAATTGACTTTTTTGGGGTTTCTCTATCAATGGGTAGTCAGAACACATTTCTTCTTCTGCACTCCTACTAGACTGCCTCTGCCTTTAAATCCCATGAAATCCTGAAGCACTGCCCGTTTCTCTGCTCATCTTTATAGCGAACCTCCCCAGAAAATTGTCTCTACTTTCTACCTTGATACGGTTTTGCTCCGCGTCCCCACCCAAATCTCATCTTGAATTGTACTCCCATAATTCCCAACTGTTGTGGGAGGGACCCAGTGGGAAATAATTTGAATCTTGGGGGCAGATTCCTTCATAGTGTTCTTGTGGTAGTATACAAATCTCATGAGAGCTGATGGTTTTATCTGGGGTTTCCGATTTTGCATCCTTCTCATTTTATTTTGTGGCTCCATGTAAGAAGTAGCTTTCACCTCCTGCCATGATTTTGAGACTTCCCCTGCCATGTGGAACTGTAAATCCAATTAAAACTCTTTTTCTTCCTAGTATCAGGCATGCCTTTATCAGCCCCATGAAAACAGACTGATACATACCTCTTCCTCCTTAATGGTTATTTTCTCTTAAAACCATCCTTGTCAGTCTTGTCCTTAGAGTTCACTGATATTCTACTTCTCAAGGTCACTATGAACCTTCAGTATGCCAAATCTAATGAATAATTCCCAATTCTCAGCAGTACCTGACACAGTTGATAGATCCCCTGTTCTTAAAACACCTTCGTTATTCATCTCCTGGATGATTATAGTCTCCTGGGTTTTCTTCCCCCTCTATGACAGTTCATTTTAAGTTTCCTTTTCTTGATTATCTTTATTTTTTCTGACCTCAAAATATTGGACTTCGTCAGGACCCAGTCCTAAGCCCTCTTCTATTTTCTAGCTACATTCTCTCTATAATTGAAATTAGTACCAATGTTTTAAACATCTTCTATATGTTGATGACTCCCAGTTTTAGATTTCTAGTGCTAACCTCTCCTCTGAGCGTTAAATTTATTTACCACTTGCTTCCTCAACACCTCCACATGGTTGACTAATACGGTTCTCAAAATTGGCATGTCTAAAATAAAATTCATGCTTTTCTCTACCTCTTCTTTTCCTCCCTATGCACTCCCATTAATTTTTCTGTCTTTCTCCTCTTGTTATACAACCACTCATCCTATTGTTCAGATGAAAACTGTATTAGCCAGGGCTTTCCAAAGAAGCAGAGCCAATAATACGGGTATTCATATAGAAAGAGGGATTTAGTTTAGGAAATTAACTTTCATAATTATGAGAATTGGCAAGTGTAAAATCAGCAGGGAAGGTTGAAAGGTTAGAAACGTAGGAGTTTATGTTTTACCTTGAATCCAAACAAGATGTGAAGGCAGAATTCATTCTTCCTCATGGTACCCCAATTTTTTCTTAAGGCCTTCAAACTGACTGGACAAGGCCCACCCACATTATGGAGTAGTGCGGGAATCTGCTTTTCTCAAACTCTACTGATTTAAATGTTAATCACATCTAAAAAGAATACCTTCATGACATCTAAACTGGTGTTTGAAAAACTAGATATCATGGCATAGCCAAGTTGACACATAAAATTAACCATCACAGTCTACCTCTTTTCACCTCAGTGCCTACATCAGTTTCCAGACTTAATCTCAAAATAAAGACAAGAATAAGGCCAAACTTCTGCCTAACCATTTACCATGATTAACTAGCTAACATCATAGGTCTGTGTGAGTCATTTTATTCTGATTGCTGTTTTGATTCTGTTCCATCATGGTAACCATGCTTACTTTGCCTTTGGTGACTAAATGCCATTACTTGGTCCTTGCAACCCTGGGACATAGTTATCCTGATTGCATTTAGGTTTACCAATCAAGTGGCAGCAATTACTATTGTAATTTCTGACCTACAGAGAAGAGCTATCACAAGCTCTTCAAACGCGCGTTGTTCCCCTCACAAATTCATTTCTCACTGCTATGGTGAAAGCTGTGTCCTCTGGGCCTTTCCTAGTGGGTGATTTTATCTCTTATCCAACCAATCAGCATTCTCAACTCACTGGCCTTCCTCCACCCACTAAATTGTCCTTAGAAACTCTGATCCATGAATGCGCAGGGAGACAGATTTGAGGAATAATAAAACTCTGGTCTTCCATACAGCCTGCTCTGCGTGAATTACTTTTTCTCTATTGTACTTATCCTGTCTCAATAAATTGACTCTCTCTAGGCAGCAGGCAAGATGAACCCATTGGGTGGTTTCAATATCCACTCCCACACATTCTCCAGATTTCTGTCTGTATAAATTAGAAAAATCATTCAGTTATTTTGTAGTGTAGCAACCTCTTCATTGGGCACAATTTGTGTTTCATCTTTAGAGGCCTACTGAGACTTGAGTCTAGTTATAGGTCTAGAGAAAAAAATGATGTAAGGGTGGGTCCTGGGGAGAATCAGCAGTGTTTTATAAAGCAGTAACCTCAGAGGTGACCATTAGTCTTTCCTCAGGCAAAGCAGAAGTAATCTTTTCAGATAGAGAAGAAGTGGGCTTCTTCTACAGACAAAGAATCACCAGAATGTAGGAGTTTAATGCCCCCAGCTTCATCAGGATCTTCCCACATGTCCCCATTCCAATTTTCAGGATCCCATTCCTTTCCAATTAATGCCTCCACTTTAACAGCAGACACCCTGTGAGCTTAAGAATTCAATTTGGATTGTAATTCAGCTACTTGCAAATTACTCTGTGTTTAGTTTTCAGCAATCTCAGCTTTTTGGCTGCAGGAGACAAAAGTTTCTTCCAGGGCATTTATATGAAATGTTAGATCATTTATACATGGAGTGAGCTGGGAATTCGAATCCCTGAATTCATCCTTTTATGTCCCCACTTTGTCTACATCAATAAGGGGCAACCAGCCAATCTCTTTATACTCATCAGTTTAACAAAAATGTTCTAGGGTATCAAATACATGGTCACTTTTGTCTCTTATCAGTATTGATTATGGTCACTGAAAATTTCCTCTGTTACAGGTATTTGGTTATAAATATCCATGGCAATATTTTGGGTATCTAACTTGATATATCACACGATGTACTATCTATACTATTTTTACTTCTAGAAATAGTCATTACTGCCTTTAAATATAGTTAGAGAACCAGTTCCAGAAACCCCATAACCAATTCAGAAATCTCATCCTTAAGATTCTGTTGCTTTAGAACAACTCTAGTTATCCAAACCTGTATTAGGCATGGTTCTTCAGATAAATAGAAGCAATGTGTACATACACATCTTATTAGTTCTATCATATATGTGTGTATATATACACACACATACACATACACACAATATATAGACAGATAGGTAGATAGATATATGATACATAGATAGATAGATCTATATATCTGAGAGAGATTTATTTTAAGGAATTGGCTCATACTTTTGAGAGCTGGCAAGTCTGAAAACTACAAAGAATGTCAGCAGGCAGGAGCTCCAGGGAAGAGCTGATTTTGCAGTCCTTAGGCAGTCTGCAAGGACTCTGGAAGCAGGATTTCTTCCTTAGGGAACCCTGGTCCTTTCTCTTAAGTCTTACATCTGTTTGGATGAGGCTCTTGAAAATAACCTGCTTTACTAAAAATCTACTGATTTAAACATTAAACGTATCTAAAAATATTTTCATAAGAACATCTAGACTGGAGATTGACCAAAAGCCAGGTACCATGGCCTAGCCAAGTTGATACATAAAATGAACCAACATAAAAATCTAGGAGTCATCCTTGGTATCTTTCACTCTTATCACACTCACCTCTACCTTCAAAATATATCCTGACTCTGATCACTTATCATGTGTGTCAGTATCAGCATCCTAGCGCAAGCTACCTTCACCTCTTACCTGGTGTCCCTAAAGAGTCTTTTTGTTCCCTTCGCTTTCCCTCTGCCTTCTATTCTACTGGCCCGCTCCCCTATGAGCCCACTATTTAGGCAGCAACCAAAATGATTTATTTAATTACATAAATCTAATTATTCCACTCACCAGCTCAAAAACCTCTAATTGTCCCCATGAAACTCAAAGCAAAACCCACAACTTTGTATCACTGTCTACAATCTTACTCATTCTGGCTCTGCCTCCCTCTCTCTGACTTAATTTAACATGCACCAGTGTTTTCACTCACTTGGTAATATCCATCTGAAGGTGTTTTTGTTTCTTTTGCCTAGAAACCTCCTAGATGTTTCTACAGCTCCACTCAGCTCATTGCTCAGAAATTATTTCTTTAAAGTTCTTTCAGGATGACTGTATTTCAACTAACAGTATTATATACCATTCCCTTATGCTAATTAACTTTCTCATAGAATTTATGACTGTCCTGACTTGTATTATATATGTGTTTGTTTTACATCTGCCTTCTCAATTAGAATAAAGCCTCCAAAAGGACAGGCACTTATTTCCTACCAAATCCAGGGCCCTACAACTAGGTCTAAGGCACAGTCATGTACAATCACATTTGTCAAGCGAACGAATGCAAATAATGATAGTACTTTAGAGTTAGGATTCACAGGGTTGTTGAGAAAATTCAGTGTCATAATGCATGAATGTTAAGGACTTCTAATTGCTTCTTAATGTCAATTCTCACTTCCTTCCTTACTAATATAATCCCCAATTTGAATGTGGGCACATGGCTGCCTGGAATAAAAATTTCATTTCTCACCCTGTCTTTCAGTTAGGAATGGTCTTATGACTGAGTTTCAGCTAATAAGGGACAAGCAGAAGTGCCACATTCAACTTCTGGGAAGAGAGCTTTAAAAGAGGTGGGTAGGAGAGTTTGTTCCTTTTCTCTTTCCCTGATGACTGAAATTTGGGCATCATAACTGGAACTCCAGAAGCTCCAGGATTTGTCTTGAAGCACGAGATGACCCTAACGGTAGAAATCAACCAGGAAGCATCGAGAGGAACAAAGAGCCTGGGTCCTTGCTACCATGGGGTGGTTATCATGCCCAGAGCTACAACTTTGAAACTTCTTCAATATGAGAGAAAAATAAACTTCTATCATTTTAACTACCTGCTATTTTTGGGTTTTCTGTTCCTTGCAATCATACCTACTTCTAGCCATTTTAACATGTAAATTCATTACGACAAATATTGACCTGTAGTAAGCCCTCAATAAATATTGTTTGCTTTATATTCTTATAACTGTTTTACATTTTTGTGTTTATATTTTCTTATTAACGTTGTGTTTGTTGTTATAGGCTGTGTACTATGCTAAGCGCTAGTGATAAGAATGAGAATAAGATAGAAATTTCACTTAAAGGACATTATGGTCTAGGGAGCATACAAAAAAATAGAATACAATGTGATGTGGGGACACATAGGAAGTACAGAATAAGCCTGCCAGGGGATACCAGAGACAGATTCATCGTGGAAGATGTAGATCTTGAATCAAGACTTAAACATGCATAAAAGACTATCATGAGGACGAGGGGTGGAGAGTGCAGAGGGGAAAGCAAGATAATTGACTACACACAGGTCTCCCTAGCAGGTGAAGGAAAAATATGGATCTTACCCCTAACTTAAAAAAGAAAAAAAAAATAAACTTCATTGCCCCTAAGGAAGCTAAGGAACTCTCTTTTTCTCGTATCTTCATCTCAAATTTCATTGCAAATGTGAGGTTGCCGTGTTAAAAAGTCATTAGTTCTAAATAGTCTGATTACAAGAGGAGTTGATTTGGAAAGCAAAGAGGTGATTACTAGATGGAATATATATAATCAGAAATGTCAAAAGAAGGCACAGTGGCATATCCTGAGTGTGAGTTTTTTGGGAGACAGGAATACGGAAAGGGAGAGAGGACATGACGGGAAAGAGTACGTACACGTGGCCAGGCGCGGTGGCTCAAGCCTGTAATCCCAGCACTGTGGGAGGCCGAGGCGGGTGAATCACGAGTCAAGAGATCGAGACCATCCTGGTCAACATGATGAAACCCCGTCTCTACTAAAAATACAAAAAATTAGCTGGGCATGGTGGTGCATGCCTGTAATCCCAGCGACTCAGGAGGCTGGG
>NW_022436960.1:22926675-22962035 GCF_009761245.1 Sapajus apella | reverse complement strand
AAAAAAAAAAAAAAAAAAGAGTACGTCCATGTATCAAATGAGGGAGGTTTCCCAGGGAAAGAGAACCACTTGCAGTGCTTAAGGCAACAAATTTTGAAGTTGTTTCTAAAAAATGAACTGTAAGAACCCCCTATTCTCTCCCCTATATCGACAGGCTATAAGCTAATTAGGATAATATTCACTTTATTTAATATTCAGTGCAATGTTTTGTATAAATTTCAAAATCTTACCCTAGCTCCAATACATGTGTTTTGTAGTGTAAGGCAGAGGGCAAGGGAGGCAACACTAAGACAGCAAAATAACAATGGACAGGTTAGAACTTTTTCCTTAAAACATCACTGCTGCAACATCAGCAGATTTGCTGATTTTTAATTTGGACTCTCAGTATCCTTGACTTTGTCCATTTAACTGACTGGAACTAAATTAACCTTAAATTTTCTTCCAAACATTCCCTTTACCTCTACCGCTAAATTTAGCATTTGCTCACAGCTTCTCTAATACTCAGTGTTTATCTTGACACTGCCTCACATTAATGATCATTTTAAACAACATTTATGTATCTAAAAGCCAAGTGCATTTCTATGCAACCATGCCTCTGAAAATATAATGGAGAATGTTGGAAAACATGTGGTCTATAAACATTTGATCTAAAGATTTTAAATTTCAAGAAAGTCTGTATAATAAAATCAAAATGATAAATAAAATTTAATAAACAAACAAAAACTATAAACAAAACCCCACAAAGCTACCCTATAGAAACTGATTTCTGGGACTGAAGATAAAAGGAAAAAAGCAGCACTTCCTTAGTGTTAATCTATTTTAATGTATCCTTCACCTTAGCTTCTCTTTGCCACATCCTGAAGCAGCAACCCTTTGCAATGACCGTCTAATTCAAATCTTTCTTTGGAGGAATATGTAATAGTTGGTAATCGCCTGCGTTCTGAAGCATCTCATTTTATGCCCCCCAAATGCATGATTCACTTTGAATGATAAATACGGCTATGAAATGGAGTGTTTCCGACATTCACAGATCAAATGTAACTGGGGAGAAATAATTCAGATGCATCCTGATGTTTTATATTTCCGTGCACTAATATTTGCTTCACACCATATGTCACAGTAACACAAGAATGTGATAATATAGAACAGCCCAATGGTTTTCTCCTCCAACATCTGGTCTTCCGAGGAAATCTAACACTTTAGAGATTCATGTTTAAATCCCAAGATCAGTGGTAAAAATCAAATGCCTTGGTGAGGGGAAGCAGAGGGAAGGCTGGAAAGGCTTTCTCCTGTCATCAAACTGGCATCAGGGACTACTCTGACAATCTCAGTGGAATTAAACAAACAGAACCACTCGTCCACCGAACCCTCTCTGAAAAGCCATGCACTACAGATATTCACAGAGCAATAAACAGAACCAGTTGTCAGCAGGCATTTTAATTGGTAGCCCCCCTTCAAGCCTGCTGACTCTTGGTTCTCTCGAAGGATCCAGCCCTGGAGGCACTATAGCTTCCTAAGGAGCAATGGTAACATCACCTTCCTCTAGAAGCTGGGCTGTGTCCAGAGAAGACCACGACCATTTTAGGCGTATTGACAGCATTTACAACACAAGCTAGTTTCTCATCCTTAAAAAAGAGAGGGGAGTTGGGGGGAATAAGCTTTCATATTTCCTACTCTCCTGCACGCATAAATTAGCTAGATTTGTTCTGTTCCGTCAGCTCCTGTTTATTCTTCCAGTTGGTACAATATGCTTTCCATCCCCACCACTTCAGAGTAGCTACCCACTGAGTTCCTAAATGGCCACCGTGTAAGTTCAACTTCATTTACTCTTTCTAACTTCATTTTGCTTCACCGCAGTGTTTAACAGGGTTGACTGCTCTCTGCTTCTTGGAACCCTTTTTTTTTTTTTTTTCCACTGAGTTAGATGTTACACTTCTCTGCTTTCCTAACTACTTTTTAAATCTTTTTTGTACTTTTCCTAGACTTTCAAATGTCGACGTTTAACAAATGGTGCTCCTAGTCCTTCTTTTTGTCTGCTTACGTTTACTTCTGGATGATCTAAGTCTCTCTCAAAATTCCAATTCCTAATCACTTCTAGGCTACGAGTATTGTTATCCTGTGTCTGCTGCCGTGTGTCTATTATCCACCTTCTCCACTCAGCTCTGGTCCCTGGGATGATGATCTTTACAAGCTGCATCATCAGACCCCTTGTATTTTGAATGATGGTTTGTTTTGTTAATGGCAGATAGAATCAGAAAATAGAATGGTAGAAAGAAAAACAGGTGGGATATTATTTTTTTATGTGTAATTTAATAGACTTTTCTGGCCATGTATGACTAGGATAAATTCCCCTTGGTCACCTTGTATTATTCTTTTTATAAACTGTTAGATTCAATTTGCTAATATTTTGTGGAGGATTTTTGCATCTATTCTCATGAGAGAGATTGCTCTGCAGTATTCTTTTCTTATATTGTCTTTGTATGGCTTTGGTGTTAGGGTAATTCCGGCCTAATGAATAGAGTTAGGAAGTATTCCCTCTGCTTCCATCCGTTGAACTAGATTGTACAGAATTGGTATAATTTCCGTCTTAATGTTCGGTAGAATTCACCAGTGAACGGTCTGGGCCTAGTGCTTTCTGTTTTGGAATGTTATTAATTATCGATTCATTTTTAAAAACAGATAGAGGCAAATTCAGATTGTCTTTTTCTTCTGGTTTGAGTTTTCTCTTCCACACTTTTTTTTTGCTTTTTGTGATTTTAATTCAGCATTTTATAGTATTTTATATTCTAATTCTACAAGTAGTCCAATTCCGCTTTTAAATAACGCTATACCACCTCACATAGTGCTAGTACTTTATAATAACACAGTAATCATAATTCCTCCCTTTCTTCCTTTTTGCTATTGCTGTCATTCATTTCCCTTACACATGAGCATACATAAAATTGGTACAATATGTATATATATATACGTGTATATACATGTATATATATATCAATATGTATATATAACCGTTATTATTATATTGAACAAATTGTTTTCTGTTTAGTCAATTAAAAATAAGAAAAAACAAATGTTTTCATTTTGCTTTCCCTTGTTCCTTCTCTGATGTTCTTCCTTTTTATTTGTTGACCCAAACGTCTGGCCTATATATAATAACTTTCCTCCTCCTTAAAGAGCATATCTTTTAGTAATTCTTGCAAGGTATGCTGGCAACAAATTCCATCACTTATTTTTTGTCTGAGAAAGTCTTTATTTCTTCTTTATTTTCGTTGGATAATTTTGCAAGACATGTAATTTTAGATTTTGTTTTTTTTTTTCCCCCCCCAGGACTTTAAATATTTTGCTTCACTCTCTTTTTATTTTTATGGTTTCTGAGGGGAATCAGATATAATTCTTACCTTCGCTCCTCTATAGGTAAAGCATTTTTTTCCTTCTGGCTTCTTTCAGAACATTTTTTTTTTAATCTTTGATTTTTCTGTAGTTTGAATATAGGATGCCTATGCATAGTTTTTTTTGGTTTTGGTTTTTGGCATTTATATTGACTGCTGTTCTCAGAACTTCTTGAACCTGTGCTTTGGTATCTGACATTAACTTGGGGGAGCTTCTCAGTCATTACTTCAAGTATTTCTTCTGTACTTCTTTTTCTTCTCTTTCTGGTATTCTCACTACACGTACATTCCATCTTTGGTATTTGTCCCATTGTTCTTGGAAATTATGTTCTTCTTTTTCAGTCCTTTTTATTTGTTTGTTTGCTTGCTTGCTTTTCAGTGTTGGAGGTTTCTATTGAGGTTTAAAGGTCAGAGACTCTTTCTTAAGCTGTGTCCAGTCTACTAATAAGTCCATCAAAAGTCTTGCTCATTTCTGTTACAGTTGCTTTTGATCTCTGGAATTTCCTTTCAGTTATTTCTTAGAATTTTCATCTCTCTGTTTGCATTGCTCATCTGGTCTTGCATGATGCCTACTTTATTCATTAGAGCCCTTAACATCTTAACCATAGTTGTTTTAAATTCCCAATAGGATAATTGCAACATCCTTGCTATATGTGAGTTCTGGTGCTGATGCTAGATTTATCTCCTCAAACTGTGTTTTTTGCTTTTCAGTATGCCTCATAATGTTTTCTTGATAATTGGATATATTGTACTGAGTAAAAGGAATTTGTATAAATATAGGTCTTTAGTAATATGGTAGTAAACTGTGGGGAGGGAAAATGTTCTATAGTCCTATAATTGGGCATTAGTCTTTTAGTGATCCTGTGCCTCTGGACTTGAACTTCACAACTGTCTCTCAGTCTCTCACCTTTTAGTTAGGAAAGGATGGCTAGAGTGGGCTGCAGTTGGATATTTCCTCTCCTCCACAGGGAAGCTAGAGGGGCCTGCAGTTGAGTATTTTCCTTCCCCAAGGTCAATTAGATTCTGATCAAACCCCAGCAGGTTAAACTCTGGTGAAACACTTTCTCCTAAGGATAGGCAATAAATTTCTGTTTAAGCCTCCCAGTTCATGATCTTTGTCACAGCAGCCCTAGCAAATGAATACAGCAGGAATCTTGTCTGCCTTGATTATTGTGGTATACCGAGTTTCTAGCATGTTTCAAACATTTATGGTAGGAATTCTATAAAAACCTAGTGAATGATTAATTTCCTATAATTACTGTGAAGTGAAATGACATATTGGGAAAGTAATTTAAATCAATTTGGTAATGGGACATAATTATTGAAATACAAGGATATCACATTAAAACCTGATCCCACATCTGAAAATAGAAGAACAATCAGGCCACATCACATTTAATATTGATTAATCAAGTAGGAAAATGGAGAAAGTTATCTATCAGGGAAAATAATAAATACTAAAGATCATTACTCAGAATAATAGCTTATTTTTTAAATGCTATATCAGGTTTTCTTATCTCCATTCATAAGCCCTTTAGATTTTACTTTTCTAAGTAATAGAGAGTCTTTATTGTCAATAGAGTTTTAAGCACAGGGAGTGAAGAAGTTTGAGTGGGTCCTTTGTCATTTTTACTTATATCAGAGGCACTAGGCAAAGGAAGTTGCTACTTTCTGAGTTTATCTCTTCATAATTCAAACCTGAGAGTTTCAACTTCCCCAACAGAGTACTTACAGGTTGAAGTTAAGAAACGCTTAAAAATTTTGTGGACCAGAATAAAATTATGAGTTCATTCAGCTTTCTGTAATGCTTCTAAGGTTGAAGTGATTCAGCTAAGAGATGGCATGTGGATTTCTTAATGAGAAATTTTGTAAGTTTGTATGTACCCTAAAAAGTTTTTCTCTTAACCCAATCTCATATGTTAAAGTCAGACAATATCTTGGGAACAAAGGCCTTCTCTCAATTCCTAAATGACAAGCTGGCATTTCACAAATGAAATAGTCTTCTTTAGATAAATAATGGTTGGTCATAATGATGAAGTGGCGAATATAATTTAACTAAAGTATGTTCTGGATGCTCATATGTAGAAAAATAAGCAGCCTAATACAACATATTAGTAGTGACTTTATACTTGATGTCATCAATGATCTCTTCCAATCCTGAGTCTTCAGATGTAAAGTCACCAATAGGCCATTGGTACATTCTTATGAGATATCACCAAGGAACAGAGAGTACTTGAATTTAGCCACTCTAATTTCCTTCTTACTAACTGCTATTTTCCACATTTATAGCATGAATCAAGATTTTAAATGTATTTGATTTTGTCATATTATACTCATAAAACTCTGTAACCCCAGTTAAGTCGTTCCCAAAGAGAAACTAAGTGTCCAAAATCTTGAACTTTCTTAAAATAGTAAGTCTGCTCCACGTCATTGGCCAACTTTCAAACAGAGAAGACCTGACACACCGGTACGTTCTTGGACTATATCCCGAGCTCTACTGCTTCATTGAACTTGAATTCTTCCTAATATGTTATTGGAAACATCATTTTCTTGAGTACTCCAGTCCTAGATCTGATGACCAACAATGACTTTCTGCTATCACTGTTGACTTCTCCCAGAGCCAAGCCCTACAGGATACCCTCATGTTGTATTACCCTCTGGCTAGCCATGCAAATTGTACACTTACCTTGAGCCATTCCGATCTTTAATGCTTTACCATTCCATTGACCATGTAGGCATAGATTTCCACAGTCCTGAAAGTGGAAAATCAAATAATTATGAAAGAGGTATATTTTACCTTTGTTACTAGTCCAAGGCTCCCTTTACTATGCCCACAGTCTCTCAGAATCTTAGTTCACAAACACTTAGAGATATGTTAATGTCATAGTTGCTCCATAGACTCCTTCTGCCTAAATCAGAGATGTACAATTTTTGCAAAAGCTTATAGATTTCACAGGATACTTCCTCCCTTAGTAAAGTATTTTATAGTATGCTTCCTGTGTTAGTCTTCTTCCATCACCAGGGTGATTAAAGGACTGATCAGTATCACTGCTACCTAGAACAAAAACTTAAGAGATAGTTGTTCTGGAACTTCTCTTGTAGTTCAATCCTTGCTTGAGCCAGCAGAAATTTGATTTTATGTTACTTGCAAAAAAAAAAAAAATTCCTAGCATCTTTAATTAAGTCTTTTCATCTAGGGAACTGCTTATTCTACTTTAAAACCTTTAAGAGGCAGGGGAAGAAGACAAGGGCAGCAGGTAACAAGAGCAAAAAATAAATTTGACAAACTAAGTTTTCTTGTGTTCTCTGAAACAACAGGGCCAGCTTAACAGACTTCACAATATTGTCATGGTCAACATATTCAGCAACTCACTGCTCAGGCAGTGTTTCAGGAAGCTTGTCCAGATATCCATGAGACAACCATCAAATCATGGAGTCTAATCAGCATGAAATAAAATGATGGCTCTTAAAGTTTCTTAAACACTCTCAGTTCGGAGCAATTGGCATTTTAAAAATACATGCAAAGAATAAGTTATTCTTGAGTTTTGAAATGAATTAAGAGAACAGAGGCTTTGACACTGACCTAAATTAGTAACAAAACAATTTTGATATCAGTGAATAAAAGTGGAGCAAAGATATTCATTTTATATTTTAAAGAAAAGAGTTTCATTTTATTAATCTTTCTAACAAAAATATAGACAATTATCTTCAAACAAAAGAGAAAGATTATTAATAATTTTCACTTTTAGAAGAATTTGAAAGAGAATGGAAACATTTTCTAGTGGAGTGAATCTTTAAAATACAGGTAAACGTGATCTAGTGAAAACATTATTAACTCAGGCTTTGTATGACTAAGTCAATATAATTCAGTGTTTACTCTTTAAAAAATATTGAAGTCTGGCTGACAAAATGTATCATAAGTAGAATTCCATTTAGGGGAAGAAAAGTCAGGCCTTTCCATGGTTTCTTTAGATCAGCATTGGAATAATTATATACTAGTGACTATGCCAAAAATAAGCTAAATATATATACCTTGATCTGATATAAAATTCAAATATCTTCTCATGGCTCTGTTGGTCAACATTTTTTTTTCAATTTTAAAGAAAAAAAGCACAAGAAACACAAGCAATTTTCTCTTTCATGTTATCTTCCAAAATAATGTCTGCATGAAGCCTGCAGGGAAGCTTAGGAATTGGAATTCCTTTGCAATTAGCAAAGGAAAATCTAAGAAATTTTCTGGTAGTGACTCAATTAATCCACTACAGCAGGGAGTATATACTAATAGAATAAGAAATGGAGAGAAGGTGCCTAAAAGACCCTTTCTAATTGTAAAGCCTGAAAACCAAGTGGCCAAAGGCAATTCTAATTGCCTACCTGTCCTTCACATTTCCCCACTGTAAAAATTAACAAATGAAATTTTATCTAGTTCAATCATAGGGCAATGTTTACAGAATACGTACAAGCTTTACTAGCAGTGGTCATAGAGCAGGGAAAAGAAAAGGTCTAGAGGCTTACAAGGCTATTAATTGCTAGTTATGTCCTACATTAAGTTTGTGTTCCTCATGTCTTCCTTGATGTCGAGAATATTTTCACATTTGTCTTCATTCTCAGATAGTTCTACTTTTTTGGATGGGGAGATATTTTGTCAGCGTAACTGAGATAGTTTTGATAGAATCGATTTCTATTTTAAATCTCTCTTGAGAGGCATTCATGTCTTGTAGTTTCACCTAGGCTGATTCCAATGATGTCTCTTGAGTAGCTATCCTCAGGCCATATGCATGCATTTTGGCTGCTAGCTTAGATTCCACTGAGTTAATAGTTGATTAAAATTGTTTTAAGGAAAAATGTTACTGAATGGCAAAACTCCAAATAACAACTGAATTCATTTGTGAGGCACAAAGATGAGTGTTACTGTCTCCACCCCATCTCTCACAGGCCAATGGCAGTCCTGACAAAACACCAAGTGAAGCTCTTGTCTCAAAGAAAAGACCCAAAATTCCCAGCAGCTCCATCCCAGAGAGGAAATGACAGCAGAGCTATAATCAGACACAGCTCATTATGACAGTGGGTTTCTCTTGCTTTCCCTTGATATGATATCATGCCTTTTATTTTTTTCCAATCAAAATGTAGATTAAATTTCATAATGCACTACAAAGTGCTTTGAAAGTGCAAACTGGTTCCAAAAACCCACCGAGTAAAATTATTAATTTATGATTATTGCTATATAGAAAGCATCTTGCTGCTTTTCTGTCTTTGACTATTTGCACATGCTCTTTCCTCTGTTTGGAATGCCTTTCTCATTTCTGCTTGGAGAAAGCCCAACCCATTAGGAGAAAAACCTTCCTTGGCAAACGTGCCACTACCCCGGAGCCTCCTGTGACTCCTATGGGCTCCCAGAGCCTGCTGTGACTCCTCTTACTTCTTAGCACTTGCCATGCTCTAATATAATGTTAGATTAATGTAGCTATCCTCGCTGCTAGACAGTGACTGGTCTGAAAGTGCAGAAGAGATAGCATCATCTTGGCATCTACTGGGTCTTTAAGAACAATGCCTAGTACAAATGTATACTAAAATAAGCATGTTTTTTGAATTAATGTAACTAGTGCTGTCCAGCAATAAATGCTTCTAATAAGCAACATAATTTACAATTACATACCCTATGTAATTACCTCAGTACTTTCAACACATACACACTAGGATGTAGGTAAAGGGTTATCTTTAAACTCTTACTTTTTTTAGGTCGACTGCTGACTCAAATGGGCTTTCTTTTGTAACCATAATTTGTTCACATTTGCCTTCTTTATTAGCCCACAGGCTCTTTGCAAAAAGAGATGGTGCCCCACTTCTTGTACCTAGCAGACACAACAATAAATACATTTTGAATAAGTAAAAATAATCAAATATGGAAAAATGCCTTATGGATGCCCATGGCTAGGCAGAGGGTATAGGTATTGTGGATTGATTCAACAGCTACACAATGAAATAGGGATAGCTGGAGTTAAGATGTAACACTGGATCTGGGATTGGGAGAGTTTAGGAAACTAACAATAAATCCTTCCGTAAACTAAAGAATGCTCACCACTGTCAGGATTAAAAAATACGTCCTGTGGAAAGATGTTGCCATAGAAATAGGGGATATGACCCTATAACGCAGAAGCGCTAAAACCGGTTACTGATGAATGAGGTTTGTTATTGATCTGATAATTAGTAATGTCTAGCTATCCCAACTCCATAAATAGAAGAGGAACTGCCTAAAGCAAAGGCCAGTAACAGGCAGTTTTCCCCCCCCCCAAAAAAAGGACATATTGCTTGGACATAGAGCAAATGGGAAAATATGAGGACATGCTCAATTCCATCCATGGACAACTGCCTGAGAATCAGGGAGAAATGAGGTCAGAAAATCCCTTTTTTGCCACGTAGGTGTGTTCCTTTCCAAGCAGCTTGGCTTCTTTCAATCCTGGCCTGCTCCCTGCTGAATACAGGATCATTTCAGGAGCCCTATAGTTTACCAGCACCCAGTCCAGATGCTTCGACAATTCTGGCATGTCTCCCTATTTTATCAAAGCATCCAGACATCAGAGCATCTGTATTGCACCAACTGGAGACCAGCCCCTTTATCCTCATGCCTACGTGTTCTTAGGATACACAAACACTTGGAAAACCACATAGAGGGATTACCAGCCAAGGTATCACATAATGCAGCCAGCCACTATTACCAACAGATACCTAACACCAGTACATGTTTTGTTGAGAAAAATTAAAAAGCTACTCAGCAGCAAAAGCCATTTCCCACTCAATTGTCGGCAGCCTCAAATTACAGTTATGTGGACCCAAGCAAGCAGTAACATACACACACATACCCTTCAGTTAAAGCTCAAGAGCCATATGATTTAGCTTTGAGTCCCATCAAATCACTAGAAAGGTTTTCCTTTCTTTTTCTTCTTCCAGCTGGTGACAGGTATAACAAGCTGACTGGGTCTGCGGTCAGCTCCATCAGAGAGTGTGAATAAAATAGCAAAAGGCAGAGGGATTTTATGTATCTGGCCAACAGAGCATCCCCAGGGAAATCTGCAGAGGTTGAAAACGTTTTTCAGAATTACTGCAATATACTACCTTTGTCCAAGGTACTTACAGTGATTGAAACGTATTAATTAAGTTTCCTTGCTGACCTATGGGATTAGGACTGTAAAGTAGCATTAAAGCAGATTTGTAGAAGATAACAAAGGGCCTGTTATCCAACCAGTGCTGACCCAATCATTCATGCATAGGATCTTTTTATCACCATGCTTTTTTCTCCACAGTCTCTACAGCCAGAAAGAAGTCAGTCTAGGCCTGTATTCAGGTACCTTCTTCTGCTCTCTAAAATTTGAAGAATACTGTAAAGCTTGTAGTTGGAGGGGTACCAGGGAGCCTTCAAAGACATAAAATGGCAAAAAAGAAGTATGAAATTTGGAGAGGAAGGGTATAGTGAAAATTGCTCGCAGCTTTTTTTTAACCAACTGTTTTTTAGCAATGATTATGTCTACAAATAGTGTTCTCAGTCATTTTGAATGGAGAGATGAACTAATATGATTCATTTTTAATCTGTGTTTAGGAAAACTGCCAGATTGTAGGAAGCCAAAATTGGTTGTCGGTTAGTCTTTCCCTTGGATTAACAATCATCTCTAAACGGATGACTTCCTGGTCTCTGCCTCAGTTTCAATGTTCTCAATAGACACATATGGCATTTCCTATTGAAATACTTCCTGAGCTCTCTGGTCAATTTTGGAGGTGTTTGAGAGGTAGAGCGTCCTCCGTTCATGAGTCCCCAGCCTTTTGTGAGTATCCCTGCCATGTTACACATATACTTTACACTCTACAGGACCCCTCCTCCCACAGCACTGTCCTGCCAGGGGACCCCACTGCACTTGCTCCTGCAGGCCCTGACCTGGCCTCACTTGGGGACGGACTCCTCATCTAACAAAAAGGAATGTTTCCTAGTTGAGAAAAGGGGTGAACTTTGGGATTAAAGCTCTTATTTTCTTGACTGTGGTCAGATTGTTTAACCAATTTCAGTTCTTTCCTCTTCCTGAGACATTCAGTCTTTACAGACTTCCTGCTGTGTGGGTTTCCAAACTACACTTTTGACTACCCAGAGCATAAATTCTGTTGCCAAATGGATGTCCTGGATTGAGCCTGGCTCTAATGCTGGTAGCCTTAGGTAAGTCACTTAATTTCTCCCTGCCTCAGTTTCTCCATCTGTAAAATGAAGTTAATAAGCTATTTTTATGTATAGGCTTGGTATAGGAATTGTGCTTTCTAGGTTTCCACATGTCCCATATTCCTTTGGTCACAGACTTGTATGCTGGCGTACTAACACGCCTGGTCCCTGAAGGTATTTGAATTTACAGTGTAAGTGTTTTCAGAGTCCTCATTGCCTACTGTAAACCTAGTTCTAGGAAATAACTATTATATCAGAGAAAATGCTAAGATCAAATAATTAAATAGGTAATCCTTCAAATTAGGGTTTCTTCTATTCAACTTTGTTCACGGGAGATTTGGAACCCAAATCACCAGATAAATCTTCACTGCTCCTTGGTGCCCAGAAGGCAGCCTGAAGAGCCATGACAGCCCTTGGAAACCTGTAATTCCATTTTCACAATGAGGAATGATCGTGCATGTATGCACCTTCAAGACTAGGTAATTCAAATCAATTTCATATTAGATTGTATGCAAGTCATGAGTTCAAGAAGGGGAGAGCCAGTGGGAGCTGGATGAGGTCAACAAGTCTGAGGGCCTTTCGGCAGGTTCAAGAGGAAGGAAAGAAGGACAAAGCAGTTTTATCTGGAAGAGTGGGAAGAGGTCGAGGGTAGCACAAGTAGCCATGCAAAGCCTTGATCTAATTAAGTGAAATTTGCTTTTCCAAAAAGTTTATCATACCTGCAAGTTCTAAATTTAAATTTGAAGAACTGAAACACACACACACACACACACACACACACACACACACACTCACACACACACACACACATTTCAGTTCTTGCTGATATAGTCGTCACAGAAAAACTTAACAACAAGATCTTCCAAAATTAAAAAGTTTCATCTAAGAACTGGAGACAGATCGACCATCATGACATCATGAAATAACATGTTTTTTAAAAAATTGTCTGATGTTTTACAGACTCATACTTTGATGCTGCCTACTCTGTGTCTGTAGTGTTTCTGCTTTCAGTGTTTTCCTACCTTTTATAGCTCTAATGTGAGATCCTTTTCCCTCTTTAATGTTTCTATTCTGTAATCTAAAAACATTTTACTTCAAACATCTGTTCATCTTCTTGCAAATGGTCAATGAGAAGGTATCGAATTGAATTGATCTTGGTGCCTCCCACCAAGCAGCTCCACCTTCCTCGCCAAGCGCCTTCTTGTCCACTCCCCCCATCTGCCATTCCACACTCTACTATAGGTTGCCATTTATCAATAATTATTATGTAGAAATCTGTCAGCTTATACTTGATCCATATACTCATATTTAAAGAGTAGAAATTGCTTTTAAATTACCTAGTAAAATTGAAAACAGGAAGGAAGCTAGGGAAATCCTTTTCTTTTTAGATAAAGAATGAAAATTTAACTCTTGAGTCACCAACATAAAAAACTACATAAATTTGTGAATATACATTGGACATAATTTTTATAAAACGAAGACCTGAAAGAAAAACAAACAAACAAACAAAACACAAAACTACTTGTTGTTTTATTTCTTTTCTTTTTCTCTTTCTTTCCATTGTTTTAAGGACTAAAATTCTCTAAGCCCAGAATTCTTATTGGAAGGGACATTTATTATTTACTTTGGTGATTTAGAGAGTGTCTATTCTGGCAACTATTCACTGAATTTCAAAATTAACCATAAATTACATAAGTTACTAACAATAAATAGCATTGAACAATGCTTCTGACATCACTGGGCATAGATTGATCTGGCAAGCTACAAGAAATGTGGCCAAAATACTAACCAGTCAAAAGCTAGATCAAATAAACGTGCTTTGCATTGGGTCCCAGTGACAGCAGCTTTCAACAGGAACTGCAGAGGGGAAGTAGTTTTGGTTTCATTACAAGTGCTAGGACTTCTTTTGAGTAGCTGTGGTCATTTAATCCCCTATGATAATTTAACATAAACATTGGTGTGTCTCTCAGAAGCTTAAGTATAACAGTCATGTGTTTTTCAACAATTAAGAGAGAGGTGTGCCATCTATTTAGTTCATTGCAGGAGCAAGAAGGAAATTTTTCTCAAAAAATTACAGTTACAGTGGGAGTCACTGTTAACAACATTAGCTCTGTAATGTAAACAACTAGATAACTAAACAAAATATATGGAACAACTATTTTTAGACACTGGACAATAGGCAGCCTAGGACTATGATTGCTGAGAGTGCTAAGATTCCCTTGCTGTGGTTACAAAGGAAACAAATTTCAATCGCCCAGGCATTCTGCTTGGGATAACGTTCCATATTTTGACAGAGAGAGAAAGAACTCAAACAGACAGAGCATGGTAATTTTAACTCATTGAGTAGGTAGAGATCAGAGTTTGGGGAAGCCAAGACAGACGAAATTTGTGGAAGTAGTACTAGAGAGAAGAGAAACACAGAGAGGAAAACTGTCAGAAACCTTCATCGACGCACAGGGCACCTTTGAATCTGTTATTGAATACTGAGCTACACATGCATAGAGTGAAAAATTCATAAAGCCAGGCAAAGAGATCTCAGGGAGCTGTAAACTGAACAATGCCTAGAGCTCAAACTAAGCTAGGAGACAAGTGAATTCCAATCAGCTAGAGGGGTGCATTCAGGTACAACTGGCCCTATGGGAAATACTCCAATACACTGCTAAAAATAAGGCTTAAAAATGATGAAGCTAATCTGCAAACAAATTAAAGGCTAGTTAAAACATTTTTCAAGATTTTTTTAGGATAAAAAACTTAAAAAACATAAAATATGATATTTCACATATTTATCTATTAGATGAGAGTGTCTAACATCCAAAGAAAAAGTTACTAACCATAACAAATGGAGAAAAATGAGATGAAGAGCCAGGTGAAAAGTTAGCCAACAGGAACAGGCCCAAAATAACAGAAATAATAAAATTATCAGAAAAAAAAGCTTTAAAACTGCTATTATAAATACATTATGTTCAAGTGTTAAACTAAAAAGATAAGTTTAATCTGAAGAGAAAAGAAAGCTATAAAAAAGTTCCAGGTGGAAATGCTAAAGATGAAATATGTAATATCTGAAGTGAAAAACTCAGTGAATATGATTGACAGCAGATTGGATACTGCCAAAGTAAAGATTAGTGAATTGGAAGATATTGCAATGAAAAATCATCCAAACTAATACACAGATAAAAAGTACTAAACAATAAACACAACGTCAGAGGCCACTGGGACAATATCAAGCATTGTAGCATATGTGAGTACAGAGTCCCAGAAAGATACAAAAAGCATGTGGGAAGTATAAAGAAATAATGCCCTCAAATTTTCTCAATTTGATAGAAACTTTTAATCTGAAGGTTCAAGGAGCTCAGTGAACCAGAGTAGGATACATATACATAAACACAACATAGACACACACACACACACACACACACACACACACACACACACACACACACACAACCAGGTATCAGACAAAGGCACATTATAAATACATTTCAGAGAACCACAATAAAGATTTAATTCTACTAGAGATGAGGGGGAAGATGAGGATATAGAGAGAAATTTTTTTAAAAAATTACTAAGGACATTTCAAAAGAAATGAGGCAAATGAAGAAAAAATAAAAAACCACTTTAAAAGTGGGGAAAGAAAAAAATAAACAATCAAATTATATTCTAAATCTAGCAAAAATATCTTTAAACATGGAGGCATAATAAGGAAATTTTCAGACAAATAAAACAGAGAATTTGTGGCCTATAGACTTGGATTTAAAGAAATAATATAGAAAGTTTTTCACACTGAAGAAAAATGATACCAGATGAGAACTTGGCTCTAAAAAAAGAATGAAAAATACTGAACATGAAAAATACATGGCAAATATGAAAGTCTTTCTTTTAATAACAACGAAGGAAGGGTAGGGTTGATAACATGTAGAACTAAAATGTTTTAAAAGAGTATACAAAGGATGGGGAGACGAAAATGAAAATATGCTGTTATAAGGTTCTTACCTGTGAACTGGTATATTATTTGAAAGTAGAGACTCTGGTTAAGAATGCACATTGTAAATCTTAGAGTAATCACCGAAACTAGCAACAAGTGAAAAGAAAAGGTATTGTATTTAATAAACCACCAAGAACAAACATTCTAAGTCATTCTCTCTGTGGTATTCAATACTTCAGATTGTTCAAGTTCTTCTCTTTTGCTATTGGCTTGAGTAATACAAAATTCCCTGTGGATTTAGGCCCAGCCTGATAAGAAGTGAGACAGGCTGAGTGCCATGGCTCACATCTGTAATCCCAGCACTTGGGGAGGCTGAGGCAGGAGGATTGCTTGAACTCAGGAGTTCAAGACTAGCCTGGACAATATAGAAAGACCTCTTCTATACTAGAAATTTAAAAAATTAGCCAGGCATGGTGGTATATGCCTGTAGTTGCAGCTACTCAGGAGGGCAAGTTGGGAGGATTGCTTGAACCCAGGAGGCAGAGGTTGCAGTGAGCCATGATTGAGCCACTGCATTCTAGCCTGGGTGATGGAGCAAGACCCTGTCTCAAAAAAAACAAAAGCAAAAATATGAAAAACAAACAGCAAAAAAGGAATTAGACAGGTTGTGGCTTTTAGATTTAAAATCCATGATGTCATAAATACTAAAATCATTTGGAAATAAAAATTTCCATCAGGATCAGCCATAGGTAAGATTATGAAGTAGGTAAAGTCTATTGTCCTTATTATTCCTTTGATGGACAAGGTGCTATTAAGAAAAAATTAGAGGAGGGGCCAAGATGGCTGACTAGAAGCAGCTGTGGTGCACAGCACTCACGGAGAGGAATGAAAGCAGTGAATGAATCCAGCACCTTCAACTTAAATAACCAAGTTCTTCCATTGAGACTGACTAGGCAAACAACTTGACCCACAGAGAATGAAGAAAAGCAAGTGGGGTGATGTCCCACCTGGGAGTGGCACTTAGCCAAAGGAACCCCCACTCACCAACCAAGGGAAGCAGTGAGTGATTGTATGACCCCCACCAGGGAGACCACACTTCTCCCAGAGATGGTTGCAACCCATGGATCAGGAGATCCACTCATGAGCCCATACCACCAGGGCCCTGGGTTCTATACACAGCGCTGTATATATTGAATATGGGATTTTGTAAGGAGATTGAGCCTATAACTGGTTGAGGTACCTGAAAGACACAGGGAGAATGGAACCAAATTGGAAAACATACTTCGGGATATCATCCAGGAGATTTCCCTAACCTAGCAAGATAGGCCAACATTCAAATTCAAGAAATGCAGAGAATTCCAGTAAGATACTCCACAAAAATATCTACCCCAAGACACATAATCATCAGATTCTCCAAGGTTGAGTCCAGGTCACCTAGAAAGGGAAGCCCACCATACTGACAGCAGACCTATCAGAGGAAACCCTACAAGCCAGAAGAGATTGGGGGGCCAATATTCAACAGTTTTACAGAAAAGAATTTTTAACCCAGAATTTTGTATGCAGTGACACTAAGCTTCATAAGTGAAAGAGAAGTAAGATCCTTTTTACACAAGCGAATGTTGAGGGAATTCACCACCATCAGGCCAGCCTTGCAAAACTCCTGAAGGAAGCACAAAATATGGAAAAGAAAAACCATTACTAGCCACTACAAAAACACACTGAAATACACACACCAGTGACACTATAAAGCAACCACATAAACAAGCCTGCAAAGTAATCAGCTAGCATCATGATGTCAGGATCAAATTCATATATAACAATATTAATCTTAAATGTAAATGGCCTATATGTCCCCAGTCAAAAGACACAGAATGGCAAGAGAGATAAAGAGCCAAAACCCATTGGTATGCTGTCTTCAAGAGATCCATCTTATGTGCAGACACACATAGGCTCAAAATGAAGCAATTGGAGGAAAATTTACCGAAAAAATGGAAAACAGAATGAAGCAGGGATTGCAATCCCTAGTTTCTAGCAAAACAGTCTTTACATCAACAAAGTTTAAAAAAAAAAAAAAAGAATGGCATTCCATAATGGTAGCAGGGTTCAGTTCAACAACAGCAAAAAAAGCTAACTATCTTAAATATACATGTACCCAACACAGGAGCACCTGTATTCATAATGCAAGTTCTTAAAGACCTACAAAGAAACATAGATTCCCACACAATAATAATAAGAAACTTTAACATCCACTGACAATATTACATAGATCATTGAGACGGAAAATTCACGAAGATATTCAGGACCCGAATTCAGTTCTGGGTGAACTGGACCTGCTGGATAACTACCGAACTCTCCACCCAAAAACAACAGGCTATAAATTCTTCTCATTGCCACATGGCACTTACTCTAAAATTGATAACATAATCAGAAGTAAAACACTCCACATCAAATGCAAAAGAACTGGAATCAAAACAGTCTCTCAGACCACAACACAATAAAATTAGAACTCGAGACTAAGAAATTTACTCAAAATCACACAACTACATGGAAATTGAACAATCTGCTCCTGAATGACTCTTGGGTAAATAATGAAATTAAGATAAAAACCAAGGATAGACCACTAGCTCGACTAATAGGAAAAGAGAGAAGAAGGAAATAAACACAATCAGAAACGACAATGGGGATGTAACCACTGACCCTACAGAAATACAAACAACCATCACGAGAATATGATAAATACTTTTACGTACATAAACTAGAAAATTTAGAAGAAATGGATAAATTCCTGGACACATGGCTGCACCCAAAACTAAATCAGGAAGAAACTGAATCCCTGAACAGACCAACAATGAGTTCTGAATTTGAGACAGTAACATAATAAATAGACTACTGACCATAAAGAGCTCATGACCAGCAGAATTCTACCAGAGGTACAAAGAAAAGCTGGTACCATTTCTACTAAAACTGTTCCAAAATGTTGAAAAGGAAGGATTCTTCCCTAACATATTCTATGAGGTTAGCATCATCTTGATACCACAACCTGGCAGAGATACAACAACAACAAAAAAACTTCAGGCCAATATCCTTGATGAACATTTATGCAAAAATCCTCAGCAAAATATGGATAAACCAAGTCCAGCAGCCCATCAAAAAACTTATCCATCATGATCAAGTTCGCTTCATTCCCAGGAAGCAAGGTTAGTTCAACATATGCAAATCAATAATTATGATTCATCACATAAACAGAACTAAAGACAGAAAAAACACGATTATCTCAATAGATGTAGAAAAGGCCTTTGATAAAATTCAACATCTCTTTATGTTAAAAACTCAATAAACTAGATATTAAAGGAGCATTCTTCAAAATGATAAGAGCAATTTATGACAAGCCCACAGCCGATATCATGCTGAATGGGTAAAACCTGGAAGTATTCCCCTTGAAAATTATCACAAGACAAGGATGCCCTCCCTCATCACTCCTATTGAACATAGTATTGGAAGTTCTGGCCAAGGAAATGAAGCAAGAGAAAGAAGTAGAGTATATTCAAATAGGAAGAGAGAAACTCAAATTATCTTTGTTTGCAAATGACATAATACTGTATCAGAAAACCCCAACATCTCAGCCCAAAAGCCTCTTAAACTGATAAGCAACTTTTGCAAAATCTCAGTATATAAAACTAATGTGCAAAAACTACTAGCATTCCTATATATCAACATCAGGCAAGCAAAGAGCCAAATCATGAATGAAGTCCCATTCATAATCGCTACAAAAAGAATAAAATACCTGGAATACAGCTAACACAAAAAAGTGAAGGACCTCTTCAAGAGCAACTACAAGCCACTGTTCAAGTAAATCAGAGAGGAGAGAAACAATTTGGAAAACATTCCATGCTCATGAATAGGAAGAATCAATATTATAAAAATGGCCAGACTGTTCAAAGTAGTTTGTAGGTTCAATGCTATTCCCATTAAACTACCATTGACATTATTCACAATATTAGATTAAAAATATTTTTAAATTCACATGTAACCGAAAAAGAACCTGAATAGCTAAGACAATCCTAAGCAAAAAGAACAAAGCTGGAAGCATCATGCTACCTGACTTTAAACTATACTAAAAGGCTACCGTAATCAAAACAGCATGGTACTGGTACAATAAAAGACACACAGACCAATGGAAGAGTATAGTGAACTCAGAAATAAGATTTCACACCCACAACCATCTGATATTTGACAAACATAACAAAAACAAGTACCTATTTAATAAATGGTGCTGGGAGTACCGGCTAACAATATGCAGAAAATTGAAACTGAACTGCTTCCTTACACCATATACAAAAATTAACTCGAGATGGATTAAAGACTTAAATTGAAAACTCCAAACTATAAAAAACCCTAGAAGAAAATGTAGCCAATACCATTCAAGACATAGGCATGGGCAAATATTTCATGATGAAAACTTCAAAAGCAATTGCAACAAAAGCAAAACTTGACAAGTGGGATCTAATTAAACTAAAGAGTTCATGCACAGCAAAAGAAGCTATCATCAGAGCTAACAGATAACCTACAGAATGGGAGATAATTTTTGCAACCTCTTCATCTGACAAAGGTCTAATATCCAGAGTCTACAAGGAAGTTAAACAAATATACAAGAAAAAAAAAACCCTATTAAAAAGTAGGCAAAGGACATAACAAACACTTCTCAAAAATAGACATACAGGAGGCCAAAAAATGAAGAAAAGCTAAACATCATTGATCACTGGAGAAGTGCAAATCAAAACTGTAATGAGATACCATCTCATGCCAGTCAGAATGGTGATTATTTAAAAAGTCAAAAAACAGCAGATTCTGGCCAAGTTGAAGAGAAAAAGGTAAACTTTTACACTGTTGGTTGTTAGTTCAATCATTGTAGAAGACAGTTTTGTGATTCCTCAAAGATTTAGAGGCAGAACTATCATTTCACCCCATAATCCCATTACTGGGTATATATCAAAGGAATATGAATCATTGTGTTATAAAAATCCTTGCATACATATGTTTATTGCAGCACTATTCACAATAACAAAGACATGGTATCAACAAAAATGCTCATCAATGATAGGCTGGATAAAGAAAATGTGGTATATATACACTGTGGAATACTATGTAGCCACAAAAAGGAATGAGATCATGACCATTGCAGGGACATAGATGGAGTTGGAAGCCATTACTCTTAACAAAATAACACAGGAACAGAAAAACAAATGCCTCATGTTCTCGTTTATAAGTAGGAGCTGAATGATGAGAACTCATGGACACATTAGAGGACACACAATGAGGCCTGTCAGAGTTGGGGAGAAAGAACATCAGGAAGAATAGTTAATGGATGCTGGGCTTAACACCTAGATGATGGGATCATCTATGCAGCAAAACACCATGACATACATTTACCTATGTAACAAACCTGAACACCCTGCACATATACCCCTGAACTTTAGCAAGTTGAAGAAAAAAAATTAACTTATTCATTGTGACCTAGATCCCTCTTCCTCAACCTCCTCTTCTTATGGCTTTTCAGTTCCTTCATCCAGATTCTGGGTGCTTTATGCTGTGATTGATGTAGTGGCCATCTTTCATGAAACAAAATTTTTTGAGCTTTCTTTATTTACCATATAGGGTTATCACTAGGAGGTAATTTTTCTTCTCCGTATGTGCAAATTTTAAGCTCAATTTCAGATTTTTTCTGTTTATGTTTTATTTTTATTTTTTCTGTAAGTCTTTTCACTGGTCACAAAAATCATTCCCTAAAAAATATTTTTTTTTGGACTTCCACCAAGATGACTGATAAGGAACAACTCTGGAGCGCTGTTCCCAGTGACAGCAACAAAGAAGGTGAGTGATTTCCAACCGAGGCACCAGGTTCATCTCAATGGGACTGGTTGGACAGTGGGTGTAGCCCAAAGAGGGCAAACCGAGGCAGGGAGGGGTGTTGCCTCACCTGGGAAGTTCAAGAGATTGGAGAACTCCCCCTCCTACCCAAGGGAGGCCATCAGGGAGTTCCAGGTCCTCTGGCACTTGGGCTAAGATACTGTGCTTTTCCCATGGTCTTTACAGCCCAGAGACAAGGAGATACCCACTGGTGCCAACTCCAGCATGGTGGGTTTCCAGCACAAAACTGGGTGGCCATTTTAGCCAGCGCCTGGAAAACCTGTGAGACAGAACCACCCATTCCCCTGAAAAAAAAGGGGGGGCTGAAGGCAGGGAACCAACTGATCTGGCGCAGCAGGTCCCATCCCCACAAAAACCAGCAAACTGAGGCCCACTGCCCTGATATTTTCACAGCCAGCCCAGCAGTTTGAGCTTGACCCAGTACAGTTAAGCTCATTGCGGGGAGGAGCGTCTGCCATTACCAAGGCAGTTCTAACCTTGCTTGTGTAAACAAAAGCACAAGGAAGTTTACATGGCAGCTGGGCGGAGCCTGCGGCAGCTCAGCAAGACCTCTGCAGGCAGACTGTGACTAGACTCCCTCCTTGCTGTGCAGGGCATCTCTGAAAAAGGCAGCAGCCCATCAGGGACTTATAAATAAAGCCCCGCCTTCCCGGGTCAGAGCACCTGGGAAAAGGGGTGGTTGTGAGTCCCACTTCAGCAGACTTAAATGTCCCTGACCAGTAGCTCTGAAGGGAGCCACAGAGCTCCCAGAACAGCACTTGAGCCCTGAAAAGGGACAGGCTGCCTCCTCAAGTGGCTCCCTAACCCCCATATATTCTAAGAGACACCTCATACAAGGCCTCTGGCTGACATCTGGCAGGTAACTTTCTGAGACGAAGATACCAGAGGAAGGAACAGGCAGCAATCCTTGCTGTGCTGCAGCCCCCAGGGGTGATTCCCAGGCAAACAGGGTCCGGAGTGGACCTCCAGTAGTCCTGCAGCAGAGGGGACTGACTGTTAGAAGGAAAGCTAAAAAACAAAAAGAAATAGCTTCAACATCAACAGAAAGGATGTCCACTCAGAGACCCCATCTGAAAGCCACCAACTTCAAAGATGAAAGATAGATAAATCCACGAAGATGGGAAGAAACCAGAACAAAAAGGCTGAAGTCACCAAAAACCAGAATGCCTCTTCTCCTCCAAGGGATCACAACTCCTCACCAGCAAGGGAACAAAACTGGATGGAGAATGAGTTTGACAAATTTACAGAAGCAGGCTTCAGGGGTGGATAATAACAAACTTCTCTGAGTTAAAGGAGCATATTCTAACTCAATGCAAAGAAACTAAGAACCTTGAAAAAAGTTTATACGAAATGCTAGCTATAGTAACCAGCTTAGAGAAGAATATAACCAGCTTAGAGAAGAATATAAATGACTTGATGGAGCTGAAAAAACACAGCATAAGAACTTTGCAAAGCATACACAAATTTCAACAGCTGAATGGAGCAAGCAGAAGAAAGGACATCAAAGATCAATTCAAATGAACTACAACAAGGCAGCAAGATTAGAGAAAAAACAGTGAAAAGAAATGAACAAAGTCTCCAAGAAATATGGGATTATGTTAAAAGACCTAATCTATGTTTGACTGGCATATCTGTATGTGATGGTGAGAATGAAACCAAGTTGGAAAACACTCTTCAGGGTATTATCCAGGAGAACTTTTCCAACCTAGCAAGGCAGGCCAACATTTAAATCCAGGAAATACAGAGAACACCACAAAGATATTCCTCAAGAAGAGCAACCCCAAGGCACATAATCGTCAGATTCACCAGGGTTGAAATGAAGGAAAAAATGCTAAGGGCAGCCAGTGAAAAAGATCAGGTTACCCACAAAGGGAAGAGTATCAGACTCACAGTGGATCTCTCAGCAGAAACTCTACAAGCCAGAAGAGAGTGGGGGCTAATATTCAACATCCTTAAAGAAAAAAACTTTCAACCCAGAATTTCATACCCAGTCAAACTAAGCTTCATAAGGAAAAGAGAAATAAAATCCTTTATGGACAAGCAATTGCTGAGAGATTTTGTCACCACAAAGCCTGCCTTACAAGAGCTCCTGAAGGAAGCACTAAATATAGAAAGGAACAACCAGTACCTGCCACTGCAAAAGCATACCAAATAGTAAAGACCATTGACACAATCAAGAAACTGCACCAACTAACAGGCAAAACAACTGCTAGTATCAAAATGGCAGGATCAAATTCACTCATAACAATATTAACCTTAAATGTAAATGGGCTAAATGCAATCAAAAGACACAGACTGGCAAATTGGATAGACTCAAGACGCATCAGTGTACTGTATTCAGGAGACCCATCTCATGTGCAAAGACATACATAGGCTCAAAATTAAGGGATAGCGGAAGAATTACCAAGCAAATGGAGAGAAAAAAAAAAAAAAAAAAGCAGGGGTGCAATCCTAGTCTCTGATAAAACAGACTTTAAACCAACAGAGAGCAAAACAGACAAAGAAAGAAGGGCATTACATAATGGCAAAGGGATCAATGCAACAAGAACTAACTATTCTAAATATATATGCACCCAATACAGGAGCACCCAGATACATAAAGCAAGTTCTTAGTGACCTACAAAGAGACTTAGACTCCCACACAATAATAGTGGGAGACTTTAACACTCCACTGTCAATATTAGATCAATGAGACAGAAAATTAACAAGAATATCCAGGACTGGAACTCAGATCTGGACCAAGCAGACCTAATATACATCTACAGAACTCCCTACCCCAAATCCACAGAATATACATTCTTCTCAGCACCACATCTCACTTACTGTAAAACTGACCACATAATTGGAAGTAAATCACTCCTAAGCAAATGCAGAAAAACAGAAATCATAACAAACAGTCTCTCAGACCACAGTGCAATCAAATTAGAACTCAGGATTAAGAAACTCACTGAAAACCGCACAACCACATGGAAGCTGAACAACCTGCTCCTGAATGACTACTAGATAAATAATGAAATGAAGGAAAAAATAAAGATGTTCTGCAAAACCAATGAGAACGAAGACACAACATACCAGAATCTCTGGGACACATTTAAAGCAGTGTCTAGAGGGAAATTTATAGCATTAAATGCCCACATGAGAAGTGAAGAAAGATCTACAATTGATGCCCTATCATCACAATTAAAAGAGCTAGAGGAGCAAGATCAAACAAATTCAAAAGCAGCAAAAGACAAGAAATAACTAAGATCAGAGCAGAGCTAAAGGAGATAGAGACATAAAAAAAACCCTTTAAAAAATCAATAAATCCAGAAGCTGGTTTTTTGAAAAGGTAAACAAAATAGATTGACTGCTAGCCAGACTAATAAAAAAGAATAGAGAGAACTGAATAGATGCAAAAAATGATAAAGGGGATTATCACCAGTGATTCCACAGAAATACAAACTACCATCAGAGATTACTACAAACAACTCTATGTACATAAACCAGTAAATCTGGAAGAAATGGATAATATCCTGGACACTTACACCCTCCCGAGACTAAACCGGGAAGAAATTGAATCCCTGAACAAACCAATAACAAGGGCTGAAATTGAGGCAGCAATTAATAGCCTACCAACCAAAACAAGTCCAGGACCAGACAGGTTCACAGCTGAATTCTATCAGAAATACAAAGAGGAGCTGGTACCATTCCTTCTGAAACTATTTCAAACAATATAAAAGGAGGGAAATCTCCCCTAACTTATTTCCTGAGAACAACATCATCTTGATATCAAAACCTGGCAGAGACACAATGAAAAAAGAAAATTTCAGGTCAATATCCATGATGAACATTAATGCAAAAATTTTCAATAAAATACTGGCAAGCCGAATCCAACAGCACATGAAAAAGCTTATCCATCATGATCAAGTCAGCCTCATCCCAGGGATGCAAGGCTGGCTCAACATAAGCAAATCTATAAACGTAATCCATCACATAAACAGATCCAAAGTCAAAAACCATATGATTATCTAAATAGATGCAGAAAAGACCTCTCACAAAATTCAACAGCTATTTATGCTAAAAACTCTCAATAAACTAGGTATCAATGGAATGTATCTCAAAATAATAAAAGCTATTTATGACAAACCCACAGCCAATTTTCATACTGAATGGGCAAAAACTGGAAGCATTCTCTTTGGAAACTGGTACTAGACAAGGATGCCCTCTCTTACCACTCCGATTCAACATAATATTGGAAGTTCTGGCCAGAGCAATCAGGCAAGAAAAAGAAATAAAGAGTATTCAATCAGGAAAAGAGGAAGTCAAATTGCCTCTTTTTGTAGACGACATGATTGTATATTTAGAAGACCTCGTTGTCTCAGCCCCAAATCTCCTTAAGCTGATAAGCAACTTTAGCACTGTCTCAGGATACAAAATCAATGTGCAAAAGTCACAAGCATTCCTATACACCAATAACAAACAGAGAGCCAGATCATGAGCAAACTCCCATTCACAACTGCTACAAAGAGAATAAAATACCTAGGCATACAACTAACAAAGGGTGTGCAGGACCTCTTCGAGGAGAACTAAAAACCACTGCTCAACGAAGTAAGAGAGGACACAAACAGATGGAGAAACATTCCATGCTCCTGGCTAGGAAGAATCAATATTGTGAAAATGGCTGTACTGCCCAAAGTAATTTATAGATTCAATGCTACCCCCGTCAAGCTACTTGACCTTCTTCACAGAACTGGAAAAAACTGCTTTAGACTTCACATGGAACCGAAAGAGAGCCCACATAGCCAAGACAATCCTAAGCAAAAAGAACAAAGCCAGAAGCATCACACTACCTGAATTCAAACTATACAACAAGGGTACAGTAATCAAAACAGCATGGTACTGGTACCAAAACAGAGATATAGACCAATGGAACAGAACAGAGGCATTGGAAGTAACATTGCACATCTACAATCATCTGATCTTCGACAAACCTGACAAAAACAAGCAATGGGGAAAAGATTCTCTGTTTAATAAATGATGTTGGGAAAACTAGCCATGTGCAGAATGCTGAAACTGGACCCCTTCCTTGCACCTTATACAAAAATTAACTCCAGATGGATTAAAGATTTAAACATAAGACCCAACACCATAAAAACCCTAGAAGAAAACCTAGGCAATACCATTCAGGACATAGGCATAGGCAAGGACGTCATGACTAAAACACCAAAAACAATAGCGACAAAAGCCAAAATAGACAAATGGGACCTAATTATACTTAAGAGCTTCTGTACAGCAAAAGAAACAATCAGGGTGAACTGGCAACCAACAGAATGGGAAAAAAATTTTGCAATCTACCCATCTGAACAAAGGGCTAATATCCAGAATCTATAATGACCTTAAACAAATTTTCAAAAAAAACCTGAACAACACTAACAAAAAGTAGACAAAGGCTATGAACAGACACTTCTCAAAATAAGACATTTATGCAGCCAACAAACATGTGAAAAAATGCTCATCATCACTGGTCATTAGAGAAATGCAAATCAAAACCACATTTAGATACCATCTCATGCCAGTTAGAATGGCAATCATTAAAAAATCTGGAGGCAACAGATGCTGGAGAGGATGTGGAGAAAGAGGAACACTTTTAATTACACTTTTGGTGAGAGTGTAAATTAGTTCAACCATTGTGGAAGACAGTGTGGTGATTCCTCAAGGATCTAGAAATAACAGTACCATTTGATTCAGCAATCCCATTACTGGATATATACCCAAAGGATTATAAATCGTTCTATTATAAAGACACATGCACATGTATGTTCACTGTGGCACTGTTTACAATAGCAAAGACTTGGAATCAACCCAAATGTCCATCGATGTTAGACTAGCTAAAGAAAATGTGGCAAATATACAACATGGAATACTATGCAGCCATAAAAAAGGAGGAGTTCATATCCTTTGCAGGGACATGGATGAAGCTGGAAACCATCATTCTCAGCAAACTGACACAAGAACAGAAAACCAAACACTGCATGTTCTCACTTATAAGTGGGTATTAAACAATGAGAACAAATGGACACAGGGAGGGGCATATCACACACTGGGAACTTGTGGGGGGTGTGGGGGTATTGGGGAGGGATAATACTAGGAGAAATACCTAATGTAGGTGACGGGGGATGGATGCAGCAAACCACCATGGTATGTGTATACCTATGTAACTATCCTGCATGATCTGCACATGTACCCCAGAACTTAAAGTATAATAAAAAAGAAGAAAAAAAGAAAAATAATAATAATAAATAAAAAATAAATAAATTAAAAAAGAAGAAAAAAAAATTGTTTTGTTTGTTTTCAGTTAAAGTGTTGCTCTTTCTCCTAGGCTGGAGTGCAATGGCGTGATCTCAGCTCACTGCAACCTTCACCACCTGGGCTCAAGTGATTCTCCTGCCTCAGCCTTCCCAGTAGCTGGGATTACAGGCATGTACCACCACACCCGGCTAATTTTTGTATTTTTAGTAGAAATGGGGTTTCACCATGTTGGTCAGGCTGGTGTTGAACTCCTGACCTGAGGTGATCTTCCCACCTCAGCCTCCCAAAGTGCTGGGATTACTGGTGTGAGCCACTGTGCACGGCCTCTAAAAATTGTTGGTTACTGAAGTCCATTAATGTGTTGCTCTTTTCCTTATAGCACCTCACTATCTACCCGGTATTGCTGCAATCTGTTTCCGTATCTGTGTCTTACTCACTGAGCTTTATATAGTCTGTATTTGCCCTTGCTTCTCTGCCCAAGGTAGAGGCCTGCACTTTAAAGAGATTTCATCGATCGATGTAGGAGGAGGAGGAGACAGGTTTTTAAGGTTATTGAATCCATCACTTTATTCTTCTGTAACTTAGAAAGCAAAAATTGTCTGAAAATCAAAGAAAAGAAAGTGATTATTGCCAGGTAACTTGCAAACCTAAGATGAAGTTCTCTTTTTACTATTGATGATAAAATCTTATGTAAGCAACTCAAGCCCTATCTAAATCAGCTTATCTAGGGAAAACAGAAGAAAAAATGAGCCATGTTAGGGCAGTGAAGATTTTGCCCTTTGTTAGAGAGCTTAGACACTCCAAAGTAAAACTGCTAGAGGAGGACATGGAAAGTGGCCAGGCTCTGTGAAACTGTGTGTGTTGATCAGAGACATAGAAATCAACCATTCCAGGGGATTCATGAACAAACCATGCTTCTGCAATGACACAGACTTCAATGCTCTTCTACAATTCTTCCCATTCTCTTCCTTCTAGCACTCTTCCTGTCCCCTTAGAACTAGGTGTGAGGAAGTTATTTGCTTTGGTCAAAAAACTGTGAATGGAAATTACGTACATCATTTCCGGAAAGAAACATTAAAGAGCCAGTCCACAGTACTTCATGTTCTTCTTTCCCTTTCATGGGGACCAGCAAAGTTCCCAAAGGTCTCAAAGGTGGAGGTTCAGTCTGCCTGGGTTTTCTGTGACAATGACATGCAGCAAAGTACAAATCCCACCGCTGCACAGCCAATCTGAGATTTAGGTCAATATGACCTGGGCAAGAAATAAGCAGTTATTGTTACAAATCATCAAGATTGAAGGATTGCTTACAATGAAGATATAACCCATCCTTTCCTGAGTGACAGATACCTACAGAATCCTTGTATAAGTATCCACAGAGCATCTGCCATAAGCATAGCAACATGATCACCAGATTAACTGCAAGGGGTTGGTATATGTCCCATTCAAGAATACTAACAAAAAAATACGAAGAAAAGTGTAATGTCGGCCCGGCGCGGTGGCTCACGCCTGTAATCCCAGCACTTTGGGAGGCCAAGGCAGGTGGATCACGAGGTCAAGAGATCAAGACCATCCTGGTCAACATGGTGAAACCCCGTCTCTACTAAAAATACAAAAATTAGCTGGGCATGGTGGCGCATGCCTGTAATCCCAGCTACTCAGGAGGCTGAGGCAGGAGAATTGCCTGAACCCAGGAGGCGGAGGTTGCGGTGAGCCGAGATGGCGCCATTGCCCTCCAGCCTGGGTAACAAGAGCGAACCTCCGTCTGAAAAAAAAAAAAAAGAAGAAAGAAAAATGTAATGTCAGAGGTTAGTCAGGTGATCTGTTGTTTATATTTCACAGCATCATCTTCCACAAGTGGTATCATATTTGCCAAGTTGTAATGCAACTGATGTGGACGCATATTTGTAGTACCACTTTTTGATATGTTTATCTAGCTTCAAACCATGCTCCCTTCCTTGGAAATTGTGCCTCATTGGTACTATGTGATTCAACAATAACTGCCTGTAACAGGAATAGGTGGGAAGCCCAGGCTGTGCCAATTTATGGCAGTCACTTCCCACAAAATTTGGAGCTGAAACCATGAAATTCCAGTTTTATCTTGGTCTGGGTTCATAAATGAAGAGGATTTAAAACCAAGAAATTGCAAAAATTCCCTTTTTTGGATATATGGAAGGTAGAAGTGAAAAAAAAAGACTTTGTGTTCAACTTTTATTTTATGTTTGGGGGATGCATGGGCAGGTTTGTTACCTGGGTATACTGTGAGATGCTAAGGTTTGGGATACAAGCAATCTGGTCACACAGAAGGTTCTGTGGGTATTTCTTATTCACTTGGTATCAGCTAAGGTGCTCAGAAGACTGGAAGTTCCAAAATGCTCTTATTTATATTGTTAGCAGTTGGTGCCCTGACTGGGAGCTCAGCCAAGGACCTCAGTTTTTATCCACCTGGGCTTCCCCCTGAACTGCTTGGGCTTCCTCACAGCATGGTGGTGAACATGGTAGTGAGGATCTAAAAAGGACTGTTCCAAGTGCCAAAGGTAGAAGTTACGGATCTTTTAACAACAAGCCTCTGAAGTTACACAGCATAATATCTGCCCCCATTCTTTTGTTCAGAGCAGGTCATTGGAGCATTGCAAATTTAAGGGGAGAGAAAATAGACTTCATGTCCTGATAGGAAAGTGGCAAGGTCATATCACAAAGAAGTATATGGGATGGCAGATATTATTATAATCATCTTTGTATAAAACAATCTACCACTATTTATCTTCTGGATATAAGAATTCATATTCCTGCCACATGAAAAAATATTCTTATCCTATCTCTGCAAAATTGCATCCCTTTTGGGCTCAGACTCAAGGTCCAGGAATTGTTCATCTAAATTAAATCAGGTTAAGAATGAGTCCTCTTGTTTACAAAGACCTGTGAGCTATCTACTACTCCATTCTTATGCCCAACAAACAATGGGGAGATCAGGATGAGAATAAAATAACGTTTGTATTACTTGTATCTTCTGTTTTCTATGATACTGTAGGTGACAGTGTTGCCAACTCTTCCATCGCTGTATGAGACTAGGCACTCTTCCTCCAGCCTCCAATGTAAATTACCACATTACATTTTCAGCCTCCACTAAGTCTTCCTATTGTTCTCCATGCCGGCATTCACAGTTCAAGCTGAAAGACCATGTTTCCCAGGCTGGTCTTGAACTTCTGATCTCAAGTGACCCTCACCCTCTGCCTCTCAATGTGCTGAGACTACAGGCGTGAACTACTGCACCTGTCATAGAAGGTCTTTTTTAAATCTAACTGAGAAGTCTGGGAAGCAAAGCCTTTACTATTTTCGAGGTCTTAACAAAGAGTCTTACAAACACATAATAGACATCTCCTCATAATAGACATTCTCAATGAAAAAGATGGGAACATTTAGGTCACCTGTTTGTACAAATTCTTATATCCAGCCAGATCTTCTGTGTGCCAGTTTCAAAATATTTACATTGATTGGGGCCCACGGCTGGTCCCCATAAATAATTTTCTTGAGTTTTTTGCTCCGCTTTCAGGATTTTAGGACATTGAGTGATTCTTTCTTTTCCATGTGAAGTCGGCAATGTTTTTAGCTGAGAAATTTTCTCATCCTGTTTCCTGACCATAGAATGTCAGGAGTCCAGAAGTCTTGATTCATTTTGAACTTTCAGTCCTTTTTAGTCTAAGCCGATAGTACCTCCTCTGACAATTTTCTTAGAAACTCTGTAGTTTTCCTCTGACTCTTATTGGAATTAGCGTCATTGTACCTAAGCCACACACACTTATTAGAATTAGCACGTCTGAACAGAAGCTCATACACACCTACTGGGATTAGGGTCACACTCTCAAAGACAGGCACCTTTCAACCTTGAGGTAAGGATTGGGTTGCTATGAGCTGTTGCTCTTGAAAGTTTTACAAGTACTTTTTTCTACTTTTGTCACCTGAAACAGCATGACCTCAAGATGTTTAAAAGTTTTGTTTTGTTTTAAAGACAGAGTCATGCTTTGTCACCCAGGCTGAAATGAAGTGGGCAATCATTGCTCAGTGCAGCCTTCAACTCCTGGGCTCAAGTAATCCTCCTGCCTCAGATTCCCAAAAAGTTAAGACTATAGGCATGTGCCACCAAATCCAGATAATTTTTTAATTTATTATTTTTTCTTTTTTAAGAGACATGGTCTTGCTATGTTTCCCAGGCTAGTCTTGAACTTCTGACCTCAAGTGACCCTCACCCCTCTGCCTCCCAAAGTGCTGAGACTATAGGCATAAGCCAGTGCGCTGGGCCTAAAAGGTTTTTTTTTTTTTTTTTTTTTTTTTTTTTTTTTTTTTTAAATCTAGCTGGGAAGTCTAGGAAGCAAGGGCTTTAATATTTATGAGGTCTTAACAAAGAGTCTTAAGTATACATCCTTAATTTGATCTTGATCTGAGACCACATTATATCAGGATCATTCGGGGTTTGATCTTTTCCCAGAGCCATTTCTTACTTTGCAACTTATTGCCATCTGCAGAGGCTTGGATGAAGAAACAGTTTTGTTTTCCAACTTTGAAACTTTTAGTTTGGAAAATTCTTCTTTAAACTCTGCTTGAAATCCAAATTGTTTTGTTAGGTCTTCTGTCTTTTTCATCACTTTATTATCAGCAGTTAAAAGACACAATATATCAGAATCTGGGACACATTTAAAGCAGTCTCTAGAGGAAAATATATAGCAATAAGTGCCCACATGAGAAACAAGGAAATCTCTAAAATCGACAACATCTTGTCAAAATTGAAAGAGCTAGAGGAGCAAGATCAAAAAAACTCAAAACCTAGCAGAAGACAAGAAATAACTAAGATCAGAGCAGAACTGAAGGAGATAGAGACACAAAAAACCCTTCAAAACATCAATAAATCCAGGAGCTTTTTTTTCGAAAAGATCAACAAAATAGACAGACCACTAGCCAGATTAATAAAAAAGAAAAGAGAGAATAGCCAAATTGATGCAATAAAAAACGATAAAGGGGATATCACCACAGATTCCACAGAAATTCAAAACATCATCAGCGATTATTACAAACAACTCTATGGACATAAACTAGTAACCTGGAAGAAATGAATAAATTTCTGGACACTTGCCTCCTCCCAAGCCTAAACCAGGAAGAATTCGAAATCCTGAATAGACCAATAACAAGGTCTGAAGTTGAGGCAGCAATTAAGAGCCTACTACCCAAAAAAGCCCAGGTCCAGATGGGATCACAGCCGAATTCTACCAGACATACGAAGCGGAGCTGGTACCATTCCTTTTGAAACTATTCCAGATAATCCAAAAAGAGGGAATTCTTCCCAAATCATTTTATGAGACCAACATCATCCTGATACCAAAACCAGGCAGATACTCAACAAGAAAAGAAAACTTCAGGCCAGTAACCATGATGAACATAGAGGCAAAAATCTTCAATAAAATACTGGCAAGCCAATTGCAATAGCACATCAAAAAGCTTATCCACCATGATCAAGTAGGACTCATCCTGGGATGCAAGGCTGGTTCAACATACGCAAGTCTATAAACGCAATTCACCACATAAACAGAACCAAAGACAAAAACCACATGATTATCTCAACTGATGCAGAGAAGGCCTTTGACAAAATTCAACAGACTTTATGCTGAAAACCCCCAATAAACTACATATTAACGGAACGTATCTCAAAATAATAAAAGCTATTTACGACAAACCAACAGCCAATATCATACTGAATGGGCAAAAACTGGAAGCATTCCCTTTGAAATCTGGCACTAGTCAAGGATGCCCTCTCTCACCACTCCTATTCAATATAGTACTGGAAGCTCTAGCCAGAGCAATCAGGCAAGAAAAAGAAATAAAGGGTATTCAAATAGGAAAGGAGGAAGTGAAATTGTCTCTATTTGCAAATGACGTGATTGCATATCTAGAACACCCCATTGTCTCAGCCCACAATCTCCTGAAACTGATAAGCAACTTCAGCAAAGTCTCAGGATACAAAATCAATGTGCAAAAATCACAAGCATTCTTATACACCAATAACAGACTTAAAGAGAGCCACATCAAGAATGAACTGCCATTCACAATTGCTACAAAGAGAATAAAATACTTAGGAATACAACTAACAAGGAACGTAACGGACCTCTTCAAGGGGAACTACAAACCACTGCTCAACGAAGTAAGAGAGGACACAAACAGATGGAGAAACATTCCATGTTCATGGTTAGGAAGAATCAATATTGTGAAAACGGCCATACTGCCCGAAGTAATTTACAGATTCAACGCTATCCCCATCAAGCTACCAATGACCTTCTTCACAGAACTGGGAAAAAAAACACCTTAAACTTCATATGGAACCAAAAGAGAGCCCGCATAGCCAAGTCAATTCTAAGCAAAAAGAACAAAGCGGGAGGCATCACGCTACCAGACTTCAAACTATACTACAAGGCTATAGTAATCAAAACAGCATGGTACTGGTACCAAAACAGAGATATAGACCAATGGAACAGAACAGAGGCCTCAGAGGCAACACAGCATATCTACAACCATCTGATCTTTGACAAACCTGACAAAAATAAGCAATGGGGAAAGGATTCCCTGTTTAATAAATGGTGTTGGGAAAGTTGGCTAGCCATGTGCAGAAAGCAGAAACTGGACCCCTTCCTGATGCCTTACATTAAAATTAACTCCAGATGGATTAAAGACTTAAACATAAGACCTAATACCATAAAAACCCTAGAAGAAAATCTAGGCAAAACCATTCAGGACATAGGGGTAGGCGAGGACTTCATGACCAAAACACCAAAAGCATTGGCAACAAAAGCCAAAATAGACACATGGGACCTAATCAAACTCCACAGCTTCTGTACGGCAAAAGAAACAGTCATTAGAGTGAATCAGCAACCAACAGAATGGGAAAAAATTTTTGCAGTCTACCCTTCTGACAAAGGGCTGATATCCAGAATTTACAAAGAACTAAAACAGATTTACAAGAAAAAAACAAACAAGCCCATTCAAAAGTGGGAGAAGGATATGAACAGATACTTTACAAAAGAAGACATAAATGAGGCCAACCAACATATGAAATAATGCTCATCATCACTGGTCATTAGAGAAAAGTAAATCGAAACTACGTTGAGATACCATCTCACGCCAGTTAGAAATGTGATCATTAAAAAATCTGGAGACAACAGATGCTGGAGAGGATGTGGAGAAATAGGAACACTTTTACACTGTTGGTGGGAGTGTAAATTAGTTCAACCATTGTGGAAGACAGTGTGGCGATTCCTCAAGGACCTAGAAATAGAAATTCCATTTGACCCAGCAATCACATTACTGGGTATATATCCAAAGGATTATAAATTGTTCTACTATAAGGACACATGCACACGAATGTTCATTGCAGCACAGTTTACAATAGCAAAGACATGGAACCAACCCAAATGTCCATCGATGATAGACTGGACAGGGAAAATGTGGCACATATACACCATGGAATATTATGCAGCCATCAAAAACGATGAGTTTGGGTCCTTTGTAGGGACATGGATGAACCTGGAAACCTCATTCTCAGCAAACTGACACAAGAGCAGAAAATCAACCACCACATGTTCTCACTCATAGG
>NW_022436960.1:22616594-22926575 GCF_009761245.1 Sapajus apella | reverse complement strand
TAGTGCTCCCCTCCCTGTGTCCACATGTTCTCACTCATAGGTGTGTGTTGAACAATGAGAACACATGGACACAGGGAGGGGAGCACTACACACTGGTGTCTATTGGGGGGAAATAGGGGAGGGACAGCAGCGGGTGGGGAGTTGGGGAGAGATAGCATGGGGAGAAATGCCAGATATAGGTGATGGGGAGGAAGGCAGCAAATCACACTGCCATGTGTGTACCTATGCAACAATCTTGCATGTTCTTCACATGTACCCCCAAACCTAAAATGCAATAATTAAAAAAAAGAAGCTAATTGACACTCTCAACATCCTGCCTGGAAATCACTTTTGCCAAATCCTTAAGTTCATTATTTGTATTTTCTGTTTTCTATGTTACTGTAGGTGACAGTGTTGTCAAATCTTCCATCACTATATGAGACTGGGCGCCCTTCCTTCCGCCTCCAGTGATAATTACCGCATTATATTTTCAGCCTCTGCTAAGTCTTCCTGCTGTTTTCTATGCCTGTACTCGCAGTCCGAGCTGAAAGACAATGCATGCGTTTTAGGTTTAGCTAAGGCTGCAGTACATCTCTATGCTGCTCCAAAACTTAGTTGCTTATAACAATAAAAAAAGTTTCCATTAATTGCCTAGGTGGTTTATCTGTTTCCGATGTTGCTGGCTTAAGTTCCAGGATAAATTGGAGGTCTAAAAATGGTATCACACATGCTTCACAGTGGTGCTGGCTGCTGGTTGATAACTCATCTGGTGCTGTCAGTTAGGGGTATTGGTAATCCTGTATATGGGCCCCTCCGTACAACTTTTTATGCTTCCTGGACATGTTTTATTAAATTTGTTTACATTTTTTGAGACAAGAGTTTACTCCAGTTGCCCAGGCTAGAGTGCAGTGGTGTGATTTCAGCTTACCGCAGCTTCAACCTCCTGGGCTCAGGTGATTCTCCCACCTCTGCTTCACAAGTAGCTGGGACTATAAGCACACACCGTCACACCTGGCTAATTTTTTGTGATTTTAGTAAAGATGGGGTTTTGCCACGTATCCCAGGCTGATCTCAAACTCCTGAACTCAAGCAATCCACCCACCTTGGCCTCTCAAAGAGTTGGGATTACAGGCGTGAGCCACCATGCCCAGCCCCTTAAATTTAATTTCTTTATCTTTAGTATTGTGAGGTAGATCTCACACCCATTTATTCAACAAATAGCACCAATGAGTAGCAGCTATATGCCAGGAACTGTGGTTGATTTATAAGAATAAAAGGTCTAGTAAGACACTATTCCTTGCCTTAAAAGTTTATATCTCATGGAAGATTTAATCAATGATTACAGTGCAAACTGTAATCATGCGGCGAAACTAAGGTTCAAAAGTTTAAGTAAATTGCTTCTCATCTAATAGCTGACCCAATATTTGAACCTTGATCTGCCTGATTTCATAACCTATACTTTCTCTGTGGCATAACTGGGTATTTAGAAAGTTAATTTAAATATCCAGACCAATGGCGATTAAGATTTAGAAGTTGGAAATGAATAATGAATCAAATGCAAAAATATTGCCCAAGTGGAACAGACAGGACTTGATGAGTGCTTAGATTTGGTGGATAAGGCAACAGCAGAATCAAAGGTGACTCTTACGGCACTGAAGTTGGGAAATCAGAAGGAAGTGTTGTAGTAAATGATGGTACTATTTGTTTCACCCATATTTAATTTAAAAGACTAACTAGATATATAGATGTTATCCAGAAAGCAAAGATTAAAACTTTTCTTACCTTTATTCTAACTTTTATGAGCATCTGGCTTCTTAAGAGCATCTTCTTAGGTGAGTGAGAAGATGCAGACCTAAGGTGAAGAAGCAGCCAGATCTCCCATGTCAATGATTTATTAATTGGCAAAGACAGTCCTATAGGTAAGTGATTATACTTGGATGTGATAAGGACCACAATAACAGTAAATACCTAAGTAGGTGCAAGGGAACAGAAAAAGTAAAGGTAACACTAGGGGAATTAATTGTATTTGGGTGGCCATTACACCAGGATGTGGATACAATTGCTAGGGGAGAGGAAGGAAGAAAAGGCTCAAGGACAGCCGCTAGGATAAGGATCCACTGAAGAGAATAGGAGGAAAGTTCAAGAAGTAGGAAGAGGACCACCCACAGAACTTAAGAGAAAATTACATTTCCAAAAAGGCACTGCAATCCTGGGAGAGTCAGAGGCAGCCCAACAAAATGAGACGTGCCTAGAGCATGAATGTGCAATACAGGTGAGGTACTCAGAAAGGATGCTGACCAAGAGATTGTTTTATTGGACTTGAATTCAGTTGTTTTTTTCCGTTTACATGGAAGTCAGATAAACTACGATAATTCAATCTTTCAGAGACATTAAAATGACTTCCAGACAAGCAAGTATATTGGTTATACAGCTGTATCATAATGACTTACATCCCAGGAAGGAATAAATGAACTATAAGCTGAATGAGAAAGAAACACTTAGCTAAGATAATTAAGTTGGTTAGGCTTCATTGAGGGTTCAGAGGCTCCTAGTATTGGAATGAAAATGGTAGAGGATAAACTTATTTCAAATATGGAAGGACGATTTCAGGTTAAAAACTGAGTAGGCCTAAGGATTTAGTGTCTTAGCTGTCCCCTTTCAACTTTTTATTCTGCCTGAAGAAAATTTCATCATAAAAATAGAAACAGCTAGATGTTTGGAAAGCACAGGACAACAATACATTTTTAAATTTTCTATTTCCTGAAAGAACCATTTAACCAATACAGAAGAATACATTTTTAAATTTTCTATTTCCTGTAAGAACCATTTAACCAATACAGAAGAATTTATAATAGGATGTTAAAATGGTGCTTTCTTTCTGTTTCAGCTGAAAACCCCCAAAGGCTGAGAACAACACAATTGATGCCAATAGCCTCCACAATCTAAAATGAGAAGCCAGGCCATATATACAGGACTTGCAAAAGAAGTATTCTGGAAACTAACTTTGGCAACTCCCAGCATAAGAACTGTCTCCAGGATACTTAAAATGTTGGAGAGCCGAGAAAGAGGACTACTATGTTTTGAGACTTCCAATTTCTTTGGAGAGAGTTATTGGAGTGGTATGGAATTCACCACCAATTCCAACTTAACACATACCTCACTACCATAAAAAAGGAGAGCAAGGTGTACTTATGCCTTACCTCAAGCCGAGTAAGTGGAGACGAAGAAAACTGCTCATAGAAATACTTAGACTATTGCTGTATTGATTTCAAGAAAAGTCCAAATCAAGCACATTGTGGTGGCTTCATTGGTCAACAGCTGCACTCACCCCATGTTTCCCAGGAATTAATTCTAGGGCTCAAACTGAGATTCAGCTTGGATCCCACACAAAAGAGCTGTCTAGAGGGAAGACAAGACTCCAACAGAGTCGACAGACCACTGGATGCCCGTGTTCTTGGGAGGAATTATAAGCAGATACCTAGCAGAGAAGCATTAACTTAACCTCAGGAAATGTGGCTGCAGGTTGCCAGTGGGAAAATCTTTGAGAAATCCATAAAAGCTCCTCATGAGATAATGAGTCAGCTTTGGACAACCACCAGGCCCAGAAATCAACAAAGTGAGATCATGACTGTATGACAGTACTAGTCATGTTAAATCTTTCCTGCCCCTAACGTCTCTTCCTCCTCCCACTCCCAGCCTCACCCCTGCCCCAGCCATTCCTAAACTGAAGGAGTCAAAGGCATCTTATTATTGTATGGCGAAATAGGAGCTTTATCCTTAAATGAAGTTTGGAATACTGATTATCATCATGGACTGGCAATTTTAATTCTGAATAAGATGGTTATTGCATCTAGAAGAATGAGGGAATTTTTATTAGCTAAAAGTAATAATATAGCCACTGGAGAAGCTATGAGACCTGCTCAAGATTTTATTCAATGCCCACAGAAGAAATTGTCTATAGAACTGTTTTAAAACAGCAGTGTATTTTGTCTTCTTCTCACAGTGTGAATCTCACTTATTTGTCATAATCTTTACACATAGATTGTGTCATCTTTTTAGTCCTGTATAATATAATGATCAATGCATCACTTGTGGAGAAAGAGTTTCTAGATTCAAATGCCAGCTCCGCCACCCACAGCTTGTGTCAACTTGGGCAAATGACCTGGTAATTCCAAGCTTTCTGCTCTGGAAAGTGGAAATAGTAATTGTCTTATATCATAGGGTTGATCTAAGGACTAAATCAAATTATGTAGACAAATCCCTTAGTATTGCAACGACCATAGTGAGTGATTGATAAGTTTTAGCTATTATTAATTAGTTATCAAATGGTCCCAATTAGTCACATTTTCTTGTCCCAAAGAGCTTACTGGTTGCTATTTGTCTGTACCAAAGACTATTAGTAATTTCACTGCTACTCATTAAACTCACCACTTAAATGTAGATCTGTAATTTCTCTCTGAAGTAAAGTGTTGAAGCTCTGCAAAACTGTAGGGTGGGAAATGGAAAGCACTATATCCAATTGAAAACTGCAGGCAAACTTGAGCAAGCAGAAAGTGATTACTTTGGCATCTCCCCAGTTCCCTGCAGAGTAAAACACCCTCTGAACCCCTGTAGGAATGGCGTAGCATTTTGAAAGACTCCTGGGCTCCGCCTAGTGATTTTCCACCACTTTTCAGAAAATCACTTCACTGAAACTCTAGTTGCATGGGGCACATGCCATTGTGATATTTTCAAATATTTCAATTTATTTTAAAAGAATGGTTTTCTGATTTCTTCCTTATGGTAGAGAGGGAAATTGTCAACATCATTTAAGCTGAACGTCCTAGAACATGGAAAGCCACCCATTTTAAAAAGCATGAGATGGTCAGTTTCAGGTGTTTTCTCTTTCTTGCTAGATCTTAAGAAAAAAGAGCCCATCAAAACTAAAATGCAAAAAGATAGGGTTACTAAAAAAAAATGGCACTCAAAAGGCAGTATGCATATCAGGCAGCTGTTGTTTCTGTCTAGCCATACAGAGGCATCCATCATTGTGTTACAGGAGCTTATAAATGAAAGCAACCTTAGGGGTCATCTACATCACGCTAGTCCCTTGCTATCCTGGCATTCCATCTGTAACTCTCCTAACTGATGATCTATGGTTTCTGTCATGGTTTGCTTGGCTTGACTGCTGAATTTTTATTTTATTTTATTCAATGTTTTCCTTTGGAGATATAATACATTTACATGGTTCAAAATTTTAAAAGTACAAAAGAATATACAGTAAAATGTTTCTATCTTACCGTTATTCACAGCGAACAAGCAGCTCTTTCCAAAAGGGAATTAATGTTATCAGTTTAATATGAATCCTTTCAAAAACTAGACTTGGAACAATGTATGTATGTGTGCAGAAATTTCCTTTTCTATTACACTAGTTGCAGTATATTACCCATATGTTTTGTACCTTAATTTTTAACCTAAATATGTATTTAAAAGTTATTCCATATCTGTACATAAAGCAATTCCTAATTTTTTTAGAGCTGCATAGTTTTCCTTTGTACACGTGCATCATAATTTAACTAGTTCACTATTTTAGATATTTAGACTGTTTTCAGTAATTTGCTACCTCTAATAATGCTGTGATGAATAATTTTGCAGAAAAGCATTTCACATAGATATGTGAGTATAATTGTAGACCAAATCTCAGAAGTAAAATTAATGAGTAAAAGGATACATGCATTTGTCATTTGGTACCATGTGCCCTCCTCAGGATATTAACGAGGCAGTGGACACTTGCACACTGCTAGTCCTACTGCCTATCAGTTCTCCTAATAAGCCTAACTTTCTCCCACACCACGTGACATGAGTGTGTATGTGTGTCAGTTACCTTTGGGTAGATGGTACCAAATGACAAATGCACATATTATCAAAGATTAAAAAATGCAATAATGTCTTCGTGGCAGGGGTATGGAGAAATAGGCACTATCACTCATTGGCAGTATGAGAGTAAATTACTATAGTGTTTGTGGAAGTCTGTTAGACTATGTTTAGTTGAGGAGAGAGGATTCTTCTGACTCCTGGGTATCCCTCACAGCTCTGTCTCACCTGGCTTTTTGTCTTCCCCCCAGTAGCTTAGCAAAGGTCAGGTTCACCAGGCTGGAGTCAGATCGTTGGGTTAACACAAGACCTCTGGTTAATATCAGGAACATTAGTCTGCAAAGGCTGTAACAGAGTGCTGGTCCCACAAGAACATTTCCCAGTTCAGGAATTATTGCTTGTTACAGAACTAAGGAAGTATTTTCTGTCCTGTCACTCTACAAATGGGAAAAATAATAAAACAGAATGAAAGCTGTTGGATTTGAATTTCTTTTATCCTTATCTGATCTAAGCATCTTTTCATATGTTTTGAAATAATTTATTTACCTCTTTATGCCTGTTCATATCATTCTGTTTTTATATTGGATTATTGTTATTTTTCTTATAGATTTTTGTAGGAGATTTTTATCTTTTATGGGTGCTAGGAAATTCATGCTTTTCCTGTAACACGGATTACAAGTGTTTCCCAATTTATCATTTGATTTTTTGACTTTGCTCCTGATGCAATTTATTTTGTAGGAGTTTAAATGTTTAGTTGAATTTTCCACTTTTCTTGTTTGGCTTCTGTATTTTATGTCATATAGAAATCTCTTCCATACTCTGAGATTACTTAAAAACAAAAAGCAACAAAAGCTTGTTGTGTGGTTTCTTTTAGTACATTTATGTAGTACCTTCTTCCTTTTTAAAAGCATTGAATAATCTAAATTTTAGGACAATCGGTGCGTATGTGTGTGTCATTTTTTAATATCTAGAGAATTGGGAGGAATGCAAAGGCAGCACTAAGTTTTGGTACCTATTCTTTTTAAACGTGTTATTTCCTCCGTATACTTTAGAATGCTAACTACTCAGTCAGTGGGTTCTTGTCTTGTTTTCTTGTGACTATAAACTTTTTAAAAACGTAATTTCCCACAGACCTAGAACTGCTAACATGATAGATCCTACTAGACTTCCAAAAAATTATACAAACCCCTTTTCCCAGATATTCTGAAATTATTTCTATTTATCTAGCATTCAGTAGTTCTTACTGAGTTTGTGTCACCTTCAGTTTTTATCATCATTACATACCTTCATCCAAGGTAATGAAAAATTTCAAAAAAAAGTTCTGTGCCCAACGGTAATTGTGTGTGTATGTAAGTGTATGTGTGTGTGTGTGTGAGAGAGAGACAGAGAGAGAGAGAGACAGACAGACAGACAGACTTGACAAACTGATTAAAAAATTACCTGAAAAAATAAAAAATAATGGCTATACAACACATTCTGAAAGAAGAACAATATGGAGAATTTATCTTTCTAGAGGTCAATAATTTTTTATAAACTTAAGACAATGTACTATTGGGACAGAGGTAGGTAAATCAAACAATTAAACTGAATACAAAACCCAGAATCAGATGACCACATAGGGAAACTTGATTTATGATGGAACTAGGATTGAATATTTGTGAAACTTTGTAAGAAATGATAGTATTTTCAATAAATATTTGGACGAGTTACACATATAAAAAAGTTAAGTAGAATGTATACTTTGTCTTGGAAGCAAAATATAAATTCCTGATTCATTTAAATATTTAAAAGTGATTTTTAAATCTGTAATAGTTTGGTAGGTAATATAAAGAATAACTTCATATGTTTAGAATGAGGAAAAATCTCAGAATTTTCCTCCATTCTAAAGAAACAAAAATTGTAAACCATGAAGAATAAAAATAATAAATTTAATATAGTAAAAAAATGGACGTAGAAAATCAGATGCAATTAGAAGGGGAAATTTGCAAGCACACGACTGACAAAGGATTAGAATTCAAGGTATATAAAGAATCTCTATAAGACAAAATAAAAAAGAAATATGAGCAAAAAAATTGCAAAGACACTTCATAAAATAAAAACTATTTGATCAACAAACTAAAAAGGAAATAAACTGCATTGTTTATGATGGGGATGACAATTCAAACTACAGGGATTTTTACTTCAAACAACTGGTACAAGTTAAAAGCTCTGCAGTCATATTTATATCCACTTTTAATTATATGCAAATTATAAGACAGGTTATTCAGAAATTTCTAGAAAAAGTGTGGTAATTTCCGGGCCATTGCCATGGAAAGCAACAGTAACTTCTGGGTGTTGCCATGGCAATGGTAAACTGACATGGCACTGGTGGACTTGTCTTATGAAGAAGTGCTTTTGCCTCTTCCCTATTTCGGTTACTCATCAGTATGGTCCAGAGCTCAAGCCCTGCCTCTGGAGTCGAGTCCCACCTCCTCCCTCACCAGGGCCACATTATCAGCACCACCAGAGAATTTGTTATAAATGTAAATCGAATCTAAATCCTGGTAGTGGAGATCAGCGCTCCATTTTAACAAGCCATCTAGGTGATTATGATGCATGTTCAGTTTGACAAGCACCCGAATAATGCATAAGAGCACATACTTTGAATTCAGAATGTCTGGGTTCGAACACTAAAGAGCTTCTCACATTTTTACCTGAGTAATTCTGGACAAGTTACTCAACTTTTCTGTTTTATCTTCTTTAAAAGGGTATGTTGGTGGTAATAGCACATTTCCAAAAGAGTTCCTATGAGGATTCAATTAATTAATCCACATAGAATGCTTAGAACAGTGCTTGGCGCTATAAGCAAGTACTAGGTAAGTGTCACCTGAATATTCGCTTTTGTTAAAACAAAACAAAACAAAAACCTGCCTACTTCATTCATTTGCATCACCTTCCCTTGCTCCTGAAGACAATCAAATTTGCAGTGCTGGTCTATAATGCCTTAAAATATACTTCATCTTGCTTTGGAAATTAAAATATTTTTTATTTTCTAAGCCTCTTATCTGCCATTTTCATCACCTCTCCAAAGCTAGTGGTACTATAATGACATCTGCCAGTCATATTTGTATTCGGAAATGTAAACCAATTGAGTAAAGGGTACTTCTCATGGGCACAGAAATTAGACTTAATTTAAACCATGAGGAATTCTCTTACCACGTTCTCAGCCATCTCAGATTTCACTTTTCTCCTAATGATATTTCTGTCTGTCTCCAGATTAAATGCCTTTCTCATTAATAGATAATATGAGAGAAAAAATGTTCTTTATTATAATTAGAGCATTTGCATTTTTCCTCATGATGGGTATATTATTTCATTGGGTCTATATGCTTCTTTGAAATGGCACATAGTGAACCTGCCTTTAGTCATTTATTCAATAAGTATTTATTGTGTGCCTGCTACATGCCAAGTAGTGATCTGTGTGTTAGGGATACAGCAATGAACAGAACAGACAAAAACTCCTATCTTCATTAGCTTTACACTTTAGCTGTAGTAATAGACAATATACAATAAACACATTAATAAAATTATTTTGTAGGTCAATAAATAAATACTATAGGAAAAAACACGATGAGGTAAGCAGGATTGATAGTTTTAGGGAGTGCAATTTTAAACAGACTCTTCAAGACGGTTGATTTACTATTTGTTTCATTATGTTTTCTCCCTCTAGAAAATGAAGGTTTAGGGTGAGTCCTGCACACTTTTTGTTAAGCTTCCTGGGGGAGCTGTTCTATCTAGGTCTCAGTGAAGGTGGTTTCCAGGACCTGTTCCAGATATATCAATTCTCTTCATAGAATAGTGTGTTCATTCCCTAGATCTGCAGCCACAAATTACCACAAATTTTCACTACTATTGCAGCCTAAAGCAATAGAAATGTACTCTCTCATAATGCTGGAGGCTACAGTTCAAAATCAAGGAGGCTGAAAAATGGATTCCCTCTGGAAGTTCTGAGGAAGAACCCACTTCATGCCTGTTTCCTAACTTCCAGTGGCTGTCAGCAATCCTCAGCATTCTTTGACTGGTAGACTCATCACCCCAATCTCTGCCTCCATCTTCATATCACTTTCTTCCTTGCATCTCTGTGTGTCTTCTTCTCTCTTTATAAGATGTTTGATTGAATTTTGGGCCCCCTGGATAATCCAGCATAATCTCATTTAGAGATGATTAACTCTACTGTATCTGCAAAGACCCTTTTTCCAAATAAGATCACATTCACACGTTCCAGGTGAAGATTCTATTCTATGTATCTATGTTTCTATGTATCCATGTATCTATCTATCTATCTATCTATCTATCTATCTATCTACCTACCTACCTACCTACCTATCTATCTATCATCTGATATGGTTTGGCTCTGTGGCCCCACTCAAATCTCATCTCAAATTGTAATCCCCATGTGTTGAAGGAGGGACCTGGTGGGAGGTGATTGCATCATGGGGGTCTTTCCTACCATGCTGTACTCATGATAGTGAGTGAGTTCTCAGGAGATCTGATGGTTTTATAAAGCAGTTTTCTCTGCTCTTGCACACTTTCTGTAGCCTGCCACCATGTTAGATGTGCCTGTTCTTCTTCTGCCATGACTGTAAGTTTCCTGAGGCCTCACCAACCATGTGAAATGGGAGTAAATTAAACCTTTTTTCTACATAAATTACCCAATATTTGTCAGTTCTTTATAGAATGTGAGAACTAACTTATACAGTAAATTGGTACCATGGAGAGTGGGGTGCTACTAAGGATACCCAAAAATGGGGAAGCAGTTTGGAACTGGGTACCAGGCAGAGGTTGAAATAGTTTGGAGGGCTCAGAAGAAGACAGGAAGATATGGGAAAGTTTGGAAGTTCCTAGAGACTTGTTGAATGGCTTTGACCAAGATGCTGATAGTGATAAGGACAATGAAGTCCAGGCTGAGATGGTCTCAGATAGAGATGAGAAACTCATTGGAAACTGGAGGAAAGGTCACTCTTGCTATGCTATGCTTAGCACAGAGACTGGAAGCATTGTGCCTCTAACCTAGAGATCTGTGGAACTTCGAACTTGAGAGAGAGGGTCTGAAATTGAAACTTATGTTTAAAAGAGAAGCAGAGCATAAAAGTTTCGAAAATTTGCAGCCTGACAATAGAAAAGAAAAATCCATTTTCTAAGGAGAAATTTAAACCTGCTGCAGATATTTGAATAAGTAACAAGGAGCCAAATGTTTTCACCAAGACAATAGAAAAATGTCTCCAGGCCATGTCAGAGGTCTTCACAACAGCCTCTCCCATCACAAGCCTGGAGGCCTAGGAGGAAATAATGGTTCCCTGGGCTGGGCCCAGAGCCTTGCTCCTTTGTGGCAGTCTTGGGACTTCATGCCCTGCACCCCAGCCATGGCCAAAAGAGGCCAATGTACCGCTCAGGCTGTTGCTTCAGAGGGTGCAAGCCCCAACCCTTGGAGACTTCCATGTTGTGTTGGGCCTGTAGGTGCACAGAAATCAAGAATCAAGGTTTGGGAATCTTTGTCTAGATTTCAGAGGATGTATGGAAACACGTGGATGTTCAGGCAGAAGTCTACTGCTGTGCTGGGGCCATCATGGAGAACCTCTACTGTGACAGTGTGGAAGGGAAATGTGGGCTTGCAGCCCCCATACAGAGCATTGGTGGGGCACTGGCTACTGTAACTTTGAGAAGAGGGCCACCATCCTCTAGACCTTAGAATGTTCAGAATGTTAGATCCACTGACAGTTTGTACCATACACCTGGATATATGCTGCAGACACTCAAGGCCAACCTTTGAAAGCAGCTGGGGATTCTACCCTGCAAAGCCACAGGAGTGGAGCTGCCCAAGATCCTGGGAGGCCACCTCTTGCATCAGTGTGCCCCAGATGTGAGAAATGGAGTCCAAGGAGATTATTTTGGAGGTTTAAGATTTAATGACTGCCTTATTGGATTTTGGACTTGCACGGGGTCTGTAGCCCCTTTGTTTTGGCCAATTTCTCCCATTTGGAATGAGAGCATTTATCCAATGCCTGTACCCCCGCTGTATCTTGCAAGTAGCTAACTTCCTTTTGATTTTACAGGAAGGGACATGTCTCAGATTAGACTTTGGACTTAGACTTTTGAGTTAATGCTGAAATGAGTTAAGACGTTGGGGGTCTGTTGGGAAAGCATAATTGGTTTTAAAATGTGAGAACATGAGATCTGGGAGGGGCTGGGGTTGAATGACATGGTTAAGCTTTGTGTCCCCACACAAATCACATTGGGAATTTTAATTTCCAGGTGTTTAGGAAGAGACCTGGTGGGAAGTTTTGGGATTAAGGGGGCGGTTTTTCCCATGCTCTTCTCATGATAGTGAGTTCTCATGATGATTTTATAAGGCAGTTTTCCCTGCTTTTGCTAGCACTCTGTCTCCTGGCTGGCATGCAAAAATGTCCAAGTTTGGACCTTCACCTTCCACCACGAATCTAAATTTCCTGAGACCTCCCTAGCCATGTGAAACTGTGAGTCAATTGAAACTCTTTCTTTTATAAATTACCCAGTCTTGGGTAGTATCTTAATAGCAGTGTGAGAACAGACTAATAAATTATCTAGCTAGCTAGCTAGCTAGCTCAAGATATATATAGATACAGATAGACAGATAGATAGATAACTCTATGTATCTAGAGATAGACAGATGCATAGAGATGCTCTGTATCTAAGAGTTTACAGCTATTGTGGTGATCGCTCCCTGCCTGCAATAATAAATACTAGGAGGCAACAGCTGTTGCTAATTTAAGAACAAAATTAGGACACCAAGATTAGTTTTCTCCATTGCAAAGTGTAGGCCAAATCAACACCAGTCTGTGACTCTACCTGCACACTGATGCTGGCTTAAAAACTTTTGCTTGTCCATGAGGCTATAACAACAGAAATGATGAGTATTTTTAAAACTTCATTAGCAATTTGACAAGGTCAACTGAAGATAATAATAATAATGGGGCTTCTATTTTTAAAGTCTTTTTAAAATATGATATTTCTGCAATTCCGTTATTTTTTTTTTAAATATTGGTCTGAGCTGAATTTAAAAAATACATAAGCCTAATCCTTTATTAAAGGTCATTTGAGAAGCACTGGTATAGACTATTGTCAGTAAAACTAGAATATAACAATAAGCCTCCAGAATTATGTTCATTCAAAGGACAAAATAAATTTCAGTCTCAGCAACTGAAGGGATGTGCTTCATAGCAATGTGCTGTATATCACAGATAACAACTTTTTATTGCCCTCTTTAATGTACTTCAGCATGTAGCCTTTATTACTGCTATAGTACCTACCCATCCCACGCTGATGTAATAAAACCCCAAAATAACTACAAGGTCAGAACAACTGAGTCAAGTCTTGGCTTATAAGTTAATGTCTTTTTTACTATAGATAGCTCATTTTGCCACTCTAGACAAATTTTCTTATCTGTAAATAGATATGTATCTTTTTGTCTTTGACATTCTATTTAGCACCATTATCACCACCGCCACCACCAAAAATAACGTGTAAGACGAAAGAGAACTATCTCACTCAGAGGGTAGCTGGGGAGATGAACATCCTTTTCCCAACTAACATTTTAATACAAAATTTTTCAATGACAAAGCAGTGTAGAACAAATTTTGCAGTAAACTCATATGATCACAACCTAGATTCACCATTAAATTTTCTCTTGTGCCTGTTTTCACCCATCTCTCTAACCCTCTCTGCAATAATTGTTTTATACATTTTCACAATCTTGATGAGTTTTTGATGTATTTCTAAGGAAACAGCAAATATCAGTAAACTTCTACTTAAATACTTCAACATGCTTATTACTATTCAATATTTGCATATGGTTTTCTTTTGATGTAAAATTTACATACAATAAAATCTTAAATGTATTCTCACTGAGAACAGACAAATGCATGCATTTGTGTAACTAAAACCCCTATCAAGGTAAAAAGCATTACCATCAATTCAAAGACAACACAGTGCAGATTGTTCTACCCTAGATTAGAATTTTCTCTTCGAGAACTTCATATACATGCAATCATGTATGTTCTTTTTTATGCAAGTATATTAGTCTGTTTTCACACTGCTATAAGGAAGAACCCAACACTGGGTAATTTTAAAATGAAAGAGGTTTAATTGACTCACAGTTCTGCATGGCGAGGGGGGCCTCAGGAAACATACAATCATGGTGGAAGGCAAGGAAAGGCAAGTACCTTCTTCACGTGGTGGCAGAAAAGAGAGAGCTAACAGGTGCATGGAAAACTTACTAATACAATTGTCTGATCTCATGGGAACTCACTCACTATCATGATAACAGCATGGGAGAGACCATCCCCATGATTTAATCACCTCCCACCTGGTCCTCTCGACATACAGGGATTATTGGGATTAAAATCTGAGATGAGATTTGGGTGGGTACCCAGAGCTGATCCATATCAGTCAGGCTTTCTCATTTTTATTCAACATGACGGTTTTGAGATTTATCAATATCACCTGTATTAGTATTCCACTTTTCTGAGTAGTATTCCATTTTATAAACACATGTGACTATACTACAATTCTTTATCCATTCTCCTATTGATGAACACCTCAAGTCTTTTCAGATTTAAACTATTATGAATAAAATTACTATGAACATTTCTGTACAAATGTTTTGGTGAACATGCTATTATTTTTCTTGATTAATGTTTATCTCTACATTTTTGTTTATGATGTCTTTTAAGCTAATTTTGTATATGGTGCAAACAAGCATAGTAATTCACTCTTTCCATATGGATATCTAGTTTTCACAAGTAATTCTTGAAAATTTATTTCTCCCCTCTCCTCCTCATTGAATTATCTTGGCATCTTGTTGAAAAATAATTGACCACATATGTATGTTTCTTTAGGGATTTCTATTCTGTTACATTGATTGTATGTCTATTCTTACACAAGTACTACACTGTCTTGATTATTGTAGCTTTACAGTAAGTCTTGTACCTTTGTTCTTTTTTAAGATAACTTTTCTACTCTGCTAGATTTTCTGCCTTTCTATATAAATTTTAGGATATGATTATCAATTTCTGTAAAAGAAAAGAAACAAGAAGCTTTCCGAATTCTGACTGGAATTGTATTGATTCTAAAGATATATTTGGGGAGAAATAACATCTTAACAACACTGTGTTTCTATTCTGCAATTAAGAATATTTGGTTATTCTTACAATTACTCATGTATTTTTAAATTCTAGAACTTCCTTTTTTGCCTAGCATTTTTATTTCGCTTTTAATTCACTACGAGCATATTTTCTTTTACTTTATTAAATGTAGTTTTCAGAGCTGCTTTAAAATGCTTGTCAGCTACTTCCAGTATCTAGCGCAATCATGTTGGCATCAACCCCCATTTACATTTTCTCATATCTTCTTTTGTCAAATAGTTTTGGAGTGTTTCCCATACATTATGCAAGTTATATTGCAGAGGCTCTGGATTTATGTTTCTCTAAAAGAAAGTTAGTAGTTTGTTTTGTTTGTGCAAGCTATACTGAGGAAGGAGACCCTTAATCCTCTTCAGCTTCTAAGGCCACTTCCCCTTCAGCCTTCCACACTGCATCTCAAAAGAAGAAGTTATAAGTCAGGTAGAGGAGGGACCAGTTGGTGCCACCAGCCAGGTTAAGGATATGACCCCTACTGCTAACCACAATCCCATCAATGGGTCACAGATACGGTATGGAGGAATCTTTCCAGAAGGCATTGTTTTTACTTAAACCACGATCACACCCCCACCTAAGTCACATACTCCATGCCTACTTCATGGCTCAAGATCTTTTCACATGTAATTTCTAGAGTTGTAAGAGGATTTTCTTTGCCGGGGAGCTCAGTTGTTAGGCACTATGCCGCCACAGCTCCCGGCTGAATAAATCACCACTTCCTTCCCAGTTAGGTGTTCGAGAGGTTTGTTTGTGGCTGCTCCTACTTCATTATTTGGTTCCCTGACCAGGAAGCAAGTTTTGGTTGGCGGTGGGCCAGGACAGCCTTTCAGGCATTTTGCCTTGCCCTGAGGAGCATCCCTGTGGGGGACTCCAGCCTGCTTGGGTGACGTGAGTCCTGAGAGTGCTCCCAGGTAGGCACTGGCTCTGGTGGAACACCTCACCAGAGCAAAAGCAGGGTAGGCCGCCGCAGTGTGGATCCACCCAGTGGCTGAACACCAAGAAAGAACAGGTGCCTGGAGTGTCCAGACGACAGAAACATGGTAGGATTGATCCTAGGAAACTTGACCACCTCCTTTAGGTAGAAGCCTGTCCTGATCACCCATGTGTGCTGGACTTGGCACTCCTGAACTCGGCGCCATCTCTCTCTCTCCTCTCTCTCGCTCTCTCTTTCTCTCTCTCTGTAACTAACCTTGAGATTCTTGCTTTTGGTTTCAATTTGGGTGTAGGGAGGAGTGCGATTGTGTGAGTAATTGGAGGAGTCCAATTGGACTCACCAGCCATGAAATGTGTGAGCGGCAGATCCATTAGAGAGGGCCCTAAGCTCTCAGCAAATTGTGGGGCTGGCTGTGATTAGGAGTGATCCACATACAGTTAGAAGGAGGTGCCCTCACAATCTGGATATCGTTGGGAGAGTAACAAACTCTCCAAAGCCAAGCAGCATCTGAAACACTCCCCAAAAGGAAGCCAATCCTACCAGCCTGAAGTGAAAGTGAAACAGAGTGTGTTGTGTCGTGCTGGGCGGGAGAAACTGAGGGTGGAATAAAACTGTCTTTACTGCCTGTAAGTACTGCTTTTCTGTGCAAAAACATGGCACCCATTCATAGCAAGGCTACTCCTCTGGGGACTATGCTGAAAAATTTCAAGAAGGGATTTAGTGGGGATTATGGAGTAACTATGACACCAGGTAAGCTGAGGACTCTTTGTGAGGTAGACTGGCCAGCATTTGGGGTGTATTGGCCCTCAGAGGGGAACCTCGACAGGTCTCTTGTCTCCAAAGTATGGTGTAAGGTTACATGCAAGCCAGGACACCCTGATCAATTTCTGTACATAGATTCATGGCTGCAGCTAGTTCTAAACCTTCCACAGTGGCTGAGAGGAGAGGCAGCAACTGTACTGATGGCAAAGGGACAGACAGCTAGGGAAAGACCCCACTCCACCTGCTGAGGGACACTGACTCCTAAGGTCCTGGCAGATACAGCAGCAGGGACACAGGCTCTTAAGGTCCTGGCAGATCTAGTGGCAGAAGAGCTTTTGCCGATGATACCCCCGACCTGGTCTGGAAGAGGGACTCCTCACCTCTGTGCCTGAAACCTCAGCACCACCACCAGAATTGCATACCCCTAAACTACCCAGGGTAGAAAAGAGAGAATGTGAAGGGACTTCTCCTATAGCCACTCACTTCTCAGGAAGAACACCCCCTCTAGCAGCCCATCTGTGACCCCAGGCAGGGGTGCAGATGCCTTTAAGAAAGCAGAGGTATATGAGAGTGGATGAGGATGGCCACATGGAGGAAAGACGTGTTTTCATGTACCTGCTGTTCACCTCAGCTGATTTTATTAATTGGAAAAATAACAACCCATCTTATACTGAGAAGCCACAAGCTCTCATTGACCTTCTGTAAACTATTGTCCAGACTCATAACTTTACTTGGGCTGACTGCCACCAGCTGCTTATGTATCTTTTTAACACTAATGAAAGGTGGAGGGTACTCCAAGCTGCTTCCAAATGATTGGAGGAGCATGTTCCAGCAGATTACCAGAACCCCCAAGAATATGTCTGGGCCCAGTTGCTGAGTACTGACCCCCAGTGGGATCCAGACACCCCGGAGGGCATGCAAAGGTTGCTCTGGTACAGACAGGCCCTACTGGAAGGATTGAAAAAGGGAGCCCAGAAAGCTACAAGCATCAATAAAGTCTCTGAGGCCATTCAAGAGAAAGAGGAAAGCCCCGGCACGGTTCTGTGAGAGGCTATGTGAAGCTTATTGCTTGTATACTCCTTTCGATCTTGAGAGCCCCCAAAACCAACACATGGTAAATATGGTATTAGTCAGTCAGTGTGCAGAAGACATTAGGAGAAAGCTACAGAAGCACGCAGGATTTGTGGGCATGAAGACTTCAGTTATTGGAAATAGCTAACCAGGTGTTTGTAAACAGAAATGCAGTAAGCCATAGAGAAAATGAGTGTCAAGCTCAATGAAGGGCTGACCTAATAGCTGCCACTGTTAGAGGCGCACCCCCAAAAAGGCAGGGAAAGGGGGGCTGCTGTAAGGCTCCCCAGTCTAATCGCCCACACCTGCAACGTAACCAGTGTGCTTACTATAAGAAAGCAGGACACTGGAAGGACAAGTGCCCCCAGTTGACAGGAAAACAGGGCCATCTTAAGCACCAGGCTTCAGATGAAAGTGAGGAGCTCTGTTCAATCTAATGAAAGGGCCACTGGACTGAAGGGGGCTGGGCTCAATTGTCCCCAAAGAGCCCATGGTCTGGATGATAGTCCTGTAACTCCCCATCAAAGGAAGCAACCAATATTGTTGAAGTAAAACAGTCTTTCTGTTTGCCTCAGACTTGTGAGGTGAGGGGTGGGGGGGAGGAACAAGGTGATTCACCAGTTCCTATACACTCCTGATTGCCCTTTGCCCCTGCTAGGAAGGGATCTGCTCAGTACACTATGAGCAAACATCACCTTCACCAAGAGTGGCACGTTATGGCTGGCATTGCCTAAAAACGGAGTCATAATGGCTGTCAGGGTTCCTTGTGAAGAAAAGTGGAGGCTCTTCTTAACCAAACCAGACTGGGAGATAGAGCCTGTGTTAGCAAAATGATTGCCTAAGGTCTGGGCAGAGGATAATCCGCCAGGGCTGGCAACCAACCAGGCCCCTGTGATCACTGAAGTCAAGCCTGGGGTTCAGCCAGTTAGCAAAAGCAATATCCAGTTCCCCAGGAGGCCCTAGAAGGCATTCAGGTCCACCTAAAATGCTTAAAGGACTATGGAATTATAGTTCCCTGCCAGTCTCTCCATGGAACATCCCCCACTTGCCTGTTCCTAAACCAGGGACCAAAGACTACAGGCCAGTGCAGGACTTGCATTTGGCTAATCAGGCCACAGTGACTTTGTACCCAACCGGTACACGCTATTGGGATCATTGCCAGTGGAGAATAATTGGTTCACCTGCTTGGACTTAAAGGATGCTTTCTTTAGCACTGGACTGGCCTCAGAGGGTCAGAAACTATTTGTTTTTCAACAGGAATATCCAGAAACAGGTGTAACCATCCAGTAGGCCTGGACCTGGCTACCCCAGGGGTTCAAGAAGTCTCCCACCATCTTTGGGGAGGCACTAGCTTGTGACCTCCGGAAGTTTCCTGCTAAGGACCTAGGCTGCGTGCTGCTCCAATATGCTAATGGCCTTTGATTGTGACACCCCACAGCAGTTGGGTGAGCTAAAGGAACAGATGCCTTACTTTGGCACCTGGAGGACTGTGGGTATAAAGTGTCTAAAAAGAAAGCCCAGATTTGCTGACAGCAAGTCTGATATCTGGAGTTCACCATCCAGCAGGGAGAGCGTAGCCTAGGAGCAGAGAGGAAACAAGTCATTGGTAATTTGCCAGGACCCAACACTAGAAGGCAGGTGAGAGAGTTCCTGGGAACTGTGGGTTTCTGTAGACTGTGGATTCCAGACTTCACAGTACTGGCCAAACCCCTATATGAAGTGACAAAGGGGGAGACAAGGAACACTTTGAATGGGAATCCCAGCAGCCGCAGGCCTGTTAGGAACAGAAAGAGAAACTTATGTCAGCCCTGGCTCTGGGGTTAACTGATTTAACAAAGCCCTTCACATTGCATGTGGTCAGAAAGAGGGGGCAAAAAAAGGCAGTTGGAGTTCTAACAGAAGGTCTCAGAGACAGTGAGACCTTGGCTCAAGCCTGTAACTTATCTCTCCAAGTAGCTGGACAGAGTTTCCAAGGGATGGCCCCCACGTTTAAGGGCCCTGGCAGCAACTATTCTGCTAGCACAAGAAGCTAATAGGCTAACTCTGGGGCACAACTTATCAAAGCACCCCATGCAATAGTGACTCTAATGAATACCAAAGGACTTTCTCCAAGCAGAAGGGGGGCAAATAATTAAAGAGGGATAGATCTGGCTACCAGATGGAAGAGTAGCACTACCGACCACAGAGTTCCGGAAAGGTGGAGCGAATGAACCGGACTATTAAGAATAGCTTAGGGAAAATGTGTCAGAAAACAGGATTAAAGTGGGTGCAGGCACTTCCCGTGGTTTTATTCAAAATTAGATGTACTCCCAATATTCCCCCTATGAAGTCTTATATCATAGCCCCCTCCCCCCCACCACACTGCAGGCACTTCCGAGAACTCCTCGGGAGTGGGGAGGAATTGAGCTAGGATGACAGCTGCAAACTCTAGGAAAAATCACTCAGGACATTTCAACCTGGGTAAATGAAAGAGGCCCTATAAACTTATTCTCCCCAGTTCACCCTTTCTCACCAGGTGATCGCATGTGGATAAAGGACTGGAATGTAGTCCCTCTGAAGCCACAGTGGAAAGGACCCCAGACCGTGATCCTGACCACTCCCACAGCCATAAAAGTGGAGGAAATCCCAGCCTGGATCCACCACAGCCGTGCAAATCCTGCAGCAACTTGGGAAGCTAGAGCAGACCCAGACAATGACTGCAGAATCATTCCTTAAGAAGGACAACAAGCCTTGCTCCAGCCACACCCTAGAAGCTGGCTGGTCCATGCATGGCCGAAGCATGAGGAGACTCATCGTGGGACTTATTCTTAGAATTTGGACTTACACAGTAGGGACGTTAACTAATTTTGAAGAATGCTCCCAGTGTGTATGCACCAGATTACTGAGATACGATGGAAAGTTACTGCCATTCTTTTGTTCTACAGTTATTATGAATGTGCAGGGACACAGAAGGGAACCTGTTTATATAACGGTACTCAGTATATGGTGTGTAACCCAGGGCAATGGAACAGCCCTACTAAATTAATAGCTAAAATGGAGGAAAATAAGAATGAGAGTGAGAACTCTCACTAATGTTATAGGTGGGATTCTCAAAGCGGGAGTGAGGAAGGAGACCCTTAATCCGCTTCAGCTTCTAAGGCCATTTTCCCTTCAGCCTTCTACATTGTATCTCAAAAGAAATTAGAAGTCAGCCAGAAGAGGGACCGGTTGGTGCCACCAGCCAGGTTAAGGATAAGACCCTTACTGCTAACCACAATCCCATCTAAGATCATGGATATGGTATGGAGGAATCCTTCTGGAAGGCATTGTTTTTCCTTAAACCATGATCAGATCCCCACCTAAGTCATGTTCCCTACCCATACTTCATGGCTCAAGACCCTTTCACGTGTAATTTCTAGAGTTGTAAGTCTTTACAAGGGCAAGGATTTTTTTTGTTGGGGAGCTCGGTTGTTAGGCATCTATGCCGCTGCAACTCCTGGCCAAATAAATCACTACTTCCTTCCCAGTTCGGTGTTCGAGAGGTTTGTTTGTGGCCACTCCTGTTTCAATACCCTTTGTTAGGGTCCACCTGCAAAGGCTGTCTTTCAGATGCCAAGTCAAAACTCAGTTCAGTCCTTTTATTATTTAGTCTTGAAGTCTGCCCTAAACATGCATTGTTCATGCATCAGTAAGAGATCTGGGAAATAAAAGTTTAAACACAGGATTTGCATCTCCTCTTCTCTGGCTGTCTTCTTTCTGGGATCTCCCCAATCCCTACCTGACTTTCCAGAGGCGGTATTTTCACCAACTCAGTCCTCTAGTTTTTATGCCTGAAAACCTGTGGGTTTTGTGTTAGACTTTCACCTGACCTGCCTGTCTCTGCCTGCCACTTGCCCTAAGTGTAAAAACCGTCATTAATTAGAAGAAGAGGAGGAGAAGGATGAGGAAGAGGATGCTGCACAAGAGGAAGAAGGAGGGCATTGAGAAGAGGGGAGGAGAGGCAGGAGGAGAAGGGATTAAGACGAAAAACACCTTCAGTGCCTTTTGTTTCTCCCAAGTGTCAACTTCCTTCTAGAATCTGTGGATGTTAATTCTCCAGTGCTTTCAGATACTCTGTTGTGTTTTGTCCAGAGTTTATAGTTGTTATCTGTGGAAAGACAGATTAGGTAGGAGCTTACCTGGCCTTACTAGACGCAATGACAAGCAGAAAATGTAAAAGGTGCTTGTAATTAGAACCTATTGATAAGAAGAGGGCAGCATTGCTTTTAAAGAAATGACTCTTGGGAAAACACTGTCATGGTCCCTTTGCTTATGTAAATGTCAAGCTCAGGGCTGCAGGGGATAAAGGGGTATTACAAAAAAGGAATGCAAAAATTGTTCTGTATAAGAAAAAACAGAAATAGAGTTCCTTAGGGAAGGGAGTAGGAGCTGTTCTGACATAAGAGGATAGAAAAGAAGGGTGACAGTAAATAAGAAACGCTTAGCTGGAAACAGGGTACTAAAAGGTGGAACAGCTAAGAAAAAAAGACCCTCCAATAGAGAAGAAATTTGGGGTCATGACTATTTGATATTCAGATTTAAGTTGTATCATTGTTTTTGCTTTCATACTTTATCCCAAACCCACTGTACACCTCCACTGCAGCGGAGAAAACTGGGAGTATATTCTGCTACTCACTTGATTACTTTCCTATATTGATTACATATTACTTCCTTAGCAGGTGTATTATTTGAAAAAAATTATCACTAAATTAACTTTAGGACAACAGTGTCCTAGAAAGATTAATGATATATAATTTACATTTATGAAAGAAGCAAGCATCCAATAAATTAGAAAATGCATACCATCATCCAAGTACATTGCTAAACATCCCAAGTGCTTACCTTATTGAGTATCTGACAAATGGATTTCGCATCCATTCAATTATATCAGTACTATTTTTATGTCACTTGCTCTACTGTTTGCTTAAATGTATGTGTTTTCACTAATGATGTTAAGTGTATTTAACTCCATTTATACTGTCTAGAAGGGATGCTCAGGAAGGATGATGATTTTAAAGCACTGAATAGGCCCTGATCATGTGTTACTTGTTACTCATACTGCTGCTTCCAATTCTTAGATTTCAATGATGCTCTCATTTTGTCTGTATATGATACTAAGAGTTGAAATGTTTTCATACAAAAGATTCCTTTATTATTTTCCACACACCCCATGGCTCCATGTTTGGAAATATTTGGTTCTAGGTAATAATTTGCCTTCTTATTAAGTAGGAACAATAGAAATGATTGACAAGCAGAGTTCCTGCCTGGGAAAAATAACAACTAGATTGAAAGAATTCCATCTAAACACAAAATATTTGAGTTTTAGTTAGTCTGGTAGTATTGTCACACATAAATATACAATTTCTGTTGTATTCATTTTTAAAATTTACTTAGTTTTTTATGTTTTTTAAAATACTTTTGAAATGTAAAAGAGAATAAAAAAACTCAAAGCACATCTCGTTTTATTCCTAATCTGCACAAATAAGAAGCAAAAATAGTCAGGTAGCCTGCCCCTGGGGATCCTTGTTAATGTTTCCACGTCTCTAGAAATAAGCACCCTAGTTTCATAAACACACTGGCTTTCTAGTCTATATCGATCACACCAGTTAGTTTATTGAAAAGCAACAGATTATCAAAGAAGAAAAATCTTCCCTCTAGCATTTCAGCCTGCTTTCCAGGGAGTTGCAGTAAGATATCTGATGTATTTAAAAAGAGGCCTTTCCTGGTTATAACAAAACCAATTGTGTGTAAAGATCTTGGACTTAGAGACAAACTAGGCACCTAACAGAGAGTCATTGGGAAAAGTTGTTTTATTTTAAGAATTTTAAAAAAATTGCAAAATCTGTACTACATTATTTGCTTTTATGTCTCCTTCCTTAAAAAGCAGAAAAAGACTGAAGTTCCAGGTCCAGCAGTCAGGCAAGAGGAGTTCCTTCTTACTTGTGGGAGGGTCAGCCCTATTGTTCTAAGCAAGCCTTCAATTGATTGGATGAAGGTTACCCATGTTAGGAGGCCAATCTGTTATTGGAAAGCGGTTCCGATCCAAACCACAAGAGAGGATTCTTAGATCTTGAGCATGAAATCATTCAGGGCAGGTGCATAAAGTAAAGTGAAAGCAAGTTTATCAAGAAAGTAAAGGAATGGCTACTCCATAGGCAGAGTAACAGTATGGGCAGCTAAGTTGAATATACTTACAGTTATTTCTTGATCATATGCTAAACAAGGGGTGGATTATTCATGAGTTTTCTAGGAAAAGAGCAGATATTTCCCAGAAATGAGGGTCTTTCCCCTTTTTAGACCACATAGGTTAGCTTGTAGACATTGTCATGGCATTTATAAACCTTCATGCATTGATGGGAGTTTCTTTTAGCATGCTAATGCTTTATATTTAACATAAAATTAACAGTATGACCAGAAGTCACTTTCATTGCCATCTTGGTTTTGGCTAGCTTCTTTTAGCACATTCTGTTTTATCAGCAGGGTCTTTGTGACCTGTATCTTGTGCCAACCTCCTCTCTGATCCTGTGATTAAGAATGCCTAATCTCCTGGGAATGCAGCCCAATAGGTCTCAGCCTTATTTTACTCAACGCTTATTCAAGATGGAGTCACTCTTGTTCAAATGCCTCTGACAAATCTGCTTTATTCCATCTATTATTTCAAAGAGTTGCCTCATTCAAAAACAGCCTGACAGATCCACTGAAAATAATATCTGACCAAATATCTGGGCACCCCATAGCCAAATCAAGTTGACATGTAAAATTAACTATCATAGAGAGAGACCAGTTCCCTAGGCCATGTCTTCAGCTCTTATATTCAGGCAGGCTTGCATAAAACACTACCCTGTGCTTTTCAATTAATAAATAATGTATTTCCTTATTTTTTAAGTCATTTCAGATATCTTCTTTAATTGAAATCTCCATTATTATCTTCATGATATACCAGGACCCATATGGCTCCAAATGAAAATCATTTGCAAATACCATAGCTGAGATTATATTCTCCATCTGTCATCATCTTCAGACATTTCAAGGGCTAACACAGTGCTATGCTCCACTTGGCTACTGGCCAACACTATTCCCTACATAAACAGAAATAATATGCTGTAATGTTGGTTTTGCTTCACTAAGGAAAGAGGTTCTTCTTTTAAGCTAGAATATGCATGTTATTTAGGCTTTTTTAGACCTTTTCTACCCATTACTAATAATTGTGTCCCCAAACCAAAATATTATATTCATGGGAATATTAAAAAGGCAATCAAATAACAGTCCAGGAGAGCTGGTAACTGTACATCTTAGCATAGGGATTAGAACATTTATACAACCCAAGCAGAGATTCAAAATTCTCCTCAATTTCATACAGTCTGTAAGTTGAAATTTTTCTAGCCCTTAAGATCTCTGTATTTATGACTCAATATAGAGATAACTCAACTCAACAGGCAATACAATCAGACTGCTGTTTTTAACATTTGCTTTCTATATATTTTTTTAATTACAATGACAAACAACAATAAAACAACTGCGCGCCCCTCCCCGTAAGACAGAAACTATACTAACTCAAGGATAAAATAAATCATCTGAAGGCAGTAAGACTGCAATTATTGCTAATAAGATTCATTTTACTTAAAAAATACCTGAAAGTTATCCAACCCCCTTTTGCTTTATTCTGAGGTCTGATTCTCTTCCAACATGTTAATGTCAACAGTCAAAAATGGTGTTGAACTCCTGAATCCAGTGACCAGTGCTTTGCTGGACTTAGAAAAATGTTTCTGGAAAGCTATTTATAAATTAAATCAAATCACAAACTCTCTAGAGGTAATTATCTAAAGGAATTTTATAAGGAATCTTTTTAAAAAGCAAGGTAACTATTTGGTAAAAATAAAGTATCCTCAGATTTGATATTCACGTATACATTTTGTTTTTCTTATTTTGGACACGCCTTAAGCAAAGTATGTCTAGATTTCGCCTTTTTGAAAGTCTTCACAAATCAAATAACATTGCGGTATCAGACCACTCTCCAAAGTAGTCGGCCAGAGTAGAAGGATGTCAAATCTAGATTACGCTTTCCTTTTTTTAGCCAGATTTGTAATATTTGGACTGAAATTTTTTTTATTATATAGGGATAATATAATTGTTTTCATAAACAAGATTTTTTTAAGAAGTTATGAGGAGGGAGAAAAAAATCTCTCATCTGGGGATTTTTGAACTCATTCTTTGACAGGTGACAGAAAGCCAATTCAAACTAGTTTGAGAGAAAAAAAATCAGTACTCATGAGTCCCTTAGCAGGACGAAAGTATCCAGTTCCTCAGATAATTTCTAAGAACTAACAACTCTTCACCAAACTGAAAAATTTTCTTCCTTTGATTATTGGTGGTACTTACAGTCTTTTTATATGTGTATTAGCTGTTCAATTGATTTTGTCAATTGGTCATTTGTTTATTTTTATCAAAATGCTTTAAAATCAGGAATACTAATCTTTTGGTTATTAAGGGTTACACTTGTTATCCTATTGCCTTTTGACCTCATTGTGTGAATTTTATTTTGTTCACCATTTAAAATTTTTACATAAACAACTCTGTCAATCTTTTCCCATATGGAACTATGGGTCATTTAACACACTTAGAAAAACTTCCCTACTTCACAGTTATTTTCATGCTTTTATAGTTTCATTTTTTACATTTAACATTTTATTTGGAATTCTGGTGTAAGAAGTATCTATCTAGTAAACTTTCCTGAAAATACATTTTTGGTGCTGAACTTATTGGCTGTATCAATTGAAATAGGGACAATCATGGAAATGATTAATTGGGCCTGGAAAAAATGATGGGTTTTCTTGTTTTCTCTTGGCTTTATTAACTGTCTTAGTTAAGGCTCTTTTGGTATACTTGCAGTAGTTGTCTTGTGTTGAAAAAAATACCCCATGCAACATATTGACTTAAAATAAGAATAAACGTATTATTCTCAGAGTTTCTGTGAGTTATGAACTTTTTGGTGACTTCTCTGAATGATTCTGCCTCAGGTTCTTTCATGAGATTGAGTCAAGATGTGAGCTGGAAGTGCAATTATTTGAAAGTTTGGCTAGGACCAGAGGCTCTGCTCCCAAAGTGCTCATCCAGCATGGCGGTGCTGTTGAGGCTTCAGTTCCAGCCCACACGGGCCTCTCCATAAGACTGTTGGAGTGTCTTCATGATGTGGCGCTAGTTCCCTCCAGAACTAGTGACCCGAGAGAGCAGGCTAAGTGAAAGACATCCTGTCTATGACCTGGTCTGGAAAGTCAAACAGCATTTCTTCTGCCATATTTAATCTGTTGGAAAAACACTACTAAGGATCAAGTAAAGTTGTCAGGATTAGAGTTCCCTTTCTCCACCTTCAAGCTCAGCTTTCTTGCTATTAATTTTAGTTCCAGAGAAGGTTTTCTCTTGGGTTGTAAGATGATGCCAGCTTAATTTACCACTTTCTATCATCTTGATATACTGATTTACTTAGCCCTGGGTTACTTGGTTTACCCCACCTCCAAGATCTTCTTCAGACCACATAAATTGAGAGAGTGGAGGCAGAATACGCTCCTTTACAGAAAGAGGGTCTATTCCTACAAGATGAAATTGATGCTAGTATTGCAAACAACCAATGTTTTACTGTACTATCCATGTACACATACACCTGAATGGCCCATCAGTATGTCTTAGATTATATTTCCCAGAGGACAGAAATCACATTTGTCAAATTTATTTTGCATAGTACTAATTACAGTATCATGCACTGGGATGGACTTGTCCAGTGCTTCTGGGTAATCACTGATGAATGACTTAGCTTATTCCATGCTCCTTATTAGTTGAGCATGGATGAGCATGATCAAGAATCCTGTAAGAATCCAGAATACCAGAATGTAGAGCAAGGTTAAAGGTGGCCTGGGTTCAATGGGTATTGAAGGAGGAGCCATGCATTGCTGAGTGACCTTCATAGTGGCAGCTGAAATAGCACAAGTGAATAGATGACACTGCCTAATGTTTTGTGTTCCTGTGACCACTGAGGAGAAATAGTATCAAATCCCATCACAAAACTCTCGAAAATAAAAAATGTGCAGATATGTGATTATTCCTTTTGTACAGCATATGCTTCCTTATTTTTCCTTATTATTCCTTATTATTCCTTTGTCCAACACATACCCCAACTTGGTGGTAACGTGTCACAAACTTACAAATTTCCCAAAGTTTACAAATATTAAAGGATTGGGTTATATGTTACTCTCCCAAAAACTCTCTGCTGCAGAGAGTATTCAACAACCATGCTGTGGATCTCTCACCTCACACCATCATTCAAAGCATCTGTTTAGCTGAATGGCAGCTGGGAAAAAAATAGCTGTGAAGGGCCCCACATAGAAAAGATGAAGTGTACAATGGGAAACACAACTGCTATAGTTTCTCACAAAGCCTCTTCTGTGCAAGGAGTACTTGTGTAAACAGCAGCCCCAGCAGAAAGGTAAAGCTTCCCAAGGAGATCCAACAATTAGTACAATTCATGTTAGTTCAAACTGTTTCTTTTCTTTCTTTCTTTCTTTTTCTTTTTCTTTTTTTTTTTTTTTTTTTTTTTTAGGGAGTCTTGCTATGGTACCCAGGTTGGACGTGAGCGCCTGGGCTCAAGTGACCCTCCTGCCTCAGTTTCCCAGTAGCTGGGACTTCAGATGGCTGCCACCATGCCCAGTTCACAATGTTTTTTTAAACAACTTTCTCATGACTTAACCACATCTCAGGATCCATACCACTGGTCATGTATTTAGTCACGTATTTTGTCCTTGGCAGGACCTGCAGAGTGCTAAAGCCAACTCCATCCCCACAGTGCATCCTTACCTTCACACAAAGGCTGAAGTCCCATAACAGTGATGCCTTCAGATAGGTTCTTTGTTACAATGCCAAGGATAACACAACAGAAAGAAAGTAATTTCAAAACGGGCTCTTAAATGCACATTGATGCCCAAAAAATGAGTTTTCTAGTTTCTTTCTCAGCTGCCGTGTGCTCTGTAGGAGAGAGGCAGCCCTATAATATTTTAAATTTCTGCACAGTCCCAGGGAGTGGCACTCTGAGAACATAAAAGTATGTGGCCTTTTGTGTGGGAGAAGGAAGATGATGGTAGAGGGTGGAAGAGGACATAGAAGAAAGAAAAAGACGGATTTGAGGACAAACATTGTGTACTTGAATTAGCCCAAGGGAAGCTCCTTCTCATTTGCTGGGGGTGGGAATCGAAGCTATAGACTATAGTAAATTGATTAGGCAGTTGAGGCCTTCAAGTCCATCTTCACCGAATTTGTCAAGGTCCACCAAAGAAGCAAAACCAATGGGGTGTGTGTGTGTGTGTGTGTGTGTGTTTGTGTGTGTGTGTGTGTGTGTGGAGAGAGAGAGAATAGGCCAGAGAGTGAAGTAAGAAGAGTTCAAATCTGAAGGCAGTGTGCTAGCAGAATTCCTTCTTCCATTGATAAGGCAGTTTTTTTTTATATTAGGTTTTTATTTATTGCATTGATCTATTTTTATGTATATAATAGTTGTGCATATTTGGGAGGTACCTGGGATATTTTGATACCTGCATACAATGTATAGCAATCAAATCAGGGTAATTGGACCATCTATCACCTGAAGCATTTATCTTTTCTTTGTGTTAGGAACATAACAACTCCTCTCTCTAGCTATCTTAAAATATACAATAAATTACTGTTAACTAGAGTTTCCCTACTGTACTACAACATACTAGAATTTATTTCTTCTAGCTAACCATATTTTTGTACCTCTTAACCAAGTTTCTTCATTTTCAACTTATTGAGTGAGGTTCACCTGTATTTTGGAGGGTAATCTTTACTCAAAATCTACTGACTTAAATGCTTATTTCATTCAAAAATACCTTCACAGAAACATTTAGATTAATGTTGGGTCCAATAGCAGGGCACTGTGGTCTAGCCAAGTTGACACAGAAACTTAACCATCTTATTCACTATGGCCACTGGTGGAGAACATGCTGATGGTTTTAGGATCAAATCTCCTAATTCCATCTTGCACAATAAGAAAAGGGCTTCCCGTAATGAAGTTTTTAATTATTCCCCTCCAAACTTAAGGTTACAGAAATATGACATGTGAGAAGGAGTTGGCAACATCTTGGCCTTTGCTTTACTCCAGAGAGTTCACTGAGCCACATAGTTCCAGGACATAAAATACGGTACCCATGTCCGAGGTGAGACGGTTCATACAGCTGTTAATTTCCAGTCACTGGAGTAAAATAATTAATGTTTAATGACCTGCTGGCAGGGCTTACACCTTATAGATTATATGAAGAAAACTGTCACTTTTATAGTTTATTTGCTCACTGCTAAGCAAAAACATTTAATGCCTATTATGTGCTAGTATGTGAGCTAGACGCTGAAGAGACAATTCAGTTAAAAATCTCCCTCCTCACATCAAAATAGAGATACAACTTCCCTGCCTCCCCTAAAACCAAAAATGGTAAGTATTTCGAAAGGTCTTAATTCCAGTTCGAAGGAGTTAGGTAAACAAGTGATTGTCTGAGGTGACTTCTGAAATAAGACTGAAGTGATTAGTTAGAGGGATGATAATAAAAGATTCCTTGAATCCTTTTTTTTTATGTTTCAGGCATGGCTGTAAGCACTTCACATGTATTCATTTATTTAATGAGTAACATCTTTCCAATGGCTCGGGGTGGGATGGCATTCTAGGTGTAAGGTACAGCGTGGAGATGAAAACACAGTGGCCTATGAGAGGAAGACATGCATTCAGGGAACTGTAACTTAGCAGTGGGACACAGGGCTACTAGGCAGAGGTGCGTAAATAAGACTAAAGCCTCTCTCCCTATGAGAGTTCCAATTGTCAACAGGCACTCCCTGCTCTGTCTCTAGTGCCAACATCTATCCTCAGTCCTTTAAACCTGGGCCACGGAGACCCTCAAGCATTCACCCAACAGACTCAGGGACTAGGAATACACTTACTTTTTCATTCATAGTGTCAATCGCCTCAGGGTCTCAACCTGTTTCTCTTGTTAACTGAGTCACCTACCATCCTGGCCACCATCCTAGCTGTCCCTCTCTAGTGCCTTGAGTTATAGAATCTCATGATCTTTTCCCTTTGTCTTCTACCTGCTTTATATCTTTAAGGAATTCATCACAGATTTCTGTCAAGACAGTATCTTTTATGTGTTAATGATATTCTGGACTTCATCTTTATCTAAACCATTTATAACTATATATATATTTATGTGTATGTACATACGCATATGTATGGCAAAGGATGGGAGAGGTCTGTATATGCTCATTCCACTATTATAATTTTGACTACTGAGTCAACGACTTAAGCATCCCCATTTTGTTTTTTAGGTTTTGCTGCCGATATTGGTTGCATTGGCCTCATGGTGAATACTGAAATCTTCCTGACCTTGGATTCAATGCCCCAGTCCTCATTTCAAAACCCAAGAGGCAGTTTAATCTGTCTCTGTAGTTTGAAAGAGCACAGAGAGACACTCAGCATCTGGATCTGCTGACTGTCCCCCTAGGGTCCTAAGTCTTTTTTTTCTTGATGGTCTTTGTCTAGTGTCCTTGCAAAGACTCTCCCTTAGTCCCCTGCTGAGGATCAAAGGATATAACAGAATGGCTTGGTATGCAAACATGGTAGTTTATAAACTACTGAAACCCCAGGCGAGAGGCCCTTTGGAGTATTTTAATTTCCATTTCCATATTCCTGCGCTGTTCTATGTGCCTGGCTTCTTTGTGGTGGCAGAGTGAAAATGGTTTGAGAACCCAGCTCAGAAAAAAAGGAATTTCTTGAATTAGAGTGGGGTTCATAATAGAGATTCAAAAACTTGGAAACATTTTAAGATATAGGTTTCTAAGGTCAGCCACTGCAAGGAACAAAAGGTCAAGACACTGGAATTAGAGGAACTGCCTTGCAGGATACGGCAGCAAAGCACAAGATCAGATTTTTCCTCAAGCCGTCTGGATTTTCTATCAGAATTTCCACCATTTCACCTGAGTACTGCGCTTCGGGGTCCCTGAGAGAACCAGACTGCATCTTTCTCCTGCTCTTTTTTATTTCTCTGCTACCTGCTTATTATTTAAAACTTTACTTTTTGTCCAAATTGTCGGAAAGTTGCTCTGATATCATTTCCTTTATTTGCTCTATTTTAGTAGAACCGGATGGTCTAAAGCCCACCGGGATTGACTTTTTTAAAAATCACACTTTGTTCCCATAGAAAGTTTTAAATAACAGCCTTATTGAAATAGAATTCATGTAACATAACATTTAGTCTTTTTAATTATACAAGTTAGTGATTATATATATATTCATGGAGTTGTGCAACTATTGCCACAATCTAATTTCAAAACACTGTCAGCACCCCAAAGAGAAACCCCATATACATTAGCAATAGTTCCTCTTTTTCTTCCTTCCTCCAGCCTTTGACAACCATGGATCTACTTTCTTTTTTAATGACTTTAACTGTCCTGGACATTTCACGTAAGTAGAATTATACAATATGTGACTTTTGTGACCAGATTCTTTCACTAGGCATCATGTTTTCAGGCCAATCCATGTTGTAGCATGCATCAGTACTGCATTCCTTTTTATTGCTGAATAATATCTCATTGCATACATATATCACATTTTGTTTACCCATTATTCAATTAATGGACATATGAGTTATTCCTGCTTTCTGGCTATGATGAGTAACACTTCTATGAACATTGATGTGTAGATTTTAGTGTAGACTTGATTTTCAGTACTCTTGAGTGAGTGCCTCAGTTCCTGGGTTGAATGGTGACTCTGTATTTAATCTTTTGAGAAACCATCAGACACTCTTCCAAGTAGGCTGAACCATTTTACATTCCAACCAGCAGTATATATATGAGAGTTCCAATTCTCCACACCCTTACCAACAATTACTGCTGTATGTCCTTTTGCTTATAGCTATTCTTCCATGTATATAGTTATATCTCATTGTGATTTTGATTTGCATTTCCCTGCTAGCTAATGATGTTGAGTATCTTTTCATGTAGTTATTTGTGATATGCGTATCTTCTGTGGAGAAATTCTTTTCAAAGACTGATCATTTTTAAATTTGGTTGTCTTGTTATTGCTGAGATGTACATTTTCTATATATTCTAGATACAATTCCCTTATAGGATATGTGGTTTACAAATGTGTTCTACATTCGTAAAACAGATAATGTTTCATGGGCTTTTTCTCACCTTCTCGTTGTATTCTTTGAAGAACAAAAGCTTTTTAATTTTGATGAAGTTCGGTCTACTTATGTATCATTTGTAACTTGTGCTTTGTGTTTGGTTCTTCCTATGCCAAAGAAATTGTTGGAGTTTAGAACTCTGCTCTCAATGCATATAGTCTGGCTATAAAGATTGTTATCTGATCATAGACTTAATAAAGTCCAAACTCAAAGGCTGGTCAAAGACTTCTTTGTACTGGAAAGTACCTGAAGCAATAATGTTTAATGAAAGCGATGCTAAGGGAGTTAAGGTGTGGAAGAGATTGATTTTTGCTGGGGTGGTCCAAAGACATATCAAAGGCGTTTTTTTTTTCAACTTTGGTAGGTTTGAAATATGTAGAAAAAGGTAGAATCCCAAGGGCAATGCAAACCTATCCTAAAGACAAAGTTGAAAAGACTGGTTGAAATCTGAGTCAGAGAGGAGGAGTGTGTGGTAAGGCACTGAGTGCCAAGCCAAGGATGAATTCATATTCTCTCATGAAAAACCATTAGATAGTTTAGGGGAAGGTAGGACTATGAGTCCTTCTGGACTTTGCAAATGTTAATCAGATTACAGTGCGGAGAAATGTTTGCACAAAGAAAGCATAGAGTCAAGGAAGCCAACGGAGAGACTATGGCAATGGGCTAGATGAAAGTTAATACAGATAGAAGAAAGCCTTGCTAGTAACAGCAGGGCAAGGAAAAAGAACAGATGCTGCAGTGGTGGGTTGTCAAATACCCAGCACTACTAGGAGGCAAGGTGGGGTCTCACAACAGAGATAAACAAGCTAGCTGCAATGAAAAAAAATTCCGATTACATGAAGAGTTATTTCGAATTAATTGTAATCCATTGTTTAGATGTCTCAAACATCAGAAGTTTATAGATTCCTTAATATAATCTAAATTATATTACTTTTTGAAAAAGACTTCTGCAAATATTTTTCGGTTGCCAAGTCAGGAATAATGTTGAAAAAGAAAATTTATTTACTTTGTCATTTTGACTCCAGCTGTAGTAGAGAAAGAAGTCTGAATTCTATTTTCAGCTCTTCATGGAAACATCTTAAAATTCTCATTTCTTTATGCAAATTAGGTGCAACTTAAACGGTTGTGTGTTCTCCCCTCTTGAAGACAAAAAAGATTGTATATTTGTGACTGCAATAGCATATGAGGCAGTGTTTTTCTGTATTATATTTTTGTACTTATATATTGCTCCACTGTAGCCCCTGGGGGTTCTAACAGGTATTAAATTTGTTTGGCAGATCTAAAAGAGTGAAAGGAAGTTCATCTTTTTTGGATTTTCTCCCTATAAGCTCTGCTGACCTCTAAAGAGCAAAGATAGTTAATCTAGTTTAGGTTTAAAGAAATCAGAAAAGGCAAGAGATATTCTAACTAAATTTAATTAGACATTTTTACCTAACAAAAGAAAGATGGGTAGATAGGGAAAAAGTATTTCCCACACGGATGTGTGATGGAAGATTCTTCAGTGCTGGCTCTAACTACGTTCCAGGTGGCAGTTTTTTGTTTGCATGCTTGTTTTTTTTTTAAACCTCCTTTTGTCATAGGAACTTCAGGAAACGTAATGAAAGCTATGGACCTTTTCCCAGAAAACACTCTAAAATAAGCATGCAGGTTCACGGGCATGTAGACTCTCCCAAAATTCAACCACAGACATGCTGTGAAGAAGTCACTAGCATCACACTTGAGTGATAAGACTCAAGATTATATTGTCAGGATAATAATGTTAAAATAATCACATTGATATGACTGTCTAAAAATCATGATTACAGAGTATATTAAAAAATAAAAACTCAGCAGAAGAAGGGCACTTTGGGTATCTTAACACAAGACAGTTAATAAAAGAGCTGGTAACTTCTCATGTCTTAATTACTTTATAGTAGCCATAATGCAGTCAACTCTTCATCATTCACAAATAATATAATAAAGTTATATATTAAGATATAAATCAGAAAGATATGGAATAAGTGTCCCCATTCTGTTTGTCTACTCAAAGCTAGCTTGATGCAAGGTATATGCCTAAATCAAGATTTACCAGGCATGATTTTTAAAAATTTACTTGCTCTTGGCTTTGATGAAATTAATTAAGTGCTTTAGTTGAAGAGCACTTTTACTGTACAGAAAATGCAAAGGTACTGATTCTACCATCGCATAGTAAAATTGGGGTGTGCCTGATCACAATTTAAGCCCTCATCTGGCAACAAGGCAGTCCGTGAATTCATGGTTGCCAGTGTCTATTAGGAAGCAGTCTTTATCCTATGACATCATCACAAGTACCTGTATAGATGAGCCTGAGCTTAGAGATTGTAATACTGGCTGCCCATATCCTCTAATGTGGAAGGGATTCACAAGGGCAATGTGTCACTCCAAAGAGGTCACCAAGGACTCAGTGGGCCAGCAGTTGCCTGACACTGAGCTGCAGACACAGCAGAGGTAGGAAGCTTTATGAGATGGGTCATGAAAGGAGGTCCCACTGAAGGGGTTTGTGGATACAACATTCTGCATCCAGAATCACTCACTTTGGTGTGTAGAAGTGTCTACCTGCAGAGGAAATCTCTTTCCAATTCTAACAACTGTCCGAATATCCCACACAGGCTATTGGTGGCCCTGATTCAAGGTCAGTGGCAGGTACTGACGTCTTCCCAAACTCAGTGAAACAGGTTCCATCATGATCAAAATCAAGACTGAGAGAGGCCGAGTCACTGAGACAAGTGGAATAATATGACAACATGAAAAACAGGCCAAACCCCAAGACACTGAGGTTATGTCATCTCCTTTTGAACCAAGATCCTACTAGAAGGAAAAAGTTGAGAGGATAACTGGTCCTGGAAAATGATTGGAGTTAAAAATACATAAGTATGCCGGGCGCGGTGGCTCAAGCCTGTAATCCCAGCACTTTGGGAGGCCGAGGCGGGTGGATCACGAGGTCAAGAGATCGAGACCATCCTGGTCAACACGGTGAAACCCCGTCTCTAATAAAAATACAAAAAAATCAGCTGGGCATGCTGGCACGTGCCTGTAATCCCAGCGACTCAGGAGGCTGAGGCAGGAGAATTGCCTGAACCCAGGAGGCGGAGGCTGCTGTGAGCCGAGATCGCGCCATTGCACTCCAGCCTGGGTAATGAGAGCGAAACTCCGTCTCAAAAAAAAAAAAAAAATACATAAGTATTTACCCCAATGAGCATGATCAACCTGACAGAGACACTGCAAAAGTAAAAGAGTTTGCTGGAACTAAAATTGCCACGTTTGTATCCTTACATCCAGCTCCAACAGAAGTACCCAGCCTCTGGAAGTTGTTAGAATTAATTTCATGTAGAATACGATTAACAGGTATAGAAAGCCAAGAACTCTACTGTTTTTTATGATTAAGTGTAAAAACTTATATATCATGTCTACTCCCCTATAATTTTAAGCCTCTTCCCTCAGTATTTATTTTTGTATTCCCTGGAGCTCTTGAGAATGCTTTGGATATAGCATATTGTAGATGCTCAATATATTTGCATACGAAATGTTTTGCTAATAGCTTAGGATATCACAAGGCATGTTTAGCTCTTTTGAAGACTGGCTGCCTTTTCAGATTCCAAATAACTTATGTCGTTGTTCTTATCACATTGTATGTCTTCATTGTCAATGTTTTGAGTTTTTGGCAGAAGAAAAGAGAAGGAAAACCTGCTAGCTATATTTGCACAAGATACACACTCAAATGTTGGCGTACCCACAGGCTAAACCTGATAAAAATCTGTTCAACAATCTTCCTAAATTAGTTATTTAATCTTATGAAAGGCAAAAAATATTGGGAGATGAACAGAATTCTTAGAAGATGCTAGATTAACAATTCTTGAAGCTGAAGATTTCTCTAATTAAATTGCAAGTAGTGAGACCCATTTCTGCCAGCAATACTATACTCACATCCCTGGCTGAACTATGTAATATCTTTAGAGTGTGACATTAAGTTGTCTTCTGCCTTTTGTGTGTGAATGTTACTTGTGTCACACTGAGACAGGAAAAAGCTGGGCTAGGCACTAATATGAAAAGCTTTCTTCCTCGTCTGCCTACTATATGCAACAAAACTTTACTGTAATTATTCACTTAGTTTTTTATTTTTATATTTATTTATATTTTTGATAGTGCAAGATTGATTTCTAAAATGGAAATTTTTATTGGTTTGCTTTAACTCCAAATGTATCAGATAAAAGGCTTATATTTTCATTTTTAATAACTCATGCTATAAATAATACTTGATTTTTTTTACTATATTTTTTCACTGTATATGGAGCATCATCTCAGCATGCATAGACTGCCTTAATCTTTTTAAAAGAATGTGTGCTATTACATTGTACAGTCTCTACATAAACATATATCAATAGAAAATGGGTTAAGATGGTTTTTACTTTTTTAGTGCTTTTGCAACCAATATTGTAATAAACAACTTGAGCATTTAAACTGTTGATTTGCATTGCCAACCTACTCTAGATTGGTTGTACTACTTTGGACATTAATGTGGCACTTCTTACTTTTTTTTTTTTTTTGACTCATGATGCAGAGAGGAAATCCAAGTATTTGGATGATATCTTAGTTCATTTGATCTGCTATAAAAAATGCCTTAGACGGCATGATTTATAGGCGACAGAAATGCATCACTCACAGTGCTGGATAGGAATGCAATACCTCCACCCACCCAAATGATTAGTCTCATAACCTCAGACTCTATAAAGGCGTTCTTTAAATTCTAAATTTAATAAAGGTAACAAAAGATTTATCCTAGTGTTAGAGAGGAATGTAATACCTCCACCCACCCAAATGAATATTCTCATATCCTCAGACTCAAAAGGGGTTCTTTAAACTCTAAATTTAATAAGGATAACAAAAGATTCATCATAGAATAAGTGTATATTTTTTCTGATATAACGGGCTTAAATAAGCATAAAATAGATTCAAGACTGTAAACCATAGCCACTGGGTTCTTACTTTAACTTCCAGACCTTCCTCGGTAAGGCCTTTGTGAAACTTGAGCCAGGTTCACTGAGGAAAATATCCTCCTGGAAGAGCTCGGAGTCTCCTTCTCTCACTTTTTATTTAGCATGATCTTCACCTAAGGGCTCTACACTCTCTGTTAGTCTGAAGGTGGAGACATTATATCAATAAGACTTAAATTTCTTTATATTAAAATCAAGCCTCAATACACAGGGGGTACTGATTCCATACAGACTAGATGTAGGCTTTTCCTCAACTGCTTATGAAGACTTCATCCCTGATCTTTCTAGCTACCGCAGATCCGCATGACAATGAAATCTAAGATCTATTCTTCAACAAACTCAGCTTCATTCCTGCTGTGGCTGCCAGTCACTCAAAAACATCTTCTATTTCTCTGTACTGTATGCCTCTGAATTTAGGGGGGAAGGAAGCAGTAGAAAAAAGCAGCTTCTGAGCTGGCTCCTACAACTCCATCCAGCCTTTCAGGAATCTATGACACTTCCTTGATGACATTATCACATGCACCTCTCATAGATTTCCAAGCTTAAATTTTACCGTGTGGATATTTTAAGCCTCCTTGGGCTAAACAGTCATTCTGCTGTACTGTGGGATCACATGGGGAACACTGGTTGTACAAACTTGTACTGCAAGAAACCCAGCCCTAAGCGTAGGCAGAACGAACATCAGTATAACAGATGGATGATAAATCACCCTCAATGGATTGTTCTGGAAACTATAATTTCATTCATATCCTTTTTAAAGGCCTCCTTGAGAATACAAGTGTTAGCATCTCAATTAAACAGGCATAACCATTTGTTAAATTGTATATCAGAAAAATGTGCTTATCTCATAATTTAGTGCCCAGGAAAGCACTAAGTTAGTGGAAAATAATAGGGAAGTGATCACAAGCAAGTGACAGGGGTTAGGGATGAGGAAATACAAGTTGTAAAACGTCGTTGAAAGAGGACTAGGTTGAAATCAGAATACTTAAGTTCATTCATTCACACAATAAAAATTTAATCACCAATTAATATGTGCTGAATAATATGTGATGAGGAGTGTATGCTGGTGACTAGCACAGCCACGTCCTCAGCACTAAGGGAGCTCATACACTGTTGTGGAAGACCAGCAAGTAGATATATCATTACAAATGGCTATGCCTGCGACAAGGGCAAATGAGCAGGAGAGATAGGAACAGACCTCAGAGGGGGGATTTTTTTTCCTTAGATTAATTGGTCAGAAAAGGGGCCTCTGAGGAGTTAATTTTTAATTCAAAATGGGAAGCATGGTTAGGAGTCAGTGATGTAAATGAACCAGAGAGGAAATCACATGAGAAGACCCAGAGAAGTGACAAGATTATTGAATCTGAGGACCTAGTGGGGGCTGCATGACTGGAAAATGCTGCAAACAGTGGAAAATAACATAAGATGAAGCTGAAGAATAGGCAGAGGTCGCAGCATAAAGGGCATTCCCCACTACCCTACGGACTTTGGATTTGTTTGAAGTGAAGCGAAGTCACAGGAAAGTTTTAAGCAAAAGAAGGTGTGTTCTGATTTGTGTTTAGAACTCTTCTTTGGCTACTGTATGGGAATTAGACTGTTTTTATAGCCTCGACTCTGCCTCAACTTTCTATTAGATCCAGCCCTGTGGATTGCAGATGTTCTCTAAGTTCCCTTCGAGTTGTAAAATCTTAGACTTTTACTAGCTCTAATAAAAAGGTGTGATGGAAAACTGGGAGAAGTTTGTATCTTGGTGTTGATGGGATTTGGAGAGGATATTTTAGTAACCTCTAGATGGGTGTTTATGGCAGCGTGGAAGAGTGACAGTCAAATGATTCATGTCACAGGCTTATCCAGAGTCAATCTTTCCTAGATGCCAGAAATGTGAATAGCACACATCTTTACTTAGCACTGCTTGACCTGCTAATCCTTTATTTACATTTGGGGAATCTAGTTCAATAGTCTTTTGTACACTCACCAAATATTTATTGAATGCTTTTTATTTACATGGCAATGGGAAGGACACAGAGAAGGCAGTGTGATCTAAAGAAACACATGTGGGATGTGGAGTCAGTTCTGAGTTTACATCCCATGCCTACCATTAATTAAACCAATAGTATCAGGTCTCTGAGTCAATTTCCACTTCTGAGAAGTGAAAATGATGACACCACCCTGAATGAAATGATGTACATCAAGTACCTAGTATCAGCATCTATCGTTGAGTAAACACTCAATAAACACATGTAATATTTTAGGATCTCAGTGACTGTTTCTCACAAGGCAGGCAACTTAATATGCAGTCTATTCTTCCAATATAATAAAATGAGTTCAACATTGCAAGCTCATTTCTCATAGTTCCTAAAAGCCTGTTTTTTTCCAATATAAAAGGGAAACAAGCTGAACAGTCACACTAAGAAAAATGGTTAGCTAGCAGTATCTATTCCCCAGAGAAATTTAGTCTTTCAATTTTTCTCTTAAGAAATAGATATGTACAGGCATCTGCAATTTATTGACTTGTGTATTCCCCCCATAGCCCATGAGGCCTGTTCAAATACAAACTAGGCTTTCATACAAAGCCCTTGATTAGTAGATAATACAGTCCTAAAAGGCGCTCTGTGGAGTTCTCTTTAGCAACTTTTCTTAAAGCTTAAGATCTTCTCCTTCAGACGCGGGCATTAGAACTGAATCATAATGAATCATATTTTTGGCTAAAGAAAATAGCATAAGCCCCCTATAGAAGTTTCTCTTTTCATTTTTGCAAAGGATTCATCAACTTGTCACAGAAGCAGCAAGGTTGACTCCTCTACCATTCCTTCTCTACTGACACTGATGCTTATATTTATAAGAAAGATAAGTTCTAAAGGCCAAAAGAAAACCAGAACACCCTGTTGTAAATAGCTGAGAGACAGATTTCATAATATGCGTACAAATATTAACGTTTTAGCATAAGCGATACAAACATCTTGCATCTTTATACTGCAAAGAGGGATCCTCTCTGAAATGAAACTCAAGCAAAATATTTAACTAAAAGGATCACCTGCAGCATGGGGGAAGTAAGGTTTAAATGGTAATTTCTTCCTAAAAGACATAGCCAGAGTCTAGAGTTAGTATCACTTCTACCTGACCTCAGACTATGCATATGGAGGTCAATATTCCTATTAATTCAAATGCACTGGTACCTGCCATGGCCTTACTTTATTTGATGGATTCTTTTCACATTGGGATCCCCACTGTATCATCCAGCTCACCCAGAAAGCAATGACCTTGTTAAGGCAGTATTCTCAGAAGCTGCTTACCTCACCCGATCTTCTTTATGTATAGAATCTGAAATTGCAATTGTCTACCTAAAGTACCCTTAGCTACCTTACTTTCTTTTGTAACTTAAAAAGCACTTATCCAGAATGATTGAATCCTTAACCCCGAAATAACCTTTATATAATCTAATGATCAGTTACGTATAAACACAAAGATACATGTCAAAAGGACTATAGTTTTATATCTTTATCATTACTTTTGAGATACTTACCAATGACAATTTGTTCTATTTGTGCTAATGATCTTCACTCGTCCTCTATCAAAATCCAAATACTTTAACAGAATTTCTGAGACTTTCAGCCAGTGATCAGCTTTTCTGTTCTTACTATAAATGTGTTTACCTGAGTAGTATCTACAGAGGTAGCTGAGATTTTAGCAGACATGGAATATGACATCAGCAATTTCTGATAAGCTTACAGGAAAGAGTGGGGGAAAATAGTCTTACAGCAAGGGGATGCCCAGAAGAGGTGAGGAGACAGTCTTCCGTGTATTCCCATCTAGTTAGAAGAATAATGTGAAGACCTTGAGTACTCAGTGTGGGAAGAAAACAAGTAGCCTGAAAGAAGAAAGAAGCTAAAAAAAAATGAGTAGGAATATCCAGCCATTGGTTTACTTCTTCACAGTAGTAGAAGCAACATTTTTGTTACATAAGTGACCCTACCTCAGTACATGTTTCAGAAGGTTCGTGGCTTTTGTGCTCTCTATATCTGACATATGATAGTGTTAAAACAGATAACATAAGAAGTTGCTTTCTACTCAAACATTCCATGAACCCACTCCCCATTGAGGAAGATGGAGGCAAAAGCAAAATCCCCAGCATTTGTCCTTAAGAACATTGATTTGTTTATGCCACAGATACATAAATAGCAAGGCAAAACCTCCACAATGGAATTCATGTAATTTTCATGGAAACTAGAGTACCACAGCCAAGGCTGGGAGACTCACATCGGAATAATATTATTCTTATAAGCCATCACCCTGATTAAAATGGAAAGTTGCCAGAGGCATGAAAAGCGTTTCAGATGAATAGTTCCATTTGTTTTGAGGATGTTTGCAAACTCTAGATTCAATCATGTACTTATATTAAAGAACCTGGTGAAAACAAAGACACTCCTGAGATACTCTGGACGAGAAAAAAAAAAAAAAAGTCAAAACGTGACCAGAAAGCTTTGAAATGCTTCCACTAAAAGTATCCAAATCTGGACCCACATTTCTTATCATTTAAATAACTCCAATCCATTTACTTCCACGTTTTCTTTACTCTGTTCCACTTGGCTGCCATAGTCACTTTCAGAAAGTATACTGAATATCCCTACCACCTTCCATAACTCCTTATACCCTTTTTCTGATGTTTAAGATCCTCCGAATCTTAGTTCCAATTACTCATACAATGTTACTTTTTCCTACATGTAGGTATCCACTGATTCAAACAAATTTCACATTTTTTAAATAGATGAACATGCTGGGTCATTTTGCTTTTGTCATGGTTGGATTAACAGCCTTCCTCCTACTTCTTACAATAGATTCCCACCCCATCCCTTGAGATTCATCTAACCTAATCTCCTCAGTCACCAGCTTAACTTTTTTCTCCTTTAATCCACTCTACCATCATCTCAAAGCACTTAATATTGAATAATTTTTATGACACTTTTAATACTGTGCCTAAAATTGGGGGTATGCTTTGTTATTATTTTTTACTTTTAGAGAATGAGGTACTTATCGAAGTTTCCCTTCTGGATTGTTTCTATTTCAAGGCAGGAACAGGGTTTTACTCATGTCTAGAACTACCGTATTGCTCATATTTCTGCTCAATTAAATATTAATATTGACTTTCCTAGACTTTTAAAGGCATTCCAGATATAAGTGAATTTTGGAATTGTGGAAAGAACATAACGAAAGCTAAGGCATGCTGGCTAGTTGAATAATTCAGCCTCTTGTGTAGAAAGATGCCTAAGGTTACTGTCCAAATTATCTGTTGTATTCTTAATACAAGGAACCACTCAATAGGTTTCTGTCTGATTTCCATAGCCAGAAAAAAATTCCCTACTGGTGTATCTGCTCACTTATTTTTTTCTCAATGTTGTGTGCACCCTCTATGAGCTAGGATTAATAAAAGAGAAATATGAGAAAGTCATACATTTTGCTGTATATTCATCTTAAGCTTAGCAGCCTTCCAAAAGTAGTATGCTCTACTTAACTCCAATACCCGAAAACATCTATTCCTCCCATTCTTTTTTATCCTCAAATGTCATATTTTGCACTGGTTCAATCTGTAAGTTGCTGTAAGTCCCTTCAAACTTATTAGATGAAGGATGCATGGTGACTATTAATGACTACATCTGTTAATACTCATCATTCAAATGTCTCAAAAGTTCCACAGATCATATGGACATCTAAAGAAAGCACTCTGAGATGCACCTTGCTCCATTTGAAAATGGAGTGATGTACAAGATAATCTCATCAAGTTTCTTTCTTTTTGGCTGCTGTGAAACATCAAGATTTTAGGCACTGAGCACGTTTAGTCATTAATGATCCCACAGCACAAATTGTCCACAAAGAGATGCTCATAACCCAGACACCTTGGCATAACTCCAAAGAAAGTAATTACATTCAGTCTACCTGAAATTCCCACTGCAGTGAGAACTGGAATCAGGTCTGTCTCCCGCTTAGTTGAACTGTTATGCAGCATCATTGTACAGCAATAGAACAGCTGCTCTATCTGACTGACTTCTACTTTTTCCCAATTTGGGCAACTAAAATGGCTCTGTACAAAATTCTTTCAGAAAGAACTTGGACAGATATAACCTAGAGATTACTTCATCTTCCTCTAAGACCCAGGAATTCTGATGCTAAAAAAATGTATTTATGAGGTTATATAATCTCAACATTACAAAGAGCTGAGTTTCCACATGGCACAGACATGTTTACAATTACCACTAGGAATTCATTTTTCATTATCATTGCCAGCAAAATGAAGAGTCAGTGGCAGGTTCTACAAAGGCTCTCCAGTTTCTTCAATGACAACAACAATAATATCAACAATTTATACACCTAGGATGAAGAACTTTTCTTTTTGTTTACTAATAACCCTAAACTCAGTGAATGAGAAATTATGATGCCTGTTACAAGTAGTTCTCAATACATCACAGCTTTTTTCCCCCTCTTCTTTGCAGCTCAGAATATATTTATTAATTCCTAATCCTAGAATTAGAAGTGCTTTATATAATTTTACTGAGTGCCATTCGTTATTAGGTAACATGGCAAACTACCATAGGAGAAACTCTTAACACCTATTCTTAAATGCAAATATTTATTTTCTTTTTTATGAGCTGCAAATAAAAATGGCCAAGTCTTTGACGGGGCCTATCAATATAAGACCAAAGTGAAGCAACATCTCTCAAAAGGAATAGCTAATTATCACCAGCATTTATTGGCGACCTCACTGTGTGTCAGGCTCTATGTTAAAGAAATGACTGTGTGATCTCATTTAATTGTTACAGTAATACTATAAAGTGAGTGGTTTTAGTATTCTTAGGTTAATGATGAGGAGAACTAGGATTTTAAAAGTAAATAACTTGCCTAGTATCACGGAAAGTGGCAGAATCAGGATGTAAAAGTCAGGCAGCCTGACCCTCAGTCCATAATAAAGACATTGTGGAAATGTGAAATGTCAAAATATCTCAGGATTTTTAAAAAATGAAACACTATGACAGAAACTAAGCAAAACTCTCAAGTCCTTTGTAAAAAAAAGGCATTAATTTTCAATCTATTTTTAAATGGTCAAAAGGACTAGTTACATAAAATAATAACAATGAAGTACAGGGCGCTTGAGGAACTTTGCTTTAGAACATAGCTTGATAGAACATAGCTTATTTTAAGTAGAACATTCAGATAAGTGTTATTATTTTTGTGCTTGGATTTGAGCAAAAAGAAAAAGATAATGAGACCAGAATCTATTAAAACACAATCCTTTTAGGGAATTTCTTTTTACTGTCATAAAACAATTAGCAATACTTGGAATAATTCAACGAGAAGAGCAACAGCACCTGCTCCTCCAAAAAAGGTTCATTCAGGTTCACTTTCCTCTGCTGAGACGTTAACATGACTGAGCGAATACAGTCGCTTTTGTTTGACCCTTGTTGAAAGTCTAATTTGTATTTTGTTTTGGCTTCCCCCCCACATTTTTGTTGTTGTCGAAACCTTTCTTTTCCAGAAAATCCATTAAATAGAATAATTTACCTCTTGCGTATCTCACTTAATTTAGGTTTTGCCATGTTACTCAGTAAAAGACAATGGGGCACTAAAAGAACGGGATACTAATCCCATACAGGCATTTTAGAGCAAACTTCCTTCCGCCAATAGGCCTAGGTGGGGAAGAAGTTTAGCTTAATGAATGATATTTCTTTAATCTTCTATGTTGGGTATGCCAAAGTCTCTCACGGATATTTTTAATTACTCAAAAGTAGCTCTTATTGTTTAGGGTAATGGCTTGTAAAACTTGGCAGACATCAGAATCACCTGAAGTGCTTGTTAAAGCAGATTGTTAGGCCCCACCCTAGAATTACTGATCAGTATTCTAGAGTGGGGCCGACGGTTTGTATGCCTAACATGTTCCCATGTTACTGGTGCTTCTGGTCTGGTTGTAGTACTTTGTGAAACACTTTTACAAGTTATATGGAGGTATTCTTTTGCCATGTTCACATCTTTAAAATCTGACACAGTTTTTTTTTTCTTCTTACTTTACCTTCTCTTGTTGTGTTATATGTTCCAGAAACTCCAACCATGCAGCTCCCACAACATTGTTAAAATTCTACCACAATCATGGATGATGCACCCAAATCTATGCCCCTGTCCCAATATCTGCTAATAAAGAGACTTCCCTGGGATTCTTTTTTTTTCTAATGGAGGACAGAAAAGTGCAAATCTTTCTTTTTCTGATGCAAGAGTCTCAAGGTATAAAATGTAGGAGCTCTTGGTATGCATATTTCCTTCACATGATACAGTTGAGTCTGTAGAGCAGAGGACTAAGTAGTGTGCAGTGAGAAGTGGAGGTGAGAGACTGAAGAAGGATATTAAAGGGTTGAGTTCTAGCTGTTCCTGACATGTGGCTATACCTCTGCCCTTCCTGTTGTTTGTAAAGTACTTCACTGGAGTACTTTATTTAACAATTTATACTTCATAAAACAGTTTTTTATAAAGTATATAACTTTTATTTAAAAAGTAATTATTTTATAAAGTACTTTTTAAAACAATTTTTTTTTCTGAGCCAGCCAGAGTTGGCTTTTTTGTTACTGACCATTGAAAATATAACAGCCCTTTTGTCTGCACTTAATGTATATACGATTGATTTCTCTTAACGAGTTAAAACCATGTAGAATCAAATAGCAAATCACCAAGATATAGTGTGTAATTAAAGTGGCTTACAGAAACATGTCCCAGATCACTTGACTCAGAAATCACGTTCCTAACAATGGGACTTAAGAGAAACAAACTCTCTTGCTCATGGTATGGATTGTCCAAGGTCACCACTGCTATGCAGAGATTGAGACCCAGTGTCTCAATGGCTCCCTAGAGCCAGACCTCTAGGGACCATAAGGACTATTCCAGAAAGAAGATATTCATGTTCTGCAACAGCCAAGATGACATACACATGGCTGTTGGAACTTGGCTTGCTTTTCACTTTGAGGCTTTGCAGTGACCAATTATTCCCAGTTTGTGCAGGACTACCTGGTTTTTAAAAGGTAAGACTCCCATTCCAGAATCTTCTCAGTCCTGAGCAAACCTAGACATTTGGCTAACCTACTCTGAACCCATTATTCACTGAAGAAATGATTCTCTGCCTTTTTCAAATGGGAAACATAATCTTTCAACATGTAATCTTACTAAGTAAACCTGTTGGTCTAGATTTCAGGAAAACAAGATATGAATAAACATATCCTTCCACCAAAAAAGTCTTAGCAAATCTTTGTAACTATACATTCCTAGCACATTATCAGTCTGTGCCCATAATTATTTTCAGTACTTTTTTTTCATATTGAAGAGCAAACTTCATAAATGTAGCATTTTTTCCCCACACTTACCTGTCACATCTGAAAAACTCTTCCTCTAGACTGGTCAATGCTAAACTGTGTAGAAGAAGAAGATGTTGATGTATTTTCTGAACTCTTATTAATCGCTTCTATTTTCATTAGCAATTTACCTTAACATATAAATGGCTAATAATATTTTACTCCCCTGGTGGTATTTTTTTAATAAAAGGCTTTTATGAACATAAAACCTTAATCTCAAGGGAGTTTCTATTGCTGAAATTTATAAATCAATAATTGATCCAAACTGAACCAGTACTCACTGTTGCATTTCATTCTGATCCGTTTAAATGATCTGGTTATAATTTAATCATATATAATAGGTCCTCTCCAGGATAACAAAGTACAGAGTTAGCATTCACCAAGTATTTGTTAAAGAAATAAAAATACGCCAGTATGACCATCTTGAAGATAGCCACTTTTGAAAAACATTCAGATATGTTTAGCCACAGCTACCCATCACATCTTAACACAGAGTAGTGACTTTACATTCAACCAACAACTCCTCCGACTGTTCTTTCTCATGTTTCAGTTTCCAAGAATGCCACCATCACTCTTCCAGTTACCCATGCGTGAAAACTGGGAGTCTTTCCTTTAATTCATCATCTTCAAGGAAAACAAATCACCTAGTCTTATAAATGTCTTACAGTAACCCCCCTGCTGCCAGATCCTGGTTCTGGTCACACTAACTTCAGCCTGAACCATTATAAAACCCTCCTACCTAGGAGTATTCTCCTGTTTGTCTACTATTTAATCCATAGTGTCATTTTCACAATGCTAACGTTACTAAAGTATCATTTGATCATGCTATTTACATAATGAAAAACACAAGAGGCTCTTATCTCACTACTGAAGAAAAATGATGCATATAAAACAAGGTTCATTCTCAAAGTATTTTCAATAGTACTTTCAATTAAAAATGTATTATTTGCAACAATTCTAATCAAAAGTCATTTCTAACATTAGAAACTGGTTGTTTTTCTAGTATCTACTATGGATTTCATTCTTCTCCTATAGTACTTTTGTTACCCAATTCTGGGAATTACTAGGAGAAAATGGCACCATGTGGTACATATTGATCTGCAGGGAACAATAAACTGGTGGTAATGGAACCAAACTCCCAAGATAATTTTCTTTTTTTTTTTTTTTTGTAAATGCAAAATTCTACATCTGCTAATCTAATGAATTAGCCCAGCAGAGAGTCTTAATTTTTCCATGCTTTTCCCTTTCTTGAAAAATGCTATTTATATTCATTTAAGAAATCACATAGTAAAAAGGCAAGATCATGTGAAATTAATTGTGACAAAACCTAACTATGAAAATAAATATTTGTAAAAATAAATAAAGCTTCTGGAAGATTTTTAACAAACATGAATCACAAAACTTGAGCTGTAGAGCTTGGCACTGTGTTAGGCAACCCAACACCAAGTTTATGCCTCTATCTTCCCGCTGCTATTCTGAGAAAGGCATGGCCTTGGGGTCTTCAGCACCTGGAAGCTTCCAGACTTAAAAAGTAAGTTGCTGAACATGCACTCAAAGCACCCACTAGAGGTAATTTTCAGAGAGAATGGAGTGTTATCTTCTAGAAAAATATTTATGCATTATATCAAGATCCCTGTATGGTATTGTATACCCACTAGATAAACTAAATGGGACCAAGCGCCAATGTGTGGTAGCACATACGGTCCCTTTTATAGTTACTTCAAATGATCCAGTGAAAAATTTTATCCTTTTCATCCCTTTGTCTTATGGTCTCTAGTCACTGAATGGGGCATGCTTTCCTAGGGTCTCATTGAATTAAAGGTATTGCTAACATCTGGGTTCTTTAGGATCCTTGAATCCAGAAACCAGCAGGTAAGAAGTAGAGTAGCCATCTTGGCAAGGACAATGGACTCAGATCATCAGGAAGAGGTAATCCTTCTGTTACACCGTGGAAACGAGGTGAGCCACTTGAGTGCATCCTGGTAATTACTTGCCCGATTACTGCTTTAGTTGGTCAGGTACAGGCCTCAGAAGGACATGGTGACAAAGGTTTTAGGGCCCTCACGATCAAGAATTTGGGCAATGCCACCAGGGCTACCACCAAGTTTAGCAGAAATAATAGCTAAAGGTGAGAGAATGTAGAATTGATAGTGAAGGAGGAGAGTGAAAGCATTATTTTTAGACTCAAGATCTGCCGCAGTGATGGAGGCCTGCTTTCCTAGCCTACCTCTTGTAAGTTTACTCTCAAGAGGAGAGGCTACCAGAAGCCTGGAAGAGCTACTCCCAAAACATATTAAAAAGTCGACTTAAGCAGTGCAGTGAATGAATGCTGGCAGCAATGGAGATATGTTACCTAGATTCCCCTTCAAAGAATGAATTGCCACTCAACTGTGAGGAATTGTACTCACCTCCCTTAGTGTCTGCTTCAGCTGCAAAGAGCCTCCTTGTCAAAAGTTACAACCTTCCTTTGAAGCCCACATTTGGTGACTGAGTGAGGCATCAGCATAAAATCTTAGCCATCTTGACCCAATGTGCAACAACTTTAATGGATAGCAATCTCTCTAGAATGTTCTATTGTGCTGGGTAAGGATTTGTCAGACTGCATTTCAGTTCAACTCTCTTTGTCCAATAATGGTTCTCTCTCTTCCTTTCACAGATGTTGATTCATAATGAACATTTTATATCTAAACCCTAACCTGAGATAACTGTCAAAGGATTTGCAAAGATTTGAAGCTGAATTTCTGAGAATATATTGGAACATATGTTCCCCCAGTAGACAGAATAATTATAAAGGGTCCTTCTTAATCTGGAGATCCTGAGCTTGAATGCTAATTCCACTACCCTTAATGATTATCAATCAGGTGAAATTTTGCTCCTCAGTAGATATTTTTCAATGTTTGCAAGCATTTTGGGCTATTACAGATGAAGTGGGGTGCTTCTGGCATCTAGTAGGTATAGGCAAAGAATATCGTTAAATATCTTACAATGCACAGGACAGCACCCACAACACTGAAGTCCAGCTCAAAATGTCAGTAGTGTCAAGGTTGAGAACACTTGCCCTAGATGAATAGCCTTGTGGGAATTAACTACTCTTACAAAGTACATTAGTTTTCTCTTGCTGCTATAACAAATAATCCCAAACTTAGTGGCTTAAAACAATACAATTTTTTTCTTTTGCATTTCTGGAGGCCAGAAATCTGAAATAAGTTTCATTTGGTTAAAGTCAAGGTGTTGGTCGGGCTGGTTCTTCCTGCAGGGTGTAGAGAAGAATTTGTTTCATTACCTCTTTCAGCTTCTAGAGGTCATGTGCATCATGGTCCCTCCCTGCATCATTTTAACTTCTGCTTCCATCATCACATCTCCTACTGTGTTTTGACTCCTTCTGTGTTTTGCTTCCCCCATATCAGGATCCTTGTGATACATCTAACCCATCTGGATAATCTGAATAATTTCTCCATCTCGAGATCTTTAACTTAATTACATTTTCAAAGTCCCTTTTGCCATATAAGGTAACATATTCTCAGGTTTCTGAGATTAGGAAATTTACACCTTTGGGAGCCGTTATTCTGTCTACCACATTAAATTTCCATTTTCTCATGTCCAAAGTAAAAATCATAAGAGTAACTAGAGTTATTCTCCTAGAGTTTAGAGGATAAGATGAGTGATTGTATGTATAGTTCTTAGCAGAGTGTCTGGCACATAATTATGGCTAATATTGTTTACCCTTACAAATGTTATTTAACTAGGCCTATGATATAAATAATGAGTCCACTATTTCTATCATAGCATTTTATCCATGACCTCCAAATTTTCATCCACAGTGGCAGACAAACAAAAATTGGCTCCTTATTTTTAGCGGGCTTCTGGCATACTTCTGGATTTGGAGAGTAAAAGATTTCAACTGGTACATCTTATTACATGGGTGGTCGAGTTATTGAACTCTATTGACAAAGGGCTGGATTTTCCAGCAAGATGGAGCTTCATTAAAATTCTGCAGAGGCTGAAAATTCAATAATCTCCCTCACAAAGCACTGCATGAGCAGGACTGATTAGGCAATTTCTTTCTCATTCCATTTCTTTGGCTAAAAGCATTGTTACTTCTTGTTTGGTACAAAAAGACAATCATTAAATGAACATTCGTTATAGGTGATTAAGCGGAAAGTTTTAAAGGTGCACTGACTTCTTTCTCAAAGTCTAATTGAGGGCTTGAAGGGGAGTGTGGAGGAAAATATAAAACAAAACATCATTACCATACTCGGGTCTAAAACATGAAAAGTGTGATGCTAATAAATACTTTGCAGTTTGCTTCTTTTCCACTCTTGATCTCTTTCTTGTTTATGCAAACATGCTTTCTCTCCAATATTCCATTGCCTTCTTCCTTCTGCTGCCTAATCCTTTTTGCACTCTCTTACTTCTCTCTGGAAGGATACACTCATGTTGGACAGAATACACAATTGTGCCCAATGAGCCTTACATTTCCCTGATTAAGTCCCCCATAATTATTGAAATTGAGAGAAGATGTCCCCAGGTATCTATCTGTCTATCCACATTTACTATCTAATACCTGACTGCATTAATGGAGTAGCTTTAGAAAACTGAACTAGTCCATGCAAGCAAAATTTTAGGATAAAACTAAGGCATCTTTCCTCCATTCATGTATTACCTTTATAGATGGATAGATAGATAGATAGATAGATCTCTCAATCTTCTTTTTTCTGTATGGGACATGGCTTTGCCACGAAGGCAGAAACTTTGTCTGTTTAATTTACTGTTGTATATCAAGTACCCAATAGAATGTCAAGTACATAGACTTGTTCGATAAATATTTATTCAGTTAATGTATCTTGAGTGTAAAAACAGATATGATCTGTCCTATGCAGAAGTCTTATCTGTAACAATAACTTGGTGAGGTTCTTTAACTTGAGTCTTTATGAAGGCAGTAACCTAGACTCTAAGTAAATAAAGCATACATGTGTTATCTATTATTTTATACTCAATTATGTTTAAGAAAAATATAAATAATATTTACTGGGGTTCTGATGGAAAATTTTCATTTATCTATGTAAGGTGTCCTTGAGATATCTTTACCAGGTATTCCTAAGACTCTTCTTCCTAATTCAGTCCATAGTCCTCATGTTTCACTATCTCAGTCCTGCTGATTCTCTAAAGCTCAGGCCATTGTGTTCCTGTACCATAACAGCTTGCTTTGGGATGCCACTTTTTAATATCAGGCTTCTTATTCTCAACATTTTATAAAGTAAAGATCAAATTCCCAGTAACAGGCCTTTATCCACTGTATTTCTAAGAAGTCATTAATTCTAACCAATGCCTATAAAGGTATAGATTGGTATAGGTATTATTTGGTCTACAGTTGCCTGTATAGGTATTATTTGCTATAGATCACTCAGCTAGTCATTTCCAGAAGGCTCAGGTGTTGTCACTAATCTGAGCACCCACAAGGTCTTACCTCTGTGTCCTGTTTGTGCCTCTGCAATGGGAAAAATATTTTCCTGCTCCCTTTGACAGGAAGAGAAACAGGTTAACTCTTTTCCACATGAAATCTCTGCCTATCAAACTCCATGACCCTCCCAAGTATTTGGATACACGGGAATTATAGAACAAAAATTGTGCACAGGCCTTACCTATAAACCTCAGAGCTGGGTCTATGTTCTGAATTGGCAAATAAAAAGGAGCATCCCAAATCTAGCATGAGAGAAAGAGGAGAGGAGGCACATCCTAGCCCATGACTTTTCTTCTCTGGAGCTCCTGAATGATGCTTTATGAGTTGATACGGGGTTCTGTATGTAGTCAGAGGAGTTGGATGGGATGAACAATAGGAAATGAGAAGCAGAAAGTCAGTGTCTTCCTTGTGGCAGGCTAGATGGAAGTGCATTTCAGGGTAGCTGCACTATGAGTCAAGATGGCAGTGGAAGGCAGGGAAGACAGAGCTATGCCTCGGGATTCACAGACACTGCCTCCAGTGCTGAGATGGTGCCAGAGGCATCTGAGAAACTACTACAGCTGACAATTTGACAGATCAGTCTGGTATGTGGCTGTGACAGCTGAACTCACTGTCTTTGAGCAGAGAATTCAGGCCTATTGTAACTACACAAAGCAGTACAGGAAACAGTAATATGTGTTATGTGTATTAGCAGAGCCAAGCGCAAAAGATAATATTTATAGGTGACCCTGGAATAATGCAGGGGTTAAGAATGCAACTCCTCCCCTACCTACACACACACACACACACACACACACACACAAACACATATACATACACAGTCAAAAATCCACACATAACTTTTTTTTTTTTTTTTTGGAGACCGATTCTCACTCTGTCTCCAGGCTGGAATGCAGTGGCATGATCTTGGCTACTGCAAACTCCACCTCCCAGGTTCAAGCTATTCTCCTGCCTCAGCCTCTCAAACAGCTGAAACTACAGGTGCATGCCACCACACCCAGCTAATTTTTGTATTTTTAGTAGAGATGGGGTTTCACCATATTGGCCAGGATGGTTTTGATCTCCTTACCTCATGATTCACCTACCTCAGCCTCCCAAAGTGCTAGAATTATAGGCATGAGCCACCATACCTGGCCCATACTACTTTTTTGGCTCCCCCAAAACTTAACTGCTAATATCCTACTGTTAAATGGAAGCTTTACCAATAACACAAACAGTTAACACATATTTTACATATGTATTAAATGCTATATTATTACAATAATGTAAGCTAGAGAAAAAGGTTATTAAGAAAATCATATAGAAAAGAAAACATATTTACTATTCATTACATGGAAGTGGGTTACCATAAAGGCCTTCACCCTTGTTATCTTCATGGTGGGTAGGCTGAGGAAGAGGAGAGGTTGGTTTTTCTGTCTCAGGGGTGGCAAAGGTAGAGGTGAAGGTAGGGGAGACAAGCGTATTAGATGTTACTTTTATTGAAAATATTCACCGTAACTGGAGCCAGGCAGTTCAAACTTAACATTGTTCAAGGGTCAACTCTGCTTAATTCTAGCCCAGTTGGCTGAAATAACTGAGTTACGAAGTCTGTTGAGTCTAAAACACTCAAGCTACTGTTTCTTGCTCCACTCTGCTCGTCTTTCTACATAACTGTGATGCTCTATGCAAAATCACAAAATAGGCCATCACCATATTCACCCCATACATTTTCATTTTATTAAACTATCATCCTTTTCCATTTTAGAATCCTATATCCTGAAGAAATTTTTTTCACCTTCCCTGAAAGGCCCTTCCTTCTCTCAGGTTGCTTACGAAAAGAATCGTTTTTCTATCCTGCACACCTTCATGTGAACATTAGTTGATCATTTCCCCTGATTTAAAGGAATTTATATTTTAAGCCACATAGTTCTATAAGCACAGGAAAATGCTCTATCACTGAATAAAAATTTAGAATCAGAAGTAACTTAGAAGTCCTTTGTTCCAAGAATTTTAGGTAACAGAAATCAAACAGGAAAAAAAAGTCATGGAGTAAAGATAAGAGATTTCTTTTCCCCAGGCACCTCAAAGTCAATTGTGTTGCTAATCCAAGGACACATTTTATAGCGGTGGAAGTAAAGAGGACAGCTGATCTAACCTCAGCCATGGTAGCCACACTTTTTACTAAGAGTTAGTTCAATGTCATGGGTCTCACATCTAAAAATAGAGGCAACAACATTGTACATTCTTTGGCCCTGGCCCTTAATGGTCAAACGCCACCTCTCCCACCAGTCTCCTGACTCCCTGTGAGGTGGAGAAAGGAGGATAAATGTGAGGATAGATACTTATCTTTCTAATCCCAATCCCTAACACTGAGCCTGATATCTGTTAGGTGCTTGATAAGGATAGCTAACATTTTAGAAATGTTACAAATGCCAGGCACTTTCATCTTTACAATTGTCCTTTAAGAAAAATATTATTATCGATCCCATTTTAATGATAAAGAATGGGTATACTGTAAGCCCAATCCCCATCTGTATGCAATATACCCATGTAACCAACATGTACATGTACCCTCTGAATCTAACATAAAATAAAATTAAGAAAAAAAAAAAAACAGAAAGAAATCAGAAGAGCAAACGCTTCACTCTTCCAGTATGGACCAGTAGCAACAGCAGGCTTTTTACCCAAGTCTTGTGACTCCAGAGTCCAAAACTTAACCACATTATATTTCTGTCCAATATTTATTAAAAATCTGAGAATGAGAACGAACAAGTGGTAGTTATACATATGCATGCCCCAAAATTACTTTTTTATTTGCCTGCATTTTTCAAAAGTGTAAGTTAATGTTTGAGGGCATAAAGACATCATGGCAAAATAACAGAAACACCTCTTCAACTACACTCACTTTAACACTCTTGTCTTTTAGCAATACACACAGGCCACTATGAAATGCAAACGTGAATCTTAAAGCTCATAGTGGCTCTCTTTCAGAGAAGGCAGCTCAAAGCGAAGGGACCAGAAAATGTGCTTATTGTGTAAAGGATCATTTTTCTTTCAGGCCATCTAGCTAACGATTTGTTAATTTTGTTGACCTTTTCATAGAACCAACTTCCGGTTTTGTTGATTTATTCAATGGTTTTTCTATTCTCAGATTCATTTCTCTAAGCTGTAATCTTCGTTGTTTTCTTCTTCTAGCTTTGGGTTCAATATGTTCTTTATCTAGTTCTGTAAGTTGTAATGTGAAGTGGCTGATTTGAGACCTTTCTTGTTTTTTAAAGTAAGTGTTTATGCCTATAAATTTCTCTCTTAGTGTTGCTTTTGCTGCATCCTTTACATTTTAATATATTGTTTCCATTTTCATTTGTCTCTAAGTATTCTCTGATTCCCTTGTGATTTCCTCTTTGATCCATTATTAGTTTGAGCATTGTTTACTTTCCATAATTTTGGGAATTGTTAGCGTTAGTTCTATTACTGATTTCTAACTTTGCCCTGTGGTGGTGGGAGAGGATACTTTGTGTGATAGTTATCCTATTCAATGTATTTAGACTTTATGTTAGCCTAACATTTGTCTATCATGAAAAATGTGCCTTATGCACTACAGAAGAATGTACGTGCTGTTGCTGGGCAGAGTGTTTTGTACATGTCTGTTAGATTAGTTGGTTTATTACATTGTTCAAGTCTTTTATTTTCTTATCTTCTGTCTAGTTGTTCTATCCATTGTTGAGAATGGAGTATTGAAGTTTCCAATTCTTATTGTAGATATGTCTATTTCTCCCTTCAGAGGCAAAATTCTGTTTGTTTTTGCTTTATATGTTTTGATAGTCTGCTAGTATGTAAATGTTTGTAAATATTATATTTTCCTGTTGTATCTTTGTTCATTCCAGCTTCTGTTTTATGTTCAAGAGGTAGATGTGCAGGTTTGTTATATTGATAAATTGCATGCCACAGGGTTTTGCATACAGATAATTTCGTTACCCAGGTAATCAGCACAATAACTGAGAGGTAGTTTTTCAATTTTCAACCTCTTCCCAGCCTTCACTCTCAAGTAGGCCCCAGTGTCTACTGCATCCCTTCCTTTCTTTGTGTCCATGTGTACTCAATATTTAGCCCCCACTTATGAGAACATGTGGCATTTGGCTTTCCTTTCCCGGATTAATTCACTTTGGGTAATGGCCTCCAGATGCCTCCATATGGCCACAAAGGACATGATTTCGTCCTTTTTTATGGTTATGTAGTATTCCATGGTGTGTATGTGTCACTCTTTCTTTATCCACTCCAATGTTGATGGGCATCTAGGTTGGTTCCATGTCTTTTTTTTTTTTTTTTGAGAAAGAGTCTTGCTCTGTCACCCAGGCTGAAGTGCAGTGGCACCATCTCAGCTCACTGCAACCTCCGCCTCTCAGGTTCAAGCAGTTCTCCTGCCTCAACCTCCTCGATAGCTGGGACTAGAGGTGTATGCCACCATGCCCAGCTAATTTTTGTATTTTTAGTACAGATGGGGTTCCACTGTGTTAGCCAGGATGGTCTCAATCTCCTGACCTCAGGATTGAACTGCCTGGGCCTCCTAAAGTGCTGAGATTACAGGCATGAGCCCCCGTGCCCAGCTGATCCCATGTCTTTATAATTGTGAATAGTGCTGTGACGGATATATGCATGTCTTTTGGTACGATCATTTACCTTTCTTTGGGTATATTCCCAGTGATGGAATTGCTGGGTCAAATGGTAGTTCTATTTTAACTTCTTTGAGAAGTTAAACATTTGTCTATCTTGAAAAATATCCCTTATGCACTTGAGAAGAATGTGTGTGTTGTTGCTGGGTAGAGCATTCTGCACATGTCTATTACATTTAGCTGGTTTATTATATTGTTCAAATCATCTGTTTTCTTACTTATCTTCTGTCTGGTTGTCGTATCCAGCAACCAGACATCTCCAGACTGGGAAATCTTGACTGTTTCCTATAGTAGCTGGATTAATTTACATTCCGACCAGCAGCATGTAAGAGTTCCATTTTCTCTGGAACTTCACAGCATCTGTTATCTTTTTCCTTTTCAATAATAGTCATTCTGACTGGTGTGAGATGGCATCTCACTGTGGTTTTGTTTTGCATTTTCCTAGCAATCAATGATGTTGAGCATTTTATATGCTTGTTTGTCACATATATGTCTTCTTTTGAAAAGTATCTGTTCATGTCCTTTGCACATTTTTTCATGGAGTTATTTGATTTTTGCTTGTTCTTTTCAGTTCCTTATGGAGCCTGGGTATTATATCTTTGTTGGATGCATAGTTTGCCATGATTTTCTCCAATTCTGTAGGTTGTCTGTTTACTCTTTTGATAGTTTCTTTTGCTGTGCAGAAGCTCTTCAGTTTGATTAGGTACCACTTGTCAATTTTTGCTTTTACTGCAATTGCTTTTAGAGTCTTCATCGTGAAGTGTTTGACAGGACCAAAGTCCAGAATGTTACTTCCTAGATTTTTCTCTAGGGTTTTCACAGTTTTAGATTTTACATTTAAGTAAGTCTTTAATCTATTTTAAGTTGATTTTGGTATATGGTGAAAGGGAGGGATCCAGTTTCAATCTTCTGCAGATGGCTAGCCAGTTATCTCATCACCATTTATTTGATAGAGCATCCTTTCCCCATTGCTTATTATTATTGGCTTTGTCAAAGATCAGATGGTCATAGGTGAACAGCTTTACTTCTGGGTTCTCTCTTCTGTTCCATTGGCCTGTGTGTCTGTTTTTGTACCAGTAGAATGCTGTTTTAGTTAGTGAAGTCTTGAGGTACAGTTTGAAGTCAGGGAGTGTGATACCTCTAGCTTTGTTCTTTTTTCTCAGGACTGCTTTGGCTATTTGAACTCCTGTTTTCTTCTTTTAATTCTGTGAAAATTGCCATTGGTAGTTTGATAGGAATACCATCGAGTCTATAAATTGCTTTGAGCAGTACAGCCATTTTAACAATACTGATTCTTCATATCCATACATGTGAAATATTTTTCCATTTGTTTGTGTTATCTCTAATTTCTTTTAGCAGTGTTTTGTAAGTCTCATCATAGAGATCTTTTACCTTTCTGCTTAGCTGTATCCCCAGGTATTTTATTCTTTTTGTGGCTATTATGAATGGGATTGCATTCCTGATTTGGCTCTCAAAATTCTTGATTTGGCTTGGATATTGCTGGTGTATAGAAATGCTACTGATTTTTGTACATCGATTTTGTATCTTGAAACTTCGCTGAAGTTTTATCAGATCCAGGAGCCTTTGAGCAAAGATTAGGGGGTTTTCTAGGTATAGAATTATAAGGTCTGTGAAGAGAGATTGGCTTTTTCACTTCCTATTTGGATGCCTTTTATTTCCTTCTCTTGACTTAGTGCTCTGGCTAAGACTTCTAGGATGATGTTGAATAGGAGTAGTGAAAGTGCCTTGTTCTGGCTTTCAAGGACAATGCTTCCAGCTTTTGCCTGCTTGATAGGATGTTGGCTGTGGGTTTGTCATACATGGTGGCTCTTATTATTCTGAGTTATTTACTTTGAATACCTAGTTTGTTGAGAGTTTTTAACATGAAATGATGTTGAATTTTATCAAAAGACTTTTCTCATTTATTGGGATGATCATGTAGTTTTGGCTTTTAGTTCTGCTTATATGACGAATCACATTTATTGATTTGCATAAAGAGAAATCAATAAATGTGACTCTTGCTGTGTTGAACTTTGTATTAATATATACCATCTTTCTTTGTCTCATAACATTTTTCAATTTAATTTTCATCTGATATTATCAGATTACAAAGATTATTTTGTAAACTTTTAAATAATTGAAGTTTACTCGATATAAAAACATTTTAAATGTGATATTTCTTAATTTCTTTCTTTAACATAAAATGCTGATCTTAAGATTTTCTTTACTACTCAGAGGCAGTATATATTGAACATTCATTTTTACTGGAGTGTTCTGTAACCTTTTTTGAGGTTTTCTGCCTCTTCCTTCAGGCTTGAAGACAACATCTCTTCCTACCACTAGTATGCCTACCTGCAGTGAGAATAGAGCTGGCGACACAACAAAGGCATGAAACAAAGGTAGCAACTGCACTTAATGTATCTGAAACCCAGTTTTGTCATTCATAAAGTAAAAATTAGTATTGTGGGAATTAATTTATGCTGTTTGTCATTCATAAAGTAAACATTATTATTGTTGCAGGACTTTTTCAAAGTTCTGCACATTGAAAGTGCTCAAAGAATAGTAAATATTAACATTACTGTAATCAGCAAGCAGAAATGATAGGGTGTATAAGAGGAGGTGGGGACGAGGAATAGTTGAAGACGTGGAAAGGTAATATTAGACTCAGAAATATATCAACTTCCACATCTTCCCACTTTCCAGTAACTTTTACCCTATCTATTAAATACTACTCACCCTTCATGGTTTAACTCATAATCTCCACCACCAAGAGTTCAGAATTAACCCCTGTATCTGTCAGGGTTCAACCATTAAGAGATATAGATCAAGAGATTTGCTGCAAGAAATTGGCTTAGGTGGTAGTTGGGGGTCATACGACAAGTTAGAAATTTGTAGGCTAGGCCATTAGGAAAGTCAAGTCACAACTCTCCAGCATGAGCTGAGACTGCTGTCCACAGGTAGAATTTCTACTTCTAGGAAATCTCAGCTTTTTTCTTAAGACCTTTCAACTGGTTGAATCAGCCTCATTTATGACGATCAATTCGTCATAAATGTCAGTCACATATACAAAACACCTTCATACAAACACCTAAATTATAGTTTGATTGAATACTGGGGACTATAGCCAAGCCAAGCTGACATAAATACTGACCATCACAGCCCTCCACCATACTCTTATATCTCCACTGAAGTACGAACTATGGTGGGCCTTGTTTTTGTTTTTGTTTTTGAGACGGAGTTTTGCTCTTGTTGCCCAGGCTGGAGTACAATGAAGTGATCTCAGCTCACTGCAACCTCTGGCACCTGGGTTCAAGTGATTTTCCTGGCTTAGCCGCCCAAGTAGCTGGGATTACAGGCATGTGCCACCACTCAGGGCTAATATTGTCTTTTCAGTGGACAAGAGGATTTCTCCACGTTGGTCAGGCTGGTCTCAAATCCCCAACCTCAGGTGATCCACTCACCTTGGCCTCCCAAAGGGCTGAGATTACTGGTGTGAGCCACCGCACCTGACCGGGTCTTATTTTACAATTAGGTACACAGCTGTTCCTCCAACAAAGTAGCCCTTGAGAACAAATACCATGAATTAGAATTGTTTCCTGCAAACTTGAAATTGAAACTCCATTTATATTTGATTAATTAAATTCTCCCACAATCCCACTTTAATAGAAAACTGTATTTTCTGGTGGCTGAATTTGCCAGAAGTTTACGCTCTGAAGAAATAGGATGTTACCTTATTGTACATTGGCCACAAGAAATAGCTAGTATTTACTTCTCCACTCTACGGGAGGAAAATTACATGTCTCCTAAATCGACTTCTTTAGAAAATGTACTCTGTGCATGTGCAGACACACATGTATGTACACACACGCACACATGACAGGTTGATAAACAAAATAAATGAGAGGTAATTTTATTTCACCTTAGTTGTCTCAATGCATTATAGTGGGCTTAAATGTCTATATAGATTACATTTTAGAAATGCTGTTCATTATTTCTGAACTATTAATCCCTTTCAGAGGGAAAAGTAAAATGAATATATATATAGTCATACTTTATTTTAGTAGAGTTTATACTAATGGTCGTGAGTCATGTCAATGAATCATTCTTTCTGAAGGAAGAACTTTGGAGTTACTCCTTTGATATGCTCATTATTCTTACACTCACCAAAATAAGTTAATAAAATAAAATTAAGTAACAATTTGGAAACAATTTTAACCCTTCAGAAACTGCATAAATAATCCAATTGTGCCCTAAGATATGTTTAGGGATAGAAAAAGGGATTGTAAATGATGGTCTGATAAAGAGAGATAAAGAAATGAATAATTAAGTAGTGAGCAAGGAAAAGGATGCTCATTTAGAAAGAGAAAAAATTGATTCCAGTTTTATCTATGAGCGTGTCTTAGAAAGAGAAATAGAGACAAACAGAAAGAGAAAGGGAAGCACAAAAGCATAAATTACTCTTCTGGGTTTAACTCTGAACAAAAGAGTAGAAATGAATGAAGAAGACGTGGTAGATGCCCCAAAAGAGACTGTCAAAATCATTTATAGGGATATGGTCGTAGTCAAATGTGTGGCATAAATTTCAAAATAATTTTCTAAAGTCTAGAAGGAAGACAGAAACACTCCAAAAGGAAATATGGCAAAAGGAAGTAGAAAGCAATAAAAAAAATAAAATAAAAAGACACCCATTTAAATTTTTCAGAGGTCTTAAAGAGAAAGGAAAAAAGTAGAAATTCAAAGAGATCGAGGTATCTTGGAAGCAAGGCCTTCTGGTGGGCTCACAATTGAAGGATTGAAAGAGTATCACATAACCAAGAATTAAGGCATCTAATAGAACGCCCCCATGAAGTGTCCAGATGTGTATAATCGCCCAGGTGAACACAACATCTCACTTAAGAGCATACTAATGATGGGAAAAGGCACCGGAGAGGCACATACTAAGTTATGTAAATAACCAAAAAGTCACAAAGTACCCACTGCACTGAAGGAAACATGTAACAAAGAATTTTTGTAGTTTCATAAAAATGGCCCAAGTTGTCCTCCTGCTGCAGGGAAGGTCTAGAGCAGAGTGGAAAAATATTCACAAATAGAAGAGGGCCTTCTGGGAGAAAAGGTGGGACACAAATATATGTGTAGAGGAAGAAGATTGTAAACTAGCATGATCCTGAAGAATGTCTATAGGCAGGATAGAATACTAAGTAAACTCATCAAAGGGGGGTGATTCTCCACGGAAGAGTTGAGCTAAACAATGATCATGAAAATGGCTGCTTCCAGTACAAAATCGCTCTGTTTAGAATTGCCAAAGGATGGCAATGTGACTTGGAGAATCTTGGCTGGGTATAAAATGAAAGAGCCCTTGGCTAACCTCCAGAATGAGTGAACCTTAAGAAGTTCATTAAAGATAACCAAAGAGCTATTAGAGTGATGTAACCCAAGATGATGAAATAAGAGATACCAGTCTTCATTTTCCCACAGAAAAGCAAATGCAGACATCTATTCTCAAATCAAAACAGCCCAGAGAGGGCTCCATGCCTATTAAAAATCTGAAGGAACACAATGGAGCAAAAACTCAGAATATATACATAGAAAAGATGACTGGTGAGATTGGCTTACATGAGATGCCAGGAGATGGCCAGGAGCAAAGAATAAACGTGAAGATTATTGGTATCAGCCACACAGCAGAAGCCATCATAGTTCCCAGCAGCCTGCTCTGCATAAGACACCAACATCTCTTACCCATGAGATAACCAACAGCCATTTCTATTGAGGAGCCCCAGAGAGGGAGAACTAACTGCATACCACTCCATAACCCAAAAAGCAGCTGCTGTGGAGCCATTTTGAGAAAGGAGCCACTCTCTCTCCCAGTCCTGTGCATATCTCATTCCTAGAGCCATGGCTACTTTGTAAGTGGCTACATTTCAGATCTAGGCCCTGTAGCTACATTGGACCTGCCCACGTCTCAGACTTTGCAGTATCACCATACAGAACTAGTCTGAACTCTGGGCCCCAGCACCAAGCACTCACTGCAGAACTCCCATACTATAGGCACTGGCTTAGCTGCCATAGAGAGCTAGGCCCCTCCCTGAACCTAGAGCTGCTCTAATGCTGCATGCATATGTGTTTTCATCCTGGGATGCCCCTACTGTTTCACAAGCATCCTCATCTCACACCAAAATATCAGTGCAGCATCAGAAGTAGCTGTCCAATGAGCAGTGGTGCCATTGCCACTCTGCATCCTAGAGCTGCAGTGTTTGCACTCATGTCTGTTTTTCAGGCCTCAGCTCCATGACCATTTTGGGGTTTTCACTCATCAGACACCAGTGCCACAGCCATTGAAAGTGAGTTCACAAGTAAGATCCTATGCCAAGAGGGATCCCCGCAGGCACAACTTCTAAGGGTGGAAGAAAAACACATTGGGAAGACCCTGGCAAAAACCGAAGATCCCAACAACCCACACTGCCATTGCAGACATCCACAGCATTGACTACAAAGGATCCCTACAATCTTTATTAACACCAACCTCATCCGGCAGAGCTGCACAGATGCTGAACATCCGGCACACTCACTTGTGTCAGAACTGCTGCACTCCACCAGTATGTTCCCTCTTACCCCTCAGCTCCCATAACAGAAAGATTTTCTAGAGTGAAACTAGCTGGCAAAACCTGCAGAGGTAACTGCTCCACCAAATGGCAGACATCAACGCAAGGCAACAAAAAACACGAAACTAAGGAGACATAACACCACCAAAAGAACACAAAAATCTTCTAGTAGCTGACCCAAAAGAAAGGCAGATATACAAATTACCTGACAAAGAATCCAAAATAATTGTTTTAAGATAGTGCAACAAACTTTCAAGAAAACATAAACAATTCTACAAAATTAGAAAAACTATAAATGAACAAAGTGAGAATTTAACAGAAAGATCGAAATTATAAAAAAAAACAGAAATTTTGGAGCTGAAAAATACAATGAATGAAATTTAAAAATGCAACAGAGAGCATTGACAGTAGAATTGATCAAGCAAAAGAAAATCTTTGTGAGCTTGAACACAAGTAAATTGAAAATACAGTCAGGCACCCATGACATTTCTGTTAATGATGAACCACATATATGACAGTGATCCTATGACCTGAAATTGTCTAGTGATGTCATGGTCATTGTAACACCATAGTGTAATATATTACTCACATGTTTGTGGTGACATTGGTGTAAAAATACTGACTGTGCTGTCAGTTGTATAAAACTATATCACATACAATTATATGTAATACATAATACTTGATAACAAAAATAAACAAAACAACTGTGTTACTGGTTTATGTACTTACTATACTACACTTTTTATCCTTATTTCATGTGAAACTAAAAAAGTTAACTGTAAAACTGTTATACAATTCTAGTTTTATAGTTAAATTTTTGACTCAGGCAGATCCTCTAGGAGGTATTCTAAAAACAAAGCATTATTGTAATAGGAGATGACAGCTCCATGCATGTTAATGCCCCTGATGACCTTCCAGTGAGACAAGATTTGGAGGTTGAAGATGGTGATATTGATTATCCCGATTCTGTAAGCCTTAGTTAATGTGTATGTGTTTGTCTTGGCTTTTGCCAAAAAAAGCCTAAAAAGTAAAAAGTAAAAAGAATAAAAACTTAAAGAATAAGGGCATAAAGAAGAAAATATTTTGTACAGCTAAACAATGAGTTTGCATTTTAAGCTGTATTATTATGAGTCAAAGAACTAAAAATTAAAATGTGTATGTAAAGTAAAAATGTTATAGTAAGTTAAAGTTAATTTATTATTAAAAAAGAAAAATTACTTTTAATAAATTTAGTTTAGTCTAATTGTATAGTGTTATAAACTCTACAGTAATATACAATAATGTCCCTGGCCTTCAAATTCACTCAGCACTCACTCATTGACACATGCAGAGCAATTTCCAGTCCTTCAAGCTCCATTTGTGGTAAGTGACCTGTACAGGTAGACCATTTTTTATCTTTTATGTCATATTTTTGCTGTACGTTTTCTATGTCTAGATATGTTTAGATATGTCTAGATTATAAACGAATAGAAAATTTGAACAAATCAAAAACTAATAAGAAAATGAAATCAGTAATAAAAAATTTCCATCAAAGAAAAGCCAAGGATCTGATAACTTCATCACTGAATTTTATCAATAATTTTAATCTTCAAACTCTTTGAATAAAAGAGAATACTTATGAATTTATTTTAGAAGACCACCATTACCCTGATGCCAAAGTCAAACAAGGACACCACAAGGAAATAAAATTACAGGTCAATATTCCTGACATACATAAATGCAAAAATCCTCAACAAAATACTAGCAAATTAAATTCAACAGCACATTAAAAGGATCACTAACCATGATGAAGTGGGATGCATCCCAGGGATGCAAAAATGATTCCACATATGGAAATTAATAAATGCAATACACCACATCAACAAAATGAAGCACAAAATCCATATGATTATCTCAGTGAGTATAGATAATGTGTATTATAAATTCAACATTCTTTTATTTTTAAAAACTCTCAAAAATTAGGAACAGAAGGAACATATCTCAACACAACAAAGGCCATTATAATTACTGGTGCAAAATTAAACATTTCCTCTAGTATTAGAAGCAAGTCAAAGATGCCCACTCTCACCATTTCTCTTCATCACAGTACTAGAAATCCCAGCCAGAGCAATTAGGCAAGAAAAAGAAATTTAAAAATCTAAATCAGAAAGGAAATAGTTAAATTGTCTCTGCAGATGATATAATCATAAGACAAACCCAAACTACTTTACCAAAAAGCTGTTAGAACTAATACAAAAATTCAGTAAAATTTCAGTATACACAGTCAACACACGTATATATATAGATATGAGTAGTCTTATACACTAACAACAAACTATCTGAAAACGAGTCAAGAAAATAATTCCACTTACAATAGATATAAAAATAAATAAAACACTAAGAAATAAATTTAACCAAAGAGGTAAAAGATCTCTATACTGAAAACTACATTGATGAAAGAAATTGAGGAAGGCACAAATAAATGGAATGATATGTTCATAGATTAAAAAAAAAAATTTAAATGCCCTTATGAACCAAAGCGATCAATAGATTAAATGCAATCTTTATCAGAGTTTCAACAACATTTCAATAACAGAAATTTCTTTTAAAAAATCTTAAAATTTTGAAGGAACTGCAAAAGACCCTAAATATGAAAAGTAATCTTGAGCAAAAATAGCAAAGCCAGAGGCATCACACTACCTCCTGTGAAAACCTAATACAAAACCAGTAATTAAAACAGTCTGGTACGGACATAAAAACAGACACATAAACCAACAGAGCCGAATAGAGACTCTGTAAATAAATCTGTCAATTACAGTTATATGATTTGCAACAAAAGTGCCAAGAACACACATTTTGAAAGGAGAGTTTCCTTAATAAATGGTGCTGAACAACTGGATATCCAAATATATAAAAATGAAATTAGATCGTTATTTTTTACCGTATGTAAAAATCAACTCAGAATGAATTATAGACTTAAATGTAAGAACTGAAACTGTAAAAGTAGTAAAAGAAAATAGAGGAAAAGCTCCATGACATTGGTCTGGGCAAAAATGTTTTAAATATAACCTCAAAAGCATAGGCAACAAAAGCAAATCTGGAATTACATCAAGCTAAAAAGCTTTGGTCCAGCAAAGCAAACAATGAACAGAGTCAAGAGACAGACTATAGCAGGGGTCCCCTGGGGCGTGGGCTGCTACTGGCGCATGGCCTGTTATGAACCAGGCTACGGAGAAGGAAGCCAGCAGCAGGCCAGCAAGCATTACCGCCTGAGCTCCCCCTCCTGGCAGATCAGCGACAGCATTAGATCTTCATAAGAGCACAAACCCTATTGTAAACTGCACCTGAGAAGAATCTAGGTTGCTCCTCATGAGACGCTAATGCCTGATGATCTGAGGTGGAACAGTTTCATCCCAAAACAATTCTGCCTGCCCCAGCCCATGGAGAAATTGTCTTTCATGAAAGTGGTCCCCGGTGCCAAAAGGGTGAGGACTGCTGACCTATAGACTGAGAGACTGTATTTGCAAATCATACATCTGATGAGGGTATCTAAGAAATTCAAACTCAATAGTAAGAAAACAATCTGATTAAAAACAAGGCAAAGGACTTGAATAGACATTTCTCAAAAGAATATATACAGATGGACAGGGGACAACAGGTAACAAAGAAAAATGTTCAGCCAGGCACAGTGGCTCACACCTGTTATCCCAGCACTTTGGGAGGCCGAGGAGGGTGGATCGCCTGAGGTCAGGAGTTTGAGACCAGCCTGACCAACAAAGTGAAACCCCATCTCTACTAAAAATACAAAAATTTTACGGGTGTGGTGAGCACCTGTAGTCCCAGCTACTTGGGAGGCTGAGACAGGAGAATTGCTTGAAGCCGGGAGGCAGAGGTTGTAGTGAGCCAAGATCGTACTACTGCACTCCAGCTTGGGCAGGGGAGCGAGACTCCATCTCAAAAAAAAAAGTTCAACATCACTAATGATCAGTGAAATACAAATTAAAACCATAATATTACTTTATACATATTAGAATGGGTACTACTAAAAAGACAAAAGATAACAAGTGTTAATGAGGATGTGGAGAAATAATCCTTGTATACTGTTAGTGGAAATATGAATTGGTAAAGCCATTATAGAAAATAGTATGATAATTTCTCAAAAAATTAAAAATAAAATGAATGATCCAGCAATCTCACTACTGTGTATGTATCTAAAAAACATAAAATTAATATGCCAAAGAGATATCTACACTCCCAAGTTCATTGCAGCATTAGTCATAATAGTTAAGATATGAAATCAATTTAAGTGTCCAGAAACAGATCAAAGTGTTAAAAATACTGTGCTATATATATAGACACATATATATACAACAGATATATATATACAACACACATATATATATGTGTGTTGTATATAGTATTCTGTTGTGTGTGTGTGCATATATATATATATATATACACGTGTGTGTGTATATATATATATATATACACGTGTGTGTGTATATATATATATACACACACACACACACACACACACACACACACAACAGAATACTATCCTGTCTCATAAAAAGGAGAAAGCCTTGTCATTTGCAACAAAATAGATGAACCTGGAGGACACTGTTAAGTGAAATAAGCCAGGCACAGAAAGACAAATACCACATGATCTCATATGTAAAGTATGATTTACAGAAAGTTGGATTTTCAAGCCAAGTTTTATGAAAATGTTATATCAAATTTTATATTGGTATTAAATGGTGCTTATCAGAGGCTGGGGAGAGCAGAAAGCTTGGGGAAATGTTGGTGAAAGGCCATAAAATTTTAGTTAGGAAAAATAACTTTAAGAGATCTATTGTACATTATAGTGACTATAGTTAATAACAATGAATCGTATACTTGAACATTGCTAAGCAATTGGATTTTGCATGTTCTTATGACAAATAATGATCTGAGGTAATACATATGTTAAATAACTTGATTTGGCCATTTCACAATGTGTACATATATGAAACATTATGCTGTATGCCATAAATATATATAATTTTTACTTAATTTTTAAAAAGGCCAAAGATATTTGCAAATTATGTTGAAGGAAAAGACCAAGGAAGGAATAGACCTGGTGAGATGCTCTGACAAAAGTCAGGGATGATAAATGGAACTCCCTAAAATGATACTTTACCTTATACTCACTGTGAAAAGTCTTGTTAGGATAAGAGATGTAAGAAAAAACTAGTTTCACTGACTGAATTTAAATCTTCTAACAAAAATAAGTGATTTTCCTGACTATCAAGAGTCCTTATTTAAGAGGGTATTAAGGGTATTAAACCATTTATTAAAAGGGAGATACAAGAGGATAGGATATGAGCCATAAGTTTCTGTGAACAATTGCCTGGTAAGATTCCTGACAATTTGGTACAGTCTATTCACTTAAAAGGTGGTTTATGAGCACTTTGATAACAATGATTATCATTTCATTTTTAAGCTTGAGTTCACAATGCAAAAGTCTTACTAGATCTACTTCATTTTATTTTCGGATAATTTCTATCCTGGTAGATAGCCTTATATGAAAATAATGTTTCTGAATTTTATCACCACATTTGACAAGGTGTCTTTCATAAGATGGTTGTGAACTAGATGGAAAGATATACTTGTACAATGACAATGAGGTGTCATAGTTATCTGTTTAATAAGTATACTCTTTGAGTGATAATAGATATATACAAGAAGGTCTCAATTTTTTGTTTTTCTAGTTTTATAACTAATTATTACATGAATGTAATTAGTAACAGCTACTATTACAGTTTTTACACTGTACCAGATGGTGGGTTATGTGTACTTCCTCATTTAATCTCAGAACTCTATAAGGTAGGTACTAATATTACCTTCATTTTGCATAAGAGCAAGCTGAGAGAGATTTCCAATGCCAGCTGACTAGCAAAATAGCAGTGATGGCTTACTCTCACTGCTATTATTCAATCCTAGAAAAATCTTAGAAATAAAAAGAAAATGTGGATCATAGCAACTGACAGGAACAAAAGCAGTATCAAAAACCTATAGAAAATCCTGGGCTATTTTTGGTTGGCAAATTCAGCCCAAGTAAGAAAAGGAAGCCCAGATGTTTTCAGATAAGAACAAGTAAGAAAATGAAGATGCAGATATTTCACACTGTTTGCCTGTGGTGTCTTAAGACAATTATTGGCTGCTGCTTTAATGGGAGGAAGCTACGGCAGTGAAGCAGCGCCCCAGTGCAGGTTTCTGAGAGGTAATAGCAGGGTAGCTGCAAAACTCCACTGGGGTAAGAAGTTGATGAGGACAGACATGGTTAACCTGTTCTCCTCAGGCATTTACTACCCACGCCTTCAGATCAAAACCTTCAATGTTGGTGTTTATACTATGAGGAAGCTCTCTCTGACTGCTTTTTCAAGTCGTAGAAAATGAAATTATAACCAGAAGAATTGCATGGTAGAGCAGCAGCAAAAGGGAGTGGTAAACAAGGGATCTCTGGCACCTGCAATTTCTCAGTCCGCAGATTTACCTCTTCCCATTAAAATCACTAGGCTCTAATATAGATGAGAGCTTCTTTTTATCTAGGTTCTTCTGCAAATCGTATTACCATTAACAACAAACTCTCAGAAAACAAGTCAAGAAAACAATTCTGCTGATGCCCTCAAGTAATGTAAACTCACAGAGTATAACAAACAGTTATCAGAGTAGCACAGTTACCTCAGAAGGCACCTGAGGACTTTAACTTTGCATAGACTGTCTCGAGTAAACGTATTCTAGAAAAGATGAATCAAGATTCTAAAGTAGCTCAGAAGATAACAAAAAATATAATCATTATGAAACAAAAAAGAATTCTTTAAAAAAAAACCCACTGAGAATGTCAAGCTCAAAAAATATGGTAGTTCGACTTCTCTATCTGGGCATAATATAGTAATGAAGCCAACTTTGACCTTCAATAGTGAAAAATTAGAAAACTGGAATATATGTTACACACACACACACACACACACACACACACAATTTCATCATATTTAAATATTTAGCAGCAAGCAGTAAAGAACCACATCTGGGAGAAGGGAAATAAATGAGACAAGCCCATGATTTGCCAAGATTTCCGCCTTAAGGCATTTTTCAAACTAGGGCAGGAAACGTATAACCAAGTTGAGGTGAAGAGCAGAGATCGGAAGTTGAAGCAGATAGAATTTGTGGACAAATGGCCAGAAATGAAGAATAGCTCCTGTAAGATGCAAAGGAGTCTGCTTAACTCTGGCTGAATACAAAGTTGAGCCTTTGTAAGATAAAACTTCATGAATCCTGGTAAAGAACCACCATACGTGAAGAGATTCTGAAAGCTCCTATAGAATTCCATGGTAGTCAAGGTCTGACCTGCTAAAACAAAGAAACCTTCATGAAGTTGCAGGATATTTAGTATAGATTTCATGATGACCATGCTTTATTTGTAGATTTAAACTAGACATGGGTCCTCAAAGTGGGGTGTGATCAGGGGGCCCCTGACCATTTCAAAAGGTCCATAGTGTCAGAACTCTTTTCATGACAATAAGGTATTATTTGCCTTTTTTACTATATTGGTATGTATACTAATGGCATAAAAGCAATTGTGGGTGGAAATATTGATGATTTAGTATGAATCAATGAAGTAGCATAATAACATATTAATTGGTCATTGTATTCTTCATCTCAATGTACTGTGGCTTAAAAAATAAATTTCAATTATGAATATTCTTGAAGCTGTAAAGATGATTAATGTTTTAAAATCTTAACTCTGATTTAGATATATTTATCTTATTCTAGGTGACAAAATAGGGGATACACAGAAAGAATTTCTATTGCTTACTGAAGGATGGTGATGACTGCAAGGAAAAGCACTTTTACAAATTTTTATTAACAGATGATCAAGCCACTCACACAAGTAGTGGTTTCTTAAAGGTTAATTGTAATGTAGAATCTGTAACTATAGCAATGAACCTTTGTACTCTAAAAATATTAGGGAAATTTCTCAACCTGTAAAAACAAAAACCCTATAACAAATGTGATGGCTAAATTTATGTGTCAACTTGACTGGGCTAAGGATTCCCCTATAGCTGGTAAATATTATTCTGGGTGTGTCTGAGGGTGTTTCTGTAACAGATTAGCATTTGAATTGGTAGACCGAGTAAAGAAGATCACTGTCACCAATGTGGGTAGGCCTCATTTAGTTTGTTGAGGCCCAAATATAACAAGAAGGTGGAGAAAGGGGTGAATTTGTTCTCCTTGATTGAGCTGACACATTTGTCTTCTGTTCGCAGACACTGGGACTCCTGGTTCTTGAGATTATGGACTCATACTGAGACATACACCATCAACCTCCTCATTCTCAGGCTTTTGGACTCAAACTGAATTATACTACCAGCCTTCCTGGTTCTCCAGCTTGCAAATGGCAAATTTGGGGACTTCTTAACCTCCATAATCACACGAGACAATTCCTATAATAAATTTTCTCTTATATAAACAGTTCTCCCTCAGTATACACGGGAGAAGGGTTCTCGGATCCCCCAAAAGACACCAAAATTTGTGAATGATCAAGTTACTTACATAAAAATGGGGTAGTATTTTCCTATGAGCCTCTCACATATTTTAAATTATCTCCAGATTTCTTATAACTATGTTGTTTTTAATTCATATTATTTTTATTACTGTATTGTTATTTTTTAATATTCTTGATCTGCAGCAGGTTTAATATGCAGACGAGGAACCTACAAATATGAAGGGTTGACTGTATCTGTATATATCCTACTGGTTCTATTTCTCTGGAAAACCCTGACGAATACAGCCAACTAAGTAAGACTTATTTATTTTTTCCTCTTGATGTCAGGAACAAGGCAAGGTTCTCACTTTTATCATTTCTCTTCAACATCATGCTGGAGGGCCTAGCTCTTACAATAAGGTAAAAAATAAAAAGTAAAAGTCATAAATATCAGAAAGAAAGAAGTTATTTCTATTTACAAAAAGAAAAAATGTTATCTACTTTGGAAGCCACAAGAAATGTCCAAAATAACTACTAGAACTCATAAGTAAATCTAGCAGTGTCACTGGTCACAAATTAAATATACAAGATTCAATTATATATTTTTAAATTGAATATAAAATATTTTTGAATTATATTTTTATAGTACCATAAAACATCACATTTAGGAATAAATCCAACAAAGGCACTCAAGGTGTTTACACTGAAAACCACACACATAGCTGAGAAAAATTAAACACCTAAATAAACGGATAGCTATGTCATCTTCATGGGTTATAGGATTCAATATTGTTATCAATTTTTCTCAAAATGACCTATGGATTCAACACATTCCTAGCAAAAGTTCAACAAGCATTTTATAGAAACTGCCAAACTGATTCTAAGCCTTATGTGGAAATTTAAAGAACCTAGTATTAGAACCTAAATTAACTAGGTTCTAAATTTTAGAACCTAAAAATAATTAAAGTTATTTTTAAAAAGAACACAGTTGAAGGATTTACAGTATCTGATTGCAAGACTTAATACATATAGTCAGCCCTTTGTTTCTGTTGGTTCAGAATTTGTGGATTCAACCAATCATGGATCAAAAATATTGGAAAACAATTTGGATGACTGCATATGTACTAATCAGATACGTTTTTTTTTTTTCTAATTGCCATTACTTAAACAAGATAGTCAACAATTATTAACACAGCACTTACATTGTGTTAGGAATTATAAGTAACCTAGAGATGATTTAAAGTATATGGGAGGATGTGCATAGGTTATAAGCAAATACTATACCATTCTAGATCAGGAGCTTGAGCATTGTGGATTTTGGTATCTTTGTAAGGAACTGGAATCAATTCCTCATGGATACTTAGGAATAACCGTAGTTGGTAATCAATACAGTTCAGTATTGGCCAAAGAAAGAGAGAAAAAGATTATAGATAAATGAAATAGAATAGAGAGTTAAAAATAGAACCCCCATAAGTATGATCAACTGAGTTTCAACAAAGTTCTTCAAATAATTAAATGAGAAAAGGAAATTGCTTTTCAACAAACTATGCTAAATTAACTAAAAATTTGAAATGATAAAAATGAATATTGACCCTTACCTTCTACCATGAACAAAAACTAGCTTGAAATTGATAAAAGAAAAACTTTAGCCAACAAATTTAAAAAGTTTAATTGAGCAATGAGTGATTAATGAATTGGGCAGCCCCAGAATTATAGCAGATTCACAGAGACTCCAGGGGTGCCCTGTGGTCAGGAGAAATTCATAGACAAAAAAGTTAAAGAGATGTACAGGAATCAGAAGTGAAATACAGAAACAGTGAGATTAGTTACAGCTTGGCGTTTGCCTTGTTTGAACACAGTTTGAACATTCAGCAGTCTATCAGTGGTTGAAGTATGGCCACTGGGACTGGCCAACACTTAGCCATTGTTACAGGTGCATACCATCAAGTTAGGTTTTCAATTTTGTCTGACTATTAAGCTAGGTTACAGTTCATCCACAAGGAGTCAAATATAAAAGTACAGAGTCCTTCTCAGGCCACATTGAATTTGCTCTAACTCAATGTTGCTTTTGTTAAGGCAAAATCGACTATAGCTCCAACTTTAAAATCTATAACTATAAAACTCCTGGAAGAAAACATAGAAGAAGACCTTTGCAACCTTATAGTACGTAAAGTTTCCTTAGACAGAAAGAAAAGGCATAAACCACAAAATTAAAAGAATAGACTAAACTTATTTCACCAACATTTAAAACATTTGCTCTTCTAAAAGCATCATTAACACAGTACGCCATAGAATGGGAGTAAATATTTGCAATACAAATATCAAACAAAAGACTCATATCAATAATATATAAAGAATTCTTAAAATTTAAAAATTAATTATACACTCTGATAAAAATATGGGCAAAAGATTTGAAGAGATACTTTACAAAATAAGGTAATAAAATGGCAAAAAAAATTATTGTGAAAGACATTTAACATCATTACTAGTCAGAGAAACAAAAACTGAAAACACAATGGAATAAATTATATGCCCATTAGACTGCTTAAAATTGAAGTGACTAAATATAACAAGCGTCAACAAAGTAGTGGAGCAACTAAAACTCCTAAACACTTCTGTAGAAGATGCAAATGTTAAAACCACTTTAGAAAACAGTTTCTCAGTTTCTTATAAAATTCACTAACATATGATGTAGGCATTCCGCTCCTAAGTATTTACATAACAGAAACAAAACTTATAATCTACCCCAAGACTTGTGCACAAATGTTTATAGTAACTTTACTTTTAATAGTCTCAAATTAGAAATATCCATGTGTCCATCAACAGGTCAACAAATAAACAATTTATACTTTATCCATATGATAGAATACTACTTAGCAATAAAAAGAAACCATTGATATACACAACATGGATGAATCTTGAAATAATAATGCTAAGTGGAAGCAAGAGAAAAAAAGAGTATGTGAGATATTTTATACAAAATTCTAAAATGTAAACTAATTTATAGTGATGGTAAGCTGGTCAATGGTTGCTTAGGGATAGGAGTAGATGGAGGATAAATTATGAGGAAGCATGAAGAAACTTTTGGCAGTGATATAAATATTTGTTTTCTTCATATGATTTTGCAGGTGTTTGCATATACTAATCAAATTGTATTTTTAATATAGTTGGATGTCTATATTATTCTTTTATTATATATCAATAAAGCTCTACAAATTCAGAATAATTATTTTTTATCTCTTTCCACTGAAGCAGCCTAAAACGATGACAAACTTAGTTTTGATGAGGACCCCTAGCCACCACTAGAGGAAATAATGGCTCCTTAGGCTCTTTAGGTTTCCGGTCTGGAGCAAAACTATGGATGCTGAGCATAGAACATGTTATCATATCAGAGAGCAAGAAAGCTGATATAGTCTGAATGTTTGTGTTTGCTCAAAATACATATGTTGAAATTATTACCCAAAAGGTAATGGCATTAAATGTTGGGTCTTGGGAAATAATTAGGATTAGACAAAGTCATAAAGATCCAATCCTTATAAATGAGACTAGTGCCCTTACACGTCCCAAGAGAACTTGCCTCCCTACTTTCACCATGTAAGGACCCAACAAGAAGTTGCCATCTATAAATCACAGGACTTCACCAAAGACTGAATTTGCTGCTGCCTTGAACTTGGACTTCCCAGTCTCCAGAACTGGGAGAAATCAATGTTTGTATTTAAACTATTCAGTTTGCAGTGTTAGATACAGCAGCTCAAAGAGATTAAGATGCTACCAAGGACTACTAGGCCCCTATCAAAAGGAACTGTAGACTATGAAATCATAACTATACACTAAAGAAAAGTAAAAACCCTCAAGCCTCCAGATCTATTAGCAATCTATAGGAAATAGAGAGGACAAGCACCATAGTGATGCAATCAACAAAATTCCGACTATGAGAAGCAGCTAGGTGTATCCACACCACAACAAAAATTAAATAGTTCATTCATTCACTCATTCAATTACAAGAAAGAGCAGCAATTGTACATACATATGTGTGTTTATGTGTGTGTGTCTATATATATATATATATGTATATATGTATATATGCATAAGATATTATTAATTAATCAAAATCTATGGGCCAGGCTTTTTATGGATTCTAATTTTAACAACAAATTGAACCAAAAGATTATAAGATATCTGGGGAAATATACACACTGATTGGATATTTGACGATAATGAGAAATGACTGTTTTCTTATTGTGTGAAGTAGGAAATAATTATGTATAAAAACAGAATACGAATCACTTACTAGACCAACCTGCTGAAATATTTAAAGATTAAATATTATATTAAAGCACTTATCTAAACAGAAAAATTGTGCTAGTCAAAAAGAAGAGCTTTGTGTAAGTAAGAGTTGCCCAAAGACAGAATGGATTGTCTTAACAAATAGTATGCTCTTCATCTCAGAGGGAGAAGCAATCAGGGTTTGATGACCCCTGGCAGAGAATATTGAGGAAGAACTTCTGGCAGTGTGTTAAATAATTTCTAAGGTCCTTCTCAGCCTTCATATTTTATGATTCTAAATAGATTTTATCTGAGTACCAATAATCTTAAAACTAATAGTGATTCCTGGGAATTCCAGGACTGCAAGTAATCTCGTTCCCATCTCTTCTCTGTCTTACATGCTTCAGTATGGTTCATGGGTGTCCAATCTTTTGGCTTTCCTGGGCCACATTGCCACATTAGAAGAAAAAAAATTGTCTCGGGCCACACATAAAATACACTAACACTAAAGGTAGCTGATGAGCTTAAAAAAAAAATAGTCGTTAAAAATTCTCATAACGTTTTAAGAAAGTTTATGAATTTGTGTTGCACCTCCTCCAAAGCCATCCTGGGCGGTATGTAGCCTGTGGGCCTCAGGTTGGACAAGCTTGATATAGAGAGATTAAGTAAATAGATCAGGATCACACAGCTAATAACGATATAGTCTTTCCATCACATCACCCGTGCAATTCTTCTGGCATTGTTTGGCGAATCATTGGCTTCCTGGATTTTAATGTTTAATTATAATACATTATGGTCACTCATGTTCTGTTTAATTTGCTTTGCTTATTCTTGTTCTAATCATCATCGTCATTGTCATCATCATTGCCATGGTTATTATTTATATTTTTCCATGGTTGTTATACAACAAAGCCATGACTTAACTTTAAATAAATAGTATTGTATCCATCTTTCATTCACTATTTGAACCTCAGATTTGTAAGACTGCTATTTTAAAAAACAATACATCTTTTAGGAGAGGACTTTGTAGGATTTTTTAAAGGATATCTACTACCTTTTCAGCTATATGATTTTTTTCCAAAAGTAAGTGTGATCTCTTTAGTGGGTACTTCATTCATATCATCCAATTTCCTTAATAATCTCAGGTGCCTGTCTAGCTGATTTATAATTATGCACATTTTCCAAGTTTTCTGTTCCCTCACCTGATTTTTGCCAATAGCTATTTGGCAAGATTTATATCCTAATAGTCCAAATTTGTTTGCTTCATTTTTCCTGTTAGAACCAGATTCAAAGAATGAGTTTAGTCTCTCAGTCATTTTAGAATCATCCTCAATTTCATATCTATGTCTGCTCATTGGCAGCCTTGATTTCCCCTTGTTGTTCAAAGTCCCTGGATGTATTGATAAAATCCTTCTTTTGTACTTTGTAACCCATTTTAGCACTAATCATTTCACTACCTTTATCTTTCTTCCACTAACTGATATGGAATATTTTTACTCCATGCTCTTCTTTTTCAGGCATGTCAAGCAAGAATTTTGCTCTCTCATCAGTCCTCTGTGATAGTACATTGAATGTGTCATGCAATTAGCATTGCTGTTTATCAGAATAATTGAAACACTATCCTGATAATTTGGTTCCGAGCTTCACTTCTGCCTGAAATGTCTAGATAACTGCAGCATATGTGGGTGTTGTGAGGTTTTATTCTGCTTGAATTATCCAAATAATTGCTTTAATTCTCCACTTTGCCTTACATATCGAGACAAACACAAAGAAAGTGGATCAAGAAAATGGAGAAACCAAGGGAATTTTTTTGTAGAATCTTTATTCTGTGCAAGGCTGTGATCTTATTGCCTACTCTTCTGAAAGGAAGTGCCTTCTGGTCACCAATATGTCACTTGCCTGCTATCTTTCTATTTTGAGTACTTCTCTCTGTGTGAACTGCTGCTTAGCTGGCCAGGACTCAAATGGTTTCTTACATAACCCAGGATATTTTCTTAGGTTCTCTTCTATGAGTCAGTGAATCATAATATTCAGGGCATATCAGAGATAAAAGAAGTCCAGAACTTCAACCAGCCTCTCAACCTCTGACCACTGACACCACCGTTATACAGATGTAGTCATTGAGACCTAAAGGGGTAATGTAAATTACACACATTTCCATAGAAAATCAGTGCAGAAGCAGGACCAAACACAGGATGTACGTTAACTGTGGACCAAATACAAAATGAAAACTCCAAAACTGCTTTTCCTTATATTTTCTCGAAATGCATATAAAGCTCACAATTTCAGTTCAGTCATCTATAAAACGTGATTTAGGGGAAAATGGGATGAGTGACCACAGAGGCTCTCTCCATCTCTCCCAAGGCGATATCTCTCCTCTTTCATTGAGTAATGTAGGCTAGAGAAAAAAATAAATCAGACCTACATATTTCCTCCAGAAAAGGGGACAGCACCCAAAAGCAAGAGGTACTGTCCCCTTCCTCTTCTTCATCCTCTGTAGAGTTGTTCAACAAGTCAGCTCTCGGGCACCAGCTAAAACTCTGGAACCAGCACAACTCCAATTTTGGAAACTACCATTATGGAAAGACGTGAGCACAGCCGTGAGAGGCTTAAGGCTCTGAATATGGAATTCTTCATCCTCTCAAACCTTTCTCCAGCTTCCTTAGAAGACTTCATCTTCTTATCTCTGTTATTTTCTTGCTCAGTGAAAGTTGCTCTTCCACCTCCACCCACAGGCCTGGGGTGTGTGTGCGTGTGTGTGTGCACGTGCGCATGTGTGTCCCTTTGCAACTCAGCTCTAGGTATCCAAGCAAAAGCTTGAATTTTGCTATCTCTTCCTTCAGCTTGGGATCCCTGTGGAAGGAATTGCTGACAGTGAACACTGCCCACCACTAGAGAGCACTCAAAGCCAACATTTTCCTGGGCAAAAACTTCTAAGAAGTTGTTTTCAAAGGAGCCAGTTCCCTTGGTCTTCTCTTTCCCTTCATCTTTCTCTGGAGGAAGCACCCTGTCAGTTTCCTTTACAAAGGCATATTCAACATATGTATTTAGATGTTATGGGCACACAGTGAACACTGTGCTAAATCTGCCAGAGAAGCCATTGTCAAAAACATGTGTTCTTGAAATCTTCATGTTTTTGCTTCATTAGCACAAACACGGTGTTAAGCTGACCTATGTGAATCATAAAATGTTGAAAGTAGAGGCAATCTTGCAGTTTAAAAAATAATTATCATCATAAATCCATAAAGGAAACAAAATCAGATCATGGTTGATTTTTCTCTAACCCTCTTTAGTGAGACTAACAGCAGACAAACATAAGCAGGATTCTATGCACGTCTTTAGATACAGTTAATTCCTCCAGACAACATGTTTTTCCAACCTGAATGAAGAGAACAATTGTGCCTCATATACGCTGCCTTTCAAATTTCAGTAGGTCCATGTCTATATTATCTAACTTACTTCAATGAACAGCAAAATAATTATTGCAGATTGGCCTGTTAGTGTGCAGGAAGACTCCCATAGTCTACTAGATTGGAAGGTGAAGATAGGGAAAAGGGACTTCTGGAAGGAAAGGTGGCCAGATTTGCATTCACTTTGGATTCAACCTTAGATTTATATTCGAATCCTGTCTTTGCCATTTGCCTAAGTGTAACTCAGGCAAGTTACTTAGATTCTCTCTAAACCTTAGTTTCTTCCTCTGTAAATTGGAAGTCATAAATGTTTTCATCAAATAGCATAGTTGTAAGAATTAAGAGGAACAGTGAATGTAAAGCACTTAATAAAAGATTTGTTATTATTGTTTTGGAAGAGGACTTTGTGACTTATTCCTGCCTTCTTCCTCTATCACTTTATTTCTATACATCCAATTTCAATTTTAATTTTTCTAAATGTTCATTATACATGTTTTATGTTCCATGTATGATATAATTCTGATCCTCAAGAGGTTACAATAAAGTTTTTAAAAGAGATAAATATAAAGGAATTAAATACAAAAAAGACACATGTTATAACATTAGATTGTAAAGATAACACGTAACACAGAAGCTGTATATTGTGAAAACTACCCTCAAGAGTCCCAGAATTGGAGTTCTCATAAAGTCCATTTCTACATATATGAGTTTGTTGTGCTTTTTTCAATGCTTTATTACTACCCAGCATTAAAGGGTAACAAATTTATGTCCAAAATGAATGCTCCAAAGTCACCCCTAATATTGGTATCATCAGCTTCTTGCTTGACCTCTTAAATAACGGGAATCACATCCCAGTCATGACACAGAACTTTTAATCAATTCACGCATATTTTCCAAGGTTCTTTCAGGCTTGGTTGCATTCACTGCTTGTTTAATATAAATGATGCAGTAGCATCATTGCCAAGCACCTTGAGTTGGATTCTTTCAGCTGAGGCCCCGAGCAATTTAACTCCCATGCTATGTGCTAAATGGAAATTCAGTCCACATGTTGTTGGAGCACAAAGCAAAGTTCAAATATTCATCACTATAGGGCATTTAGGAAGGATCCACAGAAGATGGACTTGAACTGGCCTGATGATTTGGATTTTAATAAAGATGAGGAAGAAAAGGAGGGTATACAAGGATGAGGGAAGAACATGATTAAAGACAGCAAGAAAGAAGGGAAAACAGCATTTATTGATTAAACACTATGAAAATAGTTGGACACCTTGACTCCCTTAGCTGGTTTTATTGTCTCCACAAACCTGAAAGGCTTACAGGATTAGCCCCATTTTTGCCAATCAAGGGAACACAAGATGGAGAATGTGCAATAAAGCCATACAGCCAGGAAGCAGCAAAACCAGGATTTGTATTCAGAGTAACAGAATTCCAAAATACATGTCCACTACGCCACATCGCCAAAGGCATAAAGAAGTATAATTACAGGGGAGGCAATGCTGAAATAAAAGGAAAGCCATTGCATTGTCTCTTTGAGAGGCATTAAACATTTTAACAGGGTTTTCTTTTTTTATTAAAGAGTGCTTGCTAAACATTAAAAATGATAACTACAAATTGCTACATTTTTCCCCTGCAGCTGGGGACTTGCTCATAGATAATCACTAACTTTTTTTTTATAACCAAGGCTAATCAAGAGACCAGCTAGCATTTTGAAAAAATAAGAGAAAGTCTGAGGTTAAACAGATAGAAGAGTTATGAGTGAGTTAGAAAATAATGGATGTTAAGTGGAAAAGACACTGTAGATGGGAAAAGAACCTAGCTACTATGAATATATCAAGTAGTCAAATGTGTCCTATTTAGGAAACTATAACTTATCTGTTAGAAATACAGATATTTCTTTATTATTGCTCTTCTCTCATTAATTAGAGCTGACCCAAATCTACAAAGATCTCATTTTTCAAGATCTAGCTAAAAAAAAATCCTACTTCTTTCTAAAAGACTTATTTAATCCCCTACAGCCAGATTTTGTTTCTCATTCCTTTGAACTCTTACAGGCATTTTTGTTTGTATCAATATTTTTCATTTATTGATGGCTTATCTTTCCTCTTAGATTGTAAGGTCCTGGAAACTATGATAAGTGTGATTCATTATTGTATGTTCAGACCCTGCTTTACACATAATGAGCACTTAGAATATTTGTTGGGTGAATACTGCATGTGTTTCAGATGAGTTAGCACCAGTTTTTCAAAGCAAGCATTATGTATGCCTAAATGATATTTATCATTTAGGTATACATAATGTATACCTAATGTTCTATTTTTCTATACATTCAAGCAAATGTATACCTAAATGTTCTATTTTTCCATTAGTCATCTCATAGTCACTGCAATAATCATAGATTCTATAACATCCCAAGTAAATGGACTACTCTGCTGAACAAATAAACTTACTGAATCTGGATTTCCAAATGAAACTGGATCCCCATCTCTCACTTTAAACAAAAATAAACTCAAGATTAATCAAAGACTTAATCTAAGACCCCAAACCATAAAAATTCTAGCAGATAGCATTGGAAAAACCCTTCTGGATATTGGTCTAGGCAAACAATTCATGACTAAGTCCCCAAAAGCAAATGCAACAAAACTAAAAATAAGTAAATAGAACCTAATTAAACTAAAAAGCTTCTGCACAGCAAAAGAAATAATCAGCAGAGTAAATAGACAACCCACAGAGTGGGAGAAAATATTTGCAAACTATGCATCTGACAAAGGACTAATACCCAGAATCTACAGGAACTCAAACAAATCAGCAAGAAAAAGTCAAATAATCCCATCAATAAGTGGGCAAAGGACATGAATAGACATTTCTCAAAAGAAGATGAACAAATAGCCAACTAACATGTGAAAAAAATGCCCAACATCACTAATCATCAGGAAAATGTGAATTAAAACCACAATGGCATACTTACTCCACCTTACTTCTACAAGAATGACCATAATTTAAAAGTCAAAAAGCAATAGATATTGGATTGGCTTTGATGAAAAGGGAACACTTTTACACTTCTGGTACGAACGCAAATTAGTACAACCTCTATAGAAAACAGTATGGAGATTCCTTAAAGAACTAAAAGTAGATCTACCATTCAATCCAGCAATCCCATTACTAGGTATGTATTCAAAGGAAAAAAAGTCATTATGTGAAAAAGACACATGCACACACATGTTTATAGCAGCACAATTAACTATTGCAAAGATATGCATCCAACCCAAGTACCCATTGATCAAAAAGTAGATTTTTAAAAAGTGGTAAATATACACCATGGAATACTACTCAGCCATAAAAAGGAAAGAAATAATGGTCTTTTGCAGCAACTTGAGCTAGAGACCATTATTCTAAGTGAAGTAACTCACAAATGTAAAACCAAATACCGTATGTTCTCACTAATAAGTGGGAGCTAAAGCTATGAGATGACAAAGACATTACAGAGTGATATAATAAAGTTTGGAGACTCAGCGTGGGGAGAGATTGGGAGAGAGAATGATAGACAATAAAAGACTATATATAGGGTATGGTGTACACTGCTCAGGTGATAGGTGCACTAAAATCTCAGAATTCAGCAATATAGAATCCATCCATGTAACCAAAACTACTTGTACACCAAAAGCTATTGAAATAAAAAAAATAGAAATGATATTAAAAGATCAAAATTCTGCATAGAATTAATTATAGGGAAAATATTTATCACTAATAGCCCAAAAGTGATTATAGCTTTTGTTAAAGCCACCTAATTAAATGTTTGGTCAAAAGGGTTTCATAATTACAGGCTTTAATACACCTCTAGCAGTGACATTTACAACCTACAAAGAGAAAAGCACTGAGACATACTGATGGTGAAAACAATGTAAATAACTATGTGGACTAAAATCCAAGCCCACAAGTGATGCTGAAGCTCAAAGCTACTGAGGTCTGAAGTCAAAAGCAGACTGGGCCACTCAGCGAGCTGGTTCTTGCAGAGACCTAGTGACTATAAGTGTTCAGTAAGGGCTGGGAGATGGGAGGGAGCAGACTCACTGTTTAAAACCAGGGAGAGAGAGATCTATTCACCTGCAAAAGTGTAGTTTAGGGTGGGTGGTTTGATGGTTAATACTGAGTGTCCACCTGATTGGATTGAAGGATGCAAAGTATTAATCCTGGGTGTGTCTGTGAGGGCGTTGCCAAAGGAGATTAACATTTGAGTAACTGGGCTGGGAATGGCAGACACACCATCAATCTAGGTGGGCACCATCTAATCAGCTGCCAGAGTGGCTAGAATACAAAACAGGCAGAAAAATGTGAAAATGCTAGACTGGCTTGGCATCCATCCCTGTAGAGAACCCTAATACAGCTGCCTAAGGATAATGGTTTTTTGGGGGTAACTTGGAGATCATTTCAATTTTAGGAAAATTATACGATTAGAAACACCCTCTACGTACATTCCATTCTGAAACTCCAATTGTTGACATTTTATTATATTTGATACACAACTCTCTCTAGATATGTAAATACATATTAATTTTTTTCTGAATCATATAAGAGAAAGTTACAGAAATTATATCTATTTACCCGTAAATACTTATTTTCCTAAAACCACAATAAAATAATAAAAATCAGGAAAATAATAAAGATACAACATTATTCTCTAATCTTTAAAACTTATTCAAATTTTGCTCATTTCTCCAATATTATTCTTTACAGCAAATAAAGAAGAATAATATGCTTTAGGATCATATGTTTCATTTAGTTGCCATGTTACTTTCAGATCTTAAATCAGTCTCTTTTTGTTTCTGATGACATGAAAATTTTACAGATGTCGCTCAGTTTATGGATGTCTGAATCTTCTTGTCAAGAATACTGCAGAAGTAATATTCCACTGTTTTTGACTTCCATGGCTTTTAATACAAAGTCTGCAGTAATTCTTATCTTTTATCTCACTAAATAATGTTGGGGGACAGTTCTTGCTGTTTTTAAGATTCATCACTTTATTAGCTATTTTTACTAATTTAATTGCCATGTTCCTTGCTGAAATTCTTATTATCCAATTATATATATGCTAGGTCACTTAATATTTTCTCAGGATACTGAGTCTGTATTCATGTTTTTAAAACTTTTCTCTATGCTCCATTTAGTTAGAATAGTTTCTATGGCTATATCACTAAGTCAAATAATCTTTACTTCTGCAGCATCAATTCTGCTATAAATACTGTCCAGTGAAATTTTAAAATTTCAGATACTGTATTTCATAAATAAGTAATTCATTTGATGTTTCTTATATCTCTTAATTATCTTCTCATTATGTTCATATTTTTATTTAAATCCTTAAGAATGTTGTATATATCTATTTAAGTACCTTTTCTGCTCATTCCATCATCTCATTTTTATGTGTTTCTCTTATTTTTTTCTGATTATGAGTCATATTTTCCTAATTCTTGACATGTTCTAGTAAAAGCATTCCAGTAGTTTTTGAGATGCTGGATCTTGTGATTTGTAGTTTTTCAGTACCTGGATTTTATTGTTTTCTTTTAAAATTTGCTGGCCTTTACTTGTGGATTAGCCGGATCTTTTTGTGGCTTGATTTGAAGATTTGTTACAGAGGTCTAGAATAGCCTTTCCTCTCAGAATTGTTTAGTCCCACTAATTAATTTGACCACTTTAGGGTCTTTATCCATTGTTTAGTTAACCAGTGAAAGCTCTCAATTCTCAATTCTAGATGATGAGAGCCTGGACATTTCCCCTACTCTCTGTATGTTCTAGGAATATTTCAATTTATTGCTCCATAGAAGTGATTAACTCTTCAGCCTCGTGGAATTTTCTTTTACAAATGTAGAGCTTAATCATGACTAAAGACCCAAGATTTATGTAGATTTTGGAAGCTGTGTGTGTGTGTGTGTGTGTGTGTGTGTGCGTGTGTGTGTTCATGTATGTAGTAGTAGCCGTAGTAGTAATAATAAATAATAGTAGTTCCCTCCTCTCTGGAAATCTGCCCTAAAACCTCTGCGTCCATGACCTTTGCTCTGATTTACCTTAATTCACTGAGGCTAGTATTCTGCTTAGGATTTTCCTCTTCACATTGCAGTCTAAAATGTGCCTTCAGTTAGGAAGCCAGAGTAACGTTAGGGTCTTCTTTTATTTTCCTACTCTCAGGGGTCCCTGTCCTGTGCTGCCAATGGTCCACCATCTGAACAGTTGGTTCATATACTTTTGTTCATTTTTCTAGTTGTTTACAGAGGAAATGTAGGTTTATTTCCTGTTATGTCATTATTGCCCGAAGTAAAAAATTGCTCCTTCCTCTTTATTCTCTTCCCCCAAAGAAGCAATGCTTGTCTAATATTGCATGTTAGGACACTACACAGTTTTACATCAGTGCTCTTGTTTACCAGGATTGTTTCTCAGTATTTTTGTACTTGCAAAAACTTTGTCTTTCTGAGAATAGTTTTCCCTTTATCTTCTCTCTTCTGTGTACTTTTGCTCTTTCTTTTTGTTCTCCAAAAGACTTGTAGTAAAAGATGAAGAATTAGCTCTCCCCAAAGTTATTGGGTTTTTTCTTTTTTATTTATAGAACTTTATCTTCTGTAATTTGAAGTTTATGTTTGTCTTCTAGATATGATGAAGGTTTGAGAGTTGTGTGTATTCATTTTTTTTTTCTGTGTATTTGTTAGTTTGTTTTCAAACTGCTATATAAGAACTGCCTGAGCCTGGGTAATTTATAAAGGAAAAAGATTTAATTGACTCACAATTCAGCATAGCTGGGGAAGCCTCAGGAAACTTACAACCATAGCAGAAGGAGAAGCAAACGTTTTCTTCTTCACATGGCAGCAAGAAGGAAGAAGTGCTGAGCACATTGGGGGCAAAGCCCCCCAAAAAACCATCAGACCTTGTGAGAACTTACTATTATGAGAATAGCATAGAGATAATTGCCCCATAATTAAGTTACATCTTAACAGGTCCCTCCCATGACATATGAAGATTTTGGGAGCTACAATTCAAGATGATATTTGGGTGGGGACACAGCCAAACCATATCAAGCTATAATAAATAAACATAATACCTAGGAATAAATTTAACCAAAGAGGGGAACGATATGTATACTGAAATCTATGAAATATTAATGAAAAAAGTTGAAGACACAAATAAATGGAAAAACATACCAAATTTACTGATTGGAAGAATTCATATTGTTAAAATGTCCTATCAAAGTGATCAAAGATTCAGTGAAATCTCTTATCAAAATACCATGACATTTTTCACAGAAATAGAAAGAGAAAACCTACAATTTATATGACACCACAAAACCCAAATAGCCAAAGCAATTTCATCAAAACGAATAAAGCTGGAGTCAGCACATTATGACTTCAAAACGTACTACAAAGCTATAGTAACCAAAACAGCATGGTACAGAGTAACAACAGACACACAGACAATGAAACAGAAAAAGAGAACCTAGAAATAAATCCATGCACTTACAGCCAATTGATTCTTAACAAAGATTCCAAGAACACACAATGGAAAATGAATAGTCTCTTCAACAAATCATGCTGGGGAAACAGGATATCCACATACAGAAGAGTAAACTTAAACTCTTACCTCTCACCATATGCAAAAATCAACTCCCAATGTATTAAATATATGAAAGACTTAAATGTAAGACCAAAACTATGAAGTACAAGAAAAAAACATGGGGGAAAACTCCATGACATTAATCTAGACACAATTTTTTTTTGTATATGACCTGAAATGCACAGGCTAGAACAACAAAAACAGGCAACTGGGATTACATCAAACTAATAAGCCTCTGCATGGCAAAGGAAGTAACAGAATGAAAAGCCAACCTATGGAATGTGAGAAAATGTTTGTAAACTATACATATGATAAGGAATTATATCAAAAATATATAAAGAACTTTAAAAGCTCAGTAGTAAGCAAATATCCAATTTTTTAAATGGGCAAAATACCTAAATAGACATATTTCAAAAGAAGGCATAAAAATGGCAAATGTAAAAAATGTTCAACATCAGTAATGATCAGTGAAACTCAAATCAAAATCACAAGAGAGATCACCTTACTCCTGTTAAAATAGCTACTATTAAAACAACAAAAGATGACACGTGTTAGCAAGGATGCAGAGAAGAAGGAAACCCTTACACACTATTGGTGGAAATGCAAATTAGTAATGCCATTATGAAAAACTGTATGGATATTTCTCAAAAATATTTAACATAGAACTGCTATATGATCCATCAACCCCACTACTGGGTGTACATCCAAAGAAAATGAAATTAGTTTTTGAAGAGATTATATATACACTTATGTTTATTGCAACACTATTTACAAAAGTCAAGAAATGCAATCAACCTAAGTGTCCATCAATAGATGAATGGATAAAGAAAATGTGGCATATATGCAAAATATGGTAGTATGATAGTATTTAGCCATAGAAAATGAAGGAAATCCTGTCATTTGTGACAATATGAATGAACCTAGAGGTGTGTCAAATAACAAAAGCCAGACACAATTAGATACGTACCTCGTGATCTCACTTATACGGGGAACCTAAAAAAGTTGATCTCATAAAAGTAGAGAGTAGAATGGTGGTTACCAGAGGCTGGGGTGGATAGAAAGATACTCATCAAAGTATATATATTTATAGTTTGATAGAGGAATAAGATCAAGAGATGTATTACACAGCATGGTGACAAGTTAATGATGATAAATTACATATATATATATACATTCTTTTTTTTGAGACAGAGTCTTACTCTGTCACCAGGCTAGAGTGCAGTGACACAATCTCGGCTCACTGCCACCTCTGCCTCCTGGGTTCAAGTGATTCTCCTGCCTCAGCCTCCTGATTAGCTGGGACTACAGGCACGCATCACCATGCCTAGCTAATTTTTGTATTTTCAATAGAGGTGGGATTTCACCATGTTGGCCATGATGGTCTCCATCTGTTGACCTCATGATCCACCTGCCTCAGCCACCCAAAGTGATGTGATTACAGGAATGAGCCACCATGCCAGGCTGATAAATTGTATTCTCTAAAAATGCTGAGAGTGGATATTATGTATTCCCACCACAAAATGGTAGCTATATGAGGTGATGCATTTATTTGTTAATTAACTATATTTAACCACTGCACAATGTATATATGCTGTGTTGTACATATATACATTTAAATAGATATAAATTTAATATATAGATATAGATAGGAATAGGGATAGATATAATTTAATGTAAATTTAAAATAAATAAATAAAACAAATAAACAATTTTTTAAAGAAACATGAAAATAAAATCAGCTTTCTTCAGTTTAATACAAGACAGGAGAATACATCCTGGAAGAACCTTAGGAGAATTTCAGGAAAGAGATGTAGGTGTATGTTTGGGAATAGGTTGGATTATTCTAAAAAAGGTTTAGGAGAGTGAGGAAGATTTCTGAATTAGAGACTATTAAGAAGAAGCAGGAGCTAGAGATTCAGTATTTGGATATGTCAGAATTGCTTTGTTTACAAGGTGAGAGGAACCAAGCAGCACTGGGCTATCAATGGTAGTAGGTTAACAATAACTTCGAAAAAAAAGTTGTCACCCATTATTACAGTTGTACTCTGACCTTGTATAGAAAAGGTGCTTACTTTCCTTGCCATGTGGCAATAGAAATATTATTTACAGTCAGTTAGCAGAATTGCTGATTTTCAGTCTCTGAAAATTAGTGAGTTAGAATATCGCTTAAAAGAATTCACTCAGAATTTAAGTCAAAAAGTCACAGATAAATATATATTTATAAAGTCACAAAAAAGAGTGAAGAAGCTTGCTCAAGAGTCTCCAAAGAAACGAGTGAGAAGCAATATTTAAAGGGACCAGAGGTTTTGCCAGATAATTTTTTAGAATTGAATGAATTATTCCTTAGATTCACTTCAGAAATGATAATAGTAAAAAAATATCTGTAGACATTAATAACAATATGGTAAAGGGATGTCCTTGTATTAAAGAGCGAAAAGTCTCTTTCCATGTCTTGGAAAATAAAAACATAATATGCATATGAAAAATTAAGTTAACCACTAATAGTAATATATAATATATATACATATATATATAATATATACACTAATATAACACTATACTTCCCAATTCTGCAGATAAAAATTAAGGGAACATTTTTAAAGTTACCCTTCCAAGAGAAAACAAGCAAAGAAAAAAAATAAAGGAAGGAAAAATAATTATAAGTAGTAAGATTGAGTTAAGATGGTAGAAATATTTCCAAATGTATTAGTGGTCATGATATATGTTAATTTGCAGAGTAGAAAACAGAATATCCAAATGAACTTTAAAAAATATATCTCACTGATCCTTTTTTTTCTTTTTTAAAACATCACACAGACAAGTTAAAATCACAAGGATATTAATTCACCTCACAAAAAGTACCTATCAAAGCAAAGCTGTATTAATAGCAGACAAATTAGAATCCTTGGTAAAAATCAATAATAGTGATGGGGAAAATCAACCAAAATGGTTTGATTATCACAAATTTAGATGCATTGATTAAAAAATTAAAATATGTAATGTAAAAATTGACATAATTGCAAAGCGGAATTAGCAAATATGCAATTAGTAGGAAATGACACTCTTCTTGTAACACTCTTCTCTCAGAAAATGGTCTATGAAGATAAAAACTAGTAGGTACAGTCAATTTAAATAACACAATTAATAGGATCAATACAATAGAAATTTTAATAGAACTTGCATCCAATAAATAAAATATACATTATTTGCAGGTACTCATGAAATATTTAGTAACAATTACGGTCTAACAAATTCCAACAAAAATTATAGACTATATTCTTTAACCACAATTTGATTAAGTTCAATCAACAATGAAAATAGCATTTTCTGGCTGGGCGCGGTGGCTCACGCCTGTAATCTCAGCACTTTGGGAGGCCGAGGCAGGCGGATCAACAGGTCAGGAGATCGAGACCATCCTGGCCAACACAGTGAAACCCCGTCTCTACTAAAAATACAAAAAATTAGCAGAGCGTGGTTGCATGCACCTGTGCTGCTGAGGTGGAGGAATAGCTCGAATCCAGGAGGCAGAGGTTGCAATGAGCCGAGATTGCACCACTGCATTCCAGCCTGGCAATACAGTAAGACTCCATCACAAAAAAAAAAAATAAATAAATAAATAAATAAAATAGCACTTTCTAAAGGAACTAAAACAAACAAAAAGTTTGGAAACTTTAAAATGCACTCAGGAAGGCTATCTAGTTCAAGATAAACTGCACTAAAAAAATCATTTCTTATCCATCTCTTTTACTTTACCAATGTGAGTAATTAACAAACTGGACAATTTTAAGATCAGGAACTCTACTATGTTTTATATTACAGTGTAAATTGCGGAAATCAAAGAGTGATGATAAAACACTGAGAAATAGTGTACTTGTTAATGTTTTTAAACCAAAAAATTTTTGAAAGAACTAAGATTCCTTTTGAGAAATATGGTAAAAATAAAAAAGTTATTTGTATATCAATAAAAATGCAATGAAATTTTTTAAACATAGATACATTTTGCTATTACTATATGTTTACTATTTTAAAATATAGTTACATTTACCAAATTAAATTTTGGTAAATGACTGCTTTATATTACATATTGTGGTATCTTTTAATATTAACAATAGCAATAACAGCTTATGATATTGACACGGGTTATTTTTATCTCCTTCCTTTAATAACTACATTTATTCAATATAGCTTTAACCCTCAGAATACTGTAATTTTCCAAACTCCTGGTCAATTGAACATTTAGGAAGAGTGAATCATTGTTTTTACTGATCATTCCAATGATCACTGTCTTGGTTTTATTGCTGAGATTTCTTTTTTAAAAGAATACATTCTTCACTTTATATGTTGGGATTTTAGGAGATTTTATCAGGATTTTTTCCTGATTTTAAAAACAAGCTATTAAGTGCACAAGATGAGTAGATGGAGGTGAAAACATCCCCCTTTTTACTGATAAAGCTATTGGAGAACATGGCTTAAATGTGAATCAGTAATAGGCTTTCTGACATAGCATTCTAAAATTACCCAGACTTTGCCAACCCAGGGCCACTAGCAGCAATGAAAAAAGATGGGGCTCTCATTGACAAAGGAGCAAAGTATAACATGGGCATTCTACAGGTGAACAAACTCCAAGGTAAGACGGTAAGGAGATTATGAGGGTAACAAACATAACCTTGCTCCTTCAAATTTACTAATCAGAGAGGAATCTCTGCCTATGGGCAGGAGTGAAGAAAGGATGGGAACATCAGGATTGGTGCCTATGGAATTATTTCAGGTTAGAATCCACAGTTTTAAAAAACTGAACATGGAGGAAGGAACATCTCGTTTTTCCATTTTCTTTGATAATCATAAATATGATTACTAGTGAGTTGCTATTCCGAGATTTTTGTTTCACCTAAAGTACAAGGTATTAAAGTGTCCAAACCCACTCTTAAGACTCAGGTGCTAGGGCAGTAGGGCTGCCTAGAGTTTTAGGAAGCAAAGCAGGGCATGGCATGGAGAGGAGCTACATGGCATCAAGGGCAAGATCCCAGCTGAGGAACAAGCCAATTGAAAACCCAATAGGTCAACAAGAGATTGAGAGCAAAATATAAAGAGAAAATTCTATAATAGACACACTAAAGTGTTTGTGCAGTATGATTACATAAAGAGAATGAAGCTTCTGGGCAGTATTATCTTAAATGGGGAATGTTTAAGGTGCAGACATTTGGAACAACACAGAAGAGAAAACTAGCTGACAAGTTAAGATTCTGGAATTCTAGTTACAGTTATTTGAGGAGCTTTGGAAAATTACATTCTTCTCAAAATAATTTCTCAAGGAAATTATTCCCTTCTCAGTTTTCTCACTTATTCAATGAAGAATTCATCCTACATTGACTTCCAGTTATAGAATTTCCGTAGTCTATTTTACAAAGATCACAGTGAAAACAAAAGACAATGATTTGAATAACTTTTATGAAAAAGATTCCTGAGGTATCCTTGGAAGAAGAACTTCCTTAAAAGAGAGATTTTTTTTAAGTGTTTTCAGAATCAACAAATTAGCAGAAAACATTAATTTTTGGCTCTGGAACAAGGTTTTCGGGAAGGTATAAGTGTGATCATATGGATTGCTAAATCTTAACCCAAGGGAATATACCTTCTTGAATAAAATATAAGCATTCCCAAGGGGTCTTCACAAATTTGAAAAATCATTTTTGATATTACAATTTTCATATTTTAATTTTTTATCTTGAAAAGAAACATAAACCCTATGGTTTTCATAATATAAAATACTGTTAGCTGAGCTTCAACAAATTCTTGACTGGTGGGATAGACTGAATCAACGTTGACTATCATGGGACAGACATATTCAACTCTGGGGTGGAAGCACAAGATACATTTGGGGAGGGGCAGACTAGGGTTAAACAAAGAAAGAATCAAAAAAAGATGTATGTCTTAAATTTCTCTGAAAGTAGAACCTAAGGGTATTCAGTAAGTTTATTTAGGAATGATCTCAGGAAGCAGAATAGAAGGAGTAGGAAGAGTGAGGAAAAAAAAAGAAAGGAACATCAACATCGGGACACTTTCAGCAATTGGGGTTCCATTCTGTTGAGAACCTCTGATCAGCTTATGAAATACCTTCCTAAGTATGAGGGGCTGGAACACTCACCAATGGGCCTTTATCACCATTGGTTGAGCACTGGTCCCTGGACAATAATTCCTCTTACTTATGGTATGGGTTCCCACGATATTGTAAAAAGCCCTCGGAGATTAGACAGTAAAGCACATAAAGTATTCTTAAGGTAGGTTACTGTGAATATGAGGTGAAGCTGAGCTCACATGGAACGTACCATCATAGCTGCTGTACCAAACACATTTGCTAAAATAAGTATTCCTGATCAATACTTAGAATGCTTTCTAGTTAAGTAAAATGATATATTATAGTCTGATTAGCTGGATAAATATCTTGAATCTATCCAAGGACACATTCAATGTGTTTTCTTTCACTACAACTAAGCTTTCTAAGGTTCACTTTCCAAGTTGACCTTCCCAATTCCAAGTCTTTATGTTCTTCCAACAACTTAAAATATTCATGTTTATGTTTCCAAGATCCCCCTTTTCCATTTCATAGATTCCTTCAGTCATTCAACATTTACTTGCTTCCGATTACACGCCAGGAAGTGTAAGGCTTTATGCCACATCCAGTGTTGAGAACTTCTAAATAATCATATTTAATATTCTCAACAATTCAGAGAATTGATATTGATATTATCTCCACATTACAGATGAGAAAATGTAGGTACAAAGATGTAAAGAAATTTGCCCAAGGTCACAATTCTGCTAAATTCCTTAGATAGGTCCATAACCTAGGCACAGAACATAGTCTGAACACAGTCTCGTAGGCTGACTTGGGAAAAACAGTAGTGGAAGTTTGCACTATTTTATCTAATGCATCACCAATTTTGTACGTAGACCCTCTGTCATGTAACTTTCCTGACCCTCAGACTAGAGGCATGACATATTTCTCCACTCCATAAATGTTGGGTATGGCCATGTGACTTGCTTTGGCCAATGAAATATTTGCAAACATAATACAAGAAAAGGCCTGAAATTGCTTATACGAATGAACTCTTTTATTTTTTTCCATCACATGCAAAGGTAGCTCCTTGGCCCCAGACCTGACCCTAAATCAGCTGAAGCCAGTTGACCAGCAAATGTTTAACAAGAAATGAGTCATGTTTTTGCATGCTAATGAGATGTGGTTGATATGCAATAGCTTGTCAGCAAATAACTGACTGAAACAAGTGACAAGTAAGCAAATAACACTAATACATTGTTGTCAGTGATTTTATAAAAGACATTCTGAAGGCTAAGGAAACTTAGACAAAGCAGAGGTTTGGGTATGCTGTCTGCAGACAATGATACCTGAATTAGTTCTAAAATAATCTACTTTTTTTTTTTCCAGAAAATGGGTTTTGGGGGAAATTGAAGGCTGTTACTAGAAAAGGGCAGCATGTTTGCTGGCCTGGCTTTGAAAGAAAGATAATTTTAGAGATTTTCTGCAGTTGGAGTATAGGGTTCCACAGAGGGAATGCTCATGATAACGATCAACCATTGCCAATCTTCCTGGAACTGAGAGCTTTCCCAGAAGGTAGAATTCTTAGTGCTAGCACTGGAATACTTCAGAGTAATCCAGCATAGTTGTTACTTTATACTGAAAAAAATTATAATAGACAAGTGGGGGCCAGGCACAGTGGTTCATGCTTGTAATCCCAGCAGTTTGGGAGGCCGAGGTGGGTGGATCACCTGAGATCAGGAGTTTGAGACCAGCCTGGCCAACATGGCAAAACCCCATCTCTACTAAAACAAAAAACAAAAACAAAAAAAAAAAAACGAAAAACAACAAAAATTAGCTGGGTGTGGTGGCCCATGCCTGTAGTCCCAGCTACTTGTGAGGCTGAGGTGGGAGGGACAATTGCATGAACTCAGGAGGCAGAGGTTGCAATGAGTTGAGATCATGCCACTGCATTCCAGCCTGAGTGACAGAGCAAGACTCCCTCTTAGGAAAAAAAAATACAAGTAGGCAAATGTTATTTAATCTTTTTGTTCACTCAATTTTTTATCATTCTATAAAAATTAAAATGAAATTAAGGGGAAATTCATGAAACCTAGGTGGTCATGACTGCACCTAGAGAAGTACACTGATATGTTGTACTTCACTATTCAGGTCCATGCAAGTATGTACCTCTTAAAAACGTTTCCCTGAAGTTTTAACTCCATATATATGATTATACATTTTGTTCCTTCAAGCACAAATTTCAAGGCTAGGACACACTTTAGTCAGTAAAAGTGGCTTATACTGGCAATGATTCTAGACAGGGGAGGGAAAGCATAAAAGCATTTAGAGAGAAGGTGGAAATTAAAAACTATAAAGCTCAGCAAATTTTCTCCTGATAAAATATTTATAAAACTGGAAAAATATAGAATTATGGAAATTGACTAAAAGAATATGCCAAGTTGAGAGGTGGGTATTTTTCAAGAAAAGATGAAGAAAACTAAGCTATGGATAAGATCTAATGTAGATAACAGGTTGATGGGTGCAGCAAACCACCATGGCACATGTATAACTATGTAACAAACCTGTATGTTCTACACCTGTATCCCAGAACTTAAAGTATAAAAATAAATAAATAAATAAATAAAGGAACAGGGAGAATGCAACATTTCTTCCACAGGCTACTCCTACCCCTCACCTCAGCTCAATTTGCACACTCATTCTACCAGTGCAGGGCAATGTGGAGAGGGATGCCTTGAACGGGGTCAGAGCACAGAAAGGTCTCACAAGTGGCACTGTCTGAACTGTTGTGATCTCAGTGGCAAAAACACTGGGAAGACCAGAGTTAAGTTATCCTGAGGTTGCACTGCTGCCTGGGGCAAAAAAAAAAAAAAAAAGGACCAGCAACCTAGCCAGAAATTTTACAAAGAGATACTTTAAACATAGTATTCACAGGGTTGTTTAACAAGCTCTTCACACAGCTGCGCAAATGAGACTGGAGAGAGTCTAAGCTATCTATCCACATATCCCTGATTGATCTTGATATTACACAACTACATGGAAGAGAGGCCAAAAAAACTAAAGTTGGACTTATTTAAAAATTGCCTGAAAGTTGAATGTATTCCCAATCCACAAACATATCCACCAATATAGCGTGGAAGTTTTACTGGCTTGAAGTGTTTGAACACAATCTCTGACCAATCATTGACTGACTACTAAGCTATGCAGAGAGAGGTGACCCTTAGGTAATCAGGCTTAAAAAAAAAAAAGATTTAAATGTGTGTGTATGTGTGTGTGTGTGTGGGTATTTGTGTGTGTATACCAAGTAGAGACACTAGTACCCACACAGCATAATAAAATTCCATAGATATAATCCAGGCAAGTTACTAAACAGGCAGAAGCAAAAATTTTAGGGTTAAATTATAATACAGACTACTGCAATATGTTATCTAAAATATCTAATTTTTAACACACAAAGAAATGAAGATATGGAAACAGACAAAGTGTGTCTTATAAAAAAATAGTAATAGATAGAAACTGTTTCTGAGTGGGGCCCACATTTTGAACTTAGCAGGTAAATACTTCAAAGGAGTTGCTACATTTGTATGTTCAAATAACTAAAAAAATTTTGTATGAAGAATTAAAAGAAAGCATGATGACAATAATTCAACAAATAGGGTACTGTGATAAATTCATAGAAATTATTTAAAATATGGAAATTTGGAAGTGACAAGTAAAAGAAATGCAATTTAAAATTCACTAAAGGTGCTAAAGAGTAAATGTGAGATGACAGAAAAATGAGTAAATTTGAAGACATGTTATTAGAATTTATCAAATATGAAGAAGAGAAAAATAAAGAAATATAAACAGAACCTAAGAAAGTTGTACGAAAACATCAAGCATATATACGTCCTAGAAGTTCTAAAAAAGAAAAGGGCAGAAAAAATATTTGAATAAATAATGTTAAAATATTTCCAAATTTGATAAAAATATTTAAAGATGTAAAATTTTCAACAAACCCCAAAACTCTGAAATTTTACAGCTAAACACATCATAAGAAAGCCAAAAAAAAAATGCATCTTAAAGGCATCTATATTTTTTTTTAATCCAACAACACAGAACTGTACTTCTTTATTTGAAGTCTTCAGGTTAGTGATGAGTCTTGAAATGAATTTATTTATGATAAGACACAAGGAGAGGCAAAGCAAGGTAGGGGAGCAGAGAATACTTGTTTTTCTCCAAGTTTCAGGGTAGATCAATTAAATCTTGGACATGTAGTCTCCATCCCTTTTTTCCCACAGAGTGAGCCCAGTTGCCTTCATGGAATGACAACACGATTCAGTTTTACCCAGAGCCAGTCTTTCTGGCTTTCTTGACTCCTTCAGTCTGAGAAAATTGGACCTGGCAATGTCAGTGCCACTTGACAAAAGTCTAGATAATCTATTGAATAATTCCTTGAGTAGCATGAAAAATAACTCATCACAGGAGACAAAAATGCAATAACATAAATTTTCATCAAAAATTATGGAGTCAAGAAGGCAATGATGACATATTTAAATAACTAAAAAAAAATTCCAACTAAGAATTCTGTGTTAAACAATGTATAATAACCAAGAAAGATTAGTTCTGACGGTTAATTTTACGTGGGCTAAGGGATGCCTAAATAGCTAGTAAAATAGTATTTCTAAGTGTGTCTATGAGGGTGTTTTGGAAGAAATTAGCACTTGAATCAGTAGATGAGTAAAGATCACCCTCGCTATGTGGAAGAACATCATCCAATTCATTTAAGGCCCAAATAGAACCAAAAAGCAAAGGAACAACAAATTCTCTCTTCTGGAGCTGGAATATTCATCTTTTCCTGCTCTTAGACATCAGGGGTCCTGGTTTCAGGCCTTTAGGTTTAGGGACTTACACCAGCAGACCCCAAATCCATTCTGAGGACGTTGGCTTCAGACTGGGAATTACACCATATGCTCTCCTTGTCTTTAGGCCTTTAAATCAGACTAAATTACACCACTGGTTTCCCTGGTTCTTCTCTCCAGCTTGCAAACAGCACATCATGGGACTTTTCAGCCTTCATAATTGTGTGTGCCAATTTCAATAATACATCAGTCTCTCTGTCTCTCTCTCTCTCTCTTTACTCGTGTGTGTATATGTGTATAATATGTGTACACACACACACACACACACATAATAGCTCACATGGGTTTTGTTTCTCTGGAGAACTCTAATACATTAGTTGTTCGAAAAGACCCACAAATTGGCAAACTGTTAAGTAGACTGAGGAAAAAAAAAAGACATTAATGAAAACAGAAGAAAAGAGGAGACATTACCACCAACCATACAGACAGTAAAAAGACTAAAAGGGAATATCATGAAAAAGTTTATACAAATAAATTATTTAACTTAGATTAAATGGACAAATTCCTAAAAATATACAAGTAACTGTAACTGACTCAATATAAAATAGAAAATCTGAATAGGTGTGTATATATAACACAAAAAGAAGTGGAACTAGAAATTAAAAGTCTTTCCATAAAGAAAAGCCCACACCCAAATGAATTCCCTGGTAATTTCTAGCAAATATTTTAAGAAGAAATAATGCCAACCACTCACAAATTCTTTTCAAAAATAGAAGAGGAAGTACAATTTCCAGCTAATTCTATGAGGTCTGTATTACCTTGATACAAATGCCTGACAAGGCCCACAAGAAGCAAAGACCAGTAACTCTCATGAAAAGAAAGAAAAACATTAGTGAACTAAATTTAGGAAAATATTAAAAGGACTATCTACCATGACTAAGTGTGATTTATTTATGTAATGAAAGATTGTTTTAGCTATCAAAAATCAATTCGTACTAACAGAATGAAGAAAAAAAATCTCAATAGATGCAGAAAAAATACATTTGACGATATTTGATCACTATTTATGGTAAAGGCTCTCAATAAATAAGTAATATGAACTTTCTAAATATGATAAAGAAGCAAGCAGGCAGCAGGAATTGACTGCACACAGACAAGAAAGAACTTACCTGGGTGAGGGAGGTGTTAAAACTATAGCATGGTTATGACTGCACAATTTTGTAAATTTACAAAAACTCATTGAATTGTATACTTAAAATTTGTGCAGTTTTGTTATATTAATTTTACCTTAATAAAGCAATAAAACCTAATAAATGCAAGGGTTAAATAGTGGGGAAGTGTAGTTGAAACAAGATTAGCAGTATACTGATAATTACTAAAGCTGAGTCATGAATAATAGCAAGTTATTATACTCTTTCATTCACTTTCTGTAGGTTTGCAAATATATCATAATAAAGTTGAAATATCGGGGGAGAACAACTGAGGTTTGGAGAGGGAGCAAGCATTATGTGAAAATGTCCCTTGAGTTATTCTAATATTCCCTTGTTTTCTCCTTAAATAGCACTTCCTTAATTTCTAGATTGGTTTTACAGTTTTTTCCTTTGGTTAGTGCATTTGTTCCTAGCACTTGGAGAAAGGAAGATAAACATTATTATCTCTGTCAGGTAGGTGAAGAAACCACAGTCCAAGGTGACAAATATAGAAAGGGTGAGACAGCTATGGACAAAGTCTGAGTGTCCAGTGCTCTGCTTACTGCATTGTGATGATCTGTGCATTCAAGACCTGAGGCAAGACTACACCCAAGGTAAATTGCATAGTAGATAAGAATTGTCTTTAGTATTCTCTCAATCCTCATTTGGCCTCATTGACATATTTTAACCTAGCTTTACATTGCTCCTGCCCCAAACACACACATGTACATATGCATTTTATTTTGATACTTCTTGGAAGGCAGGCGTATTTTCAAATAGCAGCCTTCACTCTGCTTCTCTTCCATCTCACTTTCCCTACCCCATCAGTACCTCTCTCTCAATTCTTGCTGAGAGTACTTAAGTATTCCCTCCACGGAATTATCAGATTAATGCTACTCCTATTAGAAGTATTTACATTTTAACAGAATCCAACAAAATCTTAAAGAAATGCATATCTTACTGACAAAACTTTTAAGGCACTATCGAATGTGAGTAGGGAGAATATTTTAGTCTAAGGAGAAAACTTCTTAGGCCTTGCTTATTACTTTTCAGGATACATATTAAGTCAAAACTGACCAACGGCACCATTAACCAATATTGAGAATGAGGAACAAATAAACATCAGTACAGTAAACTAAGCTTCTGCTTATTAATGTCACAAACTAATATTTCATCGTTAAGATAAGATGGAAACACCATGGTGAGCCAGCTACAAATTAATTGATGTGGACAATTCCATTGGGGACAACAATAATGGAAAGTGTTTGGATTTGTCTAGTGTAGTGGCCTGCCCTCTCTTTAATATGAGAGAATAAGTCACTCTTACATTCAAATGTGGCTCAGTGAATCAGAATATCGGATATCTTGTTAAAGTGTATATTTATCTTAGAATCCTCCCCAAATTCTTTCCAGTTGAGACTTTGCTGTTTGATCCACCCTCTCAGATATCCGTTCACTGACATCATTATGTTTCATTGAATATATGCATATGCATTTATTCTATCAAAAATATATTTGAGCACCTGCTATGTGTCAATACTGTTCTGGATATATAGGAAATCATCAGTGAACAAAATAGAGGAAGATTTCACCTTGTAGAGGAAAGTGAAAATGAAGCAAATGGAAGGAGTTCTTCATATATTCTGAGTACATCTATTTCTGGTAGTTGTTTTTATACTGTTGGTTATGCCTTTCACCCTCTTGGTGGTGTCTTTTGAAAGGCGGAAGTTTAAATTTTGATATTATTAAAAGTAACTTGTATAGAATGTCAGGAGTTTGTAGAAACTAGGAAAGACTAGTAGGGCAAATGGCTGGCTGAAGATTGCTGCATGCATGGGTTGTCTAAGGAGCAGTAAAAGAGGACAGTGTTGCTACGGAAGACTGAATGGAATAGGAGTAGGTAGGGAAAAACTGCAGGAAGTGAGGCCCAAGAGTCAAATAAGGTGAGGCCTCGTAGGTCTCTGCAAGGGCCTACTTCTATGTGCAACAGGGAGTCATTGCAGAGTTTGAGCAAAGAAGTGACCTGACCTTGCTTACACTGGAAAAGAGCCACTCTAGTCATTATGTTGATAATAAGAGAGAATATAAAAGCACAGAGATTAATTAAAAGGCTATTGAAAAAAAAAACAGGTGAGAAATGATAGCCCAGAGTGGCAGGAGACTCCACTCTATAGATTGTGACTCCAGCCTGTGCAATGCAGGGAGACTCCACTTCAAGTAAAAAAAAAAAAAAAAAAAAAAAAAAAATCAATGAATGAATGCTGAGTAGCTGTAATCAACCTGGAATGGAAAGCTATTTCAAGACAGTGTGGATATAAACAAACATTATCCATAGCCACAAACTTTTAATTGTTATAAGGAATACTTATAGTCATCTTTGAGTACAGAGCTGGTAGTTTTCATTTGACTATATCTGAAATAGATAATTATGTAATAGAATTGGAGGCTTTTGTTGCTTGAGAGTTGTCCTTGATAAAGGCATAAAATGAATGCTCCTTCATCCATCAGCTGTTATTAAGGAATTGTATATAAACAACATACAATTGTAAAATGCTAATCAGTTCCTAAAATGTGGATACAGTTGACAGACCACAGCGATAGCCTTCTAACTCTTCACCAACCTCCAGTTTCCCTTGCCAACATTGATCTGTACCACTCCCAGGGCGTGCTTTCTAAAGCACATTCCTGCTGAAATCTTTTAATACTTTTTATCATCTTCTGAGTTAAGAAATATCTTCTCAGTCTTGGCATTCAAACTATTTCTAAATGTCTAGCTTTACATGTCCAGCCATTACCTAAACTCAAGACAAATGTAGTTATTATTGAAAAAACTTAAGGTCTTAATAAGGGGACAAGTTCTGAAGACAAGCTACCTGGGTTTAAATCCCAGCTGAGCATAAAAATTAACCAATTTACCTTTAGTATCAGCTTTTGGAAAAATGGGTTAGCAACAATTCCCACCTTATACCTTGTGAGGATTTATTGAGATAACAAATGTAAATTCTGCTAGACTGTATACTCCATGAAAGCAGAAGCCAAATTTATGCTATTCCACACTGAACTCCAATGCCATGTACATAGTAGACACTGAATATATACACACAATTATATATTGAGTGTCTACTATCTGCCTGTTTTTTACTAAACTCTGAGGATACTTTGTCTCTTGAATTCTCATGAAGCTCACGTTTTGGTAAAGGAAGATATACAATAAATCCACAAATAAATATATATTTGAACTTACATACTGAAAAGTGTTATATTAAAAAATTATAGGCCTGGGTGCGGTGGCTCATGCGTGTAATCCCAACACTTTGGGAGGCCAAGGCAGGTGGCTCTCCAGGTTAAGAGATTGAAACCATCCTGGCCAACATGGGGAAACCCCGTCTCTACTGAAAATACAAAAAAATTGGCTGGGTATGGTGGTGCACACCTGTAGTCCCAGCTACTCAGGAGAATGAGGCAGGAGAATTGCTTGAACCTGGCAGGTGGAGGTTGCCGTGAGCGGAAATCATGCCACTGCACTCCAGCCTGGCAAGCGAGTAAGACTTTGTCTCAAAAAAAAAAAAAAAAAAAAGAAAGAAAGAAAAAGATTACAATGGGGTAACATATGGTATTTGATTTTGCAGTCATGGAAGAACTCTGAGGAAGTCACATATGAACTCAGATCCAAATTTTGGGAAACAAAAATCATATAAAACTAAGGGAAGTGGGAACATTACTAAGTATTCCTAGAAGGAACCTAAAGTTAGCATGCCTCGTGGCAGATAAGTTCAATGAACAGAGAAAAAACCAGCATAGCTATGTCATGCCGTCATGGTGGTGGTGAAAATAACACAAGTGGAATTCAGATTAGTAGCCAGGGCTCCTTAGGAAGATGAGATTTTATTTTGAGGGCAATACAAAGCCACTGGAACTGTTTAAGCAGAGGAATAATCACAGTTCACTGGGCCATTGTAGAGAAAACGTATTGTGGGGAACAAAATCAAAAGTAGAGAACTGGTTAAGAGTTCATACTTTAATGGCTATAAAAAATTATGGTCATTTGCTTTTGCCTGACAAAATGGAAACAGAGCGAACGCAAAATATTCGGAAAATAGTTTGGAAGTAGAAACAAGGAAGTAAGAGTCGAGATGGTTTTATTCAGGGCTGTATTATATCTTTCATGGGCCCTATGCACTTTTGCCTTCATAAATTCTTCCATCATGAAAACAGTATTAAAAACTGTATTTCACAAGTGCACTGGAATAAAGATGAATATAATACACTTTGGATTATATTATTTTTTTTATTTTAAAAGAAATTAAAACATTTTCAATAGTCCTTAAAAGATTTGTGGGTCCTAAGCACTGTGCCTAATGAGTAAGTTGACTGCTTTTATTTTTAACAAAAAACAAAAATACAACTATTAGTAGAATACATTTGAAAGTGGTAAATCCTTAATGCATATTAGCTATAATATTATGATTATACACTGGACACGTCCTTGCTTCCTTACCTCTGTGAATTTGCTTGCGCTGCTTCTTGAATTTCTTCCTTGCTTACTTGTCAAAAATTCATCTGTCCTTCAGTGCTCAGGCCAAATGCCAGCTCTTTTATAAAGTCTTTTCTGGTTCCTCCACTGGTCTCGATTCCTTTCCTCTCCATCTACACAAGTCCACGTCAGTACCTGTCTCGTGGCTCTAATTAGAGTTTGGTCTTGATTTATGTTAATTTATTTACTTCTTTCCCTTACACGTTTTAACTCCTTTAAATGCTTAGTGATACTTCATACATCACAGCTTTATCTCTTACTGTGCCTCGCCAAGTGGCGTAGAGTAAAGCCTCAATAAATATTTGTTGACTTGAATATCCAAGAAAACAGTCAGTCAGCCAAGTACTCTGACCAAAGCCTGTTGGGGCAAGATTGGTCTTCAGTATCACTGCCCAGACTGTGGCACATGATTACTTTGAGACCATCTATTAAGCAACAAAATTCTAAGAGGAATGCCAACTGTGACACCCCACTTTGCAAAGGATGCTGCCAGGCTTCTAAATAACAACTCCATGGAGCATCCATCCAAAACACCAGCTGGAATACAGGCAGACTTGGACCTTGTTGACTCCCAACACCATAAATCTAGAGCCTTGGCTAGTCTCCATTTTGGTTAATGATGACTAAGATCTAAAGCAGCTGAAAGATAAGGATTCTGATTAGATATAGAAAGAAAAAATGATCCTGGGTAAATAGAAACATTATTCACTTAAACTGCATTTGTTCTAATACTTATTTCATAGAAAGCACTGTTCTTGGTCCCATGGAAAATACAAATAGATCTTAGACACAGTCTTTGCTCTTATTGGAAATTTTTTACAGCAGAAGATGGAGGTGGAGGAAGAAGATACTAGTGGAATGACAAACGTAAAAATGACTTTGTGTTTTCAATGAGAAGAAGGTATTATTTAGCTCCAGCATGGAAACTGATATATGACATCAGATGAATAAGCCCATATTCCTTAACTGCATTTTCTCTATGGAAAACCAACAACAACAACGACTGCTACTGCTACTACTACTACTTTTCCTTCTATCAGAAATACTGGGTGGTTTCATTACTTAGGAAACATAATTTCTGATCTTTGAAATATTTTTAATTTTCAGTGTTCAGTTAAATGCATGAATTCCATTCAATTTGCAACTGAAATTGCAAATTTCATTTTTTTTATTATTTTGAGAAAGAAAAGTGGAATTAATGCCTCAATAAATGGATAAATCACCATAATTGATATCATTCATATATTTGTCAACAATTGTTTATTGAGCAACAAATATGACAAAGAAATTTTGGTCAGTGTAAACTAGTGGTTCTCAACGGTGGCTAGCTTGTGTCCCAAATTTTCCCTAACTAGTGTTGTCAAGTAGTTAGGGAGCTAATTAGGGAACATTTGAGAATGTCTGCAAATATTTTTGGTTGTTTATTTTTATGTCTTGTGTTTTCTGGAAAATAGGCATTTTCTCATGTAGGTCTCTTTTCTTAGAAGGTATGTCCTATCGTCTTTTTTCAATGACTTTTTTTTCTATTGAAAAATAACCAAGACACAAGTAATTTTCAACTGGGAGTATAAGAAAAAGGAATCATGAAATTCTAGGTTGAGTAATTCTTTGTTGTGGAGAACTGTCTTGTAAACACTAAGATATTTAACAACCATCCCTATGCCTTCCCCACTAATGCCAGTAACACATCCCTGGTCATGAAAATCGAAATGTCTCCAGACACTGACAAGCATCCTCTGGGTGGGGAGGTGGACTGAGGTGGTAGAGACCAAAGGGGATGAGAGGAAGCACAGTCAATTGGACCACTGGTGTAGGGAATAAAAAGGAACTGAGAATGTAGCAACATTTTGTAGATGCAGGTCCTTGTATATACTCCTATGGGGAGTGAAGCCATTTTGCACTCTTCATCAAAAGTTTTAACAAATGCTCCTCACCTTTGAGCTATCAATTCTACTTCTAGACAATCTCTTATAAGGAAATAATTGTAAAAAACAAAAACAATAACAAAAAACAAACCAAAAACACCGTAAGCACTTCAATGTCTAACATTGCCCTGAGGAAAAATTAATTATAGAATAGCTGCATCATGAAATATTAGGCAAACCATAAAAGATATGTATAAGAAGAGGGTTTTTTTAATGCTAAGTGAAAAAAGCTGCTAAATCACTATTATGTAATAATACTCAGTAAACAAACAAAACAAAGGAAAAACACCAAAAATGTCAATAGTATTATTATCAGATTCAGGACAAAATATGGATATTTTACCCTTTTATATATTGTATATTTTAATTTCCTTAGATTATAAATGTACTCAACATATTTTTCCTTATTTTTGAAAGTCTGAGTCAATGTAAAATACTAAAGATGGAATCATTGGTAATGTCTCTCTGTAATGATGTATTGAGCATTGCAATGTTTTCTTCAACCCTCTAATGATATTGTTTTGAAAAAGATGTTGGTCCCATTGTTGGCATTCTGTTCATTGATGGAAAAGAGCAAACAATCAGTAGTTGGTTCTCCTTTTGCCACAAAATTTGGCATTCAAGGCAAACCACTGATGAAATACATTTGCATTTGAATTATATCCACCCGAGAGCCAATCCCAGATCTCTTCCAAAAGCTTTTTATGTGTGATGTGAGTTCTTGTTCAGCTCGTTCCAATAGTGGGGCTCTCTTCAAAAAAATGACTTCCAGTTTAGCTGAGTGGCGGTAAGACCTGCCAAGAAAGAGCTATCACTTTATGAATATGAAATTTTCATAAAGAAGACAGCTTCAGTAAGTCATTCCTCAAAGGAAATGTTGATGGTGTAAGATTCCAGAAATCAGAGTGCAAAGGTGTAGCTTCTGATGCCAATAGGCAAATACTGTTTTATAAAACATGCAAATGTATTCATTTGCTATTATCAGATATTCTGTTTTCTAGATGATCATTTATAAATGACTTAAAATCAAGAAGAAAAATGTTTAAAAACATAGTATTAATGTGTGGGAGTTGTTTTATAATGCATTGAACTTTTAAATTATAAGTGGTAGGAAAAATGTTTGTAAAGAATATACACACATAAATGCACATGCATAGACTTACACAAACACCCCAGATTTAACCTGTTTCAACAAGCTACGCTTGAAAATATAATTTATTTTCTTTGTCATCATACTTCATTTACTCAATGCAGTAATACTTTGAAAACTGATCAAAGTTTTCTTCTTAGCTGTGCTGAACTTGCATGTAACTAGGCACATTAAAATATCCATGTTTTTCTTACATGCCAAGAAAAATGACAACATCTTTTCTACAAGGTTTCGGTTAAAATGTCTTTCCCAGAACACCACCAGAGAATGTTACTTCACTGACGGGATGCAATGGTATGCTTCACATATGACTCTCCTGAAGATGCTGCCTAAGAAAATCAGAAAACTCTGAGAGATTGGAGTAAGTCATTTTTCACATGAAATTGCAGCCACTGCCTAAATTTGTCACCCTTCTGAACATGGTGTGCAAACCGGCCATTAAAAAAAAAAATCTTATTCATAGTGAATCATCCTTTCTCTCTCAATGTGGGGTTCCCTCATATGTGCAACAGGCTAAGCAGTAAGAAGGAATGATGTTAAGGTGCATGATTATTCAATCTGGGTAAAGTAATGGTTTTAGGGCACGGTTCAATCTTAATTTCTATCCAACCTTTTAAATTCAAGTGACTGCCTCTGCTTTTTTATATATAGTTTCTCTTGAGTCCCACCCTTTCGTACAAAGATATTTGAAAAGAACTGTATTTCAGGGAAAGTAGCTCAGGAATGAAGGTCTGAGAGACTCATTATTCTAGACTAGTCACTATGAGCATTATATAAACACTCGAACTCTTGCATTTAAAATGATAAGCACACTGCTAATCTGATGTTTTATGCTATTTAATACATGAAACAATTTTATAAAATTTACTTTATTATCCTCAGTTTATAGCTTTAGAAACTGAGGCACAGAAAGACACAAGTTCTCATAGCTGGGATAAACAGGATAAGCTGGAATTTTTAAGCAGAGTTTACTGAGTGTCTGGGAAAATTACCTAATGTCTCTGTCTTTGTTATAAAATCCTGAAATAATTTGGAGATTACTAGCTCTTTGGCCGCTTCAAAGTACCATTCTCCTCTATCAACTGAGCAAGGCTTCTGCTGAACCTAGTATTATAACCAAATGCCCCTTAGCTTTATGAAACAGTATAACAATAACCCCTGTCAAGAACATGACCCTAATCTAACACTACCACCAAAAATGTGGCATATGTAGTATGTACTAAGCACATGCCTCCAAGAGAGTGTTTCAAAAGCAGATGTGGCTGTGGTCACATTGAAAAAGATTCACCTCGAAGGATGAAAATACATAAGTTTAAAATAAGACTGAAATCTCAGATATTTTAGATTATCATAAGCGTAACTCTGACTCTGAGGTAGGGTTCCCAAGTATGTTCATTTTTCTTTTTTTTTTTTTTTTTTCCAAAACGGGGTCTTGGTCTGTAATCCCAGGCTGGAGTGCAGTGGCGTGATCTCAGCTCTCTGCAACCTCTGTCTCCTGGGTTCAAGCAGCTCTCCTGCCTCAGCCTCCCAAGTAGCTGCGATTGCAGGTGTGAGCCACGACACCCATCTATTTTTGTTGTTGTTGTATTTTTAGTAGAGACGGGGTTTCACCATGTTGGCCAGGCTGCTCTCTAACTCCTGACTTCGTGATCTAACCCCCTTGGCCTCCCAAAATGCTGGGATTACAGGCATGAGCCACTGCATCTGGCCAGGTTCCCAAGTTTAATTCATAGAGTAAGTTAGAAGTGTAATTGTCTCCACCCATCCTTGCTTCCTTTATCTGTCTCTAGTAATATCCTTATTCCAAAATTATTTTCACCAAGACATAAGGCATATCAGTGGTTCATCACTTAGAGAATATTTACATTAAAAAAATGGGCCATGTGATAAAGCAATTTTGGAGCAAAGAAATACATTTATAAAGCAATGAGACTGTAGGCATCACACTGGCATATTGGTGGCAAGGACTTGCCCAAGGCCCTATAAATTACTACCTACTCAGACAATGCAGTAGGACAGAGATTACTAGATTTTCTATATTCTTTTTCTCTAAAAACTGTTCTTAAGAGAGTTCTTGGGGCAAAGAAAGCGTTAGCCACTGTATCTTCATAATATAATTCAGTGTAATTAGCCACTATATCTTCATCTCCAGCCTTGAAACTCCTCTGAGCTTCTGACTTACACATATAACTTTCTACTACAGGTCTTCACCTTATATATAGACACCTCGAATCCATGCACAAAACTAAACAGAATATTTCTGCTCCTAAACTTAGCTGTCTTCTGTTCCTCCTCCTCTTACCATGCCACATAAGAGTCTCCAACTCTTCTGATGCCCAAACTGATGTTTACCATCTCTCCTCCTCAAAATTATCTCACACCCCCCATTCCGTCCTTGTGGCAAGGCCCTGATTTAAGCCTTCATCATCTCTCACTTGATTTTCTAAAAAGCCTCCTGTGTAATGTGCTGTCAAAGTCACACTCTCTGAATCCACATCCTATATTGCTACTACAGAATATTTACAAAATGTAGCTCATCATGTTACTCCTCTGCTTGAAAATATTTACTCTAAAAGTCATATCAAAATTCAAAGTCCTTCTTGAGAGTCAAGGCTCTTTAAAATCTGACCCTATCTACTTTTCTGTCTCTAATGGGCATACTCTTTATTTTCACAAGTGCACAGAAAACTCAGGTGTACAAAAGACTAGGTTTATTTTTCTAGATTTGAGGCAAACTTAGCTTTGAACCACAATTTTCACTCTGTACTACATCCTGAAATTTTTAAGTTAATTCAATCACTTCTGGATTATTTTTTTCCCTGTCCTAGTACAGTAACGTCATAGTCACTCCCAGTTTAAAGCTTAATATAATTTGAGACTTTTTACCCCCTCATTCGGGCCCTTTAGAGTATTCTCTGTTTCCCAGCTTCTTGGCTTTGATTCCAAACCTCTGTGTGGTTCAGCAATTCCCTCCACGTGACTGTCGAGTAAGCAGCATATTCTTTTGGCATCAGCTGCCATGTTTGGCACCTGTAGCTAAAGTCCTCATCCTGTCTGATTCTCAGCTAAGATGATGCCCAGTACTTGTTGACAGATGGCAACTGGTCCATCTGTCACTCTTCCATTGACTCTCATACATATTCCTGGCATCTAAATTTTAACAAGGATGCAGTTACAACCTTTTCCACCCTGTATGGGTGATCCAAACCTCTACTCTGCATTATGGTCTTCTGATTGTCATATTGGCTTCCCCTCCCACCTAATAAATGGGCTTTACTCATGGCCTCAGAAGACAAAAATATCTTCTCACAGTCTCTTGGGGACCCACAGGAAGTTGAGGGAAAGATCTTCCAGATAGACATGCATGTTACTGTGTCATGTGCTCTTCATGCATTGGGTCCATTGGTGTAGCTGCTACACACAAAAACTTACATACAGAAAGTTGGCTCCAAATATTCCCAAATCTTGGGTCTCAGTCCTAGAGACAAGTTTATACTAGGACATGGTACGAAGTACCAGCCTCCTCCATGGTTTTACTGTCTCCAAATTCTCTCTCTCTTCTTCAGATCAGAATCCTTTCATCCCGTTGGACAAGAATATGAGTAAGGTGGAGAAAATAACCCCTTGTCTGATTTCATCTTCTTACCAGTCTATCATTTCTGTGCACAATGAGGAGACAGAATTAAGACACAGCTATTTTCTTTAATTTAAGGCCCTACATTGAAAACAAACAAAAAAAGTATATTCTTGAGAGAAATGAAAGAAGACTTAAATAAGTAGACTGATATATCATGTTCTTCAATTGGATGATTTCCAGTAGTATATAGTTTATTCAGCCATGTCCTTCAGGATTGTTTTTCTGTTCTGGGCTGTTTGACTTTTATATAAATATTACACTTAGATAATTAATCTCTAAAAACAATCCTGAAGATAGCTTGACTGAAATTTCCAAGGTGCTTTCCAACACCATTTTGTATACTAAATACATGGGGTTTTTCATCACACCAACAAATGTTCCAACTCTCTACAGACCAATTGAGAGTCCTGCAATTCAGTTCCATTCTGACACTATCTACCTGAAGTTAGCATTAGGTCCCAGGAACCAACAAGTCATTTGTACAATACTGCCCTCACTTCAGGTGTCAGTCACAAGTCTCAGTTTGTCACCTGTACTTCTGGGTGAGCAACTATAAGTTCAGGGGCTCTCACAGCCCCATCCTAGGCTTTGATAATTTGCTAAAACAAGTCACAGAACTCAGGAAAGTGTTTTATTTCATATTGCTGGTTTATTATGAAGAATACAACTCAAGAACAGTCAAATGGAAGAGTACCTACAGTAATGTACGATGGAGGAGATGCAAAACCTTCCCTGCCCTCTCCAGGTGCATCCAACCTCCCATCACCTCAATCTGTTTACCAATCCAGAAGCTCTCTAAACCCCATCATTTAGGGGTTTTTAAGGAAGTTTCATCAGGTAGGGATGGTTGACTAAATAACTGGCCATTGCGGATGAGGCTGAAAGTTCCAACCCTCTAATCATTGGTCTTTCTGGTGACCAGCTGGCATCCCGAAGCTATCTAGGGATCCCCAGCCACCAGTCATCTCATTAGCATAAAAAGACACCCCTATTACTCCAAAGTATCCAAGAGACTTAAGAATTGTGTGCTAGGAATCAGGGACAACGAGCAAACATTTATTTTGTATTATATTACAGAATTACATTAACTTATTCATCAATTTAGGGAAAATTAACATACTCATACTACTGAATCTTCCATAATGTTGAGTAAAAGAAGCCAGACAAAAAAACACAAAAGGTATGACTCACTTATATAATTTTTTAAAGTGTACTTGTTTATTTCCCATTTTCTGTGCCTATTAGGTACTTTCATGCTTCCAAGCTTTGCACATTCTCTCCCACTCCCCAACTTCATGATAATCTAATCATCCATCAAGGCTCACTAAAAATGTCACTTCATTTCTGAAGTTAAGAACCAGATAGTTGTAAAAGAAAACTCTCTGGGTTGATGGATTGCTTCAGTAGCCCCAGTTCCTCATCCCTTCCTGGGTGCTCACCTTTTGCTATGCCACACTGTATTGTATTCCAGTTCTGCCTGTGGATCTGACTGTGAGACTTTCCCTGGACAATGAGATGTTCACAAACCTAATGTGAAGCGAGGCTTAAAAACACTTGCATAATTGTGCTTTCTTCCCTTTTGACCTCTGCCCTTGCCATAACAAAATGCCCAGTGAATATATTAAAAGATGGAACCCTTATGGATCAGAGCCTGGGAAACCAGATGAGGCCTGCTTAGATCAGCCATCTGCCAGCAGATTTTCAGACATGTGAATGAGCTCAGCTAAGATCAGCAGAGCCACCTAGAAGACTTTCAGCTGACTGTAGATGCGTAAACCAGGCCAGCTGAGATGATCACCTTATGCCAGATCAGCAAACCCCTGCAGACTCATGAACTAAGTGACTGTTTATTATTGTATACTAATAAAAGTTTGTGTCCATAGGTCATCAATGTTATCTAGAATTCCTTCTGTCTATTCAATATTGAAATTCTATAAAGTGTGATGTCTTGGGCTTTCATGCATTGTTCCTTTAAAACATGGATGAAACCATTGGTTGTATTACATGGAATGAGAGGGAATATTTCTCTCTTGACACATGGTTCTGTTTATTAAAGACGATGTCTGAATGGCAGGGCTGTGATCTATAGGAGGTCACAAACAAGAAGGAAGAAAGTGACCTTCGTTAGTGAATGTTTTTGGGGGTAATCTTTATTTTGCAGTTGATCTAAGCAAAGATTAATGGACTGAAATTGAATTGCTTTTGAAATGTATTCTTGTTTTGCTTTCAATTCTCAGCTAAATCTGAGAAGACAAGTTAATTTGGCAGAAGATTATAAAAGTATAAAAGATTTTTCTCTTAGAAAAAGACCTGGGTGCAAATCCTGCCTGTGCTGTGTTGCTTCGGGCTAGTGTTCATAAAATAAGGACAATCTTGCATACCCTACCTTACATCTCTACTGTATTAGGAGAGCTACAGTCTTACTCAAGGAGGGGTCTTTTCTATCCCTCTGGTCATACAGCCAAAACAGGTGACATGACCAGACTCAACAGCAGAAACCAAACGAATATGATAGAAACCAGATACAAACCATCAGACTGAACATTTGTTATAAACAGGTTGCCCCTTACCTGTCTCGGATGTTAGCACAAGACTATATAAATCATTAGTTAGGACCTTTTATGCAGGTTTGGTCAAGAGTCAGAACGATGGCTCCAGGCAGTAATATGAGCACAGCATTGCAACAGAATTCTGTACCTACACAGTTCGTTCTCCAAATCTCCACCAAACTTTCTTTTCTTTCTTTTTTTTTTTTTTTTTTTTTTTGGAGAAGGAGTTTCGCTCTTGTTACTCAGGCTGGAATGCAATGGCTCGATCTCGGCTCACTGCAACCTCTGCCTCCTGGGTTCAGGCAATTCTCCTGCCTCAGCCTCCTGAGTAGCTGGGATTACAGGCGTGCACCACCATGCCCAGCTAATTTTTTGTATTTTTAGTAGAGACAGGGTTTCACCATGTTGACCAGGATGGTCTCGATCTCTTGAGCTTGTGATCCACCCGCCTTGGCCTCCCAAAGTGCTGGGATTACAGGCGTGAGCCACCGCGCCTGGCTAACTTTCTTAATCATGAATCTCTCATCATCATTCTTTCCGAATCTTTTATGATATTTATAAACAAACATGGTAGACCTATAATAATTGAATAAATGCTATTTGAACACTGTTGTGTAACATGTTTAAAGAGAAGTTTGGCTGGTGATTTGGTTCATTTCTTCCTAAAACCTGCTTCAAGTCATCCCTGATTTGCTGTTCCTTCTTTCAGAATAAACACTTACTTGACAGTGATATGATAGATAATAAAAGCATGGTGACACTGGAGTAGCTTGTGTGTAAATCCTTTATCCTTGTTTGAGTATGAAATTACTCTTAGAAACAGTAATAAGTGGAAACTGGCATGTCACTGTCCCATCAAAGACCTATCATTCTTGTAGCTGAACTCTGAGGCGAACTTTTGGGCGCTCTGAGCCTTTTTGGGAAGGAGTCGAGTATAATAAAAATGTTCTTCCTCTGAAATGATTCCACAAAATCAACTGAGTTCTTAACCATGTTATATATGTGTGTGTGTGTGCGTGTGTGTGCACGTGTGCGCGTGTATTTCTGTATTGACCCTTCTAAATAGAAACATAGATTCTTATTACCCTGACCTCTTCCAGACACATTTATAGATTTTTTTCAATGTAAGAAATAATTTTAGAAATCAATTTAATTGTTAATTTTGGAAAAAATTAATTTTAGAAATAAATTAATTAATTTGAAACATAATGTTTCAACCAATGAATGACATTATGCAAATCTACGGCTCCTCTCAGTCATCCCGCTATCAAGAGAGAATGCAGAGGCTATGGAGTGGCTGCCAATTTAAATATTTTATGTGTAAATTATTAGGGCTCTTTATTTTAATGTCAGCCCTCTGTTCATTATAATTTGCCACCAATTGTAAAGCACATTAAAATTGAAAGTTTTTTTAAGGGAGTGAGGTAGGTGGCTGCTCCTATTTTATTAATAAAGATTTTAAAGTACAGTGATTCCCCTTTATCCATGGTATTGCTTTTCACCGTTTCAGTTACCCATGGTCAACCATGGTCAGAAAGTAGGTGAATACAGTATAATAGGATATTTTGAGAGAGAAAGAGACATCCATATAACTTTTACTGCAGCATATTGTTTCAATTATACTATTTTATTACTAGTTATTTTTGTTAATCTCTATAAATTGTGCCTAATTTATAAATTAAACTTTATCATAGGTGTGTATATATAGGAAAAAATACAGTATATATAGAGTTCAGCCCATTTTCATATTCACTGGGGGGGTCTTGGAGTGTATTCCCCACAAATAAGATGGACTACTCTACATTACATTTCAGAAACATAGAAATGAGCACACCCAGGTGGTGTAGCTCACGCCTGTAGTCCTAGCAGTTTAGGAGGCCAAGGCAGAAGGATTACTTGAGGCCAGGAGTTTAAGACCAGTCTCGGCAACATAGTGAGACTACGTCTCTACAAAAAAAAAAAAAAAAAAAAAAAAAAAAAAACAGAAAAATTAGCCAGGCATGGTGGCACACACCTGCAGCCCCAGCTACTTGGGAGGCTAGGATGGGAAGATTACTTGAGCTCAGGAGTTCAAGGTACAGTGAGCTATGAGTGTGCCTCTGCACTCCAGCCTGGATGACAGTGAAATCCTGTCCCTAAAAAATAATAAAAAAGAAAAAAATCAATGTGGGAAAGTATGGATTCTGAATTTGTGCTAATGTATTATTCTTTGACTACAGGATGCATTGTCATTGAGATCTAAGTCACTGGGACTTTAGAGTTGTGTGGTGTTTGTACCAACACACATCTCAAACTTTCCAAGGGATGAGTCAGTGGTTAGAAATAATGGTTTATGTTCATTTTAAGTACTACATCAGACTCAGAATTCAGTCACTGCTTTTCATTCCTGAGAGAGTACAAATGCTTTAAAGTCATGAGTCAACACTACCAAATGTCTTTTTCTATTAGGGGATAAAGAGGCTCAGCATTGGTGGCTTTTGTGGAAGCACAGCATGGCAGAAATTGAGTAGCCTCGGGAAGGCTTGAAGCAATGGCTTTGTTTTTGGAATGGATGCCTCATGGAATGCACATATTTTATCCTGAGTATGATAAATACCAGCAGCATTCACGCAATACCCTAAGAAAACAGCAGTGGAAATTTCTGACTTATCTTTCCCTGCCTTGCTTTAATTGGAAGTGTTGAAGCAGTGCAGTTTGAAGTTTTTCTGCAAATTGATGATGTTGATCTTGGACCATAATTGAAGTATGATATTACATTTAGAAACCTAGGAATCAGATTTCTCATTAGGTTCTGGAGAACATCAGCAGCATCAGAAATGCTGAAAGGAAATTGCTTAAATCACTGTTCTCTTCAATGGGGACAATTGTTTGGTTGCCTGTAGTAGTATCCACAGCGATAATCTGGTGTTTGTAGCGTTGGTAAAATCAAATTCTTGTAAGATTCTCCTATCTATCAAGGTTAGTGAAGAGCTGGATGACGCGATTGTGGAAGGGAGGCTCTAGCCATAGTGCTTGTATTGGTCAGCTGTGAAGTCATAACAAAGTACCATAGACTGGGTGGCTCAAAAAATAGATACTGATTTTCTCACAGTTCTAAAAGATAAAAGTCTGAGATCAGGGTACCAACATGGTTGGGTTCTGTATGGTAACGGCCCTGGGGGATTCACATATTCCCCTCAGCCCTACTTAAAGCTTGTTCCTGAAACAACAGATGCTGGCAAGGCTGTGGAGAAATAGGAACACTTTTACACTGTTGGTGGGAGTGTAAATTAGTTCAACCATTGTGGAAGACAGTGTGATGATTTCTCAAAGATCTAGAACCAGAAATACCATTTGACCCAGCGATCCCATTACTGGGTATATACCCAAAGGATTATAAATCATTCCACTATAAAGACACATGCACATGTATGTTTATTGCATCACTATTTGTATAGCAAAGACTTGGAACCAACCCAAATGCCCATCAATGATAGACTGGATAAAGTAAATGTGGCACATATACACCAATACTATGTAGCCATTAAAAAGACTGAGTTCATGTCCTTTGCAGGGACATGGATGAGGCTAGAAGTCATCATTTGCAGCAAACTAACACAGGAACAGAAAACCAAATACTTCACGTCCTCACTCACAAGTGGGAGCTGAACAATGAGAACACAGGGACACAGGGAGGGAAACATCACGTACTGGGGCCTTTGGGGGTGAGGGGCAGGGGAGGGAAAGCATTAGGAAAAATATGTAATGCGTGCAGGGCTTAAAACCTAGATGATGGGTTGATTGGTGCAGCAAACCACCATGGTACATTCATACCTGTGTAGCAAATCTGTACTTTCTGCACATGTATCCCAGAATTTACAGAAAAAAAAAAAAAAAAAAAAAAAAAAAAACTCATTCCTAAGTTCCTACTGGGAGCCATTGGACTAGTGACCAAGAAACCTGGATTCTGGTCATGACTGCTACTTCCCATCTACAAGGCATTTGGCAAGTCAACTAGCTTCCACACACTTTCATTGCCTCATCTTAAAAAAAATAAGGCTGATAAAAGTACTCAGTGTCTGTCTCAAAGGTTGTACAGCTCTAACTAGGGTGTCGCATGATAAAGCACATAACACATTGTAAGTTGTACTAATCCAAGTCATTATCATTGCCATTGTAGCAAGCACTGAGGTGCATGAAGATCCTCCAGGGGTTAAGGGACATCAGTGGTCAGATTGTGACAATGTATATATTTATACCTGAACTAGATTAATGATTTACTTGTGAACAGCTTCCTTGAGGTCACAGCCAAAAAAAGTGTCACACTTCCCATGAATACTGGCCAAGTTTTTTTTTTTTTTTAATCCAAAATTTTGGGAGCAAAGAGCAGAAGAGAGCTAGGAAACTGTTCACAGCCCCTGATGCATGGTATCTCCCCTTAGCAGTGTTCCCTACTGCCCCGTGAGTATGCTCTGTGCACGTCACAGATCTGTTCACACATCCTAGGGTGATGAGTCTTGCAGTTCCCCTTTGCACAAGATTGATCTCATTACCTAGCAGCTCTTTGAGGAAGCAGCAGGTGGAGTTATCTTTTCTATGTATTTTTCTGGGTACTTTCAGATTTCTCATGAAAGTGCTCATATACTTCAGCAGTGTCTGTCATCTCTAAACTTAGGAACAAGTTTTTTCTTTTTTTTTTCCTTTAAATTCTAGGATACATGTGCAGAAAATGCAGGTTTGCTACATAGGTATGAATGTAGAGTTTTAGGTCACAGTTATATGGCCTTCACATGAATTGGGAAAAAAAGAAGAAGCTGTTTCAGTTTTTTTAATTCTTCCCTTTATGAAGAATCCACTTGGAAAGGGAAACATGGAAAACATTAAATCATGGAAGAGCCAAATTGTTTTAAGCAGACAACTATTCAAAGTTTTCATGAGGGCCTTGGTGGCTCTTTCTGATATACTATTCTCTTTTACGTACATAAAACTGAGTATTTGGAGGCTTGGGTTTCCTTATTAAGTCAGAAGTTTGTCAAATTTAACTCCTGGGGGCTAGAATAAACTTATTTTCTTTCTTTTTCCTCAGCAAACTCCATAGTTATTCCCCTCCCATATTTCTCTGTTTGCCTGAGGAAGTGACTTCTTTGCCCACATTCCCCACATCCCAAAGGGTAATAATTATTATTTTTTTTTTATTAGCTAACACCCACTGCTATAAGGGAGGCAAAAAGCAGGAACCTGGAAAAAACAGTCAAGAACTTCAATGGCCGCAGAGCAGGCAGTGAATGTTACCAGGGCCGAAACTGTGAAAATAGTGGGTCACTCTTAAAATGGGTAACGTGAGAGTCCACAGAGAGTACTTGCTGATTGCAAAAGTCAATCTCTGAGCTCACAATTCTTGGCCCAATTGCACCATTTTCCTTTATAGTCTTCTTACCTTGGACTACACCTCATTCCAGTGGCCTGAAAAAAGTCTATCTTGTTTCTTAGCCAGAGAAGAAGTGGATTTTATTTTTTAATGTCTACATGTGCTCTAGATAGAAGAAGATGCCATCCTCTGACTTATAGATGTCTTTGTTTTGTTTTGTTGTTTTGTTTTTTGAGACAGCGTCTCACTCTGTCCCCAAGGCTGGAGTGCAGTGGCGTGATCTTGGCTTACTGCAACCTCCACCTCCTGGGTCAGAGCGATTCTCCTGCCTCAGCCTCCCAAGTAGCTGGGACTACAGGCACACACCACCCTGTCTAGCTAATTTTTATATTTTTCGTTTCACCATGTTGGTCAGGATGGTCTCAATCTCTTAACCTCATGATCCGCCCACCTCAGCCTCCCAAAGTGCTGGATTACAAGTGTGAGCCACCATGCCCGGCTGACTTAGAGCTTTAGTCCTCCCCTACCTCACATTCAGACCCCAATAGTGATGACAGATAGTCACTGAGCCACTTTCTTTGAAAACTACCTTGCATTGGTGAAAATAGGGAAAACAAGCAATGAATGTTTTCTATATAGGGCACTGCTATGTTTCCTACCAATTCACTAGTTTATGGAAAACCTGTGAGCTGTGAAGGGGTATCTCCAACAGAGTCCTGTTCCATCCCCAAACAGCATGGCAGTCTCAGCCCTTCTGATCTCGGATTTCCCATTTGTAGGTTTTCCCTTTGCTTTGCTGTGTTTTTCAAGCTGAATTCCCCACCAAGGAAGAGCAAATTACTGTTTAGGAAATAAGCCACCACAACTTCCACCCTTGATTTCAATATCCATCCCCACATTAGGAACATACAATGTGAAGTTTAAGCCAAACTAAAGCTCAAGGCAAACGTCAAGTTCACTCAGCAGCCTACTGATGGGTCTAAACCAATTGACCTTCCTGAAGAAGTACACTTCATGGTTAACCAGACTGAAATGTTTATTCCACAGCAGGAGGAAAAAACCAAAGGACCAAGTTGTCCACCTGAAAAGTAGGATTCCATATGTTAAAATTACATACACAAACTACAGTAGCCTACCAGCCATGGCCCAAATAAAAAAACAGCAATTAGTTGATGAATATAAACCATTTTGTTGTTAATTTTAAAACATTTCACAGTGCTTTATTATTATTATTTTGCTTTCACAGCTTTTAGGTACTAACTCTCTACAAAGGTTGGTTTATCACTATCCCTGGTGAACACTCATAATCCAAAGTTAGTTTTAAAGAAAATAGTCTTGAAGTTTCCAAAAAGAAAAGAACACCAGACTTCAGCATGTGAAAGGCTTCCGGGAGGGTTTGATGGGCTGTGGTCCTGTTTCCTCTGTGAGTAGTAAGAAGAGCCATTTTGCCTCTACTTTTCTTGTGCCTTGGGACATAAAGTTGTCTCTAAGAGTGGAGATAAGCAGCATCCTTCTAGAAGGCCTTGGGGGCAATGTACCCTACATAGACAATGGCTCAGAGGCTGGTGGATTAAAAGATGCTGTATCCCTCCTGCAATTCCACAATCCAAATGACTAAGTAATCAGAAGAATTATTTGATACCCTTGTTTTTCTTTTTCTCGACTACAGGGAGAGAGGCTCAGTAGTGAATTCCACCCAGGCTCATGTGGCTGCAGTTCTGGAGTCAGAGTCACCTATCAATTTTGTGCATGGGTACCCAGAACAGGATTTGGGATTTAGGGCACTCATAAGAAGCCTGTTCTGTTGCTCTTATAACCATGCCACAGTCGTGCCATACAGAAAGAGAAAAGGTATACAAAAGTTATTAAGGGAGTTTCACCAATAGTGAATTGTATTATTCTATTAACATGTCAATGTTCCTCTCCAATTTCAGTGAAGATACCAGTACATGGGCACTGAGGATGGCATCTGCAGAAGACAATGGATTTTTTTTTTTTAATTATAGAGAAATGTGTTGGCCAACAAGGAAAAATCTGTATGGTACTGTGAGAGAACAGCTCCCTTGTCACAGATCGGGCAGGCAGCAGTTGCTAGCTAGGATTGAGGCTTATGTAAGGCACTGCTCTCAGCCCTGGGGCCCTGGGGCCCAGTTTCCAGCCAGGATCCAATGGGTCAGCGTGCCAGGTGAATGAAATCCTGCCTTTGTTGAACTGCCCCAGAGTCTCCCTTGCTCTGGGACGTTCCGTGCAACAGAAACCCAGACACGCTTATTATACAGAAACTCAGGAGGGGAAGAGGAAGCAGGCTTGTAGGTGCCAACGGCAGTGGCAAAAACTGAATAGGCAAGAACTTTCTCCCAGCCAAGTCAGCAGAGTGTCCCGAAGTCTCAGAGATTCCACAGTCTATGAGGAAGGGAGAAAGTGTCTTATAAAAGCAATCCAGCTACCATAACTCAGCACCCACATCAAAAAGAAGGCTGATTTTAACAACTAAGTTATGTAAAGAGGATTTTTTAGAAGAGATTTTAAAAATATTTTTAAATGTAGGTTTTTAATTGAAGGTGTTAACTAGGTTGAAGGCTGTTGGGTTCCTACTAAACAGAAACAGATTATGTATGATAATAATATCATTGATCTATCAAATTAACAAAAAGACATCATTAAACTATTAGGTGAAGTCATATAATTCACATAGTTATTTTTATTATAAAAGTAATACAATAGAAAATAAAGACAAATGATCACGGACGATGTCACTAATCTAGCCCAATCACCATTATATACAAAACAGTTATTAAAGTTTTGACTGAAGCTTCTCACAATTGAATTGTTTGTTCTCAGTCCTACCTCCAAGAAAGTGGGAACAAAAAAGATGCTTTCCTGAGTATTTGCAAACACTCACACAAATACAAGAGAAGGCACAGTGAAATTTTAAATTCAGCAAACAAGAGCCTATCAGACTGTTGAAAACCAACTGTGTGCCTCACACTGTTGGTTATTATTATTACATAGCGATTATATTATTCCATCTATATACTTGAGGCTCTTATCCTCAAGTACATTATTTCATATATTCACACATAAATATATTCATATTTTTAAGTTTCTCCATGTTAGTTATTTTTTATGTGGTAGACTGTCTAAAGTTACATGTCTTTGTCTCAAGGTTGTAGCATCACAGGATGGGGTGAAGTTTTAACATGAGATGTGGAGGAATAACGAGCCATAAAAATCAGGGAAGTAGTCAGTAATATTGATCAAGTACCTGCCCCATGCACAACAGGTTAACAAGCAGTTTCTGGCCATCTATTCGATATGTAATCGACTGACTGCACTGAGAAATAAAAGAGGACATTGCAAAGTCCATATTCTCAAAGAATTTTCTTCTAAACACAAAATCTACACATGGACATTGACTTGGAAGCACTTATAAAAACACATGGAAAATTAGCATACTTCAAACTGATTTTAGAAAATATAAACAGAATGCATAATAGAGGAGCCAGCATGGCTGGATGGGATTCATCCCAAGTCTTCTCCCAGAGAGAAAGGAGAGGTTTAGGGGTTTAGTCATTTCATATACAAGCCTCATGCTTCACTTTGCCCCTTATTTTTGCGTTTCCAAGGTTTAATTTTTTTAATTGCAAAGTTAAAATTTTAATCTCTCAGTGCACTATTCTCTGACACACTGTTGGAGGCCTGGCTCTGCATAAATACCTGGAGAGAAATCTTAAGTGAGTTAGCGCCACTGGCAGGGGATTGAAACTCCTCCTACGCAGTTCCGGAGCAACTCTTTAGGAGGCCTGCCTAACCATGGGTGATAACACACAGAAAGAATGGTGGGGTTGGAGAGTGCAAAAGCAGTCTCATTTTCTTTCCAGAATAACTGCAGCTTTTAAGTAAATTATAAATTTGCCAGAGGCTTAGATTTTCATTTAATTCTACAAGTTTTTTTTTCTCTTTCTACATATACACACATATACATATATATATACACACATATACACACAAGTTTATATATACACTTATATATTATATAATAATATATACAATATAAACTTGTAGAATATATATATACTTGTAGAATATGTATACAATATATTCTACAAGTATATATATATTCATACAATATATATTGTATACATATTCTACAAGTATATATATACTGTGTATGACATATATACAGTATATATATATTCTACAAGTCTATATTATATATATATTTGTATATATATTCTTCAAGTCTCTCTTGATGTGTGTATATATGCCCATATATATGCACAAGTCTCTCTCTATATATGTGTGTGTGTTTTATATTTATATATCTACAGTATATACTGCTATACATATGCAGATATGTAAATATAAAATACACCTATAGATACGTAGTTATATAGATATAAAAAAATTGGTATCATGGGCTCTGGAGGAGATGGTCTGTGATCTATCCCAGCTCTATGAGATGGAAGAATCTCTGATCAGCAAAACTGGTAGCACTGTAGAGGTAGAAGGGAGTCTACAGTACCTAAGATCTTTCTGGAACAGTCTGCACAAAAAGCCTTCCTTCCTTTGCAAAGCAAGAGATAGAGCCATGTTCAGAATGCCAAGAGGAGAGACCAGACAGAGGCAAGAGAAACTGCAGGAGGCCAAGGGTGAGGAAAGATTGGCTGTGATGAGCACCAGGGAAGGTCCCCGGAGACATATTGCTCAATGAAGACTTTGTAGCAGAGTTGCTTAGTAAGGAAACACCACCAGGAGGTCCTTGGACTGGAGCTTCGCAAACAAATGTCAGGCTCCTTAGAATAGAGGTCCTCAATAGATTTTTCTTTAGTTTTTTATAAGACACACACTAATATAATATACTTTCATGGTATATTTATGGTATGTAAATCTCAGCTATAACTCCACTTCTCTCTCACTCAAAAGAATATTCCAGAAAATGAGTGAGAATGATTTTAATACATAAATCTCCTTGAATCTTTTCTAATTTAATATTTTTATTTAATTAAAATTTTAATCAAAATTAGTTTTACAGACATAAAGCAAACTACATTATTATACATAAGTTTATTTGAACAATTATTTCATTATAAAATAAGATAGTTGCTAAATTTTTCTACATTTTTAAATAGATATTCAATTATATTTCAAATATTGCCTTTATGTACTAAAATTCAGTCCTGTAAAAATTTACTTGAAAAAACATTTTAAGAATTTATATATATTAAAATATCAAGAATACTATCTTTGTCACTTCTAAAAAGAATGTCTTTAAACATTAAGAGCTAGTAACTGTTGAAATCAAAGGAAAAGAGAAAAACACTGAAACACTGTTAGTGTTTTCTTCTTCCCAAACCTCTGAAACATCACATGCACCACTGTTTCCAGTTTAGCTTGTAGATCTCTAAAACTCTGACTTTTCCTCGCTACTTTAAAACTATTCCAATAAGGATTGTATTGGTGAGTCACAGAGTGCTTTTCATCTCTAATAGGAAACACAATTCTCTTTGTACCTAATTCTACATTCTCCTATAGGTATTTCTCATTAATATTTTTAAAAGTAGACTATTTACAATTTTGGTACTTTATCCATTAGCAATTACAGTTTGCTAATGCCTCATAAATAACAGCAGTACACTGAGAACCACTGTTTTAGAGGACTGGGCTCCTCAGTCCTGTCCTTAAGGGCAGAAAGCCAATGAGAAAGGGCGGCATTGAGATGCAATGCTGAAGAGAGCTTAGGTTCACCCGTTCCAGGAGCTAGGGAAATACAGATGAGCTCAACCCCTGAAAGAAAGGATAGCAAGAAATATACAGAACTATCATAGGTTTTTCCTACTAGAAAAAGAGAAGTGATACCCTTTTAGTAAATCTTTTTTTTTAATTGTACTTTAGGTTCTGGGGTACATGTGCAGATCATGCAGGATTGTTGCATAGGTACACACATGGCAATGTGGTTTCCTGCCTCCATCCCCCCATCACCAACATCTGGCATTTCTCCCCATGTTATCCCTCCCTGACCTCCCCACCACCCCCCGCTGTCCCTCCCTTGCCCCTCAACAGACATCAGTGTGTGATGATCCCCTCCCTGTGTCCATGTGTTCTCATTGTTCAACACCCGCCTATGAGTGACAACATGTGGTGTTTGATTTTCTGTTCTTGTGTCAGTTTGCTGAGAATGATGGTTTCCAGATTCATCCATGTCCCTACAAAGGACATGAACTCATCACTTTTCATGGCTGCATAGTATTCCATGGTGTGTATGTGTCACATTTTCCTTGTCCAGTCTATTGTCGATGGGCATTTGGGTTGGTTCCAGGGCTTTTCTATTGTAAACAGTGCTCCTATGAACATATGTGTGCATTTGTCTTTATAACAGAATGGTTAATAATCCTTGGGTATATACCAAGTAATGGGACTGCTGGGTCAAATGGAATTTCTATTTCTAAGTCCTTGAGGAAGCGCCACACTGTATTTCACAATGGTTGAACTAGTTTACACTCCCACCAATAGTGTAAAAGTGTTCCTATTTCTCCATATCCTCTCCAGCATCTGTTGTCTCCAAATTTTTTAATGATCACCATTCTAACTGGTGTGAGGTGGTATATCAATGTGTTTTTGATTTTCATTTCTCTAATAATCAGTGATGATGAGCATTTTTTCATGTTTGTTGGCCTCATCTATGTCTTCTTTAGAAGAGTATCTGTTCATATCCTTCTCCCACTTTTGGATGGGTTTGTTTGCTCTTTTCTTGCAAATCTGTTTTAGTTTTTTGTAGATTCTGGATATTAGCCTTTTGTCAGATAGGCAGATTGCAAATTTTTTTCCTATTCTGTTGGTTGCCAGTTCATTCTAATGACTGTTTCTTTTGCTGTACAGAAGCTCTAGAGTTTATTTAGGTCCCATTTGTCTATTTGACTTTTGTTGCCAATGCTTTTGGTGTTTTAGTCATGAAGTCCTTGTCTATGCCTATGTCCTGAATGGTTTTGCCTAGGTTTTCTTCTAGGGTTTTTATGGTGTTAGGTCTTCTTATATTTAAGTATTTATTCTATCTGGAGTTAATTTTAGTGTAAGGTGTCAGGAAGGGGTCCAGTTTCTGCTTTCTGCACTCTGTTAGCCAGTTTTCCCAACATCATTTATTAAACAGGGAATCCTTTCCTTATTGCTAGTTTTTGTCAGGTTTGTCAAAGATCAGATGGTTGCAGACGTGTGGCATTGCCTCCAAGGCCTCTGTTCTATTCCACTGGTCTATATCTCTGTTTTGGTACCAGTACCATGCTGTTTCGATTACTGTAACTTTGTAATATAGTTTGAAACCAGGTAGTGTGATGCCCCTGGCTTTGTTCTTTTTGCTTAGGATTGGCTTGGCTATGCGGGCTCTCTTTTGGTTCCATATGAAGTTTAAAGTGCTTTTTTCCAGTTCTGTGAAGGTCAATGGTAGCTTGATGGGGATAGTGTTGAATCTATAAATTACTTTGTGCAGTATGACCATTTTCATGATATTGATTCTTCCTAACCAGGAGCATGGAATGTTTTTCCATCTTTTTGTGTCCTCTCTTATTTCCTTGAGCAGTGGTTTGTAGTTCTCCTTGAAGAGGTTCTTCACATCCTTTCTTAGTTGTATTCCTAGGTATTTTATTCTCTTTGTAGCAATTGTGAATGGGAGTTCGCTCATGATTTGGCTCTCTGTTAGTCTGTTATTAGTGTATAGAAATGCTTGTGATTTCTGCACGTTGATTTTGTATCCTGAGACTTTGCTGAAGTTGCTTATCAGTTTGAGGAGATTTTGGGCTGAGATGATAGGGTCTTCTAAATATACAATCATGTCATCTGCAAATAGAGACAATTTGACTTCCTCTTTTCCTAATTGAATACGCTTTATTTTTTTTTCTTGCCTAATTGCTCTGGCTACTTCCAATACTATATTGAATAGGAGTGGTGACAGAGGGCATCCTTGTCTAGTGCTGGATTTCAAGGGGAATGCTTCCAGTTTTTGCCCATTCAGTATGATATTGGCCGTGGGTTTGTCATAAATGGCTTTTATTATTTTGAGATATGTTCCTTCAATACCTAGTTTATTGAGAGTTTTTAACATAAAGGGCTATTGAATTTTGTCGAAGGCCTCTTCTGCATCTATTGAGATAATCATGTAGTTTTTATCTTTGGTTCTGTTTATGTGGTGAATTGTGTATATAAACTTGCATATGTTGAACCAGCCTTGCATCCTCAGAATGAAGCCTACTTGATCATGATGAATAAGCTTTTTGATGTGTTGTTTCAATCAGTTTGCCAGTATTTTATTGAAGATTTCTGCATCTATGTTCATCATGGATATTGGTCTGAAGTTTTCTTTTCTTGCTGAGTCTCTGCCAGGTTTTGGTATTAGGATGATGTTGGTCTCATAAAATGATTTGGGAAGGATTCCCTCTTTTTGTATTGTTTGGAATAGTTTCAGAAGGAATGGTACTAGCTCCTCTTTATACATGTGGTAGAATTCGGCTGTGAACCCGTCTGGACCTGGACTTCTTTTGGTTGGTAGGCTATTAATTCTTGCCTCAATTTCAGAGCTTGTTATTGGTCTGTTCCAGGTTTCAACTTCTTCCTGCTTTAGGCTTGGGAGGGTGCAAGTGTCCAGGTATTTACCCATTTCTTCCAGGTTTACTGATTTATGTGCATAGAGTTGTTTGTAGTAATCTCTGATCGTAATTTGTATTTCTGTGGAGTCAGTGGTGATATCCTCCTTATCATTTATATTGCATCTATTTGATTATTCTCCTTTTCTATTTTATTAATCTGGCTAGTGGTCTACTTTGTTAATCTTTTCAAAAAAACAGCTCCTGGATTTATTGATTTTTTGAAGAATTTTTTATGTCTCTATCTCCTTCAGTTCTGCTCTGATCTTAGCTATTTGTTGTCTTCTGCTTGCTTTTGAGTTTTTTTGATCTTGCTCCTCTAGCTCTTTCAATTTTGATGATAGGGTGTTGATTTTAGATCTTTCCTTGCTTCTCTGGTGGGCATTTATAGCTATAAATTTCCCTTTAGACACTGCTTTAAATGTGTCCCAGAGATTGTGGCACATTATGTCTTCATTCTCATTGGTTTCAAAGAACATCTTTATTTCTGCCTTCATTTCATTGTTTATCCAGTAGACATTCAGGAGCCAGTTGTTCAGTTTCCGTGAAGTTGTGTGGTTCTGAGTTCGTTTCTTAATTCTGAGTTCTAACTTGATTGCACTGTGGTCTGGGAGACTATTTGTTATGATTTCTGTTCTTTTGCATTTGCTGAGGAGAGATTTACTTTGAATTATGTGGTCAATTTTAGAGGAGGTGCCATGCAGTGCCGAGAATATATATTCCGTGGATTTGGGGTGGAGATTTCTACAGATGTCTATTAGGTCCACTTGGTCCAGATGTGAGTTCAAGTCCTGGATAACCTTGTTAATTTTCTGTCTCGTTGATCTGTCTAACATTGACAGTGGAGTGTTAAAGTCTCCCACTATTATTGTGTGGGAGTCTAAGTCTCTTTGTAGGTTGTTAAGAACTTGCTTTATGTACCTGGGTGCTCCTGCAGTGGATGCGTATATATTTAGGATCATTAGCTCTTCTTGATGCATTGATCCTTTTAGCATTACGCAGTGTCCTCCTTTGTCTCTTTTGATATCTATTGGTTTAAAGTCCATTTTACAAGAGACTAGGATTGCAACTCCTGCTTTTTTTTTTTTTTTTTTTTTTTTTTGCTCTCCATTTGCTTGATAAATCTTCCTCCATCCCTTTAATTTTAGTCTATGTGATACCTGGCATAGGTATGTACACTGAGACAGAAACAAATGTGAGGCACCAGAGGAGTGATTGTGAGCAAGACAGAAAGTTGTGTATATAAAACTGAACACAAATTAGTGTTCTATAATGTATCCTATACCAATATTTAGAGATATGGCCCCAATAGAAGACTGAAACTATATGGAGATAGCATGAAACAAAGGTAGACGGATTAGTACTGAAAGTCTGTTTCTAAGAAGTTCAATAGTTCCTTAGTAGAAAGAAGTGTTGGTGATTAACACCATGTGTCTACTATTCTAATTGCAGTTAGGTACATAGAATTTTTCATCAAATGCCATATTTTTAAGACCCAATGTGTATAAGATTTTATTAACTTGTCTAAATTATTTCTTTCCAAAGTCCTAACATTTAGGATTGTGAAAATGGAAACTCTTGAATTTAGGTGAACCTAACTAACCAATGGGTCATGATTTTGATGCTCAGACAAGGCCTACTTTAATTTAGTTTTACATAATGAGCGATATAGTTATTTATTTATTTATGCATTCCATAGATATTATAGAGACACCATGTTGAGGGCACTGTTTTATGACAGTAAACAAGGCAGGTGAATTGTGCTCTCATCTGAGATCCAAATAGAAACATTCCTCACTATAGTTATGCCAAGGCAAGTTGTACTTGCTTTACCTTGCAATTCTCTTTGGTCTCCTTCAGTTGCAACTATCCTAGAAACCCATCCCCACCTATTAAGCCAGGGGTCTGACACAGACTTAAAGCCAGGATACAGTGACTTTTTTCTTATATCACAGCTTGAGGAAAGAACTCCATCTGAGGTATGAACAGATTTTTCTAGCCTGTATCAACAGAGAATTAGCCAACACCCAAGAAATAATTAGGCTGATTAGTTCCTTTTGCTCTGGCTAGACAAATTTTTTTGTGACCTCAGAATAAAAACCATGAAGCCAGAAGAAGAGAAGGAAGAATGCATACTGGACATTCTCAAGCCCACTCCTAAATGTCCTTGTTTTGTTTTTTGTTTTTATTGAGTTTTAAACTCAAATGAGAAAAGGCGAACACGCAAGCCAAGAAATGTCAACAATACAAATTTTGGCTGATAGAAACACCAGATTTTTATAATAAAATAGTTTTCCACACATTAACCCATCCACAATTTTCTCCAATGAAAGATCCCCACCGTTGTGCAATAGTCCAAATTCTACTCTAAATTGTGGACAAACGTCCTTTCAAGGAATAAAGTTTAGTTACATATTTGCCTCAACACACAATTGGGATGGAAAGTGCCTTCAAGTTTTTGTATTCTTTGGCAACTGGATGTCTTTGATTTTTATGGGCCTCAAACTTAGGGCAACACAAAAGGTAACTGCAGGTTCACAGTTCTTTTTTTTGTATAATATACAGGTGTTTAGTATAGCTCTGGAGTGATAAAAGAGCAAATTCTAGAAATGAAATTACTAGGTGCCAAAATATACCTTTAGAGTTGTTACCGAGCCATAAGAAGTCATTCCTCATAAAGACTGTATAAGAAACAAATTTTGTAACACGTATAACTTTAAACCAGATAAGTGAATGAACAATGGAATGCTTCTTTTTGGTATCAGCCCAATGGATAACTGACCATCAACAAGGTGAGTGGCTGTAATCTTTGTACTACTTATCAGGAATGTATATTTCAGTGTCCTTAGGCTGAAATCCAACCCCCTTCCAGCAGAAGCAGAGTATTTTCTCTACCTTTTAGAAAATTAAGGTCAGCAAATTCATGGTTGGCTCACTCCCACTTTCCCATACCACACCCCTGACAGCAGGAAAGAATTATTTAATTGATTAGAGATGTGCAAGATGTAATGCTTCGGAACCATTATCAACGTAACCCTCTAGGCAGCCATGACCAATCCACTGGAGTAGCCACAGAGATGAGATCCTTTTGCCATCAAATAAACAACAAACCAAATTGAGATGATGAGCTTAATGAATGAGGTTAGCAAACACTCCTGCCAGGAACATTTGGATAATTATAAAGTTCAGTTAGTTATTTACTGAACATTTAGAACATTCTTAGCACTTTGCTAGGAAAAGCAGGAGATTAAAAATAAAGTACATGTCATAGCATAAGTCAACCTGGATAGGGAGGCAACATTGACATGTAAATTTTTTTTAAATGTGTTATTCTTTGCATAGTTAGGAAGAAGCACTAAAGAAATTTAAAACAGACTGAAATCAGCAGGGTCTGGAGTTATGAGTAAAATTTTCATGGATAAAACTTGAAATGGAATTTAAGCAGAGTAAGTTTTAACTAGAAGAAGAGAAGTTAGAAGAGCATTCCAAGTTAGGAAAAATAATCTAATAAAAAGCAAGGATGTGGGACTAGCTATGGAATAGTCATCAGAACACAAGGAGACTAGAATTGGGAAGAAAGGAACATGGCAGTAAAAATCCAACAGTAAGTAGGAAATAAAGTAGAATGGATTCTAAAAATGCAGGACCAGAAACCCACACAGGAGTGTTTAGAACTGACACAGGAAGCAAGAAGCCCTTGTTCTTGTTTACCATTTAAAATCCACTCGGAAAGTTTTTATGTGTAAGCCATAGAGTATGACTTGGAATCCTGGCTCCCCTACTTATTAACTTAAACATTAACCCCTGCATCTCAATTTCCTCATCTATAAAACAAGCATCACATCATCACCACAGGGTGAAGGTGAGGAATGAATAAATGAATATTTGTGAACTTCTTAGAATAATGCTGGACACATTGTAGTCACTGCATGGATGTGTGAAATAAATGAGAAGCACAGCATGGTTTACAGAAACAGGAATAGATCTGAGATGCACATGGCAGAGCATCTCCTGGGCTCTATCACCTTTTCTCTGACTTTTTCTTTTTTAAAAATTCCATTTAAGAGTAGCATCAGGGAAGTATCCTTTTGATATTTAATATCCTTTTGCCTCCCAGAGTGAGTGACAATTGAGCTATGGGAGGGCTCCAACAGGCCATTAGCAGGGCTGAGAAATGGACCATCTCCTTACAGCAGTTTCAAAGTAACCTTCCTTTTATGTTCCTGAAGATGTAGGGGAGGCTTATACAAACAACCACAATAACTTTAGATTTCGCTGAACATGGAAGTGAATTCTCACATATGTTCTCTCAATTTCACATTCCGTGTGAGATCCACCATGCCAACTATGGAGGCTCAGAAAGGTCAAAAACTCCCTACTTTCACAAAAAACCTTACAGTTTAGAAAGTTGTTTGCTTAAACTGGCTTCCAGGATAATTCCTAAGTCCCTTCAAGGTGAATAGGAAGGTTTCTTCTATCTCACTTTAAAGATAAAGGGACTGAAATTCAAGTCACACGTAAGGGGTCAGATCTACCATCTCTTACTCTTATATTTGGCTATTAGACCTTAGACCTAGTGCCTCCCAGTGTCTTAAATATGTGCCCTATTATGTCACTGCTGAGGAAATTATCAGGGGGACAGCATTGGAATGCTCTCCTATTTTGTCATCCACCTGAAAGAAGCAGCAGCTTAGCTTTACTGTAGATATTTCTGTTTTGGCAACTACCAGTTGAAAACTCCGTTAAAACATCTGAATCAGATGGATATATATGTCCAGTCATATTCATTGGGTGAGTTTTGTGACTGGCTGCCACAAAACGAGTCTGGGTCAGCTGGGGATCCGTAGGGAAGCTGAAAGGAAGTGTAGAGGCGAAATCACAGGCTCCGGCTTTAGATGGATGTGCATTTGAACTCAGTCTGCTGCCCTAACGTTTAGGTCTTTACTAGCTGCATGACCTTTGTCAAATAACTTTATCTCTCTGAGCTCTAGTTTTCAACAATACCTATCTTACAGGGCTAGAGGAAGGAATAAGGGACAAACAGAGATGTATAGTTACAGACACATGATGGGTGCTAAGTAAATAGCTAGAGCTATTTTTGTTATTCTGAAGCTCATCATTTGCACAAGCACAATGAAAGATGGTACACTGTCATCCTCAGGAGATCCCCTAGTAAGTCCATTCCAACCGCTCTTACTGTTCCTCAGTCACCAGATACCTATGGTCAGAGTTCAAATTCCTTGCATTCTCCAGTGCACTAGAAAGTATTGCAGGTCCAGAAATGCTGGGTCTGGCCCTCTTTTCTCACTTCCTTACAGTAAAACCTTAGGCAAACTCCCTTACACTTCTTCAGAGGGTTTTTTTTTTCTTTTCTCTTTTTTCAAGGCAGAAAGTGGCAAATGAAAGAGAGATATAAGAGTGGTAGAGAGTATATGTAACATATTCCCTGCCTGCCTCACAGAGATCTATGGAAGGCGAAATGTGACCATGCATGTGAAATTGTCATATTAATTCAAGGGGCAATGAAAATGCCAGGGACCATTACGTGGAATTTTGAATATGCCTTCTACTCTATATTGCATGCACTTTTCACAAGGTTTATCTTCTCTTTGCAAGAAATAACAAACATTCGATCAAGCAAAACCTGACAAACACATTTACCGGTGACTTCCCTCCGAGCACATGCTCAGCTTTTCTCCCTACCACTGCTCACAAACCATTTGTGGAAGTAGCACACTGACCTGCCCAAGGAATTGTTGACCTTTGCTCAAGTACCAAATTGAGCAAAAGAAAACCTTTCCACTCCTTTCTATCTTGCTGACCATTAAAGGAAAACTGCAAGCAACATCAAAGTGAGCCCAATCTTTATACTCAACAGAAGCTGTAAAAGGCTGGGGCAAAGTACCCAGCAGGGATTGGAGAACTCTGTTATCTATCTAGGATCTTGACAACCGGCTTAACCATGGAGGATCTGATGCAGAGAAAACAGGCTCACCCTGCCCAGACCTGATGCCATAAATTAGAGTCAGAAACACAATTTAAAATTTCACCTAAGAGAAATAACTCTTTCTGGTAGTGAAACGAATTGGAGAATTCCCAATTTATTGAACACTTGATATGTACAAAGCACTATGAATTCTACAAAGATGTCATCCCTATGGTTTAGAAGGCTGTCATCAAATATGGTGAATATGAGCACACATCATAGACTAGAATCAAAGTTTTGCTGGAATGCAGTAATCTTATTAAAATAGTAATGGAGAATAAGTCTGTAGAGCCATACTATAGAAGGCTCAAGAATACGGACATTTTCTGTGTTTTGAGTACCTGTCAATCACCATCTAGTATCATATTTAATTCTCCCAACAGTCCTATAAAGCATTTATCATCAATTCCATATTATAGATGAAGAAATTGATTTCAGGGTTGTGAAATAATTTTCCCAAATTACCCAGATAGAAATAGGTTTGGCCAGGATTTGAACTCAAGTCTCTTTGATGCCAATACTCAGGGAATTTCCAGTACACTTCACTCGCTCCCTGCATCAGAAATTTTTATAAAAGCCTAAGCAATCAGGAGTTGTTGAAAATTATTGAGCAAGAGAACACAAGTATAGATTTCGCTTTTGAAAGATCAATTTGACATTAATTAATAAAATGGGCTAGAAACACGGAGAGATAATAAGAGACAGCTAAAGTTGCTTTAACAGTCTAGCTGAAGGAAATAAAGGTCTGGTCTAGATCAGTAGCAATGGAATGGAAAGGATGGAGCAGAGACAAGAAACTGCAAAGTTTGATTTATTAGATGTGGCAAATACCTAGCTGTGAAGGAAACCAAACTGAAATTAGATGGGTCACAGCTAGCTAAAGTGAGTACTTCTGTGGCAGATACTTTACAAGGGTACACTGACCTTGTGTTTGATCTGCCAATGAGATGAGTTTATTTGTAACCACAAAGTCCATAATTTTAAGGAGAGTCTAAATTAGGGCCTATTTTATTGGAAAAGTGATGACTTGGACATCAGGGTCACTTTATCTGAAGTCATGGTTCAGCTATTCAAAATGTTAGCTTGGTCCCACATGTATGTCCATTGGTCCCAACTTAGGATATGTTGGAAACAGTTGTTTTAACTCAAAAGAGTCTACCTGTCACCTAACTAGATGGATATCTGTTGAAGTTATTATTCAGTTGAAGTTTATTATCAGTCGAAGTTCAGCCCCTAAACTCTTAAGGAAACTTATGTAACCATCTTACACATTCTTCACATGTACCCCAAAACCTAAAATGCAATTAAGAATAAAAAAGATATATGTTGTAAGTAGCAATAATAGTATATGAGAAATAATGGCTTAATATATAGTTATATGAAAGTAAATAAAGGTCATATTGTTTTATAATTTATCCACCTAAAAACCATGTTACATTTCCTAATCAACAAAATAAAATTTCTGAAAAATAAAATAAAATACTTAACTTACATTTTTAGATACAAAATAAAACAGGAGGGGAAACAAGAGGAGAAGCCAAGTTTCAAAAGATGCCATTTTGCAAGACAATGTGCAACTGGAAAGCATTATAGAAAGTCATTTTAGGGAGCACTTATTTCTTTTTAAATTAATGGAGATTGCTAGTTTCAGAATCTCTTGGGCCACCTAGGATTTATTCCACATGTTGTTAGCAAGTGGCAATATATAAAAGACAAGATCTAATATTCAAAATGCTTGTAATAGCAAAGTCCTTCCTGCCAATTTTAATAGCATAAAAATGATTGCCCAAGTCTAATAAATCTGCTGGCTCTCAACAGCTGGAATCAGACCAGAGTCACCTTCTGTCTGCTGCATGAAGCCAGGACTCTGAAGAAAAGAAAATGAGTGCTGATATGAACTCTGACCTCCTGATCTTCTGTTACCCCCATTAGACTTGACGAAGCCCAGCATCTCTATCATTCGAGAAAAGGACAGCTGGAGAGCAGGACACGTGGGAACAGTATCTAGGGACTTGTAGAATCACAGAGATGAAATTGCAAAGAAATGTAAATGAGGCAGATGAGCCTTTTCTTTCGTACATGGGAAGAAAATCAGGCTTCATCAGTAGCAATATGTACAGAGCTGAGAAAAATGTAGGGAAAGGCTTCCACGATACTGGGATAGAAACCAAAATTCTCTAGAATGAATTAGAGTTGTGGTGGACACAGAAGAGAAAGGACTAGAATGGTAGGCACCCAAGTAAGAACAGGAGGAACAGGTCAAAAAGAGAACCATTTCTCAAGGAAGAGCCTGGTGCATTGCAGTGGTCTCCTTGGTTATTCCTCCATGCTAACTATGACAGTGAGGAAATTAAGGAAAAGCAGAGATCCCATTGGAAACACAGTGAACTACATGCTGAGGCATCTGGGTTCTCATCCTGATAAAGCTGGCAACTAACTTGAGAAAGTCATTTAAATTCTCTAGTCTTTAATTCCCCAGGCATGAAGATGGTCCTATTCCATCTCTGTGGCTTTTTATGTAATAAGATTTAACCTCTATGAATTTCTAATATAAATTCTAGAAGTTGGAAAATTGGAAGAGCCTTTCAAATTGTTCAGTCCAACTCCTATTTCCAGAACCCAAAAAGGACAATAAAAGGAACATGGAATTTTGAGATTGTAATATTTTTATTACTTAATCCTGTGCCTAGAACAGTTCAACAAATGTAAACTAATCTAATAAGAAAATTTACCAAAATGTATATTTAAATTACCTTTAAAGTTTCTTTACACATACCTTAAAAACTGAATAAAAATAAAAATTACGTGTCCAGCTTTAGCAAAAATTGATATGGGAAATCCAAACTTTTAAGGCCAGTGAGCTAAAAGTTAATTCTTTTATAAAGGAATTTACCTTAGCAATCTTCTCGGTAAAACTTGCCCTTCCCTGGAGCATTTAAGACATTTAAAAACTGAATTTTGTAAATCAAAACCACATTCCAATAGAAAAGTTTTGTATAAAACTAAATGCCCACAATAAAATATATTCAGAAAACTAGAGTTTAAAATACTTTGTATCAGGGTCCAGTTCTAAAATTACAAATGCATATCTGCATTTCATTATAAATATTTTACTAAAGATCTAATCTCACAGAGAGTAAAAGTCAAATTCCTTACAATGACCCCAGGCCCTGCAAGATTCTTTCCTCTCCTCCCACCCCACTGGGTACCATGTGTCTCCATTTGCTACTGGCCTCATCTCTCCACCCTCATTCATTTCTCCCCAAGCACATTGATCTCCTTGTTGTTCCTATAATGTGGCAGGCATGCCCCCACTGTAAGGCCTTTACACCTGCTATTCCCTCTGGCTAGAATGCTCTTCCCCCTCAGATATCCAGAAGAATAATTTTTTGCCTTTTTGTGAAGTCTTCCCTGGAGATGTATTTAAAAATGCAAAACCATTTTATAGTTTTATTTTCTTCGTTTAGCACATATCGACTATCTAATATACTAGACATTTCACTAGGTCTGTTGTTTATCACAGCTTCAGGAGGTCGGGTGTTGCATCTGTTTTGCTGTATTCCTTGGCACCCTGAGCATTTCTTGGCATAGAAAAGGTAGATGCTTAACTATTTGTTGAATTAATAAGTAATCAATAAATATGGCATCATGGCCCTTGTTGATTCCTTATTCTCAAAAAAGATAAAAGATGGCTAAAATGATCTCACCAGTCACTTTACAAACTGTTAATACTGAGATATGGGTGTCCTCATCTGAGGGTGTTATTATGAATTACATGATTAGAAACCCATATTTATGGGATACCCTAACATTTTATGAATTGCATCTCTTTACTTTTAACTTAAGAGAGTTCAAAACAGATTTTATCAGTTTTATCCAGACCATTGATAAAGTTATGGTCTCGTAACTACGAATAAAATTTTGTTTGTATGAATATTAGTATTCTATACATTGTATTCTCAAAAATTCTGGGTGTTGTTTTAAATGGCAAAATATCTCAATTTGAACCAGAGAGTTCAAGTATCCTGGGCTTCATATTTTGTCCTGTAAAATTTCAGAATATTGCAGCTTTTTAAAGCATTTTCTCTTAAAACTTAGCTACACAAATATGACACACTGCTCAATGATGGATGCACATCTAGAGGTTTGCCCTCATCAAAGGCAAGTGCAAAAATTAAAGCCCCATTCAAACTCACCAAAGTTTGTGAATTTCTTCTGAAAATGTAGCTTCATCTCCATTATTACAATAGCAGTAATTCTATTGAACTCATCACATTTTAACAATAGAAAATAAGGGCAGTATGAAGACATCAATTTCCTTAACCCACTTTGAAAACGGATGCAGGTATTTACCTGAATAAATCCATAATGTTCTTGATCTCCTTTCCACCAGCATTTTAGGTTGTGTTCAGTTGCTTTCCATGCTAATCAGAATGTGTCTACTAGAGAACAATTATAAAAGTTCTGTATTTTACTGTAGATTGCTGGTTTGATGACAGAAACAAGGTATTTGCCAAGCTGCCTCTTCACATAAACTTAATGTTTATATTCTATTTTGGCACCTTTAAGCATCCCAGAACCTGGTGATTGTTGAGTGTGGACGTCAAGAAACTCACGATCTTTATCTCTCCTTTCATCACATCTGGTAGTTAAGCTACCTTGTAAAATTTGGCATACTCTTCTGAAAAATGATGCAGAGAGTTAGTAAATCACAATTGTAACTTTCCTTTTTCCCCTATCCTTGGTGAAAGCACTCAGTATTTCCATGCTTACGCTAAACATCTTAAATTCCTTACTAGTAGGTGGTTAGACCATACTGGTTCACGTATACCAGCTAGTGTGATAAAATCTCTTTTGCTGAATTCTTAAGCATGTGTCACCCTTGAAAAAGATAAGTTGAATTGGACTTATGGGACTAATTTTTCATATAAGCCAAGGACTGTGAGTCTGATGAACTGACTTTCTATCTTGTACTGCCAGTTACTAATTCTGGAAGTATGGGCAAGTTATATAAGCTCCTTGGGCCTCAATTTCCTCTTATATATAGTAGGGCAAATATATACATATATAGTGTCTTCTTTACCCTCAGAGGGATATTTGAAGATTGCAAAAATGTTGTTCCATACTTTATAAACTGCATGATAGCACAAAAACATGGTATATTATTACACTTATTCCAGCGATTGCCAAGTGAAATGTGACTCAGGCTTCACCCTGCCTGGGCTATATGCTTCTCCTTTATCGCTTGGCTATTACCTGACACAATCCAAAAGCTGCACAAACAATTCAGGGCACTGGACATTTGTGAAATTTCTTAAAACAAATACCTTTGAGAATGATTTTTGCTCTGAGTTTTCCTTGTGATTTTTTTTCTGTTAGATAAAGTCTGGGCAAAATTATGCAAGAGCATTTTTAGCATCCCCATTTTTCTTCTGACAACACCATCTCTGTCTTCTCAATGCCCCCCCTTTTTTTTCTAGGAATTCTAATGATTCATCAACTCTGATGATGGAAGAAAACTTTAACATAGTAACTGTGGGGCTCTCTACCTTGACTGATCATGAAGGAAGCGGTGACTACTCTCCCATTCTCTATTATACACTTTCAAATATGGCTAATTGGAGCTGCATTCTTACCAAATACAGCCAAACTGATTACTTAATTTATATTATATTAATAATGAAAAATAACGGCTTCATACCTTTTCCCCACCCATGCTTAAAATTTGCATTTTAATATGTGTTTAATGCCTTACCCCAAAAGCTATCTATTCTTTCTAGGGTTCCTTACTCCACAGGGAGGCCCCTTTCTTCCTCTTCCCTTCCTTTATCTAGTAAATACTTATCCTGCCCCCATCACTAAGGAAGAAGTCTTTTCTGATCTCCCTGAGTAGATTAATTCCATCCAATATAATTTCTTACAGTATCATCGGTTTTTTTTCTTCACATCATTTATCATAGATGTAATTTTATATTTATTCATACAAGTTTTAACAACTTTCTTCCTGATCCCACTCAAAGCTCCAGGAGAATACAGACTATCACACATTGTACTTTTTATCTTCGTGCTCAAGGGCCTAGATAATGACAAGCACTCAACTAATATTAAATGATTGACAGTCCCATTTATGAAAAAGTCGATTTTTTTAATCAGAAAGATTCTGCTTTTGAATTGCCTCCTGAAGGTGATCAAGTATCGTCAGTGGGAGTTCCTCTGCAAGCAAAACTTGACCCTCTTCTTGGCTATTTGAAATCAGAATAAATGTACTCGAAGGGCTTTTGGGGTAGCTGCAATAGGCATTCACCGACAACTCAATGTGATGCTGAGAGATCAGATTTGAAAATAGTAGGAAATAGAAGGAAATGTTTGAGACTAGAAAAGAACAAGCACAACCATTCCCTGGGCAAGAAAAGTGGTCTCAATGCCTCTTCTGTTGCTGCTGACACTGCTGCCTCTCCTGCCCCTGTCACTACAGCCCCTATCCCCGTGTCAAAATGAACCTGGTCTTCAAATTTGACTACATTACCATATCGCTAACTAAAAAGTCAAAATTATATTTGGCTGAAGTCATGTGCCAGGCATGGCTAGAAGATGGCGCCTTATTGGGAAAAGATCGCAGTAGGTATGTAACAGGAATTACAATTCAACTCAGACTATGTCTCCTTTAGAGAAGGAATTCCTTTAAAAAAATTAATGAGATGAATGCTGAACATCAAAAAGAAAACTGATTGAAATAAACTACAAGTGACTAAGCAGTCAGTGTAATTCTAGCTCTGCTTATCCTAAAGAAAATAAGTCTGAAAATGGCAGAAAAGCTAACATTTAGCTTTTCTAAAAAGAACATTTAGAATCCTCCGGCAGGTCCAGGAATAAGTGTAAAATGCAGATACGGTAAAGTCCTCACAAACTCACATAGTCAGCAAAATGTAGATCCTGCTACTCTACATTTAAAAAATCACTTAGGAACTAAAATTTCAGTCAAGCTCTCTGTCTGTTCACTGATTATAATAATTGGTCACTATCCAAGATGGAACAACATCTGATTCCTCAAATAAACTTATCCCAAAAGTTACAGATCAAAAGTTAGGGCAACAAAACTCTTAGCTCTCCTCATTTTATTTCTTCTAATGCATTTAGATTCTAGTGAATTACCAGAATACAGTAACTGGATGTTACATCCATATGCTCAATGCATTGCCCAAGAGAAACAAATTACTTAACCGTCAGATGCTGCTCTGCAGAAACTTCCATAATTCCTTGATCCAACCACTTAACTGCTCCCATGTCCATATTTTGTGTGCTGTTTTCTTTTATGAATATTTTACTTTGTTTTTCCATTTTGTTGTCCATCTTTTAATCTCCACTGTCCCTCCTGTTCGTTAACTTAGAGATCTGAAACTTAAAAGCAGCCAATATCAAATATTAAAGGGGAAGCCTTATTTCTAATACCTGATGATTCCTTTCTGTGCATGAATCTAACTTAGTGTAACACCTGACCTCTGTTTCTTGATTTACTGGCCCCAGAAACATGGCCTTACCTGAAGAACAAATCTGGCCAGTTTTATCCGTAGAGTGCTACTACCTCCTACCCCTCAGTTGTTCCTCTAGGGCAGGATCTTCCCCTTTTGCCCATGTCCAGTCTTGTAAAAGACCTGGAGCTTAAGCCTGCCCTATTCTGGGAATCTGAGCTCTCATGCTAGGTGTATATTAGTTTGTTCTCATGCTGCTAGTAAAGACATACCCAAGAATGGGCAATTTATAAGGGAAAGAGGTTTAATTGACTCACACTTCCACATGGCTGAGGATGCCTCACAATCATGGCAGAAGGCGAATGAGGAGTAAAGTCATATCTTACATGGTGGCAGGCCAGCAGCTTGTAGGGGGACTCCCCTTTATAAAGCCATCAGATCCTGTGAGACTTATTCACTATCATAAGAACAGCATGGGGAAGACCCACCCCCATGACTCAATTCCTACCACTGGAATTGAATCATGGGAGTGGGTCCTTCCCATGACACTTGGGAATTATGGGAACTACAATTCAAGATGAGATTTGGGTGGGGACATAGCCAAACCATATCACTAGGCTTCCCATCTTATGAGGTAATATGCCTTCCTCCAATTGCCTCTTCTTTGTTTCAAATTGTTAAAAGCCTAAATGGAAAGAGAGGCGCAATTTGAGGGCCATTAAAAACCAAAACACCAAACACTCTTCATGTAATTTTATCTCAGCAGTATTTGTATCTCCATTTTTGCCTCTATCTATTAATTAGTGGAAACTGAGAAAAAGAAACGAAGTATCCAGGTTCTTATCTGAGGCTGGTGAGCCAAAAGGCATTCTTCTGGTCTAGGACGTTTTTGGTACAGGGTCAATTCTGATGAAATCATAAGAAGAGAATCTAAAATGGGAACATCTGGCTGGTAGGCTCCACAGAGGTTATTAAAGAACTGATAGTGTCCAAAATATGCCATCACCAATGTTAGTAGGAATGTCTTCTATTCTCTAGCATGCATTGAAAACAGGTGCTCCAGTCCTCTTTGGTTGCACAATTAGAAGTAAACCATGCATGGAGTACAATTGCTTGGCCCCTGAGTGATTTGGCTTTCCACACTGAAGAGGCCGAAAGCAAGCTGGTGCTTCCCTGACCACTCAAATCACAGCTGGGTACTCCATTCACAGGACTCCATCCCAGCTCATCAGTGTGTGTCCAACTTATCTGGGCTCACAGAAGCTTGGATGGAACAGAGGAAAACACTTTATGTTGCTTTTAGGCACAATTCACCATATTGATTGTCTTTGAAGAGTAGCAACAATGGGTCCTAGATTTTGCTTTCTTTGCAGAGGACTTTTATATCAATAATGTCAATTGTTAAAAATAATGTTCCAAAAGAGGATTCATTTATTCCCAATTTTTAATGGCAAATATTAAACCAGAAAAACTGTTTATGTCAAAAGAATGAGTCAGATTCTTGCGTTCCAAGAGACTTGGCCATTCATCTATATAATCTTTAAAAAATATATCTCAGATTATATTGTTCATCTGCTTAAAATTCTCAGTGGCTTCCCTTTGTACTTTAAATCTAAATTTTTTACATCTTATCTTCATTTCTGCTCCAGGACCATTCTTCTGTCTCTCCCCTCTGCTTTGGATATTTCTTTTTCCCTTTCTTAACCTCCTGGACCAGATTGGCTCATTCTTATTATCTGGTTCTCATCCCAAACATGGTTTCCTCAGCAAGATCTTTTCTGATGATTTAAAGAGGCACACTAAAGAGATTCTGGAGTTTTGTTTTTGGTTTTGTTCTTTTTCATGTTTATTGCCTGCCTTTCTCACTAGGGTGTAAACTACCTTAGGCATGGACCCTGATTGCCATATTCACTGTGGTAGCCCCATCTCCTAGAAGAGTGTCTGCTGGAACATGACAGGCACTCTGATGAATTTATTTGAAGCATAGCAACCGAAACACTTTTAACGGCAATCAAAATATACATAGTTATAATATATAAAAATACATATCATAAATAACTATAACAATATGTATCTAGAAACCTTTCTCCATCTGGCATTTGCATTGATTCCATTTGGTGGAATAGTCTAGTATGCTTAGGATTAATTACTAGGTGCTCTCCATCAATCTCTGTACAGTATTACACAGGAAGTATCACAAAGGAAGGAATTCTGGGCAGACAAAAAACATACCTGTTCACTGCATAACCCTTTGTATAGAATTTTCCCAGTATGCTTTCTATATCATTTGATCATTCCACACTATTAACAATCAGGTAAGAAATAAAGGAGCCTAAACAGAAGAGAAACTGCCTATTAAATTTTGAGCTATATCTAAGTTTCTGTAATTGGTAAGCAGTGAATTCAACCAACGCAGAACATAAAGTTTTGTGACTATCTGAATCAATAATTCACCAACTTTACTATTTTTGCATTATTCTCAGCATTCTGTGTCACATCATTTTCAAGTGACGTCATAACATGCATAGATAATGGCTATGTGATAAATAATATTTTGGTTTCCTGTTACTATATAATTAAACTATCAAATAATCTAATTTAAAAAATATTAGAAAAGCAATTCTTGTAGATTTTTTATGTTTGTCTAAGTTTTTTATCTTTTAATTCGAGGTTTTGTTCAGATTCAATCTTAAGTTGTAAGCATCAGGATTGAGACAGGACCCACATGAAAATTATGTCTATATGTATATGTGTGTGTATCACATAGATATAGATCATTCTCATGGATTCTTAAAACAGCTCAGGGAGGCCATGAAAGTATTCTTACTTTGGAGGCTCACAAGCTGTACTAAGGTTCTTTTAGCTGCAGTGACACAAACCCAAGTTAAAAACTAGCTCAAGTTTATACTTGAATGAACTTGAAATGAACTTGTACCAATTGCCAGGGAGCAAATCAAGATACTTCAAGGAATGAGAGAAAATGCTCCATTTTCTCCATTCCTGGCAGATCTCAAAGGACTCGCAGAACCTGGATAAGTGGAGAGCCACTGATCCTTCCGGAGCCAACTTCTTCGCACTATTTCAATACGCCAGCTAGGCCTGAGACACACAAAGGAACCAGAAGGCTTAGGCCCTTGCCAGTGTCTCCTTCTAGAAGTTCGGAGTGGGCATTGAGCCCCGACTCTGACCACTCACTCTTCTGGCTTCAGGGTTCTGGCTAGTAGGACATATACAGAAAGAACAAATTGCCAAATAAGGATCCGAGTATCAGCTTCATAATGGTCCAGGATAGGGTTCTTCCTTACTGCTAAATTGAAGCAGGATAGAGGTTTTTCTTACCCTCACCTGTGTACTAGTTTCTTAGGACTCCCTTGACAAATAACCACAAACTGGTAACTTAAAACAATATATTCTCTCAGAGTTCTGAAGACCAAAAGCCCAAAATTAACATATTGAGAGACCCACACTTTCTCTGAAGTTTCTAAATGAGAATGTATCCTTGCCTCTTTCAGCTTCTGGTGGCTCCAGGCTCTCTTTTGTGTGTGGATGCATAACTTCAATCTCTGCCTATATCTTTACATGGCTTTTTCTCCTATGTCTCTGTCTCAAATCTCTTTCGGCCTTTCTAATGATCCCTATCATTGGACTTAAGTCTCATGCTAAGTCTAGAGTAATTTCATCTCAAAATCCTTAGTTTAATTAGATTTAATCAGATTTCTGATATGGTTTGGACGTTTGTCCCCTCCAAGTCTCACGTTGAAATGTGATTCTCGGTGTTGGAGGTGTGGTCTGGAAGAAAGTGATCAGATCAGAGGAGCGGGTCTTTCACGAGTGACTTGCTTAGTGCCATCCCTTGGTGCTAAGTGAGCTCTCTGTCAGGTCACAGGAGATTTAGTTGTTTAAAACTGTGTGGCACCTTCTTCCTCACCCTCTTGCTTCAGCTCTTACTATGTGATGTGCCTATTCCCCCTTGGCCTTCTGCCATGTCTGTAAGCTTCCTCCGGCCTCACCAGAAGGTGAGCAGATGCCAGTGCCATGTGTCCTGTGCAGTCTGCAGGACCACGAACCAATTAAACTTCTTTTATTTATGTTACCCAACTTCAAGTGTTCTTTTACAGCAATGCAAGAATAGCCTAACACAAACTCTTTTCCAAATAAGATCACTTTCAAAGGTTCTAGAGGTTAGGAACTGAACACATATTTTGAGGGACCACTGCTCAATCCACTAGAACCTGTATTAAAGATAGCTGGCTCTGTTTGACTTTTCTCTCTAGCCACATTTAAGAAGCCAGAGATTGGCAGCCATCACTTCCACCCAAGTGGACTTAATGCTTGAGGATCAGAAGCAAAGGAAAGGACTAGAGAGCAGGCATGCCTGCTGCATCTGAGCGCATTCAGTCTAAGAGGTCAAGACAGAAAACCATTTCTATTGTGAGCAGTGCTCTCCCTAGAAAACTGTGGCCCACTAGAAGTCAAATTCATGACTCCTCACCCTTGGGGAACGGTAAGAAAGATAGAGAAGATGAGCCAAAGTGTTTGTTCTAAACCACTTCTTAGCTTATGGGGAGAAAAGAAGCAGTCGTCTCCTCCACGGAAATTCATGAAAGGAGAATATGGGTTTCCTTACTAACATCTCATTCTGGTCTTCAAAAACATAATGCATTAATATGAGCTAATAGTTTAAGTTAGTCTATAATGCTTGAAAAGTTGGTTCCAAGTTGATACAAAGATATATTTATTCATTAATCTAGTCATTTATTTAGCAATGTGGGCTAAGCATTTGTAATCTTATTACATTCTGTAAATAAAGCAGTAATGAGGTAGTCATGGTCCCTGCCCTCATAGAATGCATGGGGTAGTTAGTGGGACAACATACTACATCAGAATTGCCATCTTCCATTGTCTAAGTGTTGCGATATAGAAGCAAAGATTAGGGATCTTGTAACCTAGTTATTCAGGAAGTAGCATTAAGACTTAGACTCGGCTAGGCACGGTGGCTCATACCTGTAATCCCAGCACTTTGGGCGCCCAAGGTGGGCAGATCATGAGGTCAGGAGATCAAGAACATCCTGGCTAACATGGTGAAACCTTGTCTCTACTAAAAAAAAATACAAAAAATTAGCAGGGTGTGGTGGCACATGCCTGTGGTCCCAGCTACTCAGGAGGCTGAGGCAGAAGAACTACTTGAACCCAGGAGGTGGAGGTTGCAGTGAGCCAAGATTGTACCACTGCACTCCAGCCTGGGTGACAGAGCAAGACTCTGTCTCAGAAAAAAAAAAAGACTTAGACTCGAAGAGAAAGTGTGTTGGTAAAGGGAAACACAACAGGGCAGATGGCAGGTGAGAGAGAACCTGGAACTGAAGCAGCTGGTGAGATAAACAGAAATCAGAACACAAAGGGCCTTATACACACATTAAGGTGTTTGGACTTGTCCTACAAGCTTTGAGGAGTCTCTGAAGAGCTAGTGGCATGACCAGATTTGCATGCTGAAATGCTCACTTCTAGCTATAACATGAACTGATTAAAGAAAAGCACAGGTGAAACAGCCAATTAAGAATCTCTTGTGATTAAATATGGGTGTTTATTTATATGTTCTATGTCAAAATAAATCAAAATCCACTGTGGACCTCCTATTCAGTTATCCTCACCTCTAATTCCAGAGTCTGTGGGTCACAGTGGCCAGTCTAGGGTGGAAGGAAGTTAGGGATGGCTGCTTAAATTTCACAGTGATGCATCTTCAGCCTTCAGATTGACTTAAATCAAAAGAAGAAATTATCGGCGGGGCGCAGTGGCTCATGCCTGTAATCTAGCACTTTGGGAAGCTGAGGTGGGTGAGTCACCTGAGGTTAGGAGTTTCTGAGCAGCCTAACCAACATAGTGAAACCCGTCTCTACTAAAAATACAAAAATTAGCCGGGCGTGGTAGAGCTCGCCTGTAATCCCAGCTGCTCAGGAGACCGAGGAAGGAAAATTGCTTGAACCTGGGAGGTAAAGGTTACAATGAGCTGAGATGGCACCACTGCACTCCAGCCTGCATGACGGGAGTGAGACTCCATCTCAAAAAAAGAAGAAGCCATTATCAATCATTGTTCAAAGAAATTGACTTCAGGCATATCTGGATCTGAGGATTCAAAAATGCAGTAAGAAAGAGGTCTCTGCCTGGCTAACATGGTGAAACCCCATCTCTACTAAAAATACAAAAATTAGCCAGGAGTGGTGGTGCACACCTGTAATCCCAGCTACTCAGGATGCTGCAGCATTGAGAATCACTTGAACCCGGGAGGCAGTGGTTGCAGTGAGCCGAGATCTTGCCACTGACTCCATCCTAGGCAACAGAGTGAGACACTGTGTAAAAAAAAAAAAAAAAAAAAAAAAAAAAAAACCCCGCAAAAAGCAGAATGAGGTCTCTTTCTTTCCATTGTTTAAATTCTGCCCTCCCTCATATTGGTAACACCCTTGGTCATATCTTCTCCAAAATTGTGACTCACTAAATTAACTCATGGGTTTCATCTTCCTCACTCCTTAAGCAGCAGTAAGAGTACATTGACTCTTCTAACAATTAAGGAAAAGTCCTCCCATTAGCACAAATTGGATCATATGTCCAACTCTGAACCAACTAGCATGTTAAGAAAATAGAATATATTTCTAAGGTTGGTTCTGGTTAAGGTGCTCATCCCTGAAGTGGGGCATAGATATATCTTATATGAAATAGACTAAAAGTGAGAGACAGGTAGTGGTTAAAAGGAAATTCTAAGTGTCCTTATTCTAAGTCTCAAAAGTAAAGGTCCTGGATTCTGGACTTACAAAAGCAAAAGGTTTCCACCACACAAACTCATTCTTCCAACCGGTCAAACACAGGTTTACATAATCAATTTATATTTTTTTCATTAATAATCTCAGGTTGTATACCGGAATCCTAGACTTTATGAGAGAACCATTACAAAGGCTTGGGATTCTGGGTAAATTCGGCCTCTCAGTTCAACCAGACTGCGGCATTATTTGCTGTGCGGCAGCCAGGTGGACTGCATTCTGGGGGAGAGAAGTCTGCCAGCTGATTATTTCATGTCCCATCCTAATTTAGGTCTCAAAGAAAATTGTCACAGCCTTGAGTAAAGCCAGCTTGGAATCAGGGATTGAAACCCAGAGAACAATGGAATAATGCAAAGCCCAGGGCCTGGCCTTTCTCATTGGGGAGCTCCTGGATTATACAGTGATACAAATCCCATATCCATAAAATGCAACTCAATCCTTGAAAGAATCTGTGAGAGATACAGCAGTTATCTTGGCCAGATCAATGTCTAAGAAGCAAAGAGTCAGAACCCTGGCCAGCAAGGATGGAAGGGGGCCGTTTTGGCTGCAGAAGTCACCTAGAAATCCAAATGCAGCAGTGAATACAGTGGAACTCTTGGTGGTTAACACCACTGAACAGCATTGCATCCCATTCCAACATGCCTTTCCTCTGTCTCCTCTTCATCAGCCAAAGAATCATGGAGTTACAATGAAAAAGATAAATTTTCTTCAGGATGTCCTATAATTGGAATTTTGAACAATGAACTAGAATTTGGCATCGTGAACTTTTTTTTTTTTTTTTTGGCCATGGCAGACATCTATCTTTTCTGCCTGATTAAGGTCTGTTTCGCTTTATTGTAAAAATGTTCCCATCTCAGTGATTCAGGTGAGAATCCAGGAGTGGATATGAAGCTCTCGCCTGTGCAAACACTTTGGCCACAGTGACTGGTTCAACGATGAGCATGACACCTAATTAAAGTCAATGGAAGTCACACTTGAGACTTTTGCTTAAATTATTGAACCTGAATGCCCTTTATTCTCTGGGACATTAATATGGCGGAAGGTAAGCTCAAAGCTGACAAGGAAGTGTGGGGTATACCACGTGCAGAGAGACAGAAATCTGTAAGTTCCTGATGCAGATGGTCTTTTTTGAGCTTCTAGATCACCTTATCCTTAACATCAGATCTATTCCTGAGCTTTACCATTATGTGAGATAAGAATCTCTCCATTTTTGCTTCATTTAAATTTCAAGCCCCTGCAAGTGAGTTTCCTGTCTAATACAGTTTCTAAGTCCTCAAGGTGCCTTCACACTTAGAGTCAAGGTATCCAGAGCATGGTATTAAGTGGAATCCTTTCCGTGTAGAAATATTAAGAAACAAGAAAAGTGATCCTCTGCTTCCACCCAGATTTAGTTTAACTGAGCAATTAGTACAGAGGGAAAGTTCATTCCCCTAGTAAAATATGCAGCATGTACTTGTTAAAAGAAAATTCTCTTTTATCTTCACAATAGGACTATTATAAAATGAGCAATAGGACCATTATAAAGTGACCAGTAATTGTGATTTATTTTTTTAACTTTTATTTTTATTTATTATGAGAACATAATAGTTGTATATGTTTACGAGGTACATGTGATGTTTTCACACAGGAATACAATGTATAATGATCAAATCAGGGTAACTGGAGTATCCATCGCCTCAAGCATTTATCATTTCTTTGTGTTAGAAACATTCCAATTTCACTCTTTTCATTATTTTAAAATAAGCAATAAATTACTGTTAATTATAATCACCCAATTGTGCTACCAAATACTAGATCCCATTCATTTAATTGAACTGTATTTCTGCACCCACTAACTGTTACCACTTCAGCCCCCCTCCCTGCTATCTTTTCTAGTCTCTAGTAACCATCATTCTACTCTCTACCTGCATGAGTTTAAAACAATATTTTTTAGCTCTCAAATATGAGTGAGAACATGTGATATCTGTCTTTCTGTGCCTGGTTTATTTCACTTAATGTCTTCCAATTCCACCCATGTTGTTACAAATGACAGGGTTTTGTACTTTTATGGCTGAATAATATTCTGCTGTGTACACACACCACATTTTCTTTATTCATTCATCCACTGATGGACGCTCAGGTTGATTCTGTATCTCGGCTACTGTAAATAGTGCTGCCATTAACATAGGAGTACAGATATCTTTTCAATTTACTAATTTTCTTTCTTTTTAAAACCACAAAAGACCAGAATAGCCAAAGTCATCCTGAACAAAAGAACAAAATTAGAGGAATCACATTTCTGGACTTCAAATTATACTGCAAAGCTACGGTAACTGAAACACTGTGGTGTTGACATAAAAACAGATACTTAGACCAATGGAACAGAATAACTCCAGACATAACTCCACACATTTAAAGTTAACATATTTTCAACAAAAGTACCAAACACACACTTTGGGGAAAGAATTGTTTCTTCAATAAATGGTAATGGGAAAACTAGATACCCATACGCAGAAGAATGAAACTAGACTCCACCTCTTACCATACACAAAAATAAAGTTAAATTTCATTAAAGACTTCAATCTAGGGTCTGAAACTATGAAACTATTATAAGAAAACATTGGGGACATCCAGGACACTGATCTGGACAAAGATTTCTCGAGTAAGTCCTTAAAAGCCCAGGCAACTGAAGCAAAAATAGACAAATTGGACCACATGAAGCTAAAAAGCTTCTGCAGAAAGAAATAATCAATGAAATGAAGAGACAAGCCACAGAATGGGAGAAAATATCTGCAAACTACTCATCTGACAAGAATTCATAACCAGAATATATAAGGAGATCAAACAACTCAATAGAGAAAAAAAATCTGATTAAAAAATGTCAAACAGTCTGAATAGACATTTCTCAAAAGAAGACACACAAATGGCCAAAAGGCATATGACAAAATGTTCAATGTCACTAGAAATGCTCAAATTTTATTTAAGAAATGCAAATCAAAACTACAATCAGATATAATCTCACCCTAGTTAAAATGGCTTTTATTTAAAAATAGACAATAATGAATGCTGACAAGGATGTGGAAATAGGGCAATCCTCATACACTATTGGTGGGAATGTAAATGAATATAACCACTATGGAGAATAGTATGGAGGTTTCCTAAAAACTAAAAATGTAATTGCAATTTAAAAAAAAAAACATTTTATCAGGTTACTGAGGCTTTAATTCTGTCAGTTTAGTTAAATGGTATCCACAGACCTATCTACCACCTCCATAATTTCTTTGTTGCCTTTAATATGCAAAAAGTGGTGGGAGGATGGTCTAAGATTTTTGGCCAAGTAATTCGGCCAAGGAATTGGAGAAGATAAAGTTTAAATGCAGGTCAGGGTCTATATTAAAGCAGTGTGGGTAAAGAAAGGGTAACACCATCTGTTTCTCCATTCCCACACTCTCTTTTAACACCCTATGTAATTAGGAAAGAAATGAAACTGATAAAAGAATGAATCACACAAAGAGAAGAAACTCGTTCTGGTAACTTTTAGAAAGAAGCCACTTTGCCTACCTCTATACAGGTCCAGCTCCGCACTGGAACCCTGAGTTTGTCTACGATAACGGCCTAACAAACTACTCCCCGAAACTTTAAAAAGCAGACATGTCATTTCTTTGCCATTCTGTCAGTCAGAAATTCTGGCTTATCTCTGTTTGCCCATGTTCCTTACAGCATAGCAGTCACAAACTTGTAAGTGTTCTTTCGTGACAACTGATTTCCAAAACATAATACTCTGATAGAACAAGACCCAACGTACAAGCACTTTTGTGCCTCCTCCTGAATCATGTTTGCTGATATCCCTTTGCCCAAAACAAGTCACATGGTCAAGCCCAGAATCAACATGGAAGGGGATAAACAAGAACAAACACCAAGAAGTGAGATTCAATTGTGAGTGAGGAGCACTGATAAATCAAGTCTACCACAGGCTTAAATAATGAATTTCTGGCAAAAATGATGGGCTTTTACCAGGTGCCTTTTAGAGACGATGGGGTAAGTGGTAATTACTAGATCTGGAAAGGAAAAACATAGCAGCTACCAACACATCGCTACAGTTAAAACATTGTCTTATGAATGTAAGAGAAGTATTCTCTTGGATACTCTTAAGAAACAGAGAACAACCAAAGGAGTGCTAATTTCCTACTTGAGATTGGTGTCATAATTTGGCAAAAAATTGAAATGTGACTTCATTTTCTAATTAAAGCCTGGAAAGATCTGGACTTAGAAATTATAGAGAAGACAACAAAAACAATCATAAATGTGTGGTATTTTAAAGCTCAGACTATTTCCTTAGGTTTTACCCATTTTGCCACATAACATTTGAGTAATATACCAACTAGTGCTTCCCACAGCATTTTAGAGTAAACTATCCAAATCATGCATGTGCGCCACCATGAGGAAACAAAAATTTAACCTGTGATTTAAAATAAAACAACCATAATAACAATATTCACCACAGGGATTCAGCTATACTACAGCTTATCCAAGTTAATATCTGCTTTTTTTCATTAGTTCAATATTAGTCAATGCTATAAAATCTACCTTTCTAAGAGGAAATACTTCTAAATGACTTGTATTTGGAAGCATATCATCTCTCCTCTGTTCTTAACTATTCTCACTTATGAAAGAAAATTCAATACTGATCTTTCTTGCCAGCTACAGGTGACAATGGCAGGCCTCTCTGAAAAGAGAGCAAACTTATTCAATTAGCAGCTCAGATGGAACGTAAACTGACCTTCATTTGACGGTATTTACCACATTCAAAGACACCCCTCAGGGAAAAATAGTCTACTTGAAACAGAGTGCTTCCCATTATGGGGAAACGTCAAGAAGAAATCAAGCCCATATCCACAGGAGAGAAAAGAAGATGAACTGTTTCTATAGAACATAACGTAATCATGAGTCTTGTTTTAGTTTCTTACTTTTACTTCTGGAAAATTTTCTTCCATAACTGGACCAAGCTAAATGTCAACCACTTGATTTATTCTAACTCAGTTGGACCACAATGAAGTGTAAGACTATTTCAATTTAAGTGTATACCAAACTTATTTCTATATAATCTAATGTTATCTACTATCTTTAGCCATTAAAAATGCATATCTTGACTTTAGTTAAGCAATCAACAAATTTTTTTATTGCATGTCTAGTATGTAGTAGGTGCCATTCTAAATGTTAGGATTATAAGTGTGTAAACAGGAGAAATTATTTGCTTGATGACTTATATTTATGTGGGAGGGAGGGGCAAGAAACGAGCAAAAAACAGGAAATACACAGGAAAATAATAAGATTTCATGTACTGATAGAGCTGTGAAAATGATAAAATGGGGATATGATTGCAAGTGACCGAGGGAAGGAAAATGAAATGGGATAATATGAGAACACATTCTTGGGTAAAAAGGAATGGGAGACCGCTTCAGCTAAAATGGTGTTTCTCACCTCTCTGAGAGCATAGGATTGGTAAATAGCTAGACTGAGGTCACAGGCAGGCAGGCTGGACTACGACTAGTCTCCTGACTGTAAAATTTCGAGTGACTATATAATTTATTGTCCAACGGGGGCACTTCTGAGAGTAAAAGGTGAATGTGATTAATAATTATTGCAGAGCAACAGGCATAAATGGTACCATCTTGGATATACCAAGATACATAATCTCAATTCAATGAAGAAAAATACTCTGTTATCATTCTTTATCAAATAATAAGAATTATGATAGTGTTATGGTTGGATCTGGTTTGTCCTCACCAAAACTTATGTGGAAATTTGATTCCCAATATTGCAGTGTTGGCAGGTGGGGCTTAGTGGGAGGTGTTGGGTCATGGGGGCAGATGCCTCCTGAATAGATTAATGACTTCCCTGGGGGTGAGGGAGTTCTTGCTCTTTCAGGAACGAATTCATTCTCATGAGATGGGGTTGTTAAAAAGAGTCTGGCTTTCTCAGTTTTTCTCTCTTGCTTCTTCTCTTGTCGTGTGATCTTGTCATGCCAGCTCCCAATTCTACTTTTCACCATGAGCGGAACCAGCCTGAGACCTTATCAGGTGCAGCTTTCCAGTTTTGAGCCTTCCTGCCACAAAATCATGAGCCAAATAAACCTCTTTTTTTTAAATATAATTTGCCCAGCTTTATATATTCTGTTACAGCAGCACAAAATGGACTACGGTAGTGGTAATAGCCTAACTATGGCATTTATCTTTGGAGGCATTCAATCATTTCACATACATTATTTAATTGATTTTCTTGAGGAAAAGAGAACTTCCCACAGATAAGAGAGCTCCTCCAAATAAAAAAGCAAGATCATTCTAAGAGACACCAAAAATTACCACTGCATTTTCTAAATCCAATGTGAACATTTTAAAAGTTCAATTTAAATTAAATAAAAACTTACTTTTTATTTAATTTAAATTAAATAAAAACCTATTATATGCTTGCGAACTATTTGCCCATTTGAGGTTCTTCTATTTTATTTAAAAAATAGGTTTTTATTTAAGTTAAATAAATGTGAACCTCAAATGGGCAAATCGTAATAAGCATATAATAAATACCAGGCACAGTGTTAGGTTCTGGGTGACAAAGATCAATAGGAAAAGACCGTTGCCCTGGAGAGCCCTCTTCAGCTAGCTAAACAATACTTCCTGAAGCTAAAATATACTCAGTATGTATCAAAAACAAATAAATAAACACTTATAGTGTTTCTACCTTTTGCTTCTTCTGTTGCTATGTAATCTCAAAGTGAGAAGCCTTTGGCTATGGTTACCCATGCACTGTTGACCAGCCACTTGTGCTACTGTTTCCACTGTATCAATGTGGTCTTGCAAAACAAATACGAAAATTCCCATAACCTCCATCTTCATGGGTATATTCAAAAGACAAAGAATATCCAGGGGTAAATACTATTTTGATAAACCTGTCTGTGTGCACGCCTTAAAGCTGACAATCTCTTTGGGTAGCCCAGCCACTGGTTTTATTCCCTTCCTGCCTGTTATAACATAATAAAAAATGCATATTTGGTCTCTGCCCCAGTTTTCTGAGACAGAGCTCCTAAAGCCATTATACATAGGAATGTCAGGACAATGTTTTGTTTTATTATTTTGTCTTTGACCCTAGTTTCTGACATAGAGTTTCTAAGATCTCATTAATTTCTTGAGTGATAAGAGCCTTGAATACAAAGCTCCTAAATCCCTTGGAATTTCATAGGTAATAGAAGCATCTTTTGTTCTAATGAGGCAACACTTGGTGGGCTCCTGATCGGGGCTGCTCACTCACAAAATCAAACCATAATATAAGCTTGGAACGTCCAACCCTACTCCCATCCTCAAGGAGGAAATGGGGGCTGGTAATTGAATTAATAAGCAAGCATGCCTATGAGATAAAAACCTCCATCAAAATCCCAAAAGTATGGAGGTTAGAAAGCTTCCACGTTGCTGAATTCATAGAGGTGCTGGGAGGAGCAGGAAAGGACATAGAAGATCTAAACCCCTTTCCCAATACGTTGCCCTGTCCATTGCTTCCATCTGGCTATTCCTGAGTATATTATTTTATTGAAACAAAAACAAACAGGTAAACATAAGTAAAGCATTTCCCAAGTTCTGTGAGCTATGATCAACCTCAAGAAGGGGTCATGGGAACTTTTAATTTACAATTGGTTGGTCAGAAGTACTGGAGGCCTGCACTGTGACTGGCATCTGAAGTGAGTGGCAATCTTACAGGACTAAGCCTTTAACTTGAGGGATCTGATGTTAACTCCAGGTAGATAAGGTCAGAATTGAATTTAATTCTAGGATATCCAGCTTGTGTTGGAGAATGGGCTAGTGTGTAAAACACTCCATATATATCTTGGTGACCAGAAGTATTGTGAGAGAATAGTAAGAGAAAAGATTTTGTTTTCTCTATATACCTACCCTGATGAATAACTAGGGCCTGCTTCTAGGTTCACTGTCTACTATAAAACCCTAGCCTCAGGGAAAGATTTAATATATATCTTTCTTAGTCCATTTGGCATGCTATAACAAACTACCATAAACAGGGAGGCTTATTAACAACAGAAAATTTATTTCTCACATTTTTGGAGGCCGGGAAGGCCAAGATGAAGGCACCAGGAGACTTGCTGTCTGATGGCCTGCTTCCTCATAGATGGTCATCTTCTCACTGAAGGAAGGGCACTAATACCATCAATGAGGATGGAGCCCTCATGATCTAGTCATCCACAAAGACCCCACCTCCAGATACCCTCACAAGGGGTATGAGGTTTCAACATAGGAATTCTGGGAGCACACAAACATTCAGACTATAGCAAAGTGCAATTAATTCTTCTCTCTGGTAAATGGGGGCTCAAAACTCATTACCAATTGCTTAAGAAGAGCTTTTCCCCTGGTTGGAGGAATTTCAGGAATCTTGGAGAGAAGATGGAGAAGGCGCTCTATTAGGCAAGGTGGCTATTTGGGTCAAGTGTAAAGCCTAGCAAAAGAAAAAATTGAATTCAAGATATTTCAGAGAAAAGAGCATTATAATTTCCTAAAAGTCTTCAAGAGATTGCCATGCCTTTTGGGAGATGGGCATGGGAGTGGTGGTTGAGAGCAAGTAAAAGGAAATCAGAGCTGATATTGTGAATAATCCCATTTTCTCCTGTTCGTGACCACTATTAGTGTCACAGCTGTTTCCAAAAGTATCCTACGTCACTTAGCAAGCTGACTTGGCTAGTAAGTGAGGGATTATGATGAGCTGGTATTTATTTTCCAAGAAAGTGATAGAAACGCAAACTTAGGAGACATTTTCCCTCCTTCATTCCTTACTGACAGGAGATAATGAACTGAGACCTCCAAGGCAGCTGGAGGAACAAAAGCCTGCCAGAGCCTATAAACCATCTAGTTCAAAATGATCTGTGTCACTAGCCTGGTCTGACCTCCTGCAAGTTATATAACTCAGTTCCTCACACGTAAGTTGGGGAAATAGTAGACATCCAACCAGAGGGTGGTTGTAAAGATTTTTGTTAAGCCAAGTGCAGCAGTGAATGTGCACTGAGAAAAGTCAATACATATTTGTCAATTGGCATGAAATGAAAGAGAGTCACAGTGGGAAGACTGTGGTGAGCTGTAACCTGCCCAGTCTTCCACTTCAGTGAAGTAACAGCCAGAACAGTGGGAGAAGATAGTCCAATAAACACCCTGATGGATGACACCTCATTCTTGCAAATCACTCAAATGAGACCTCCCAGGTGGATGTAGATGAGAAGAGCCTCAACAGCCAAAAAAAGGAACCAATTTGAGGGATTGAAAAAAAGCTCACAGCATAGCCAAAACAATTTCATCTGTGACTCCTCGATACCCACCTTGATTCATTCCCTTTGTAGGCATTCATCTGTTAAAATAGTAAATTTCTGTTGAATTTTTCACTCTGGGTTAGGCACGGTGTCAGGCATTTTGTGAACTCAAGACCTAGTTCTTGCCCTCAAGTTTATGATGCAGTAGGGAAAAACAGACAATTCAGTGATGTTAGTGTCTTAACAAGGAAGATAAGAGGGTGCTATGAAAGCTCAACAGCTAAAACACTGAAAGGAAGGTGAGGCTTCAAGAGGAGGTGATATCCACCTGAAACTACAAGGCAATGTAAGGGGAATGGCTGCACTTTAGTCAGGAGTGGGCTGAGACAGCCTTCCAGCACAGCATGACTCAGCAGGTTTGGAGCACAGACACACAACCCCACACATTATATAACCACACCACATGAGGTGCATTAGGTAACCCCTCACGTGAGCTTGTGCTTTGCTCAGAGCCACTATTGTCCGTCAAAGGTGTAATCACCCTTCTAATGCTATACATATGGCTTGCACCCAGGCTTGTGCCCAGAGAGAAAAAAGCCATGTTGAAAGTGTCTATGATTCCTTGAGTGTTTTTCCAGCTGCCTGCCACCTGTCCACTGATTCCCCTTGGACTTCAGTTTGGGCTAGAACCTGACAGACTACACTATCTCACACTATGGCCACACTATTCTCTTCTTTGATGTTTTTTTCTCAACTATCTTATATTGTAACATCTGGAGGCTACACAGTGACCTACATGGACTAGAGCACACTGTAAAATGCCCTTGTGGGGAAAGACAGTTATAAGTTACCCCAGCAAAAGAGTCAGAAATAAGGGAGCAGGGGTGCAGGGAGAAGTTTTCAAGAAGAGGAAGAGTAGCAGTATGCTCAAAGACTCAGAGACCTTTTTTACCAATGTTTATAGATTGACCTTTTTGATGTAAGCAATACACTAGAAGCATTGCTATCCATTAAGATGAGAATATACTACTCTAGGATACAAGGTACTTAAATCTTCACAAATAAGATGGCTTTCATAACAGCTATAAAGCAAAGCATAATTTACATGCCAAAGACCTCATAGGTTCGTTTAGTTAATTCAGTCTGTAGCCCACTCTCCCCCATAACTCCCACCCCTAAGAAACTAGTTGATAGAATTTGTGATAGCTAAATAACCATTTAACAAGTGATTTTTCTCTTCCAGTTCTTACCCCACTATAAGAAGGAGGAAGAATTAAAGTCATTGTATCTTTGCATGTTCAACTGAAATATGATCAATTCAGTGGTTTAGAAAAAAATCCCTATTGCCACTCAATGAGTAAACATTGATTTACTCTGTCAATTCAATAATCTGAGCTTCTGTAACTATGGCCACACTAGTCTCTTCTTTGATATTTTTTTTCTCATCTCTCTTATATTTTAACATCTGGAGGCTACACAGTGACCTACATGGACCAGAGCACACTGTACATGCCCTCGTAGGGAAAGCCTAGGTCCTCCAACTTCTGTGTTCAATGCTCAGTATCTAAAACTGAGACTTACACAATTTAGGAAAAATTTGTGCACTCATCAGTGGCTTTGTCTGGGACATGAGAGTGCCTGAAAATAAAACAATAAGAGTCAATATTTGAAAGGTGTGAATACCAAAAAAGAAGAGCAAGCCCTTAGTCATGACTTAAGGATGCAGAAGTCAGGAGGTGAACTAATTTAGAGAATTGGCTCCTGAATGTCAAGAAGCACTTTCAGTCTTGTGGGCTGTATATGCCCTCCATGAATTATGGAATTGTTTAGGGCCTTCCATGAATTATGACATTGTTTAGGGCCCTCTAGGTGCTCCCTGGCCTCGAGTAACACAGGAGAACTCATCTCAGTCTTTCTTTGGTCAACGGAGCAGTTGGTCGTTGGAGCAGCTGATCTGATTTTGCCTTTTCTACACAAATTTCAATATGACTTCAATTGGCCTGGGGCTCCAGTGAAATGCAGTCTGACCTGATCTCTGGTGTCCTGTTGCATGACCTAAAATCCAGTTGCCAAGTCACCGTGGCAGCCAGATTTCTAGCCTTTTGGCTTCTCCTTGTCAGAATCTGATCATGTAACGAAATGCAGCCTCTGCTTTCCTGGCGGGTTCCAGTATCTGCACCATTTCACTTACATTTACTCCACTGACTTTTGACAGGTTACTTTCTACATGAAACCACAGTGGGAAACTGGAATCTGATGAGGCTCTGAAAAACTCTCTTTGGGAATGAAAGAGAGGCCAACAACAAACACGCTCTTGAAGTAGAGCAATTAGGGGCAATGTTCCTGGTTGCTATGTCTTCTCCCTGCCGTGTCATCTCCTCTGTTCTGCTCATCTTGTCTTCCTCCCAAAAAGTTGCTGAGCAGCAAAAAGTAGAACAAGGAAGGTCACACTACAGAACTTGAAGAATAGGCAACCTAGCTTACTGGGCTCTGAGTACATGGGAGGTGGCTTCAGAGCTGTGTTTAAAAATTGATATTGTCTTGGATGACTCAAATTCGCCTTTGAGGTGTTCTGGAAAAACTATGGGCTTTCAGTTTTACCATTTAGTAGGCGGAAAGTGACATTTTGTCTCTGCTGACAAGCAGCGTTTGTAGCCCTTACTATTGAATTTCAGCATTGCATTTCAGGACACTCTTCCACCAAGGAAAGTCATTCCTTTCTTTTCAGCCCAGCTTTCCATATGTATTATGATTCTAAGCATGGCTCACCCTCTCTTGCTAACCAGAAGTTAAGGCAACAACTAATTAAGAGCACCTTGGGAGAACTCAGAATATTCTAGACCAATATTAATGTTATACTGCTGAGATAAATGATTATGCCATTTATTACAGGAACAGGTTATAAAGAAACATCCTAACATCCTAAGATAAAATTATACTTTGAGATATAAATATCTAAAATGTAAATGATGATTCACTTGTGATCAGGTCTGGGGAGAGAGGCAGTTAAGTTTGGCATTAGTCCTCTCCTAGGGGTTACTGTTTTTTATCACTAGGGATGGCTAGTGATTAGAAGTGTTTCCAAAGATTAGAAGTGTTTCCAAACCACCTCAGAGTGCACATGGGTCAAAGTTTTCCCCTATGGGGCAGTCAGCTCCTAACTGCTTCTCTTAATCAGGCACCTCTGGGGCACTGTCATGTCACAGCCTCACAAACATTACTATGAAGCCTGATTTTTGCCCTGTGGCTGCAGCAATGAACTTTTGCCCTACTACATGTTTCAACTTTCAGAATGAAGTAAGGGTTTTCTCTGTATTTTTCTTCTCTTTTCTTTGTTTTTTTTTTGTTTGTTTGTTTTTGGTGAGATATTTGGAAACATGGCATAAACCTCAGGGTTTTCTCCCTAATCACATCAGTAAAATATTACCCTGATCTTCACCATTCCTGACCCCTTAGAAAACATGGCCCGAGATCGCGCCATTGCACTCCAGCCTGGGTAACAAGAGCGAAACTCCGTCTCAAAAAAAAAAAAAAAAAAAAAAAAAAAAAAAAAAAAAAAAAAGAAAACATATCCTCCTACTCAGGGGCAGGTGACTACTAGATTTTCTGACATAAACATTCAAGATAAACACCAGGAGCACAGGAGTTGATACTTACAAATGCTATCCTGTCCTCTGATCATAGTGCTGTGCAAATTCAAATCCTAGGAAGGGACGGACAGAGAAGAGGGAACTCCCTCCTCTGCTAACCTTCCTCCTTCAGCAAATTTTCACTTCTCAACAGCAGTGCCCCTGTTTGAAAGCATGTATCCCATTTTTCAAGGAGGAAAGCCACAATGTCTGTTTTTTTCTCAATGTTCTCCACTGATAATAGCTATATAAAATGCTCTAGGCACCTATTTAATTTCATGTTTACAAAGAAGGCGAGGAAGCTAGAGACCAGGGTGTCTGAGAGCAGTAAGTGGCCGCACTGATACTCAAACTCTGATTTCTGTTGTGAGGCAGGAGAACAAAGTGGTGAAAGCTAGGAGTTGGAGGATGAAGTCCACAATGCTCTGAAGCCTTTTCTCCAGCCAAACCCCTGTCTGTGTATCTATTTTAGCATAATCGTCCAACTATATGTGTAGTAAAGCATGGAGTATTGTATTATTGGGAGTATGGGGCGGAGAGGTGTGGTGTCTTGGACAACTCCTATTCTAAAAGCATATAAGACTATTTGATATCTATTACTGCCTTCCCAAACACACCTCCCCAGGAAAATGATTGTACCAAATCATTGCTAGAAATACATATAATGCGTGGGAATAAAACCAACACTGATGTTAAGAATATTCCTCTTAATTCATAATAGGAACCCCAGAACTTTTCAAGAGGAAAAAGCAGAGTAATAAGGTTCTGCTGAGAAAGGCACCAAGTAGGGCATAGCCTCTCAAACAGACGTGGACATCCTGGTTAATGTTAAAAGAGTTCTGTCTCCTTCCCAAGACAGAGTTAGAACAAATGGGAAAATTAGAGCAGAGGAAAGCTGGTGGGACTGCCAAAAATTAGGATACTCCTTTCATCAAGGAGCAGAGTTACCATGACTAAAGTTCTTCCCCCCGTATCAACACATCTCTTCCCCTCTAATGTATTCTCCCTTTTCAGAAAATATACAAACACGCTCTAATGGTATCTTCCTTTAAAATTACAATATCTGTCTAGTTATATGTCTGTTTTCTTCTCCCCACCACAGGAAAAAATTCCAGAAAATTCCCTGTGTGTTATATCCATTTCCTGTTATACTCACCCTTTTGTTTTTCCCATTAAATCATCAGTCCAGTCTGGCTTTAGTTCCATCATTCCACTGAAACTATTTTTCTGTGAAAATCAGCAGTGACCTCCATGTTGCCAAATACAAAGAACAATGTATGTCTTCACTCTTTTACGAAACAGTCTCCTCTCTTGACTCCTGTGACAATATCCTCTTCTGGGCATTTTCCCCCTCGGTTATGGTCCATCTCTTCTAACTTTCTTTTTTGTTTTTCCTTCATTACATAAACTTCTTTTTATTAGTGTTCCTTGGGGATTTGCCTTGTATTCCTTTCGCCTTCCTTCATACAACACTAAGCGATGGTTATTTTCAGTCCTTTAATTATTACCTCTATGATATACTCCCTTATTTATATTTTTGGCACATACAGCCTCTCTGAGCTCCAGAAGTCTTCATCCAAGTGACCACTTGACAGCTCCACTGGAAAGCCTTATGGTCTTCTCAGGTTTTCTTTCCCAAGGCAGATCTCATTTCTTCCTGTGTCTCCCTTTCCCGTGTCAGGAAGTAACATCTCAGCTATTTAATTGCTAAGGCTAACAATATAAGTGCCATCCTTTATTTGTCTTTGTCCCCCTCTTACCCCACATCCCATCCATTTGCATCCTGATTATTTTATCTCTAACAAGTCTCAGCTCTATCCATGATGCAGCATCTCCATTGCCACCTCCCTGTTCCCCCGACATTGAATACTCTTAGGGGTCCTGTGATAAAGACAGTATAGGTCATCTAATTAAGCTATGAAAAATAGAACCCTCAGAAGGTTTAAATGACTTAGCCATGATCATAGGGCTGATAAGTTTTAAAAGACATAACTATATTATATACAAGCATATGAGATGACCTGTACATTATGTATAAGCATATTCATAGTATGTATTAAATGTAGCGTGTCAAGTGGTATAAACATTATAAATGCATTAATTCACTTAATCATAAAACAGCCCTCCAAGGTAGATACCGTTATATTCCCATTTTAAGAATGAAGAAGACGATTTTTAGTTAAGTAACTATCTCAAAAAACACAGCTATTACAAAGGAGAACCAAGGCTTAAAGTTATATCTCTGTTTTCCAATAGTCCACAATTTTTAACAACTCACTCTGGAACTTTTAATAGGGAGATACATACGCAAAATGTTATGAAAACAATATTTTAAAAACCCATTGACTTAACACTAAACATAGGAAATACAACATTACAGATAAAAGCCATACCCCCTAATTCTCTTATATTCCCTTCTCTCAGTGGTACAGCTTCCACTTACCAGAAGTTATTTGATCATTTTCATAGCTGTGTTTATATTTTTACTGCATATGTATGTAAATATGCAGTATTTACGTTATACTAATGCTAACATGCTATATTAAATATAATACGTTATAATAAACTAAATAATACATGTTATTGTTATGATATATAAATGTCATCCTACTATCTATCTTCTCTGTAACTTCCTTTGTTTGTGATACATATTCTTATGGATATATGCAGCATTTTTTTCATTTATGCTAGGAGTAATTACACTACAAAGTTAGGTTTATACCAAGAAAACCAACTAGTCTTTCAAGGGGTAGGATTTCTCTATTGTTCTTTCCTACAGATGGAAAAAAAAAGAGAGAAGAGTGGTTGGTATAGTTTTCCTCCCTTCTTGGCTATAATTATCCCAATGTAGCATTGAGGTTGAAAATAAAGGTAATTGTGATGTTCTCCATCAAGACATATCTAGTGAGAGCTCTTTAGAGGTTTATGAGGATGCACTTTTAAAGGAGTCCTTTGGCAAACGCCCCAGTGATCCAGATGCTTCACAAGGTTCCTCTGATGGAACACTAGATCCCTCCTGGGAACAGGAAACTTTCTCTGCCACATCTCTTTAATCCTGCAGAAGGATAACTAAAACCTTGGTAATATTTTGGAGGAAGTATTATTTAGAATGCTTGAAAAACAAGCCTTTGAAGGAGTTAAGCTTCCTTGTCAATTAATTGGCTGTTGGAAAGAATCAGTCAGGTGAGAAATAAAACACTATTTTGGGACCAACCAATGGAAATTATGAATACCTAGTTATAGAATCCAGAGAACATTCCTATAGCATTCCCCTATTCAACTCGGAGAGAGCCTGCTTGCAGGGGAAAAAGGTGGAGTAGGTAATTATTTTCCATGACAAATGCATAAAACATTTTGTCTTAAATTCTCTTTAAACAGCTGAGTATATTGTATCTAGTCATGGATTGCATCATTAATTCAAAAAGCTTGTAACACTGTTCAGTGATATGTCCTTTGACTATAATACTTTTTCTAATTGTGCCTATTGCAACTTCTAATTGCCTCTTGCAACTTCTACTGGTTCTTTCATATTCTAGAAAAATGTACTGATTATATCATGAGGCAAAGGTCTATTTAATTGAATGTTAGTTACATGTCATTCTGTCAATTAACTGAAAAGTGTAGTCACTCTGTAATTCCCTATAGGTGTATATATAGCTGAATGCCTGTAAAAACGTAAAGAAAATTGGAAATAAAAGTAATAATGAACAGTTTTCTTTAAGTACAGGCTTAAACTGAACCTTTGGCTTGGTTCTTCTTTAATTTTTTCCCTCTCTTTGCATAATAACATTAAATTTAAGTTGAAGATTAAGCAGAAAATAAAATAAAGATGAAGAAGGGAAATTTCCATCCATCTTCAGTAAATTCAAACCAGTAAAAGATGAGTCCGGTATGCAAATCCCTCTAAAGAAACCTGTAAAAACTGTTTTTCAGTCCATGTATTTGGAAAGCCCTTTTAAGAAGTCAGGGACAGGCTGGGTGTGGAAATGGACACAAGACAAACCATCCTGGAAAAGCCAAGTGGATCTTACTAAATGTCCCCAAATCAAATATGAGAGTGCTTGGTTCCAGGCAGCTGCAGGTGGAAATGTGTCCTGACATTGGGCACCAATGTTTGCTCTTGCCGGGGATGTTTTCACACTTAATTCCCTACCTCCTTCCTGCCTACCCCACCTTCTCTCCCCGACTTCTACCCCTTGCAGTCAAAAAAGATTCATACTGGAATGTTGACATGGTGATCTCATTCCAAGGCCCTGTCTATTTAGACACAATAATTTAAAGAGGAAATAAAATTGGTCATATTGGGAAAGTAAAACTAATAAAGAGGTTTCACTCAGTTGCTTAAAAGGAATAAATTGAATTCAATCTCTATTTGATTCCCAAGCTGGTGTGTGCATGTAGGCCAAGCCTGGGTAGTAACACAAACTCAACAAACTGGGATTCTCAAGAAGTAGCCGAATGCCCTCGTTTTGGGATTCTTCACTCATAGCTGATGTGAAGCCATTTCTGGGGCAGAATGTGGCAGCTATCTCACAGCTGGCTAGTATTCTGGCCTGGTGATGACACCAGGCAATGACAAATAGTCTATTAAATTTCAACTGTGAGGCTGACGAAGAAGGAAGAATGTGGTCCAAAATAAAATTCAGGTTGGAATCTGGTTAAAGTGTTGGAATTCATCATTTCCAATATTAATCAAAGGAGGTCAAGGAGACTGATTAGCCACAGAAATTCAAAATTATAGATTTATCCCTTCAGGAAACTGGATCTGCTTCCCCAACACATAAAGAGCCAGCAAATGAAAAACTTTGGAATAGCTTCTGACAAAAAAAAAAAAAAAAAAGAAAACACATTTTTAATAAAAGTTAGTTGTATACGTATTCTCTGGTAGTAGAAAACAACTAATGTTTCTTTAACACCCACCTGGTGTCAGGCAGGGTGTGGGAAAATTTAGATACAAAACCTCATTAAACTGTGACAAAAGTCCAATGAACTCCTGCAAGGAGAAATCAAAGCTCTTACCAATGGCCCAGTTTGAAGGATTACATAGGAAAAAGTAGGTTTTTCCAACAACGCTAAATGACACTAATCTTGCCAATCTAATGTCGTAGTGATCAGGCACTTCTCTCATCTGCCCAAGACGGAGACGAGTTGTTAAACTTGAGCTGAACTCTGGCAACTGCTCTAGTGGGTGAAATATTAGACAGTCTTGGAGGAACAAAAGGATTCAAGGAAGAGGTTCTTTCCATGGAAAAATATATAAATTAAGCAGAATGGATAGCTAGCTTTAATAAGATCTAAAGAGATTTGATTTGGAATTGAATGGACTGACAATTCTAAGACTCCCAAATGTATTTGCTCTTTGATCTCCAAATTTGGACGAAGAATTGTTCTAGTCACCTAAATTGTATTGAATAACGATTTACTATACAAAGCAGTGGGAGCTAGACTGATAACCAAAGTGTGGTCATTTCTTTCAAATAAATTGTTATACAGCTAATAGGTCCTGCATACTGTGTTGGGACCACCACTCATGATCTCTATGAGTTCAGCCCTCTCAAAATATGGCGTGACATACATTTGCAAATCAAGAATCCTTACAGATTTGGTTTGCATGAGGACAAGTGTAGGGCAGGAGGAACCTGAGTGAATACTGGGTCTTCTGGACCACCACAGCCAATATGAAAAAGGATTTAAACCAGCTTCGAAAAGCAACTTTTAACCACCACGGTAAATTCCTCCCATGGACTTTTCTAACCAGGCAAATCATCCGGTAACTATTACAATATTTAATAGACAAGTAAACTGGGCCTCAGCACAATGGAGTGACTTACCCATTTGACATGGCTTGTCAGAACCAAGCTCCTCCTTGTTGCATCCAATGCGGTTTCTCCTGTACCAGGTGGCCTGTGGTGCCAAACTATTTCTCAACCCTTTTCTGAACCATAATCCATTAATTAAAACCATGGCTTAGTTTATTTATGTACTTATGATTTCAATGGGTTGACCAGTTGTTTCAATGACTGGCTAATTCAGGCCAAATGGTCAATCCTGTAGCCTTAGGTAAATTCAGCTTCCAAGACATATCTTCCCATGGCATTACAAATGATGGCAATGTGCAAAGTTATTTGTCAAACAAGAGTGTGAACTCACAATCAGCCCATTTGGAAAGATTCTAATAACTAAATGATGATGGTGTCAGTGCTTTGGCAGCATGGTGATAAAGAGTTGCAGGGAAAATTGAGCCACTATATTACCCCATTTGAAGTTCCCTGATGAGAGAGGGCGCATTGTGTTGCCATGCCCATGTGAGATTAATCATTTTAACAATACAAACCAAAGACATTAGGAAATATTTATTAGTAACTATTAAGCAATTCCTGCCCTTGATTTTGGGCTAAGTGTTGCATTGTCATTACAGTGTACCTGATTTACATAACTTGGATATATTGATAAGATCAAGACCAGAGTCCTACAGATTGTATTGGAACCACCACTCACGATCTAATTGTTTAGCTGTCTCAAAGTATGGAGCAATAAACACTTTACAGACCAAGAATCCTGATAGAGTTGGAAGAAAAAAACATTTGAAACTCCACTGAGAGTCTCCTTAATGTCCCTGAAACTTTTCACTAACTCGTGGTTTTATAACACAAACCTGACAACCTTGTTAAAGATCATGACGTACAAATAAGTTGAAATGTAATTGTTTATCTTGGATAATTATCTCAACAATTAGCAGCCTTTGATACCGTTGGACCTAAAGTCCAACTAACGTGACTACAAGCTTTGGAAGACATGGATAGATTTTATTACAGTGGATCCGTTCAAATTTCCTGGAAAGGATTGAAGAATGATGTGCTTGAAGACTGCTTATCTATCTGAAAGATTAGTTTATGCCTCTCTTAATCGTCCCAAGCGTAAATATTAGAAAAGAGAATGAATCAGCACATTGAATGCCAGTCTTACTGTTGTCTTAATGAGTAGCAAATACAAAACTGACATGGCAACTTATTCCTACTTTACATTCTGCCCTTTACCTACTATACTGTTTTCCTCCATATCTACCATAAAAATATCCCTTGCCATTAGATCCCTAGAAATTTCATCTTTTCCATAAAGTCTAACTAGAAGTGTGATATTCTAACTACCTTCTTGGCTAGAGGATAAGCGGGAGCAAAGTCATTTTGATTTCTTTATATAACGACTTTGTAAAAAATATATTTTAAAAATATTTAATTAAATTTATTTTAATTAGTTCTCTTTAAACATTTTTACTAAAATATTTGTAAAGCTTATTATAACACATTATTAAAGCTAGTTTTAAAATATGTTTAAAAATATTTTTGACAAACGGGATTAAATTTTCTTCTTTAAAATACATAATTCCCCAAATTTTCCTGCACTAAGGTAAATACAGCTCTTAAAAGCATCTAAATAAGAGGGTAGTGTAATTGTAATTCATACTGACATTTAAGGAAACAAGATGGCCTCCAGAGGTTCCTTTAAGATATTACTGTCCAGAGGTCAGTAAATAATCAGCTTGTTGCAGACCAGCTATTCAAGTCACAGTATTCATACAACTGTGGTACAGTGATTCATATATTTATATGTTATTTTAATTTATAAATAATAATTGTATATATTTATGGGGTACAATGTGACGTTTTGATATATCTTTACAACGCAGAATGATTAAATCAGTCTGATTAACAAATCCATTATCTCATATACTTATTATTTTTATTTTAAAAACATATAAACTCCACTTTTTATCAGTTTTAAAATTTGCAATGCACATGTACTTATTATAGTCACTATTCCATGCAAAAGGTCACTAAAGCTTATTTCTCTTGTCTAACTAAAACTCTGTACCCTTTGATCAACATCTTTCCTTTCCCCAATCCCCTCCCTCCCTGAGCCTCTGGTAACCATCATTCCGTTCTCTACTTCAATGAGTTCAAATTTTTAGATTACACATATAAGTGAGATCATATGGTACATGTCTTTCTGGCTTATTTCACTTAGCATGATATCTTCCAGGTTCACTCATGTTGTCACAAATGATGGGACTATCTCATTTTATAAAGTGGAATAGTATTCCATTGTGTATATATACTATGTTTTCTTTATCCATTTATCTGATGATGAGCACTTAAATTGCCACCACATCTCAGCTTCCATGAATAATCTTGCAATGAACATGGGACTGCAGATACCACTTTGGCATACTGATTTTAATTTATTTGGATGTATATCCAAAAGTGGAATCACTGGGTCATATAGGAATTCTATTTTTAGTGTACTGAGAAAACTCCATATTGTTTCTATAATTGCTATATTAATTTACATCCCCACTAACACTGTGCAAAGGTTTCCTTTCTCTACACTATTGCCAATACTTAGCTTTCATCTTCTAACATGTGTGAGGTGGTATCTCATTGTGATTTTAATTTGCATTTCCCAAATGATCAGTAATGATGAGCATATTTTTACAGACTTATTGGCCATTTGTGTGTCTTCTTTTGAGAGGTGTCTATTTAGGCCTTTTGCCCATCTTTTGATTGGGTTATTGGTTTTCTTGCTATTTAGTTAAATTCCTTATATTTTAGATATTAGCCCCTTATTAGATGATTTGCAAATATTTTCTCTCAATTTATATGTCGTTTTTTCACTCTGTTGTTTCCTGTGCTATAGAGAAGCTTTTTAGATTAATGCAATCCTATTTGTCTATTTTTGCTTTTATTGCCTGTTTTTTGGGGGGTCATATTCAATAAATCTGCATAGATCGATGTCATGGAGACTGCAATCTAGCACTTGGCTTCTGTTGCCATATTGCCTAGATTTTAAATATTTCCTTCACTCTATAGGTAAGTGCCCTAAAATAAATAAACTGACATCTCTGTCTATCCTTCCTCATCTGCAACATAAGGATAATAGTAGTGTCTACCTCCTTGGATTATTCTAAATTGGATTTATGCATTATTATATATTATGTATTAATGCATAGTACATTAATACAAATGAAGTGCCTACAGTAGTGTCTAACACAGAGTAAACTCAATAAAACAGAGTTTTTATTTTTCACATGGATGTAGTTGACTTTTCCTCACCTCACATGGGCAGCTTTTACTTGCCATCTACTTTAGATTACTCTTCTGATTCACCCATGCCAACACCTCACTGTGACTCATAGTACCACAGAAACTCGTTAAAGGCAGAGACCACATCCTTAACGTCCTTGGGTTTCCCACATAGCTTAGTATTGTATTCAGCATAGGGTAGGTAAAAGTAATTATTTATGAAAATAAGTTGTCCTGTTTATCACTAGACAAGAAATTGTCTGTCAGGCACCCTTTCCTCTCTGTTATCTTGATGAGATGACCCCAATGTCACTCTTGAGATTAATTAAACAGATATGAGCAGCACGACTATAATGAAGCCATTAAATCTTACAGGTTGTGATCTGCAATATAGTCATTACTTAGTACTCAGTGAATTATTGGGCAAAAGGAAAAAGGTCAAAAACACATGTAAAGATAGACGCTAGCTAGTAAACCCTAATAAGCAGAGTATGAACTGTAATAATTCCCTTCAGCATTCAAAGGGATTGGTTTCAGGACCAGTGTGGATACCAACATTTCTGGATGCTCAGGTCCCTTATATAAAATGGTTTAGTATTTGCAAGTAACCTACATACATCCTTCCATAAACTTTAAATCATCTCTAGATTACTTATAATACCTAATACAATATAGATGCTATATAAACAATTGTTATACTGTATTGTTTTTTATTTACATTATGTTTTATTGCCATGTTTTTATTTTTACTTTTTGGATATTTTTGATCCTTAGTTGGTTGAATTCACAGATATGGAACCTGAGGATATGGAGAATCCACTATATAATGGTCAAATTACTATTTCTGGAAAAAAAAAAGCCACATTTTCTTTAAGAAATAGGGTAAAAATGAATCAAATTACAAATTTCATTGACATATAGTCAAGAATCCAGTTTACCAAAACACTCTCTACCTTACCCAGTTACCTGCATAATTCTGAGACAAGAGCCAACATTAAATATTACGAAAACATGAAGGACAATTCAGTCAACGTAGAAAAAAATAAATGAGTAAAAAGTGTTTTTCAGCAAAAGTCACATCTTTTTACCTCCTGGTTTTGTTTTCTTGCTTGTTTTTTTCCATCTATATAGGAAGGGATGAGTGGTAGATCTCTATGTGATTTATAGAGTTTTTCTTCCAACTTAAGTATTCTATGATTCTAACCTTGACCAGGTGACCAGACGCAGACTATATATTATACTTTTCAACTGCTTGTGCTGACATGTTCCATGACCACAGAAAAATAAAGTGGGACCAAGGAAAGTAAAACTGAATCTTGCAGGAAGAGAACCCTGAGTCACCCATCCAGCACTGAGCTAGTAAGTGACTTTAATAACACCTCCAAAGAACAAAAGAAAAATTTTTATATGGTCAACCTTATCTTTCCAAGGTTCAGCCAGCCATTTTAAAGCTACAGACAAATAAATGTGAGAAGAAAACAGTTTATATATTATTTAACTTAAAAATGATAGTTTTGAAAGGTTCTATCTAAATTCATGTTTTATAAATTCAATCCCACTCAAATGTGTTATAAAAGTTTGGTATTTCAAGTAACTCTAGACTGATTCTTTCCATATAGCAAATGATTGGCAGCTCATGTATGTGATTAATATATTCAATTTTTTAATTAATCAGAGTCCATCCCTAACAGAAAAAAATTAAAAAAGTACCACAATGCCAAGAGTTTCTTATCAGGTTTATTCTTGCCTTTGTTTTGTAAAGACTAAGTAAGTTAATATATGTAAAGCTTTTCAGAAGAGTCTAACAGTTGTAAGCATTCAAGAAACATCAGCTGTTGTTGCTCTTGTGTTTTTTCCTTTACAGTAGTATGTTCACAAATTCCCAAAAATATTCCCTAGTGAGGTGGGTTGGAGAAACCTTTTCAGAGAAAAGCTTGCTTTTCTATGAATCTCTCCTCACTACCAAATTCTCCCTGAGGCAAATGAAAGCTCTAACTGGAAAAACAGGATTCAAGTAAATTCTTTAGAGGATTTCATAATCAGATTTAGCCCAAGTAATGCATAATTCATAATACTGAGTTCATATTTCGGCTAAGACAAAAAGTCGGCTATTAGTCTTACTGATACTAACTTAAGCAGTAAAATCTCACTTGTATTTCTATTTAGCCTTTTATTGCCAAGTCTAATACTTAAGTAAGTTCATCTGCCTTGTTTTTCACCTATAAAAATTAAGTTTTACCTATGTTTTTGTTTTTGTTTCAAATTTCACAGGTTCTTTTGAATTTCAAAAATTTGACAACATAAACCCATTGATATATTTTTACATGCTACCAGTTCTCATGAAAAGCATAAAGGAGGCGGTATAGCATAGAATTGAAAGATGGGTTTTGGAATTAGACACAGCTTGCCCCTTGTGTTAATCATTAGGCCTTCAGCACATTCGTTACCCTCTTTCAACTTCAGTTTTCTCATTTCTAAGATAGAGACAAAAATAGTTAAGAGTTTATAGAGGCTGGGTATGGTGGCTCACGCATGTAATCCCAGCACTTTGGGACACCAAGGCAAGTGGATCATGAGGTCTGGAGATCAAGACCATTCTGGCTAACATGGTGAAACCCCGTATCTACTAAAAATACAAAAAAAGTTAGCCGGGCATGGTGGTGGGTGCCTGTAGTCCCAGCTACTTGTAAGGCTGAGGCAGAAGAATGGCCTGGACCTGGGAGAGGGAGGTTGCCGTGAGCTGAGATTGCACCACTGCACTCTGGCATGGGAGACAGCATAAGACTTCATCTCAAAAAAAAAAAAAAAAAAAAGACTCTTATAGAGTTATTGATGAACACTAAGTAATTTAAAATAAATGTTCGTGGTAAATTCTTGATGTTTGTAATTCAACAAAAATTGCTGAGGTGCGCAGAATTTCAGAGGTCATTAGTATAACTTTTGACTGGGGAATAATCAGCTTCAACAACTCTTCATTTAATTAAAAAATAAATAAAAATATAATATATATACTGTTCTTAAATACATTTACTTTGACCTTGTACACTGATATCCACTCAGATCTAAGTACACAAACATACATACATATATATTTATATGATTATATGTACATTCATATGTGCATTTAAATGTACAATATGAGTATTGTTGGTCTGCAACTTCTTTTGAACAAATTTAAGGACATACTAACCATTTATTTGCTGGACTTAGAATTGGCTCAGCATATTTTCACTGAAACTCAAATTCTCCATGTTTTTCAATTAGAAAACATTTTCTGTTTTCCTGCAGCGTTTATAATGCCTAGCAGCGAGTATTCTTCATTCATTATTTGTTTGAAAACCTTAATGTGTTATATTTAAATCTGGACTATTTATTAAAACTTTAGAAAGAGCTTATCCTTTCTTCTTATAACCATCTCTAACCTATCAATTTTCAAATACATTAATTTATGTTACAGAATCACTTCAAAGCCCTGCATGGTTTACCTGGAGGACACCACAACCTCTCTTGCTAAAAAATATGAAAATCACCCAAGAATAGAAAAGCATCCAGTTCCTTCCATATTGGTAAATGATGGTGTTTGCATGTATAGGGACTATAACTTTGAGGAACCTATGGATGTTTACCAAATACAGCAGTTTCAAATTGTTTTTCAAGTATAATAATGTATTATATAAACAATGATATTCTTAAATAAATTTTCCCCCATCTGCTCCCCATCCCCTGCTTCTTCCACTTCATTCTTTCTTGATCAAGTATATTTATGGCTGGGGTAACTAGGGTTGAGAGTATAATATATATTCTCCAACAGATAAAACATAACTGACCCGTATTGAGCCCATGACCATTTACATTCATATGTAAATGCACATATGAATGTACTTCATTAAATGCTTACACTCATTAATGCAACTAACTGGCCTACACTTAACTGATATTAATTAGGTTACTGATAAATTAGCCCTAGTATGATTTCAATATCGTTATAAACTCAAGGAAAAATCCTGGCTAGCTAGTGAAGTTACATTACTGACATCCTCTTTACTACTGAGTATAGTGACCAAAACAAGATATCCTTTAAGTCTTTGGTTTCCATTTTGTCTCTGACTGGTGCTTTTTAACATTTTGTATGTTTGTGCATGTGTATATGCATATTAGCTGTTACTGCACCTAGAATTCTTTTATGCCCAAGCCTCCTGGTTTCTTCTTCCTTATTCCTTCATTATTCATAAATATGCTAAATATGTTTGCATTGGCATAACATTTCTGGTTTTTCTATGAAGTTGATTGTCTGTGCATCTTCTTGTCTTTTTTTTTTTTTTTTTTTTGAGACAGAGTCTCACTTTGTCACCCAGACTGGAATGCAGTGGCACAATCTCAGCTCACTGCAACCTCCACCTCCCGGATTCAAGTGATTCTCCTGCCTCACCTTCCTAAGTAGCTGGGACTACAGGCGTACACCACCACACCTGGCTAATTTTTGTATTTTTAGTAGAGACAGGGGTTTCCCCATGTTGGCCAGGATGGTCTTGATCTCCTGACCTCGTGATCCACCCCCCTCGGCCTCTCAAAGTGCTAGGATTACAGGTGTGAGCCACCACGCCCAGTCTTCTTGCCTATTTTTTAAAAAACTTAGACCGTCTGCTTTTCCTTTTCTCTCCATTTGTTTCTGAACTTTCACTTAAGGCAGAATTTCATTATTAGAGTGAAGACAAAGGACAGGAAGATACTAACTCATTTAACTCATTAGAAAGCAAAAAAGGATTTAATGCAGGCTGTGGTTTGTTTAGGGAAATTCCAATTTCTGCTCAGGAATATGTAGATGCACTTAAGCTATTTCAGGCTGACAAATAGCCCTTATATTAAATAATACTAATAGCAACAATGATGAATTTATATTAACACAGTAATAGAAAACAAAATTTAATGTAAATTCATATGTAATATGCTAGAATCTAAAACTATACATTTATAAGATGTAATAATATAAATATGTCATACCTACCAATATTGATTTATATAATTAAAATTGTTGCTCTGATGAATAATATTCATATAATATTAATTATAGAATAATATTATATTATTTACTTACATGATTAATTCCAGGAACAATGCATTTTATGTCATTTTTTAGCTCCATTGTGATACCTAGCAAAATAAGAGATCTGTATCTCCTGTTGGTTCTCTCTTTCTGGAGAACCTTGACTAATACTGTGCCAGTCTGAAAATGTCATTACATATTAGGAAGTTCCCTGTGGTCACACATCTAAGCCATTTTCTCCAGTTCACTGTTGAGTCATAAAGCTAAAATTTTCATGTCCAGGATTATCTTTCAATTCTTTGTTTCATCTCTCGAGTGGTTCCTAACCCACATGATAAAGAGAGTTGCTCTTCATTGGGTTTCCTCAAACCTAACACTGAGCTAGACAAGAGAGAAAGGGCTGATTCTAGATAAGGCAGGTGGCAGATATGACTGCTACTTGCCAGTGTTCCTGGTTCTTCTCTTATTCCAAATACGCAAGTCAATTGCATGCCTTAGACCCTTAACATCAATGAGCAAATGATCTTTCATGTGACTTCCACACAGAAGCATTGAAGAGTTAGTGTACCCCAGAAATTCTCTACCTTCGCTGTTCTATTCTACCATGAAAGTCAGAGCCAGATACAGTGAAATGGGGCATACAATAAGCATGGAGCATCGATAGCCCAGGTCCTTGCATGACTACAATAAATAGAACTGTCCTGCTCAGCCGAGATGGATGTGAAGTATGATGAGGAATAAACCCTGGCTTTGTTATGCCACTGAGATTTTGGAGGTCTCCATCTTGGCTGCAGATAATGAGATCAAGATGCATCTTTCTGAGGAAGTATAGTGACACTGAACCTGAGGCTGCAGATAAGAAAGAGCTGGACTCATGTAGAGTGGAAAGATCATTTTACACATAAACAGCTGCCATAAAGGACCTGAGAAGGTAAGCAGCACAGAATATTTAAGGAACTAATGAAATTGCTGCTTGAATCAAATTTGAAAGAAAGGGACAGTGGCCCGTGTGTTGCCCCAGGCCAACTCATTGTAGCTCTACTGTCTTATAAAGAATAGGGGAGAAAACGTCAACCACAGAAAGTCAATATTGGTGAGCACGGTTGATCGAGAACATTCTTCTTGCTCCTGATTATCCTGCTCTCTTAGAAGACAGAGATGGGAAGTGTTTATTTAGGAAAAAGTAGAGAAAGGTAGCTTAGAGAAATAATTTTCTTAATAGCAAAGCACGAGTATTTGAGTCCATGATAGACAAGACATCCTAGTAGCATGGATACGGTCAATAGAGGCGGAATCAAACTTTTCAGGTCTAAGGAGGCCCCAGTAGGGGCCTCTTTAGGGTCATGAAAATGCAGGCTTCAGAAGCTTAAACTTCATCAGCTTTGCAGTCACTCAAGTTTGTGTGATTTTCCTATTTTAAATCACTGGTGCTGTTTCATTGTCTACTATAATATTCTCCAAGCTTTTAAGAACTCAAGTTTCCTTGAGGTACATAAAAATATGATCACCCTCCACTCCCCATCATTGAAACTATAATAAATCTCCTGCCTTTTCTATGACCCCCCACCAGGACACAGACCATCAAATCACTTAGATATAATAAAAACTTTTTGGAATGATATTAAATCCCTTCACAAGCAGATACTAGTCCTTCACACCAGACAACACAGCATTTCCCTTTGCCAAACCACATAGCTTACTCTATGTCTTTAACTCATGCTAAGTAATTTCTTAGGCTGTAAATCGTCTACTCCCTTATTTTCAATACCTTGCAAAATTGTGATTTTTCTTCAAGATTCAGCCCAAATGCCTGCCACAATATTATCACTAAATTTCCCAGATGTATTTATTCTATTAAGTCATTTTCTTTGCTCCACAATATTAACACTAAAATTAAGGGACAAAAATACTTGTGTAGTTTAAAGTATCTCAGCATAAAATGCTTGTTAATTACAAAGGGGAAGTAAGTAACTACAGTGGAGCAACCTGGTAGACACCACCTTTACCAAATGATCACCTTAAGCATTTCAGCAGTAGTGAAACATATCAGCATCTGTGCCTCCCACTACCATGCAATGTGGGATATTCATCACTAAGTTTCCCAGATCAGTTTTTCCTATTAAGTCTTTTTCAGTGTTCCTTACTATTCTATTATAGCACACACTAAATTGCATTCTCATTATTTGTAGCTATGTGTCTCTCTGCCATTGAAATAGTGTCCTACATGGAGACTGGTACACGAAAATTAGTACTTGCTGGGTGTTCAACAAGTGTGTTCAGTTGGAAAGTTTGTGGGGTGAAAGGAAGGGAAGCGGAGCTAAAAAACAGCAGAGGAGAGCTCCCAGTTGAAAACTGTACTTTTTTAATGAAATGCATATAGCAACACTTGGCTTTTACCTCTTTGTGATTTTTTTCTTCCCATTTCAAAAGTTTCTCATATTTAAATAAATATGACTCACCAGCATTATTGTAACTTGTAGCAGTATCATTCGTGAGGATCCTTCTGGGAACAGGCCCTTAAGCATTTGCTTCAAAGGACAGAAGACTGGTTCCATGCTATTAACTTGATCTGCTCACCCCATTCCAGACCCTAGCCAGGCACTGGAAATGCAAACACCATCCTAACTCTTACCCTGGATTTTCAATGAACCAGTTTACTTTCAGGACCTTGTTCATTTGTTTTGGTTGAACAGATCACGTTTCTCTGAACGTTCACTGCTCTCCTTTCACCACAGGACAAATCTCCTTCATGCACTGTCTTCACATGTGGGACCTGCCGCTCTCCTTAGACACCCTTGCCATCCTATCTCTGCAACTCTCTTCTAGTCCCTTCTTCATCTGCAAGGTAATTCTCCTTTTCTGACCTCCTTCTGACCTCTACAATATTACTTGGGTTAGGAGAGATTTCCAGAGTTCCAAATCCCTCCTAACCCAAGGAATATTGGAGAAGTCAGAAAGAGGTTCCTTGTCATTTATATTCTGCTAAAACTAAATAAATAAGTAAATTTTTAAAAAATGGAGTAAGAACTAGAAAACAAACCAGCTCATACTGGGTATTGAGCAATGGTATTAACTGTCCCTGAATCCTTCCCTAATCCAGCTACTCTAATGCCGTTGTTCCTTCCTCCATTCTCCCCAGAGTATTATTTCCAATACTTCCAATATCTGTATCATAGTAATTGCATGCATGTCTAAGTTGGCCTAAATTGTGAGGTTCCTGAGAGCAGAAATGTTATGTTATTTACCTTTGTCTCCATAGCATCTGACGCACAGTACACACTTAATAAGTGGTTTTTGAATTGAATTACTTAATCACCTGACTCCTAAGACCATTGTTAGGGTTACTTATCCCTTGAAGTAAATTTCCCCATCAATTATTTTGAAAATAAAAACAATTGACATTTTTAATATATATACACATATATACATGTTTTATATATATACGCACACATATGAAATGGAAAACTGACGTTTATATATATGAAAATATGTTTTTATATATGTAATATGTTTCATGTATAAATTATATATATGTATAAATATATATAAATGTCAGAGAGTTTTCCAAGGTTTTCAAAAAAAAGCAGCCATCTCTGTGGTCCTTTCCACCCCGGCCTCATCCTCAGAGGCAAATACTTCAACTTCTATAGCTCTTCTTTCCCACTACTTGCTTCTGCATATGTAAACAGCATACGGTGATCTTTCTTAACCTTTCCCATGTTATTAGGTGGAAGATAAGGGTTGAGCTTTTTGCATGCTTTCCTTTATCCCACACGTATTTTACCTCCTTCCAAACTCTGATAGAGTTCAGTTCAATTACTCCTCAGGTCCTCCACCCTCATTTCCAACTGGAACTTTGCTCTTGGGGTCTGCTTCATAGCTGTCATCCTGGGATTCCCCCCTCACCATCATCTTTGCCATTTTTTTTCAGTCCTGTCCTATGTTGATTTCCATGTTTCCTGGATCCCAGATATTTGTATTTTTGTGTTTATTTCTCCCTGTGTTGTATCACATCTTCAGCACTTTTTCAATACATCCTTTAAAAAAATAAGATTCACTCTTCAGGAACTGACATTTTTGAAAACTTTCATGTCTTTTGAAAACCTTTTCTCCACTTTCTCACACATTGGGAAGTTTGACTTAAAATAGAATTATAGGTTACAGATGACTATCACGCGGAATTTGGAAGGCATCACCTGCCTTAAGAGGTTCCAGTGAAGTGGATGATGCAAAGCATCTCTTAGATTATGGAAAAAGATGAATGTTTGCTTGTCTGAGGGATGCAAGACACAAATCCAGGTAAGGCAACTGGAGACGCAATATTGGAGCGAATTCAGAAGATGGAGATGAATTTGAAAAATGAGGCAGATTTTCCAAATCATCGTTGATTCAACCATGACAGAACAGGGTAGAAACTGGGAAAGCTTGTGGAGAGCAAAAGGATTGGAAGTAGAGACTTCAATGTGGGGCTGGAAAAAATGTCCTGGGACAAAATAATAAATAAAATAAACTACGTCCCGTTGCTTTCGACTTGGTGCCAGCAGCTGGCTTAGACAGAACCTCTTCAAGGGCTAACCAAAGTCTTGACACCCGGACATTCTCCCACCCCAATTTCATTTTCTTAGAAGAAGTTAGCTCAGCTCTCGTTAATTCCTATATGATCTTAAAATATAGTACGGAATCACACCAGACAACAAGGCCACTTGTGTCTTCTTGCAACTAAGGACATTTTCAGTGCAGCAACTAAGGCCAAGAACAAAGAGCTCAAGCGTTTTTTCAAATTGTCCCTTCAACAGGATCCTTTAGTTCTGCAACATTAGACATCCACTATCCCTGAATGGCAAGATTGGGAACACTGGCCAGGACAGAAACAACCTATCTGGCTACTGAGAACTCCAAACAACCATCAAGTATCCAATTCCACGAAGATATAGAATTCCATCTGAATACCAGTGTCTTCCTTGATGTGCTGCTCCATACTGCTGGAAAGTGTCTCTTTGGCTTTGGTGCTAATGCACACTTGATCTTTCATGATAATTGTGATAAAGCTTCAGAATAATTCCTTAAATGGCACCTAATGTGCCCTACCCATACCACACCACAGTCCAACAATATTTCCTACTCAAGGACGTCAGATGATATCAACAGTCAGAGACCATCAACTATTGCTGCTAAGTAAAGTGTGCAAATTCTCTTGCCTCTCCAAAACAAATGGGTTATGTATTTGCTTTGAGCTTTAGATATTTATGATGCAAAAAATGCACTGGAGGAAAAAAAAGGCATCCTTTAGTATTCCAAGTAAAGTAAAGAAAAATATTGGAGGAAGGTCATAACAGGGATGTAAATATCTTCTGCCATGCCTCCTCCCTCTTTGCTGAAAGCTGCAAGGTTTTCCCATGGGCCTTGATTCACAAATTGTGGTCCACTTGCCAGTAGCGTCTGGTCCCCAGGGATCTTATTAGAAATTCAGAATCTCAGACCCCAATCCTCCTCAGTCAGAATCTTCATTTTTAACAAGATCCCTAGGTGATTCATATAAATATTAAAACCTGAGAATCACTGCTTATAGGGACATTGCATCATAGTGGGAGGCACAGGATTCTGATATGTTTCACTACTGCTGAAATGGTTAAGGTGATCATTTGGTTAAGGTGGTGTCCGCCAGGTTTCTCCCCTGTAGTTACTTCCCCTTTGTAATTAATAAGCATTTTATGCTGAACTTTAACATCCATTGATGATACGTGACTGCAACAATTATCACTACAGTATTTGCCAAATAGTAATTTTAAAATTTTTTAATAGATATTTTTGAGAATCGTTTTAAAATACATATGTAACCCACAACTAGTTCTACTGTTAAAATCTTATATTAATGATATATTTGTTACCATTAGTGAACCAATATTGATACCTTATTATTAACTAAAGTTCATAGTTTCAGACTTCCTTAGTTCTACTTAAGGTCCTTTTCTATTCCAGAATCTCACGCAGGATACTACATTACATTTAGCTGTCGTGCCTCCATAGGTTCTTCTTAGCTGTAAAAGCTTCTCTGGCACCTGTTTTCACCACTCCTTCCTCATTTATAAATTGAAATTTAACTTAAAGAACTATCCCTTTTCAATCACTTATTACATCTATATGGACTCATGGGTATTTATTTGTTTAAGCCATTACCAGCATTTTCTGTTTTATTACACAGATGGACTCAGATGTGTTATTTGGGAGCTTCCTCCAGTTAGCTCCTTGACATGCCTCCATCATTTTTTGAGTACTTCCTTACTTTCTGGCATCATTAAATGTTCTAGGCTCCTTTGGTACTTTCCTGACCCCTTCTAGGAGTCAAAAATTTCTCCAAGGAGTCAGAGTCCTTTAATTGGTGAATGGTATTTGGAAACCAAGATCTGGGGGCTGGGTCTTCTTTTGTAACTGGGATATCATTACTTCCAGGCTCTCTTAGCAGGAGGGCTAAAAAATATATGTATGTATACTAACCCATGCACACATATGCATCTATATCTATTTCTACATATATTAAAAACCATGAGTTCACACTGATACCTCTGATTCTACCTAGCAGCATGGGTTTCTCTTCAGTAATAGTCCCTATTACTTATTTGCAAGCTCTTTCTCTAACAATGAGAAACTAAGCTTTCATTATTTGTAGTAAATTTATGTAGTCAGCATCATAATATATATTAAAAAGTTTCAGAATTGCTAATCCACACCTCTGTGAAAAACAAATTTACTAACTAGAGTACAGTATTTGTGCACAGTTTTTTATTTTTTTTAATCTTTCAGGATGCAGTTGAAATATTGTTTTCCAAGAAGACATGTAGGTTAAACCTTTTCTTCCCCACCCTGTATTGTGGTTGTGTGGTTCATTTGTGATATAAGACAACTCATTTGCTGTTGTTTTTATTCAATTTTCGGGGTCTAGTGAAATCTTTTATCTTATCAAAGGGTCCTACCTTCAATAAAAAGCTAAAAGCAGAGCTTATAAATGCCAGTATTCTTTGGCATTGTAAAGTATTCCATAAAGAGTGAGAGATATTTTGGCTTCTTTGATCAGTATATAATTATCAATATTTTAATTCATATCTTAATACAATTCAAAGAGGCAAAGTACAGCCTAGTCTGGAAGAGGGAGGCGTTTCTAATTTAGACTTGTCCTAAAACAATTATGTGCCTTCTTTTAGTAATTTAATAAAAATTTTTAAGCTGAATTTATACATCCAAACAAAACTGGGTTAGAGGGAGAAGGATGTGACAATCAATGATCCATCAATGATAAAACATATTAGGCATTTATTGAAATACGACACCTAATATTCTATATGGCAGAACAGGCAAGCATAAATCAAAAATGAGTCATTTATAAAAGCAAAATATACATCCTTTTGTTTTGGATGGCTAAAAGTCACCGGAACAGTCTGCATTTTTAGTGGACTCAAGGCAGAGGATCCTAAGCTGTGTTATAGTATTAACAGGGACTTATCACCTTTTCCCCTCAAATAAGGTGGAAAAACCTTCCTTTACTCAAGCGCCAACAGACAATGCACCCAGTCACAAATCTCAGCACCGTCCCCTTAGGCCTTATCCAACGCCTCTAGGGTCACCCTTGTCTCTGTTCTTTCCCACTTGCATCTAAATCCCAGTAAATCTCTCTCCTGAGTAACATGTATGGCAGTGATCTCTCATTTTCTCTACTGATAAGGAGAAAATGATTTACTAGAGCTCTAGGGACAAGTACAGATTTGTAAAGACATTTTAATGTGGTTCCAGTTGTTCCCGAAGAAGCCCAGTTGCATAACAACCCTTCTCAGGGTTTGGATGTTGTTTTTTTCTTTATGTTATGTTAGATACCCCCAGTGCAGTCAATGGTTAATGTTGTTTCAAAATATCTGTGGCTTCACATAATATATTTGTATATACTATGTGAAGTATATCACATAGTATATCCTACTCATGCAGTCCATATTCCTTTAGGTAACATTTCTTTGAGCAGTCACTCAGGGTCTCAGGTTTCTTCTAGCTTGAGGCTCCATTCCCTTTTGGTGTTTGGAGGCTTCTCTATTCAGGGGCCAAATGGTAAAATGCAATGGGATATCGCACATGGGAGGAATTTATGAGCCAGTCAGTGGTACATATATATTACTTTTGCCCACATTCCATTGGTGGAATTCAGTCATATTGTTATGCCCAAGTGCAGGGAGGCTGGGAAAAGAGCACAGCTGAGTACCCATGCGAAAGGAGGAATGATCTGGAGGACAGCCAGTCTGTCTTTAGCATAGCTCCTGAACTCCCATCGCAAAAATTATTTTTTGCCTAAACTCACTTGATTTGCTATATTGTCACTTGCAACCAAGGGTACAGGCTAGTACGTCTCTTAGGTATAGTAATATAGATTTGACCAAGAACAAGTACTAAATTCTTCAGGTGAACATTTAGGTAATTGCAGTATAGATTTCATTATTCTTTTTTGTTGTAAAAAAAAATAAGAACCTAAGGTGAGAGACAAAAGAGATGGTGAACCTACAATGAAAAGGGTCATAGTATCCAGCATAATATTAAAAATCTGTCACTTCTTTTAAGGGTTAAACCTTTTCTCTAACCACTGACATACAATTCTGTCTTATGGGGGGTGATGGGATTTCCTTATTACTTTCTATCAAAATCTAAATTTATATACTCAGAGGTTTTATAAACTCTTCCAAGTTATTCTGCACAACTCTCTTCATATACCAGTGGTTATTATATTTGTCCATGTATTAAAACAAGGAGCTTATTTAAAACAGGAATCCCTAGGCAAAAACTCTAATCAGTCATCAGTTGAGGTTAGGACTGTGTATCTGTATTTATTTAATGCCAGAGGTGATTTTGACATGCAGCTAATTTGAAGAACCACTGTCACAGGATATAAGAATAAATGTGAATCTTCTCTTAGCAACAACCACATATTTCCAATAGTTTCTCAAGTTAAACCTATAATTTAAATAATTAAAACATTGGTTTATAAGAACCCAATGGAAGGCATTCAAAAATATCTATGAAAATTGTTTTCATAAGATAGATGGTAGGCTATATGAATGTAGGGATGTCGCTGGCTTAACTGAGCTGTGTAGGTTCATGGGGCAATATTATTTGACCTTGCCCTGGTAAGTGGGTAGAATCTAGTAAGAGCACAGAAGAGACCGTTTTAGACAAGTGGAAGCAGCAAAAACAGTCATAGTTGGGAAAGCAGCAGGCAGAGACAAGGGAGAAGAAGCAGGCCAGCAGAGCTAGAGCAGAAACAATGAAGGAAAAATCCAGGGCAGCATAACAAAATTCTACACTGTGCACTGTGAGCTCAAAGTGCTATGGAAATTCCAAAACGAGAGTCATTTGGTTAGAACAGCCAAGAAGACTTCATGAAGAAAGCAGAACTTGAGCCGGGTCATGAAGTACAAGTAGGATTCTGTTAACCAGAGAGGAAAGGGGAAAAAATTATTTTTATTTTGATGTTTCTAAAATCCAGCTGACAAAATAAACTACCTGGCCAAAATATTCTATTTTATGTGTAGATGTATTAAGGTCTTATGTGTACAGTTTGACTATTGTAAAGTTTCATAATTTTATTATACAATTTGTTTAAATCTCTATTTACCATATAAGACCTGAGTCAGTTTTTAGTGATTTTTTAGTATAATATTTTTTAAAAACTAATCAAGAAAAAATACAAATAAAAATAAGCATTAAGAAAACAGAGAGGAAACAAATATACAAGCATGTAAGCAGGATATAGAACATAATTTTGTTTATGTTAGCCATAATTTTTCTCAGAGTGTCCTGGAAATTCAAGCAGAAACAGAAACTCAATGAGTTACACAATTCTCAATATCTCTAAGAAGAAATTATACTAATTTTTCATGGGAAGAAAAATTTAGTCTGTACCTAACAGTAGAAGAAATGTATCAGCTGCTTTTACATATGGAACCCTGTCGTCACCAATGGACTTTTATATGTTTTCTTTATTGCAACCACAGAAGATAAGCAAATCACAGAAGCTGCCCAATTACTAGATCCATCACAGCTTCTTCGGTGTACTTCATGACACATCAATCGTTCACCCATAAAAAGCCAAAGCAAACTTGATTTTCAATATTTTCCCTGCTGCTAGCCCTAAAACCCTGGAGGAACCAGGATCATCAGAAAGGAATGTTTCTGATGTGTCTATACAGAGTTGGTTCAGCTGCTTTGATTTAATTAACAACCAGTCGATTCAATCAATTAACAATTTGATTCCATGAAAAACATTCCATCAAAATTTAGTAATATGAAAATGAAGTAACTCACTCACATCCCAGATTTTTATCTATTCATATGGCTATGTAGGCCATGCAGAGAAAGCTGTTTTTCTCTTCCTATTTTTCTTCTAGTTCAGTTGTGAATATTGCTGAGGAGTGACTAATTATCTGATGAAATGCTTAACAGCTGCACTATGCTTTCAGAACTTCTTCACAAGTATAGCCATTCTGTGAGGTTGTGTTTTCACCTGTGAAACAGGAGGTACAATGACTTGACAAAAGTCTAAGATGGAGTTTTAATAGAGAGGAGGAAGTATGATGTTATACAAAAAGCTTTGGAGTCATATTAAATAAGAGTTTATTCTCCAAATCCTACATTTACTGGTAGGGTGGCTTGGTATCATCTGCCCAGTTCCAAATTGTAAACTCTACACTCTCAACATCGGTTTCCACCTTGGGCCCTTCGGATTTACTTTTTATTTTCATTCTCACTTGAAAGATGGTCTTTGACTCTATTCTTACTATTTTGGACTGTGCCAGCTCCCCTGGCCTCAGCATCTTCTTATTGTCTTGAATCACAACACCTGTCCAACTGTCTAGCTCCAGCCATACAGAACTCAACCATTACGCTGGTCCCTCAGCGAGAGCAGCCCAAACTACCCCTCAAAGCATCCACGCACAACACAGGCACTCCCGACAAGCAGTAAGAACTAGCACAGGACTCATACCAGATGGCAGGGCACAGGGAAAGTCTAAGACAAAGAAATGAAGACCAAAGCACAGATATATAATATACATTGATATATCCCCAAAACAACACAAGCCCCTGACCCTGGAGAAAAAAAAAAATTGTGTTTACATGGATTTCAAGTGAAAGTCTGTAAGCAACATCTCATAAACAAATGCAAACATAAAATTCTCTCTGCTTCTGTTTACTTTCTCAAATTAATAGACGAATCATTTTCCACCAGAGGGAGGTACACATTTTAAAACATGCTATGAATTGCTTCATAGAAATAGAACCATATGGAATTTCTCCCTTATTCCAGTGGTGCAGTCTTACTTTTTTCCCTAAATCTAATGACAAGATCAGGTTTTGGGAATCTTTCATTAAAGTGCTACCAATGAATAAATGAGTGACACTGGAAGGTGGCAGAGACAATTAAAACAAAGTTACTTGGTGAGCTATTTATCTGTCATATGGGCTGATTTATAAGCCTTCTACAAGAGGTAATTTAATGGCTCTTTAATAGAAGGTGACTTGATAAAATACCACCAGATGGTATTATGGGTAATGACCCAGGCTATAATGATTTTAGTAATGTCGTGTCTTATTTATTTACCTGTACTCAAAGGCTAAACTTGCATAGATGGACAAACACAAAGAGAGAGAGACGTTGTCTTACGGTGGACTAAGCTGTCTAAAAGCCTTTAAGAGAATGTAAAAACATTCTCTTTGTTTAAATAATCAAAGCACATAAAACTCAAGAAAGAAACCAAAAGTGGAGATTACAAGGATCATAGTGACGATGCCAGTGATCATGATGGTGACGAGGATGATGATAAAACCCAAACAGAAATGATTTGGCAACTCCATTCTGACCTGCCTTGGCTTTCCATCAAAAAGTACATGGCACCTTCCTAGAGAGTGTTTCTGCGTTTTAATCATTTTCAGTAAGTTTCAAAGAGATCTTCAGTTATGCACTGCCCAAAAGGATGAAGACAAATGGCTTACTCCTTCAAATAACCCTTTGGCATCCATGCACAGCAATGGCAACGTTCAAAAGCAGTAAGGACTAGCGAAGGACTCAGCCCAAACAGCATCTCCCTTACTGAGTGATTTCTCTTGATCTCTATTGTCTCAGCCAGCAGCTACAGCCAAGTGGTGGGTAGATCCCTCTGAACCTGTCGGTGTAAAACTGTAAATGGGAGTTTTCCATAAAAGAAAATGACCAAGTCAAGCGCAATGGCATTCTGCCTACTGTTTTATTGTACGTACTGGTAGAGCATGAGGCCCAGAAGTCTGGGTAGAACCTAGGGGGTCAGTCAGGAGCCAGAGGCCAAGATACAGGAGGGGAAGTCCTCAATGACTGACTTTCTTGGCCATTCTGGACAATGAGATTAAGGAGTTTCAAAAACCCATTCTTTCATGCCCCAGCCAGAGGTAAGTCAGTTTTAGGCACCATGTCTGACCAGTGTTTCACAGTGGAAATACCAGCGCATTATTTCAAGAAAGTTGAGCTTGCCTCTGACCTCTGCTCCTCATGTCCCAGACAGCACTGCTTGCCTCTGGCCATGATGAGAAGGTCTATGAGCTCATTTCTGGGCAACGTTTCTATGGAATGGAGACAGGGTCCACTGGGGCTAGTATGTGAGGAAAATTTCAGGGCCTTGTTTCCTAAGAGAGCTGGGAAAGACATTATTAGGTGTTGAGAAGAGGAGCCTGGGGGCTTTTTAAATAAAATAATTTTTAAAAAGCAAAATAGAATTTTCCCAGGAAAACTTGACTTGGACATAATTTCTGCGGGTGGAACAGCAGACACCAGCACTGACCTTGCTGGCCAGCTTGGGATAGACAAAACTCATCATCTGGGCCCTTAGTAAGCACCATCAGTCCTGGTGAATGTCCCCGAACTCCCCTGTATACCAATGCTAGGTTTTCCCTCCCACAGGGTAGTCTAGCCTGTCCCCATTCTCCCTACCCTAAAATAACAAGCTGGTTTTCTAAGCTTTCCAATACGGTAGCCACTAGCCACTAGTCACATCTGAAATGTTGCTAGCCTGAAGTGGAATGTGCCATAAATATAAAATATGTAATAGATTTCCAAGATTTGGTACAAGAAAAGAATGTAAAATATCACAACAAAATGTTTTTCTACTGATTACATGTTGAAATGAAAATATTTTTGACATATTAGGTTAAAATAAAATACATTATTAAAATTAACTTCAACTATTTTTCTTTTCTTCTTTTAAAATGTGGTTACTATAAATTTAAAAACTACATTGATGGCTTGCATTCGGGGCTCACATTATATTTCTATCGGACTACATTGTTCTCTGTTCTCAGGACTCTTATTTCTGATATATCAATTTACCCTTGACAATGACAAGGGTGAACATCCTCAAAGGACATACTTGTTTTTAATAGGAGTTAGTGGAAAGAGGTATGCGAGAGAACAGTAATTCCCTTAATATTAGAATATGCTTTCTTCTTGTTCATTCTGGCAAACTCTTATTCATACATCAAGACCCAGATCATATGTGCCCTCTACCAGGAAGCTTTCCCTAACTCCCCCAGGCAGAGATAGTTACTCCTTTTTGAACTGTCTTAGCTCTGCAAATTTTTACCAGCACACTCTAAATTAAACCAGCAGGTCCCTTTAATTTACATGTCTCCCCTTCTAAGCTGTGAACTCCTCCAAAGTAGGAACCTAGTCTTACTAATTTTAATAACAATAATGCTATAATTATCATATGAAAATGTCTTCTCACACCTTAATTTATTCCTTTGTAAGTTTATACATTCATCCTTACATAAAGCTTTCTAAGCCACTTAATCAGCACAGGAATCTCTCCACACCCCTCATTCTTATTCTTCAGATAGTTCGTGATGATGAGGCTGAGGCTTGGAGTGTGATTTCACCTTATGAACTGCCAACCCATCTATTTCCAATGCATTAATCTAGAAATAACTGTATCAATGACAATTGAAGGCAACGTTTTATTTATGTCCTTGAGTCTCCTGCCTGCATAAGTGCCCTGGGTTTATCTCTCCTGATATGTGTTGCCTGTACTTCTATCTGGGTCAGTGTTGTCTCCCATTCTGGCATTGTTCCCCCACTTGCTTTCTTTCTAGTGGTGTTCTCAGGATTCTGTTGTAAAGTGTCTCCTCACCCCACCCCTGTGAATACTTTCCTGCTTTGAAATGCAATGTTTATTACATTGCTTGGGTGTTGACTCTCCTTAAAGCCAATAGTATATGGGATTCATTAAGAAGATGATAAAACTGTGCTCCCAAGACTTAATTATTTAACAAGAAGAGTATACCCTTTCCTGTTTCCTGATAACTGTCAGCCTAAAAGCTGTCAAATCAAGTGAACCTGCTAACACATCCAACCCAGGGTGTTCTTTTGATTCTGCCTGTAGTTTTGTTGGTCTCTGTCATGTCTAGAGATGTTCTGTGTGTACATGAAGTAGTCAGGACTTGCTTAGATGGCCGGAGACATTTGCTTCCTGCATCAACACCCCATGAGATACCAGGAACAGTCCGTCTCCAGTATTCGGCACCCCCCACTTTCTAAGGGGTGCTGTGTGAACAACCCATACCATTTGGCTTTTTCAAAAGTAGGTTTCAGCTTTTGTAAGCAGCGGCCTCAAAAGAGGAGACAGCCTCAGTGTTCTTGTGACAGGGACATAGTTAAGACACCATCTTCCATAATCATTGAGATTATAAAAACAAACCAGGTTGCCAAATAATCATCATCAAGTTAGTGAAAACAAATGAAAGGCATTTTTGAAAAGTACCAGACTTTCTTTGGTCTTGAGAAGGTAATGACAAGACATTCAATACAATTTTTAAAGAAAAAAATGGAAATCTAATTTATGCAATCTTCATATTTTAAATATGAGATTGCACAATTGTGGAACTTTAATCCTTAGCTTCCTTGTCTCATTCTTATTTTTCAGATCCATTGGAATAGTTTAGAGATAAAAATATAGACTACATGGAATACTCCCAGACCTCCCACTTTGCTTGAATAACATCTAACACTTCTTCCCTTCTCGGCTTGGACACCACGCCTACTGGGAAGCATTCTCTGATCTCTCAAGATGGATAAAGAAGTTCACCTCTGTGTGCCTGGTTTTCAGTATAATATCTGATCCACCTAGGTACTCAAGAAATGTTTGTTGAGTGAAGGAATGAATGAAGGAATGAATGGTAGCAAGAAATACTTGACTGAGACATCAGGTTCCAGCTCTGCCATTCATCAAAGACATTGACTTTTCTGAGTCTTGTGTGCTCAACTACAAAATGGAGATAACTGCTTCTGCTTCCTAGAGCTTTCTGAGGGCGAGTAAGGTTATGAGTGTGAAAGCATTTTGCAAACTGCAATGCAGCACAAAACTTGAAGCAACAGATTGAGTCCCTTTTTCTTTTACCTACATAGATGCTATGAGAGCTTAAATATTTAATATAATGCAACATCTGGGCACATGAGCCAAAATTATGTGGAAAGCAGATTGGAGTCAGCCTGCCAACCATGTACTGTGCTTGGTACAATTCCACAGTGAACTACATGTAATCCATGGCCGATATGCAGAGTTCTTCTGAGAAATTCAGGTAGCCCAGAGGTCCCTAGATATCAGAGCCACAGAAGATCAAGCACTGCATAAAAAAGATGGCTTCACACCTCTCATCACCTGTGATGCTTTTCACAGAGAAAAACAACTGAATTTTGAGACCATAGGTCGGTGGGACAGCTGTGATACACTGTATAAATGTTTTAATAGCTTTTTCAAATTACTGAGTTGAGTATGATGTAAATTTTATTATCTTACCTTCCTATGAAGCTATTCAAATGATGTGTAATCAGAAGAGTGAAAAGGATGTATACAGAATCTTGTTCACTGCCCTCTGAATTCAGCATAACATCTAGAATGAGCTCCAAGAAGGACTGACTGTAAAAGAAAGGAGAGAAAAAATTAGTTAACTGGGGAAATTCGAATTTGAACCTTGTTCCGAGGGCCTTGTGGATATGTTTCACAAGTTATTGTTGATCTTATTTAAGTTATCAGTATTTACAAGGTAGGCACTGAGTTGTCAAACAGAGCTTAGTTCAAGGATAGCTGCAGAAAGAAAACCAAGCCAAGATTCCTCACCCAAATTTGTCATATATTGTCTGAGTGGCCTTGGCAATCTGTGTTAACTCTCATGAGAGATGAAAGGTCAACATGATGTAAAATCTAGTAAAGTCAATTACCGAATCTTAAAGATAAGAGATTAAGTTCTCCCAGGTGTAACCTGACCTGAGTGCTTTTGTGATTGTTACAAGGGATAGAGACCTAACTAGCTTATGCACTTGTATCAATTTATTTATTTAATTAAATTGTGAGACAGAGTTTCACTCTTGTTGCCTAGGCTGGAGTACAATGGCATGATCTTGGCTCACGGCAACCTCCTGCCTGCTGGGTTCAAGTGATTATTCTGCCTAAGCCTCCCTACTAGCTGGGATTACAGGCACACGCCACCAAGCTTGGCTAAAAATATTTATACTATAAGAAAGCAAAGGAAAATTCACTGACAGCTGAAAGAAACCAAAGAAGAGAAAAGCCACACAAGGATAAGAATGGGAACTGGAAACCCGGGAGTAAGGCAACCTTTTGTTTCTCTTGGGCACCACGGCTGTGTGCATCTTTGCCTCTCCTGTATCCTTTGTATTTTGATTGGCCTCCTTTGTTCACATATGGTCCCATATGGCATTTAAGACAATGCATCATCACTACTCTCTAGTGCAAGCTGGTCTAATCCATGGCCTATGGGCCGCATGCAGCCAGCCCAGGATGGCTTTGAATGCAGCCCAACACAAATTCGTAAACTTTCTTAAAACATTATTTTTTAAAAAATTTTTTTTTAGCTCATTGCTATCATTAGTGTTAGTGTATTTTATGTCTGGCCCAAGACAATTCTTCTTATTCCAACCCGGCCCATGGAAGCCAAAAGGTTGAACACCGCTGCTCTAGTGCCTGGAAACACTGGTTCATTTACCTCCCCTTTGATCCAATAAGTTATGGCCATAATACACAGGGTCATATAAAAAAAGAAGGCAGAAAAGTTCTGTGTAGAGCCAGAGGTACAAAAGTCACCTAAGTGGTTAAATCTACCCTTTGAGGGCCATTCTGGGCCTATGAGTGGTGCTGAGGTTGTGGGAAAAGGCAAGGTTAAGGAAGAGCATGAGGACAGTGCTCTTCTTCATTTAAGAACCACACCAATAAAGCAGAAAACTGGGGAAAGCCAAAGTGTGATACATCTCCTCCCTTTTCTTGGTGTTTCCCATGACAGGCTGCTAAAGAAAAGGGTGATTAGAGTCTACTGTGAGTCACAAAGGGATAGGAAGATTCCTCAAATGGGTCTCTAATTGTGGTTTGGGAGAAAGCCTTGTTAAAAATCTGTGCCTAATTTTTCCCTTACCAGCCAGTATGTTCAGCATACTAGGACCAGTAACTAAAATATTAAGGCATTTCTTGATTTTAATCTACCTTTAATTCCTCTGCTTGTTTCCTCAGCTTGCGCTCTACATGGGGTTGAATGGCCCCTATGGACTGCATGATTCATAGCAAAAGTATAAAGAAAACTTCATATTGTGGCCTGCCCATTTTCTTTTCCCACACTGTCATTTTTCACCACAAAGAGCCTTAGGCCAATAAAGTGGACACTGAAACCTATCTCAATCCATATTTCTCCTCCAAAACAATCACTTCTTAACCATTACTTGGGTCAAGAAAAACACAGCAACAGCACAGCACACTCTTGGAAGGACCAACTGGGGAAGAGGGCTAACCAAGCCTTGAGAACTGGCCTCAGCATCTCAGCTTCCAAGAGCAGTGTAGAAGTGGGGCAGCTCTAGGGTAGGGGAGCACTCCGCAGACTCCGCACACCCTATGGGAAAGGTCAACCCTCTAAAGTTTCAAGCTCAGAGCAGGGACCTTAGTTGCTAGGGTCTAAAAGCAGTTCTGGCTGGAAATGTCAGAAATCACCTAGTGACTCTTGGACCTCAGTGGGATCTTTCACATTGGAATTGGAGCTATGCTTCCAATCTCTTGGCAGGGAAGGAAGCAGGCACGGTGTGGGTCACTGATCATAGAAGACTGGGGATTCTCTATTTCTTCTGCCCATTTGCTGTCAAAGAAGGGAAGGATGATCCAATGAGACCATTACAAGTCCCAAAGCAGACTTTTTAGGTACAGTTAAGTTAAAACACAAGACATGATGTGCACCCATTATCTCGTAAAAAATCCCAACAGTGTGATACGTCTTCAGCAACAAAAATATATTTAAAATCAAATTCATGATCCTTTTTTCTAAACCTTCCCCTCTTCTTGCTTTCCTTCACTATCCCACCTCTGCGGTGAGTACCAATTTATCTCAATAACTTTGATTCCCTATGCTTCTCTCTTTCCGGTACTCTCTGTCATTGAATACTGTCACCAAGTCCCTTTGATTGTTCCTTTCTCTCATCATATGTCACTTTTTCCTATCCCTTCTGCAAGATACAGCTCTGACCCTTATTACTTCCTGTCTAGACAATTACAATAAATTCCCGTCAATTTTCCGCTCAAGTCCAACCCAAACAATAACAATACTTCTGTCTTAATCTTAAAAGTTTCAGTGGCTCCCCATTGACTAAAGAATGCACCCAAAACCCTGGTATTCAAGTCCTTCCCACTGCAGGCTTTGCTAAACCCTCTCCATGACACTTTTTTGTAATGGAGACTGGTTTTTTGTTGTTGTTATTGTTGTTGTTATTTTTTAAGCAATCCCAGGTAATTGTAGGAAATTTATGCATAAAATTACAATAAATGATATAAATCTCATTGCTGCTTTCTCTATTCAGAGATATGTTGTTCTATCTACCTGTGTCCTTATTTACAAAAGTGGAAACATCCTGGTTTCTTTCGTTTGATAGTATATCAAGAGTATACCACAGTAGCATTTTTCTGTATTGAAAAATAATTTTTGCTTGTTTTATATCATTTGCTACATGATGCAAAAATAAATTGCTTGTTTTTATTATATAATTAATCTGCACTTATTGTAAAATGTAAGATACGAACAAGAATACATTAATAAGTCAATGTATTTCACACTTAGATAACATAGAACTAACCACTGTTGACATTTTAGTATATAAAGTTACTGCTATTTTTTAAATACTATATCATAAGATTAATCTGAGGTTATCTTTTCTCTTTTTTTCCTCTAGTGATTTGGAAGGTTTACGTAATATTTTCTTTCTAGCAATGATGAACTAATTAACTTCTTATCTTAAAAAAAGATATTAGAATCTAGTTTCACTAGTTATTAGAATGGAGAATGAAAAGTATCCTTAAATTCCCCCACTGTATTACATGACATGATTTTATTACTTTCATTTCTTCATCAATTTCCCAGTTTTTATTACATAATCTCAGTTGAGTTTTTAAACCAAATTACTATCACTTTTATCATGTAACTTCTATTTTAAAAATTATTTTTATATGCAAAATGTTTTATCACCCCCAAATTACTGCTGAATAGTTTTATAGCTCAATACCAATTTCTTTTTTTTTTCTTTTGAGACAAGGTCTCACTCAGATACTCAGGCTGGAGTGCAGAGGTGTGATCACAGCTCATTGCAACAATGACTTCCCCGGCTCAGGTGATTCTCCCACCTCAGCCTCCCAAGTAGGTGGGACTATAGGTGCATGCCACCACGCCTGGCTAATTTTTGTATTTTTGTAGAGACAGGGTCTCATTATGTGGCCAGGCTGGTCTCAAACTTCTGTGCTCAAGTGATCTGCCTGCCTTGGCCTCCCTCCCAGCGCTCTTATTGTTGAGTTCATGATTTTGTCTTAACTTTCACTTTCCTTCCCAGAATTTATGTGCAAGTAATTTCTTTTTTCAAGAAGTATACACTTATAACTTATTCTCCTAACCCGTGAAAATTTGAAATATATTTTCCTTGCCCAAATAGGTATATATATATATGAATATATATATAAATATATACGTAGTCTTGTCTAACAATTCTTTAAATTTCAAAACACGCTTGCTTATTCTCCATTTCTATTATCTTTAGTATTCTGGAGAAGTGCAATACCAGTCTCATCTTAGGTAGTTTTTAACCTAACTTGTTCCAATTAGCTTCTATGCTTTTAAGTTTACTTCATTTTTGATTTTTAAAAATTCAACAAACTATAAATAGGTGTTGTTATATTTCTATTAAAATTATCTGAATAATGGGTGAATCCTCTCAAAGACTTTAGCTGTCAGTTTTTTTCTTTTAATTCTTTGCTTATTCTTTCTGTTTTGCTACTGTGCATTTTATGTGTGGATTTTTTTCTACATTTTCATTTACATGCGGATTTTTTTTCTAAATTTGTATTTAATCTTTACTTTTTTTGTCTCTCAAGAATTCCAATTTTTTAATTCCCTTGGTTCTTGGAGAAATGTTTAGTTTCAAACATCTGAAACAGTTTTCAGAGTATTCAATCAAATTTTCACTGTCTCCTTTTAAGTATTCACTTTTTTTAAATTCTTATGAAATCTTTCTTGATTTCAGAATATTGATTTTTCACAACTGATGCTCAATATTTATACCTGTGACAACTTACTGAATCATGTCAATAATAGGAATGAGAATACTTATTTTTTTCTTCCACTCGAGAAAAGATAGCACCATCCTTTTGAATTACAGCATTATTTTTTATGTGCATGGCCTTATGTCCTTATTTATATGTCCTCATAGCTGAAGAAAAAAAGTCAATCATACTTGACCTCTGCTAGAACAGTAGAAGCCAAAGGAGATAGCACTTCTTCCATGTCCCTAAGATAAAAACTTTTAATCTTCTGATTATTTTCCCTTCTTATAACTTCTCACCTAAATTGGCCTTTCCTCTAAATTGGAGTCCCATCAGTATGTTCTGCCAAGTTGTCCTTTAATCTCTGCCTCCCCAAGGACATAGTACCTGTTCTTCCCAGAAGTGAAATTTCAGGTCATTCTTCTATGCTTTATTTCATCTGTCCTTCTTTGAACTTTAGCTGAAATTTCTTGATGTTTTTAGAAGGTAGATCTCATAATTTCTAGTTTTACCACATTTTTGCATGACCTTAACCTATTGGAATCTGGTGACAGGGAAGTTGTGTACCTCTGTGAATGCCGCCAACTTTTTAAAACCTTGCTTTCCAATCTTTTATCTCCTCCATAATCTTCCATCAATATCTTTACTATATATCCTATGCTTTCTGGGAAATATGCATTTCCTCAAGCTGTGCTTTGCTCCAGGAAATTCATTCCTAACATTTCTTCTTAACCCACCTCTTGCTATGAAAATAACCAAAACACAAGCAATTTTCAACTAGAGCATTAACAAAAGTGTTCATGAATGAGGTAATATAAAACTCTCTCCATGTGTGTTCTCACACTGTTTGTTCATGTACATTAAAATCTACCATGACTGATAGCCATATATGGTTATATTTTATTTCCTCAATTACAAAGTTCAGTCCTTGAGAACAGGAATAATGCTTTGCTCATGTTTATTTCATCTACAAGGCACAAACAGAAACTTCTACATAGCAAGGGCTCCAAAAAGAAGTGTAAGTTTAGGGTAAGTTTGGCTGTCATCTATTATATGCACCATATCAATATATATGGTATTTCTAGTCCATTCAACAAATCTCAGAGTTAAGTATTATTTCTTTTTGTAAAAGAGGTATCTGAGGCACAGACAAGATTAATAACTTTAAAGTCATCCAGTTAGTGACTGAAACGGGACTCACACCCAAGTCTGATTCCACGGTCCATGTGATTTTCTGCCACGCCATTCTGATTCAATTAAATGTTAATTAAGTTGGGATGGCCTCACCAGGCAGAAAACTTGTAGAAGGAATGTAATGGGGTTAGATATGAAACATTCCTTCCCTCACTGAGTCCACTTTATAGGCTCTCTCGTTGATTAAAAATGGGGAATAGACCCCAAGATTTCTACTGAATTGCTTGGTATCCTATTTCTGACACCCTTCCTAGATATCTCTTTTCTTTCCTAAATAATTTGACAATTATCTGATTATAAGCTAAATAAAATAACTTACCCATACTATACCTTGAAAACCTGAAGTCAAATACGCTCAAGAATACTGTTTTCTTCATGTCACAACTACAATGTCATCCTTGAACCCTAAACCTGCACATGTTGCAACCCAGCTCTATTAGGCTTGATCTATATTTTATAAAGTCAGAAGAAAACTATTGTACCACAACCGTTGTTCACTGACCAGAAAAGTAGGAATTGAGGATGTTAAGGGCATAAAAATTCCTTTAAAGCATAAACTGACAGCTCATGGGCCAAGTCCAACTTGCTGCTATGTTTTCTTTGGAGTGAACAGTATTTTAAAGCTATTTGACTTTATAGCCAACATTTAAAAGTTTAAAATTCAAAGAAAAATCAGATTTCTGGCTTATTTTTTAATACGAAGATCTGATCTCACTGAAGTTGCATTCCTGCATGAAAACTATCTACTGGTTATATTTTATTTCCCCATTTTAAGTTGAGTAGCAGAAGGGATGGCTAGTCCCTCCAACTATGGGCCAGTGAGTTTGGAGCATACAGCATATGTGAAGCAAATACCAAATATAGAGAATTAAGGTTGGAGGAGATCTTAGCAAAATTAATTCAGCCTTTTTATTATAAATAAGGAAATTGGGTCAGAAAGGTGCTATGATATAACCCAGGGTCACATAAGGTGGTGAACAGCAGAGCTACAACAAAGAGCTAAACCACTCAGGTCATCATTCTGTTTATCAACAAACTTTATAAAGAAACAAGGATCTCTCATGAAATTACATTATTTAGTAATTTAAAAATGAAGTGTATGATAAAACATCTGCCTGCTACTCTCATGTTTCTTTGGCCTCTCATATTTCTCTATTTGCGTTAGTGCATTACCTTATTGAACAACAAATAAACACTTTGCAATAGCAATGTCAATTTACTTGTGTGACCATATATCAATATCATTCTGAAATGATGATGAGATATGGTCACACAAGTAAATATATTGTACAAGATAAATTGTACAAGATCCAGATTGTATAAACCTAAGTGTTGGTCCTTAATATAAGTATACATTAATTTGTTCACTTGTTCAACAAATATTTACTAAGCACCTATCATGTGCAGGGAACTATATTGGAAACTCACTAAAGATAAAAAGAATGAACAAGACAAATAAGATCTCTGCCTCCATAGTCACAGATTAGCAGCACCATAGTCACAGAATCACCAACAGTGAGTAAACTAAACATGTGCTTCTCCAGATCTAAAGCAGTATTTCTTTATAGTTCATAGAGGACAGCAAATATAACACACATAATCCTCGATTTTTAAAAAACACAATATTACCAGTGGCAAATTAGAATCAGAGACTCAAAGTCTGTAAATTAATGAATCCAATGATAAAACAAATTCTCTGGAACTGAGTTAAAACACTAACTTTTAATCATTTAAATTTCTAGTCAATAATTAGTTTCTCTGTTTGAAGGTTAATTTTAAAGCCTGCCTCTGATGCAAGATATTAATATTTGAAAAAAAAATTGGCCACCTATAAATCCTCGGATAAACTGTCTTCTAAATATGAATGATGAATCAGAATTCACTGCAGTTGGTGGCAGCTGTAGGAAAGATGAGGTATTTTTTGTTTTTGTTTTTGTCTCCCAGAGAACAGCCCTCTCTCCACAAAATTTACTCTAATAAACATGTATTAAGCACTAATTATTAATCAGGCATTGTGTTTATCACTGGAAGAATAGAAAGATGACTACAAGATTTTTGCTTTCCTATATTAAATGTTCATCAAAGACAGGAATTAAGACAGATAGAAAATAGTTAATGCTTAGCTACGTGTTGTATTTATGTTACTAAAAAGAAGAGAAAATAAATGTAATATATACCTTAAAATGGAAGAAAACAGTGATAAAAGTCAAGGTGGGCTTCAAGGGCTTAATGAGCATTGAGGAACCAGCAGTAACTGCAGAGGAAGGAGTGAATATCTCAGAGCACTGCAAGATTGAAACCTCACCAGACATAGAGAACTAAGATTTTTTTAATTATAGAAATTAAACCACACTATACCCCCAAAAGGGAAAGAAAGGTGGCTAGGATAAATAACCAATTTGTTTTAAAAATATAAAAAATGAAGTTAACCAAAAGAAACTAAAGAAAAATAAAGAAAAGAAGGGGAATTTAGTGGCTTAGTTAGCTAGGCTGTATTTAAGTATGACCCAATTTAGGTACTGAGATAATGTCATCAGAAAACCCTCTCTCTCAGCTCTCAGCTCTGCTTTTTTGTGTGTTGTCTTTCATTTCATTCCCTAAATTCAGCCGACAATGAAATCTCTCCTTTCTTTTCCTCATCCATATGTTTATTATCTGACTCATATATTTAGGCAATTGATTATATTTAGTAAATACCCACTTAAATATAATAATAGATAGATGTAGTAGATATCTTTTTTTTTTTTTTTTTTTTTGATGGAGTCTTGCTCTGTTGCTCAGGCTGGAGTGCAATGGCACTATCTTGGCTCACTGCAACCTCTGCCTCTCAGGTTCAAGCAATTCTCCTGCCTCCACCTCCCATGTAACTGGGGTTATGGGGGCCCACTTCCAGGCCAGAACAATTTTTGTATTTTTAGCAGAGATGGAGTTTCACCATGTTGGCCAGGCTGGTCTCAACTCCTGACCTCAAGTGATCCACCTGCCTCAGCCTCCCAAAGTGCCGAGATTACAGGTATGAGCCACTGTGCCCAGTAATACCAATTTTTGTTAGCCCTGTGAAACTAAGAACATTATGGAAAGGATCAAATTGTGTATGTCTTTTGTATAATCTGTAGCAGCTTGCATATTGCCTTTCACAAAGCAGATGTTCAATACATACCAGTTGCATTGAAATTATAGGGAATTAATCTTAATTGAGATAGTTAGGACCTTGTATTCCGGGTGGGAATTAGAAATGATCATTTATAATACAGGCACTGGGACAAAGAAAAGTCAGTGACAGATTGCACAAAATATATTAAAGTTCAGTAATCATTTATAGTATTTTCAAGGTTTACATTTGAAAAAACCAGGAATAATGTTGACATGTTATAATAACAAAAAAGCAATGTTTGATGGAAGAATCAATTTGTGGAAGAAGATAAATTTTATTTTGGATACCTTGAGAGTTTTAATACCTAATAAAATATTCAAGTTGCTAGTTCATATTTCCAAATGCCTTGGGAAGTAGAAAGCAGATGAGAGTTTAAGTCTGACAGTATGGAGCAGGATTCACTGTCATGAGCATGAAATGATGAAGCTCATCATTAGAATGAATACCATTCCAAATGAATGAAAGCCAGTTTTCGTCAATATGACTGGCTACATATTCCGGAAAAAACCTACCATAAACCCTAAGAAATTCTGGATACAATAAAATAAATAGACTTTAAAATGCATTAATGAGCTACAAAGAAAGTGAAAGAAATTCGCACATTTGAAAAGGCTAAAAAGAGCCTGAAACTTAATGTGAGCAAATTCTAAAGTCACAGACTGACCAAGGGCATCTCCTGGGAGCAGGAATCTAGATGCTTAGGCTTTTTAATGTTTACAACCAGGGAAAGTGAGAAAGCCTTCAATCTGGTGGAAGGTAATAAGTCAAATCTGAGACTTCTGTAGAAAGCTGGATTACTTGAAGCAATGTTCACTCAACAAAAAATGTAAGCCAGAAAAGACATCAACCACTGGGAAAGAGAGCAACAGAGGAATCAATGTGCCTTAGGTCTTGGTAGAAATAAAAAATTAGTTTCCCTTAAAAATTCATAATGAGGCCAGGCATGGTGGCACACGCCTGTAATCCCAGCTATTCAGGAGGCTGAGGCAGGAAAATAACTTGAACCTGAGAGGCAAAAGTTGCAGTAGGCCAGGGTTGTGCCATTGAACTCCAGCATGAGCAAAAGGAGCAAAACTTGATGTCAAAAAAATAATTCATAATGATAAACCCGCCTTCACATGGGTTGGAAATTTAAACATTTGTTATCTTTGCATTCTAGTAGACCACAAGCAAAATTAATGTTTAAGGATTTCCAGGCTGTTAGCATTCCAGGAAACCTGGAAGAAAGAAACACAAATCCTATGCAGAGATACATTTTCTTAACCTAAGTTCCTCAGGATCTCCATAAATTCATCAGCCAAGCATATAATAGGAAGCATATAATAGAAAATTACCAAAAACTCAATTAAATAATGTACTAAAAATATGAGTCAGTAGAAAAATAACCTATGGTCTTCAGATATTGAAGAATCAGGTACAAATTATTTTAAGTATGCTTTTAATGTTTTTGGGAAAAATGATAATTAAAAATAAGAACAAAAGAACAAGGTGCTTTCAAGAATTAACCAGGCACATTTGAAAAAGAAGTCAAAATAACTTGCATAAATTAACAATGTAAATTTACATCTTCAAAATTCAGCAGATTGGTTAAACAATGGATTCAACACAGCTGAAAAGTGAATTGAAGAACTAGTAAGAAAGAGCTGAAGAAACTACAAAGAATGCAACAGTTTTGAAATTTTAAAAAGTATAAGAGACTCTGAGAACAGAATGATCAGGACACACATACAGCTATTTGGAATTTAAAAAAAAAAAAAAAACACACAGAGAAATGGAGCTGGCATTCAAAGAAATATTAGCTTTGAAGCTGGTTGTGGTGGTTCATGCCTATAATCCCAGCACTTTGTTAAACTGAGGCATGCAGATCACTTGAGCCCCGGCATTTGAGACTAATCTAGGCAACATGGTAAGACCCTGTCTGTACAAAAAAAAAAACAAAACAAAATTAGCCAGGTGCAATAGCACATGCTGTAGTCCCAGCTACTTGGTAGGCTGAGGCAGGAGGTCACTTGAGCCCAGGAGGAGGAGGTTCCAGTGAGCTGAGATGGCACCCCTGCACTCCAATCCAAGCAAAAGAGTGATGGCCAGGCATGGTGGCTCACACCTGTAATCCCAGCACTTTAGGAAGCTGAGGTGAGTGGATCATCTGAAGTCAGGAGTTCAAGACCAGCCTGGTCAACATGGTGAAATCCCTTCTCTACTGAAAATACAAAATTACCTGGGCATGGTGGCACATGCCTGTAGTCTCAGCTACCCAGGAGGCTGAGGCAAGAGAATCGCTGGAACCAAGGAGGCAGAGGTTGCAGTGAGCTGAGATAGCATCACTGCATTCCCGTGTGGGTGATGGAGACAGACTCCATCCCAAAAAAGAAAGAAAAGGAAAAGAAAGAGCAACATCCTATGAGAGAGAGAGAGAGAGGAAAAAAAGAAAAGAAAAGAAAAAGGGTTTGAATTTTTCAGTCTCCATGACATGTATCTTCAATTCAGAAAGTACAACAAACACCAATAAGAGTAAATAAAAGAAAATCTAACCTTTGTTCATCATTTTGGATTTTTTTATTTTTTTGAGACAGACTCTCATCCTGTCATCCAGGCTGGAGTACAGTGGGGAAATCTCAACTCACTATAACCTCCATCTCCCAGGCTCAAGTGATTCTCCTACCTCAGCCTCCCGAGTAGCTGGGATTTACAGGTGTGTGCCACCATACTCAACTAATTTTTGTATTTTTAGTACAGATGGGGTTTCATCATGTTGACAAGTATGGTCTGGAACTCCTGACCTCAGGTGATCTACCCACTTCAGCCTCCCAAGGACCTCCTTAAAAGACACTTTGTACATGCACACTTTGTCCTTTTTTTTTCCTGTTCCTTTGTCTACCCTTATACATAAGAGGCAATAAGGCATCATAAGATTAGACGGAGAGCTTAAGAGAGCCTAGATCTCCGAGGACTGTGTGGAGAAGAACCCATGCCACTCTAGATTGCCTGCTTTGAGACTTTCACATGAGAGAAAAAATAAGCTTTTGACTTGTTTAAGTCACTATTATTTTAAGTCTCTGTTCCTCACAGTGAAACTGAATGCTAACTTGTGCAATCTGCAATGACATTTCTTCTCTTATTTTATTTTCTTTTTTTAAAACCTGGAATTCTGATTTCCAGTCTCCTTATTTCAAAATAACTGCAAGAGAGAAAAGCAGAATACATAAAAATAGTTTTATAGAAGCATTCATTTTTAATATACTAGATGAGAAGAAAGAATAATAAAAGAGAGAAAATAAGCTGCAAGAGTTGGAAATGCCAATTGCAATTGAAATGGGAAGAGTAAAGACTAAAAAAAAATAAATAAATAACTCCTGCATTTGTCTAGATTACAACGTCACTGGTGATTTCAGAGAGTTGTTTCCAAATAGTGACCAAAAAGCCAATGAGGCAACACAGCACTCGCGGGATTATCGCCATGTACACATTATTTGGAGGCCTCCCAGCTCTACACAAAACCAGGATACAGACATGTTTAGTGTCTCTGAGCTACAGGTGTAACTAAGTATACCAGAATCATCAAAACGCAGAAATACTCCTTACCCTTGATAGATTTTTGATGTCTTTTTCATAATCATGGCACACACCTAGTAGGAGCATGCCTGGTCTACTCTATCTGGTCATTAGAATGGCAACTGCCAGTTCAATTGGAGTTTCATCTATCTTATCTCTCTCCTCAACTATATGAAGGAATCCTCTTTTTTCTCTAGGCTTTAGAAGGTAACCATGAAATGGTTATAGTTCATGGAATGAACTATAAAGACTATTATTGGCAATATATTTGTGCATGTGTCTGTAAGTGTTTATATGTAATGGAAAGTGACAAAACTTGCAAGGGTATAGCAAGAATATGAGCCATATATCATTCACTAATTTCTGTACAGAGGCCCTGAGCCCCAGAACAAGGGAAACGGAAGGGAATGCAGGCCAGAGAGTGGAACTTTGCAAATTGTGAGTAGACATTCTTTGACATACTCAAGGGAGTTGCTTTTGAAAATGTGTGCATGAATTAAGAACACATATACTAGAAGAAAACTTTCCTTAAGAAGTATTGATAAAGAATGAATTTAGGGGATTTCAGTCATTGCAACATATAACAGCCTATATTCATATATCCTTAAAGTATAATTAGAAGCATACTTAGAAAAAAAGAATAATTAATTAAAAATAAATTTTAAAAAGAAGCAATCCAGGCATGGTGGCTCACACCTGTAATCCCAGCACTTTGGGAGGCCAAGGTGGGTGGATCACAAGGTCAGAAGATCAAGACCAACCTGGTTAACATAGTGAAACGCCGTCTCTACTAAAAATCCAAAAAATTAGCCAGGCGTGGTGGCACATGCCTGTAGCCCCAGCTACCTGGGAGGCTAAGACAGGAGAATCGCTCCTTTGAGGCAGAGGTTGCAGTCAGCTGAGATCGTGCCACTGCACTCTAGCCTGGGTGACCAAGTGAGAATGCCTAAAAAAAAAAAAAGTTAAAAAAATAAAAAATTTAAAAAGAAGCATACTTAATTTGGTAGATTCAATAGTAGAGCTGCCAAAAAATTAAAAAAAAATAGTGTTGGTTTGATGAAGAAAAACGTAGCTATTACAAAAGCAGGGGAAGTTTGTCTCCATAAGATGATCTTATTGGAAATAGGGGACTAGGTTCCCCTATTGCCATCAGAGGATAGGAATTTCTAAAATTCCCCTTAGAATTTACTTCACTTTACAGAAACTTTACTATGTCAAATGTTTACAGTGCATCCCTTCTTCCCTTAGAATTAGTAGAGCACTTAAACCTCAAACAGTGAAGGTAACAAAGGTAACCTGTAAGCTATAAAACAGAAACACAAACACAAAAGGCAGTAACACCAGCCTGGTGGCTGAAGCAAAAATGCCTAATGAGTAACTTTCCTGACACATTAGGTGAGGATGCTGCCTTCCATGGCAGTGAACACCTATGAAGTGGGCATGTAGACATAGGGTTTGCACACGTGTTAATAAATCATCTAAATAGGCTCACACATTTCTAAAGTGGATAAATCAAGAGTTTTGCCTGATTACAAAAATTATGTTGACTATATAGTGCACTCCATGCCATTCCATCTCTACGCTCCCTGAAAAAAAAGTCACATTTTTTGAAGGAAAAGGAAAAATAGGTAGTAGGGTGAGGGTCAAAGCCAGGAGAGAAAACAGAAGTCAAATACCCTTTTCTGAAGCAGGAATGAAAGGGGATGGGATCATGGTGTCATAGAATTCTCTCAGCCAAATCTCCCTGGTTTGGACCAGTTAATGTAACCCCAATTTATCAAGAGATACCTGGAATCTCTGCCACTACTCCAGAAGACCTAGGCAGCTTCATGACCCAGAATTGTTCCCCCTGAATATTTGAACCACAAAATTCAAACATCATCATGTGCTCCAAGTGGAACCCTGCAGCGGTGATCTGATTTGTCTCCTACAGGTAGACCCCTTGACCCAATGTCTAGATGTGGATACCTCATTAACCTCACAATGATCGCCCGCACTTTCCCAATGGAAAGTTTTCAACTTTTTGGACTAGTCTACGGTGCGGATCTATTCTGTGTCTCTGACTCTAGCTTATTTTCCTTTTGGCTCTTGCACAAGTGAAGGCCATTACAGTTGACTAAGGTGATGAAGCCACAGTGAATCCTCACCCATGTGAATCCAGAAAAGAACCGTGAATACCTTTACAGAAAGTCACAATAGAATGCCTTACTCCAGGCAATTTTATTATATAACTTCCTGAAATTTATTAAGGGCTGAATGCTAACTAGAAGACTCCCTTATTTTATAAACATGACATTTTTTTTCTGTTTCTCCTCCAATTTTTTTCTCAAGATTCTTGTAGATAGAGTTAAAGAGCAAACCTTCAAGACTTTCAGTACATTTTTAAAAATCAGAAACATTAGATATCTTTATGTTTGGATTTCTTATTTATCAACTACACTAAACTATCAGGAATATTAGATATCTTCGTGTTTGGATTTCTTATCAACTACACTAAAATCTTACATTGTGAGAAACCATATTTTATATTATTTGTTTATACACATTATAATTATAGTAGTGCCATACAGGGACTAGCGGCTTATTTGTGAACTAACGGGTGCTCAGAATACTCATCATTGGTTGTATTTTAGTTATTAAAACGTCTGTTCACTCAAGAGGGAGAAATACAAAAAAAAAAAATTAAAACAGAGCTCATACCCTCGTTTATTTAACTTTTACTGAATTGAACTGAATTCTCCCTTGTCAGGATGATTGACATAGTTTGGTGTCTTTGTATTTTGACTGATTTGTCCTCTTTAGTCACAACAATAGACACTTAGTAAATAATTGACTTTCTAAACAAAAAACCGCCCGTTTTCTCTATCTAAAGCTTGCTCGTCCTTCTAGGTCAATCCAAGTCACTTTAAACTCCACAAGTCCCTTTAAACACTCACCTTTGAGAGCTCTACCCATAGGGCCCTTCCTTCCTCTGAACATGTCCTTATTTGTATATACGTAATACTAATCAAGGTATTCTTGTATTCTTTTTTAACGTTTCTTATTAGGGAAGTTAAAAATAATGGCTACTAAGACTTCTAGATTCCAGTAACTCCTCTTAGGTCAATAAGAAAGGTTAAAACAGGAGAAAACACTGTTTTTAAGCTTGAAGAGATAGGCAAATACAGGGAGCCAAGCTTACCAGAAAAGAAACTCACAAGTGGAAACCACTGCAGGAACGAACCATTGCCCGAGTCGAAAAATATCTGAACTGTAATTAACAAATTGCTAGAGGCTCTGTGTGAGCAAGTCTGAGAGTTAAAAATTCCAGAAGGACCCAGTCGTGGGAGACTTTCGTATTTTTTTGAGTTTTGCTTCCAGGAGCTTGACCAGATTCTTCTCAGGGTAAGTGCGGGAGAAAAATTCCATCCAGCTTCCTGCAGGGAAAGGGGGAAAGAAAACCTTTTGAAATATACCAGAGCACTCTAATCTTTTAACAAGGCCTGTCCTCAGGAGAAACTAGTTAACCAGAAAGTAACCTGCTGGGGTATAATCAAAGCCTAAATGACCTGAGAGAAGAGAAATGCCTAACTCCAGCCAGCTGTAGCCTTCCACGTGAGAGAAGGGAAATATTCAACTCTATCCAATTGTAGCCATCCTGTTCTACCTGAGAAAGAAGAAAAATACTGAAAAACACTTGTGAAAATCACTATCCAGGGGCCTGGGCTCAGTAGAGACCTAATCTTAAGAATATAAGACACTTTTCCTCTCCCAACACCTTGTCATCACATTACTAAAGGCCTAGTTACAACAATTCCATTTATCTGGTACTTTAGCTATCAAAAAAAAAATTACTAAGCATACTAAAAGGCAAAAACACAACCTGAAAAGACAGAACAAGCATCAGAAGCAAATATCCCAGGGATCTTGGAATTATCAGGATTTAAAACAAGTATGATTAATAGTTTAAAGGTCTAAATGGATACAGTAGACAGGATGCAAGGACACGTGGACAATGTGGCACACAGTCAGAAATCCTAAGAAAGAACTAAAAAGAAATTCTAGAGATCAAAAACACTATAACAAAAATAATGTTCTTAATAGGCTTATTAGTAGACTGAATACAGCTGAGAAAAGAATCGCTGAGCTTGAGGATATACCAACAGAAACCTCCAACACAGAAAAGCAAAGAAAATAAATACTGAAAAGAAAACCAAACCAAAACCAAATATCCAACGACTGGGACGACTACAAAAAATCTAATGTATGTGTAATAGAAATACCAAAAGGAAAAAAAAAAAAAGACAAAGGAAAGAAAAAGCATTTTAGGCTAATAACTGAGAATTTCTCCAAACTAATGTCAGACACCAAGCCAAAAATTCCGGAAGCTCAGAGAACACCAAGCAGGATAAATGCCAAAATAAAAAAGGAAAGAAAGGAAAAGAAAAAGAAAGAAACCCAAACAAACAAAAACAACTACACCTAGACATGTTATTTTCAAATTACAAAAGATCAAAAACAAAGTCCTGAAAGAAATCAGAGGGAGGAAAAAAAAAAATAAACCTTACCTACAGAATAACATCCTTCTTTTCAGAAACCTTGAAAGCAAGAAGGAAGTAAAGTGAAATGCTTAAAGTGTTGAAAGAAAGGAGCCAGTTATCTGAATTCTGTAGCCTGTGAAATTATCCTTCAAAAGTGAAGAAGGAATACTTTCTTAGAAACACAAAATTTGAGGAAATTTGTTGTCAGTTAACCTGCCCTGCAAGAAACGTTAAAAGAAACTATTTAGAAAGAGGAAGGAACATAAGTCAGAAACTGAGGTCTGGAAAAAAGAAAGAGCACTGAAGAAAGAATAAGTGGAGGTAAAGTAAAAACTTTCATTTTTCCTGTACTTAACTGATCTAACCGATAAGAGTTTGTCCAAAATAATAATAGCAACAGTGTATTTAACTATGTACGCTTATGTATACGTCTTATGTATATAAGGTTTATGTACACGTGTAAGTAAAATGAATGACACCAATAATAGAAGAGATAGGAGGGAGAAATAAGAATTATTTTGTTATTGTCAGGTACTCACACTACCTATGAAGCAGTGTAGTGTTGACAGTAAACCTAGATTAGTTGTGATTATATATTGCAAACTTTACAGCAACCACTGGAAAATCCCAAAATATGTGAAGATTAAACTCACTTCTAAACAACACGAGTCAAATAAAAAAATCTCAATAGAAATTTTAAAATATTTGACCTAAAAGAAAGTGAAAACACATAAAAATGTGTGGGATGTGAAAGTACTGCCTAGAGAGAGATTTATAGCATTGAATGCATATATTAGAAAAGAACAAAATTTTTTTATTATTATTATACTTTAAGTTCTGAGATACATGTGCAGAATGTGCAGGTTTGTTACATAGGCATATACCTGCCATAGTGGTTTGCTTAAATCAATAAACTTTTACCTCACAAAACTAGAAAAAGAAGAGTAAGTTCAATCCAGAGTAAGCAGAGGAAAAGAAGCAAGAAGAAATCAATAAAATTGAAAACAGGAAATCAAGAGAAAAATCAATAAAATGAAAAGCTGGTTTTTTAAAAAATTGATAAGCCTCTAGCCAGGCTAACCAAGAAGAAAAAGAGAGAGGACACAAATTACAAATATCAGAAATGAGATAGGGGCATCACTATAGATCCCATGAACATTAACAGAATAATAAAGGAATAGTATAAATAACTACATGCCCACAAATGTGATACCCTAGGTGTCATGGGCCAATTTCCTGAAAGACACCATCTCCCAAAACTCAAACAAGGAATAAAAGACAGTGTGAATGGTTCTACATCTATCAAAGAAATTGAATCAACAATTAAATCACCTTCCAAAACAGAGAGCACCAGGTTCAGATGAGTTTGCTGCTGAATTCTACCAAATATTTAAAGAAGAAATTATACCAATTATCTATAATCTCTTGACGAAGACAGAAGTACAGGAAATACTTTGTAACTCATTTTATGAGGCCACCATTACCCTACCAAACTAAAGGTGTTAGAAGAAAAAGACCCATATCTCTCATAAACATAGATGCAAATATCCTCAACAAAATATTAGCAAATTTAATTCAATGTGCATAAGCAGAATTATACACCATTCTGAGTGAAGTTTATCCCATGTATACAGGGCTAAAATCTGGTCCCAAATTCAAAAATTAATTCATCACATCAACAAACTGAAAAAAAAAAAAAAACACATGATTAAATCAATAAATACAGAAAAGGCATTTGACAAAATCCAACACCAAGGCATGATAAAAACACTCAGTACACTAGGAATGAAGGTAATTTTGTCAATCATCTGTTAAAGAGCATCTACAAAAATCCTAGAGTTAATGTCATGCTTGATGAGAAACTGAAAACTTTCCTACTATGATCAGAAACAAGGCAAAAATGTCCCCTCTCCACTTCTTTTTAACATTGTACTAGAAGTCCTGGCTAATACAGTAAGACAATAAAAGGAAGAAAGAAAAGAAATACAGACTTAGAAGGAAAAAATAAAGCTGTCTTTGGATGCCTATTACATGATTGTCTTTGTAGAAAATACAAAATAATACTGCTTTTGAAAAAAAACCTTCTGGGACTAAAAGCAATTATATTAATAGAAAGGTTGCATGAAAGAAGGTTAATATACAAAAGTCGATCATTTCCCTATATACTAGAAATAAACAAGAGGAATTAGAAATTGAAAACAAAATGTATCAAATTAGGTCCCCCAAAAATGAATACTTACATATAAATCTAACCATATATATAAGTTCTATGTGGAAAAAATGATAAAACTTTGACAAAATATATCAAAGAATAACTAAATAAACTGAGATATTCCATGTTTATGGATAGGAATACTCAATATTGTCAAGATATCAGTTCTTCCCAATGTGATCTATTGATTCAATGCAATCCAAATCAAAATCCCAGCAAGTTATTTTGTGGATACCAAAAAACTGATTCTAATTATGAGAAGGGAAAAGACACACAACAGCCAACACAATACTGAGGGCAAAGTACAGGCTGAGATAATTGATCTTACCTGACCTCAAGACTTATCATAAAGCTACAGTAGTCAAGACGGTGTAAAAGAATGGACAAAAAGGTCCATGAAACAGAATAGAGAGCCTAAAAGTAGATTCACAAAAATACAGACTACTTGCCTTGACAATGAAGCAAAGGCAATACAATCTTTTTAATAAATCATTCTGGAATACAGACCTTACAGCCTTTGCAAAAATTAACTCAAAGCAGATCATAGACTTAAATGTAAAATACAAAACCATACAGCTTTTAGAAGATAATGTTAGTGAAAACATAGATGATCTTGGGTATGGTGATGATAAGTTTTTAGATACATTACCAAAGTTCTCATTCATGAAGAAAATAACTGATGTTAGATTTCATTAAATGAAAAACTACTCTGTGAAAGACAATGTCAAAAAAAAGAGATGAAAGAGATGACAAGCCACAGACCGGGAGAAAATATTTTCAAAAGAAACATATAAAAAGGGACTGTTATCCAAAATATACAAGAAACTCTTATAACACAACAAACAACCAGGTTCAAATATGGACCGAAGACCTTAACATTCACCTCATCAGAGAAAATGTACAAATAGAAAAATAAGCATAATGAAAAGATGTTCCACATCATATATTATCAAGGAAATGAACATTAATTATAATATGATATCCTGGAGGGGATCCTGGAACAGAAAAGGGACATTAGAACATGGAGTATGGACTTTAGTTAATAATAATATCATATCATTATTGACCCATTAGCTATAACAAGCATACAAATTAGCATAACATGTTAATAGGGGAAAATTGGTATGGGACTTACAGGAACTCTCTCTACTATTTTCTTAATTTTTGTGTAAGTCTAAAATTGTTCTAAAATAAAAATTTTATTTTTTTAAAAAAGTAAAAATCATTTCAGACATGAAGACTAAATCAAACAACATAAGAACAAATACAGACAAGAAATAGGCTGTGAAATAATTAAAACAACAACAAGATACCATCTCATACCTATTGGAGAGTCCAAAATCCAGAACACTGACAACACCAAATGTTAGTGAGGGTGTGGAACGTCAGGAATTCTGACCCATTGTCAGCGGGAATGCAAAAAGCCACTCTGGAAGATAGTTTGGCAATGTCTTACAAAACTTTAAAATACTCTTACCATACAATTAAGCAATCATGTTCTTCAGTATTTACCCAAAGGAGTGAAAAACTTATGTCTATACAGAAACCTGCAGACAGATGTTAATAACAGTTTTATTCATAATGACCAAAACTTGGAAACAACAAAGATGTCCTTCAGTAGGTACATGGATAAATAAAATCTGGTATATCCAAGTAATGGAATATTCCTCAGCACTACAAGGAAATGAACTATCAGTCCATGAAAAGGCACGGAGAATCCTTAAATGCATATTACTAAGTGAAAGACGTCAATCTGAAAGGCTAGGTACTATACAATTCCAATATGACATTCTAGAAAGATAAAACTATGGAGACAATAGAAAGATCAGTGGTAGCCAGGGGTTAGGAGTGGCCAAGGATAGACAGGCAGAGCACAGAGTATGTTTAGAGCAATGAAAATAAAAATACCTTGTTTAATTTTATAATGATATATATAAAACATATCATTGTACAGTTTTTCCAAAGCCATGGAATGCATAAATCAAAGCATAATGCAAGCTTTGGGTGATAATGATGTGTCAATGTATGTTCATCAACTGTAATAAATATACTATTGTGGTGAGAGATGTTGTTAATAGAGGAGGGGTATTCCTGTGTGGAGCAGGAGGTATTTGGAAAATCTCCATACCTTCTTCTGAATGTTGTTGGAAATGTAACACTGCTCTTAAAAATAAGAAGTCTCTTTCCCCCCCCAAAAAAAAAAGAAATAAAGTCACTGAGTTAACATCTTATCTATGTATTCAGAGCCCTTCTTGCTCTCTTTTTTTCAGTAACAGATCCTACCCCCATTCAACAGCGTGGGCAATTTGTTACACAAATTGGTCCAATCCAAGTTCTTCCCTGGGAATACAGTCAAACACCATCTGTACCGCTTTATAATGAAATCGTAAATCAGAGGCCTCCGCTAGCCAGATCACCCAACATACAGAGAAGCTGGTCTGGGTGAAAAAGCTGACACCCAAAAAAGAAGAAAGACAAAAGACCTGGAAAGCACTAAAGGCTTCTATGTTCCTGAATCCAGTTGTTACTAAGGCAAGTTTTATCCCAATCATTTGCAGAGTTTGGTTATTTCAGCCAATAAGTTCCAATTTTTTTTTTTTTTAAGATTGACTTGGTCACTTGCATGGTCTTAATGAATCCACAACAGACTCCTTAAGGGAGTGTCTTAGTTTATTTTCTGTTGCTATAACAGAATACCACAGACAGGGTAATTTTTAAACAATAGAAATGTGTTTGGCTCACATTTCTGGAAGCTGGGAAGTCTAAGATCTCAGGGCCACATCTGGTGAGAGCCTCTTGCTGTGTCATAACGTGACAGAAGTCATCACATGGTGAGAGGGCGAGAATGCACAAAACAGAGAAATGGGGTCCAAACCTCATCCTTTAATTAGAAGCCTACTCTTTCATTAACTAACCCACTCCCTCCATAATGGCATTAATCTATTCAAGATGGGACAGCCTTCATGACCTAATCACCTCTTAAAGGCCCCACTTCTTAGTACTGTTACATCGGCAATTAAATTTCAACATGAGTTTTAGAGGGAATATTCAAACCATGGCACGAAGTGATGTTTGCATGAGTTTGGCTATGCTGTCTTTACACATTACATTGTACTTAGCACAAGGACCTGCAAAGAATAGAAACTCAACAGATAGTTGTCAAAGTAATGATTTTTTAAAATTTCTATTTGAAATTCTGGAATAGTGTGTAAGATGCTAATATTCATAAAATTATTATGTGTAGGAAATCATGAGTAAGTTCAGAGTCTCAAGAGATACTCATACTTTAAGTTGCCCGTTTTCCAAAAAAAAAAAATGCACGTGTTTAACCATGCTGCAAACATATTCTTTTTCATTAACTGTCCATTGCCTCCATATAACATATTCTTTATACCTCCTCATAGTGAAAGTGCTTGTTAGAAATGTATTCAAATTTATTACACATTAATACATAAACAATCATATAACAAATAATATAGATATATGTATATAGTGTGTGTGTGTGTGTGTGTGTGTGTGTGATTTTAACCAAGTTTCTGGAAAGTATATTAATTGCACTTAGAAAACCCAAGATGTAAATATAACAAAGTAAAAGTTTGCTCCACAGTCTCTTAAACAGACACCTTTCTATGAATTCTGTGTGCAACTTGTTCATGAATATGGAAAGTATCTGAAGATTTTCTTTTTACTTGTCTTGATTTCCTTGAAGACTCTGGCACGCAGCATGAGATTAAAATAATCTGGCATTGCTGGCTACTTTGCCCACAAACACCAAGGAATAAATATTAGAATGATGGATTCTCTTTCCCTTGTCAACCATCAATATGTTCCAGCCTGGGGCAAGGTCTAGGGAGAAATGTTAAAATAAACAAATAGAACCAAAGAGTAGCTTTATTCTTTTATTCAAAGTTTATTAAAATACAGGAACAAATTGTATAAGCACACATACCACTCAGCACCAATATGATAACACCCTTTCTACTGAGAATCTCCAAAGCAGTTCTTTTTCTGCAACTGAGAAGCACATATGAGTAGCATCTGCACACATGCATTCTCACCACATTTACCCAGTACTCTCGGCATCATGTCCCGAATATTCTCCTTGCCAGGGATACAAAGATGGGGAGAGGCCAACTAATGTGACTACATCCAACCACTGACTGAGTCGACAACTCTTTCGTCAGTAGTTATCATCCGCACACTGGTCAACTCTGCACATCTCTGTCTCCCTCTTCGGGTACCCGATTACTTGGGCTAGTGAGTCTGGGGATAATGTGATGCAAAACTAAACAAAACTGGCCAACATTCCCTACCCAATATCATTTAATTGCTTTGGTTATAAAGTACTGGATACTTATTTCTTCACATTCCCCAATGCTAACACACATAAAAACCACACTAACCAGCGACATGGGCCTGGAGAAGTCTTGAGAGAATTTTATTTCCCATCCCCTTCTGTGGGTTTCTTTCATTTGTGTGTTTACCTGTTTGCTTTTTCAGGGGAGGGGGAGAAATGGAGGGTTTGAGCCAAAATAGTGACTTCATTAAACATCTGCTGGGTCTTCGAAGTCTCAGTAAATATTGAATAAACTCCCTGGAGCTCTGCTGTTGCTGCCTAAGACGGGCAGCCAGCCCTGACTTGCATGAGCAGTCTTGTTTGGATATCTGCACATGTTTGCTTTCTATTGGTTCAGACTCACCTTGGAACAGAGAGGGGTCTGTTAAGTCTGAGACCTTGCTTCTGTTGCTTATACACATAGGGCATTAGGAAGTGGCCCGATGTTTTGCTCATCCTAAAGTCACTCAATGACTTGCAGAAGCCTTCAGCCTTCCTTCGTGAGAAGTTTGTTTTCAAATCTTCCCGGATTTGTAGATCAAGCCCTCAGGGCCTCATCTTTCCCAGTTAGCAACTTTCTACCTCTCCCACCCTAGATCCCCTCTTTTCTTAGAGAGCTTCAGGAAATGACTAAGATTGTGCCAATTGCAAAGAGATTGGTACGTAAGCCTCATTCTGGGAGTATATATGAAGAGTGGGTTTGGATTCTAGTTTTGGAGTGAAGAAGGAAGTTGGAATCTAACTATATATATATTAACTCTGATTTTTGGCGATACCATTTAGGAAAAAAAAAAAAAAAGCTCCTAAAATTAAAAGCCTTACTTTCAGTCCCCACTGCTGAGACACATGACATTGGGCATGTTCTGAAAAGCTCTAAATGCTAGTAAAGGTTTTCATTAATCCTTCAGTGGGACAGAAGTCAGGGTCTACATTTTTTCTTTTTCAATGGTCATATGATACTAATTAAGCTTATTTTCCAAACCATCAGTCAGAGTTCAGGTGGAACAAATGTCCAGATCAATCCATCCCCTTTAGGGAATCTGAGGACGCCTTGTAATCCACCTGGGAATTTTCCCAAAGGCATACATATTGTCTTTAACCTGCCCTCTAGTAAGGTAGCACCATCATGTGACCTCACCATATGTCATAATTTTTACTTAAGAACCCAAATAGTAAAATACACTCAGGCAAAATGAAAGACAATAGGCTATTCTTCCCACCTTGATGAAAGAATAAGCACTTCCTGGTTAATGGGAGAATAATTTAACTAGATAGACACTGGGAAGTTGATATTACCAAAAACCAAGGGGACTTCTATAAATGAGTTGAAGACACAGGACCAGAGACCACACATGAAAATAGAAAGTCATGTAACTTAAGTGGCTGTCACTTAGCTTTACAAAGCAGAAACAGTTACTAATCTACCTCTAAGGAGGTCAGTTACATTTTAATAACTGTATGAAACACTTCTAAATTACTGAGCAGACATTTCCATTCATGCCCATTCAAGAAAGTCATTGTTGATCCCACTAGTATTTTCACTAAGCAATAAATAAAGTCAGTTTTTAATAGTTCCAAGACATAAGTCATTCAAACAATAAGGGTTTGAATAAAACCAGATGCTATGATAATATTTAAAATTTCTTGGAAACTATTTTAATAATAGACAAGCTAATGCAGCTTAAAAGGCTAAACTGATAGCTCCGTGTAAACACAGCCTATGGGAGAAACATGATCAGGGACTAAGAAAGATAACTCAGACTTTTATATATGATATAAATATATCATAGATTTATGCTATGATATATAAATAGATACACTTTTCCCTGTGAGAATAAGAATTACAATTCCTCAAAGGAACACATACCTTATAAAACACATGATAGGCACGTGAGTATTGGCAATCTAATAATTTCTCAGCATATCAGCTAAAGCATTGATTTTCCTCTACCTCAAATAATGAGTTCTTGTTAATTTCATAAAAGAATGCATCACAAGAAATCACAAAAATTTATGTTGAGATAAATAGGTTACATAATTATAGGCTTTACCCTGATAACACCAAGACATTCTACATAGTGTAGGATTCCTGAGCTTTGTCCATTCATTTTCTCCATTGGCCCTTCCACAGCCTTTCTTCCAGAAATTCTTACATATTCTATTGAGCATCTTCCTCCCTGATAGCCTGTGTCTTTCTATGTTTCCTTCCTCTGCTTCATTTCTCCATTGGGCTATCCTCAGGGAGAATAGGTCTGCACACATAAACGACCTCTTTCTTTAAAAATATAGCACAACTGGGTGATTTTTCCATCATCCTTTTCCCCAGTCGACTGGCACTGCCTTAGCCAAATCTCATCCCCCCACCGGCTTATCTGACATACTGTTACATCACCGTACACATTGAATAAAGGGGAAGCTTAAGGACAACAGTGTGAATGTGCTGCAACCAGATTTTTTATTTTACTGTTTTAGGGTCCCACGTAAATCTCGACACCGTTTTGAAGATAAAAAAATCAATGAGGGCAGAGACAAGTCTTGAATGTAGAGGTTAACAACCGAGGAATCTGAAATAATTATTCTCAATATGATTTTCCAGCAATTCATTAGAAAACATCACATTTTTGAAATTTGCCTTGTTTCTTTGTGGGTGGTTTTTATAGAATTTAAAACATTAGAAAGCTGATGCTGCCATAAAAAAAAATATTTGTCACAATGGAGCTTTAATATTTACACAACATACCAGCTAGTGATATGACTGATATGTTGCTCCCATTTTAAAATAAGAAAATACTTTTGATTCTTGCACACCTAGTTCCCACTCTTTTCTCATTTCAGACAACTAGTTTAAGAATGCATTTTCAACTTTAGTTTTTTCTATTAATTTATTTTTATTCAGTTATTAATGGAATAAACAAAAGATCCTTTGATTGTACCTTTAAATACAATCATATACTATGATTTTATAATAGTCTCTTATTTATCAAAAAAATATGATACAAAATTGGTTCATCTATTCTTTTGGGGGCTATGATCTTTAAATATTACTGATGGGTAAAACTATAGTGTCCATTTTAAAAAGAAAAAACTATTTTATATATATTAAAATAGCATTATAATCATATACTATAGGGACTTTAGATTACTAAAACTCAACTAATGGAAAAAAGGAAGATCCATGTCCAAATTTAAATGTCAATGGAAATTCCACGATACCGGGGGTTGCCTTATAACAAAGCCTCCAAAATTATTGATCGGAATTATCTATAACTTCCTCTTCTTCTATTTTGCAATGGAAGTAAGCTTGTTTGTTTGCACCTATCCTTCATTATAGTTCACCTACTTTGGGAGGAAATCAAGGCTGTGCTGAATGGCCATGGTACCTACCCCCCACAGCAGCTGAGAATATATATACATCTGCATGTATGTATGTACGTATAATTTCTTCAGCGCAGCATTCAGAGAGAACACTGCTATAGAGACTGAGATTAGGAATGACTTGGCCACATAATAACTGCAGGAATGGAGAGGAAAAGACCAGCATCAGCAGACGCACTGGTTTTCCTTTAACGGTATTATGGGGTGTAATTAACCCACTGAAAATATACATACCACATACATGTTTCAAAAGTAATTATTTCCAACAGAAACCCCTCACAACTACAAATATTTAAGAATTTTTTTTCCTTTCAATCCCTCCTTTCTCCTTCTATCTAGGAACATATGACAAATATATTATTTTTATATGTGTATTCTCTATGCCACCTTTAGCGGCACTGCTGCGTCGTTTTCTGGTCTTGTGTGTGTTTCTGTATTTCTGTGGCTAACAAATGAGTTCTACTCTCTACAGCTTCAAGGTGAAACTCTGTGAATTTTCCAAATCTTTCTGCCTCCTCTTTCCTAGCTTGTCAATTTGATTTCTTTCCTAGCACTCTCTCTACCTGCCTAGGAAGTAACCCTCACATTTCAGATGATCATTCTAACCTCCTCGATGGAGGGATTATTCTTGGTATCTACAAACATACCTGTAAGTTCTGGGCTATGAAGACTGAGAGCACTACACAACTAAAAGCAACATCAGAAACGATTCTAAGGTCTACCCTGACACCAATGTCTAACCACATGGCTGGGTTCAAGGACTTGTTATAAATTTGAGGAATTTCCAATTAGGCTTCATCCATGCCAAATAGAGCAAAGACAATACCCCTTATCTTAACGTAGACAGTAGCTTCCTAATGTAATTATTCTGATAAGTCTTTTCTTCTGGTCTCAAAGCATGCATCCCCTGTATCAGCTCCTTCCCAATGCAGAATGAACACATGCTGAATCAGGGTTTCTTCCTCTCCATCTTGGGATCTTTTCACATAAGGCTTTTCACCAGAAGAGAGGTGATGGGGCTACTACTTAGCCCAATGCCATTTGAGTAGTGAAGAAAGTATGGAGCTGTCAGAGATTCATGTTCTTCTGAAAGGCAGACTCCTGTCTTTCGGTAAGGCAACGGGACTCTGTTGAAATACGGATCCAGTTCTTAATGTCCTTGCCTTTATATGCTTTTTAAAAACAATAAGCTCTCTTAAAAATCATACCTTTATCCAGCTAATCTAGTTTTCTTTCATCTCTTGCTGAAATTCTTCTCCAGCCAATGCCGGACTTCTTGAAGGTTGTAGGAGAAGGGGCCCTTTCCTCCCAGATAAGCAATTTTCTGTCTCTGCACAATGCACACACGTTCAAAGGCTACCCCGTAAGCTACGTTGGCATTATTGTCCATGCAGTCAGCCACAACTCGGCACTGGGGCGGCAAGGAGAAACGCTCCAGAAGCTTCTGGGCTGCTGCACATCGATCTTCCTGGTTCTGGTGCTTCTTCACCTCGAAAGACCAAGAGGAGTCCCCAGGTATCGCCCAGCCATCTGACGGATGAGCCTCATCAATGTAGACCAGCAGGAAGTCAGCCACTGAGGAGAACTCTTCCACCAGTTTGCAGAAGGCTGGCAGCTGGCTCGTGAAAGGAGGTCAAGTAGCTGAGCCAAAGTTGACCACCAGTGGGCGCTCAGGGCTGGCAAAGTCAAGAAGGTGACATGCGGCTCCCTCAGCTATCTTCTCCTGGGGACCATTGCCACTGTTGTCACCTCCTTCTGCACCGGACACATGCACCACACTGGAATTGGGGGCATCCTCACCCAATTTCACCTGATGGTAAAAAACAACAACAACAAAAAAAGGAGAGAACATCACATTAAACACATTGCCACTTCAATTCATGTTAAATAGTTACAATTTGGCTCTAATAGAGTGTGGTATATTCTTCAGAGCATGTGGTAAACATTTATTGATTTGAGTAAAGAGACATCATGGCAGGTAATGTAAAGAATGGCCCAAAAGAAAGTAAAAGTCTTTTTCATTCTGTATAGTCACTGAAGGTAATTATTTTCCTCATTGAAGGCACTGGAGTTAACTCTTTTTATAATTAAGCCGAGGCTGGTATTCTTTCCTATCTTTATTTTGCTGTCAATGCTTAGCATGCATTCTATAACAAATGATTAATTGACTTCATTTTAAAAGTTAGAAGCAAATGGTCTCCTTTAAGATGAATTATCAGGGTCTTGGGACACGGTGCCTCTTTCTGCATTCTGAAACACCAGTCAGGACCTTTATTTCCTTGCACAATACTAAGTCATTTAATCCCAACCAATGGCCAGTGATACCAGTGGGCTCTATTCTTGGCCAGACCTAGAAAACCTGAGGTCTACCATTTATAAGAAGGGTTACTTGCACTTAACCACCTTAGTGATTCAGCTTTTCCATCTGTAAAATGGAGGTAATAATGCCCGTCTTCCACATATGGCAATTGGAAGACAACATGAGCAAAAGAGTTCTTTGTAGACTGTAACTAGGTGGGTGTGTGTTGTCCTTATTAGATGCTACCCCACCATGTGAAACAGAACATAGTCTTTCTTGGGCAATTCTGTGCTTTAAAAATATATATATCCTGAGCAAAGCTTTTCACTCTCCTCAATTTGGCATACTCCCCGGAGGCTTCTACTGCCACTGCTCACGGGGTGGCTCTTACCACTCCAACCTCACAATTTCTATTAAATTAAAAAAAAAAAGGCTACTCCTGAATTCTACTTTAATTTCTCATTTTGCATATGTGCCTGTTTCCCTCTTTTTATCTAGGAAGCCACATTAAAAAGTACTTTTCTACCCCACAATTTATTAACAAGCTCCTCGGAATTATAAAATATTGGGGCAGAAGAGGTAGAGATAAAAATTGTTTCATGTGCTCCCTTTGTGCATGGTTTAAATAGTGGAAAACAGAATGAAGGAAAGTTTGCAGGCTTTGAATCTGTAAACTGATAATTAAAAAGCAGGCAATAATAAAAGAGCCAATTACTTCAGTTTGAATTAATACAATTAGATCTTCTTCAGAATGGCTTAATCAAAGCCAATAACATTAAGGATGACTTACGACAGTACATTGGTTTGTATACACTATCCTTAATATTACAATATACTTCCAACTGGATCGACTTATTTCCCTCACATACATATAGCCACACATAAAACTAGTGTTAATTGAAGTCACGTAGAAGTGAATTGTTAAAGATGTAACAATCCAAACCAATATAATACACTCAAGGGCTTTTGTTCAGAAGCTTCTATCTAATGTTAATGCATAACTCATTTTAACTGTAGAGAAAGAATTAAAGTTCTTTCTCTCCCTTCTGAAAAATCCCAGCAGGGCAGGTTTGAAATAAGCACTATTAGTTTTCTAAGAGAAATCTTACAGTAATAATCTCCCTTCTCAGAAAGGAAGCTGTTGGTGTGACTTAAGTAAGTAAATTTGTTTTAAGTCGCCACCACGGAGAAAGTTATTTTACTTACGCTAACTTTCTCAGTTAGTTTACAAGTGACACTAGATGGAGAAATCAAATAAGCACGTATACCTGGATTCTTTCATATGAACTATGCTAGTCTTGAAGGCATGAAAATATACATCAAAATTAAAGATATACATCTTAAAGGTATTGTAAATCCTTTAATCCATGGGTTCTTTTTGGACTTCTTATTTTTTATTTTTACTTTTATTTTGTAGATCTCGGTAGTGGGTAGCAGTCTCTTCTCTTTAGATCTTTCTCATTTGAAAGAGTAGTAATGATTCCAGGAGGGTTGTTTTAACGATATCATGTGTGCTGTGTGCCCGAACACACTGTGATAAGAAGACCGAAATGCATTCAGATTAGTCTGTCGTAGTGACTTCCTGTTAAGTAAGCAACCCGTACACGTGGGTTCTTGGTAGGTAAAAACATTCATCTGCATTTTGGAATCATTTTTGAACTCTATAAACAATTACGTAGCCTTGATAAATGGGCCTCTAACCCCTTGACTTACCCAAGCAGGCCTGTTGATCCTTTCATTATTTCTGATTATTCAACTGAATAATCTAATCTGATGCTTTTGTCACAGGAGACTCTCCTGTTACCTGAAGTAAATTTTCCTGGAAAGTTAACACACCTCCTCCTTCTTAGAGACAAGGTATACTTCAGCTCCAGAATTCTTTCCAAAACACAGACTAGTTTGCCTTGGGAAATTTAGAGTAAATACCACACTGTCACTCTAAAATAAAAAATTAGGAAAGTTACAAAATCCATAATGCTCTTTATGTGGGGGATTCAGCATTTTGTTAGGATTAGGGTTAGACTGGGAAGTATTTATTTCGCTGAATGAATGAATGCTAATTATTATAATCCTAGCTCAGTGAAGAATTTTACACTTAATGATAACCCTGATCTGCAATGAACGTAACCATATTTGGTGATGGATAAGCTCACTGAAACAGATACATTCAGAAATAAGAATCCTGGAGCCCTCTTATAGAATACTACTGTAATCAACACTCAGTGTTATTGATCTGTCCTTGACTGTTTCATCTGGTCAGTGCACAAAACAAATGTGGTCTATTCTTTTTATTTTGTTGAGCAGCCAGGGTCCCTTCCTGAATATTATAATGCCACAAACGGATATTCTTATTCGTGGAGGTGCCTAGGCAAGAGAAAATGCATAGATAAAATTCATATTATTAATCAAGCTAAGAAGGAAAAACACACACCCACCATCCATAAATCCAAATGTGAGTAGACCAGTAGTCTGCTTTTATAAGCTTCATATACTAGTCATAAAATGTGCCCATCATTCCTAAAAGTTGATGGAGGACTATTTAGCTAAAATAAAGAAAAAAAAACCCTTTTTTAGATATGAAAGTTTCCTTTAAAGAAAATATTCTAAAAGGATATTACTGGTCATTGTCAACTCCCCATTTGGTCACCATAAATTTAAATTCCTAATAGACCAGAGTTTCAAATGGAGAACTTCTTGGTTTGCTGGGTTATGCACCCTGCTGAGACAGGCTGGGAGAATCACCATTGTCTTCAATGATGGAAGATTCTCTGCTCTCCCCAGGAGCAAAGCATTCCTTGACACAGGGCCAAAATGATGAAGAAAATAAAGTTGGTCCCATAATAACATTTAGGCTGCAGGAAAGAAACTCAACAAAAACAAGTTATCCCTCGGTACTCCCAAACTTTGTTTTAATTTCCCACAGTGGCACAGAAAGTCTCCTGGCCACAAGTTACCTATCATCTTAATTTCTCCTTCTTAGAGGGTTTGTGTTTGGTTTTTGTCCTTAATGAGACATATTTGCCAAAGAGGCATTCAAAAGGCATTTTTTACTCTTGCGGAAGAGTAATTAGGTCGGTACCTCTTTCCCTGCCAGCATTAGCCGCTCTAAAGAGAACCCTGCCCAGTATTTAATGCCCAAACACAAGAAGCATCATTTCTACTAATTGGTCTTGAAGTTCCGATGTTCCCAAAGGGTCCCTTTATTTTGCAAGGATCAGAAGGGACACACGTAAAATGTGACATTGTCATCGCTGACTTTTATCTCTCTCATCTGCACCATTACAGTGGTTTTTTCTTATGTTTTTGCAAGCAGCATCCACACAACACCAACAAATTAAACAGGATTTGCATTTTCACAACAGAAGACAACTCTGGGCCAAGTTCAAATGCTGCAATGGACATCTTTATGAATATGAACATGAACGTACATACATAGCATATATAAAAACGTGATTTCCTTGATGATGTTTTGTGTTCAGTGCATGGGCGTAAAGGAAATGCTGCTTTAGCGTGTGGACTGTGAAACCCGGGGCAAAGGGGAAGAAAGAACCATTCATCAAGGAGAAGCAGAAAATAGAGCATATACTACTAACCTTGTTTTTTGCTTTGGCATTTTTTTTTTTCTTTTTCTTTTCTACAGCCTGAGAAAGGTTTGTGGACAATATATCACATAATCTCATAATAGAAAGTAAAGCAAATGATAAAAATGAAGGGGAGGGAGGTGGTAGCAGAATTTTCACACAAACTTCTTGCTATCCAAAGCCCTGGACATGGCTTTATTAACTATCAGGAAGTTTCAAATTCTTTGACATAATGACCAGGCTAAATCAATGTCCTTAGAAACATGGCCAAACAATCATTAAGCAGAGATTTAACCATTTATATTCAGATTGGCCAAATAAATCAGAGTTGAAGAATAGGCTACCTACTCCTTCCTCTGAGCTCAGTTCCCTTTTAGCTATTCTCCTTTTAATTTGTACCTTGAAAATGTAGCTCTAAGCTCTATCATTCCCCAATGTTTTATCCAAATGATGGACAAGCTCTGGCTGTGGCCTGCTTTATGTACTTTTTTGACTGTTTCTCTCTTAAAAGGGCCTTTTTCCATTGTGGAAACTAGTGTCAAAGGCTCGAGGTGAATGAAGAGGAGGAGGAGACTGTTAAAGAGACCCTTTCAAAACCAAAATTATATGTTCAAATGAATATGTTTTCTGTACCTCTGCAATCTTAACCGTGCGGAAGCTAAACTGCCTGTCAGCATCTATACTGTGTGTTTATTTTTACACTTCATTTAGGTAAAAGCCAGGCTCCCAGACAGAGCAGTTTGCTTATTGGTTGCATGTTTTTAGTCTCTGAGCACCAGCACAAGGATATACTGTTCAGATGCAATGACACTGACTAAAGAAACTTAAATAACAAATATCATTTATTCACCTCAGGGTCTCTCATGAGTGTCTATAGACTTTCAATCAAAATTGTGCATAGAACCCATCTCTTATCAAACTCACATTGTCTTTAAATGGTTCTCCATAAAGTTAATTCAAATCCTTTTCAATATTTTAAGAGATTTTTAAAAAGTTTTTTATTTTGTTCTTTCTTTATTTCTGTGTTGCCTCTTGTGGGGTCAAAACACAGGGATAATACTTTTGCCATATTTTCCCTACGTATCTTTCTAGGCATCTGACATGCAGCAACAAGGAGAATTAACAAGGGCAACTCACATGTCTAGTTGTATCACATGGGTACACGCCCCTCTCATCCTGGAAACCTTCGCTTCTGGGGATGGGCAGCTCAAAATAATGCAAGTCAGGATTATGAAATAGTGTGATGCCATCTCAAACAGAACCTCCTACAATGTCTCTAGAAATGACTACACCCAAAGACAGTGGCACAGATGACAAGAGCATTCAGGGAAGTGATTGAACTTGATTGAGAGGTTCTGAGTGACCCTCAAATGCCACCACGGAAAGCACCACCCTTGCTATACTTGAAGGCAGAAAGAGACCATCATTCAGCTCCAGCTGTGTTCATAATGTTTCCATTCATCACACACCCAGTCCAGTCTTGTCTCTGGATATATGGTTCCTGGGATTACTTCTGCACATGGTAGCTATTATATAAATTATCAAAATCAAACGTAATAACACCAGTCGTGAACTTGGTCATTAATCAAATCAGTAGGCAGGAACAAAGAAATATAGAAGATAAATACACAAACCATATGCAAAAAGAAAAAACAAATCACTCATCCTCCCGTTTCCTGGAATAGGAATAACAAAATATTGCAACACAATGGAACATTATACATTAGTGAAAAAAAAAATAAATAAACTTTACTAAAGAGGTATTTGCTTGCTTTTCCATTTTATGTTCAATAAGCTGCTTAATGGGAAAAACAACCTCACTTAATAATTGTGGGTAACATTATAGCCCCCATTGTGTATATGGGAGATGACTTTTTTCATGTTTTTCTTAATGAAACATGACATTTATAAAAGAAATATATGTATGTAAGTAAAATTCTTCCAATAAGTGGTTTTTTTTTATAGGCAAAATGCAGTTGTCTTCCAAACAGTAAGAGTTTAATATACTGAGGTCAAACCACTAATACTTCCATGGTATCTGCTAACACATATGAAATATGATGTTGATGAGGGAATTTCCTAATTAATCGTATGTCTGACATACCCGTGTACTCCCACACCTGCCTCCAAATTGCCTTCCCCTAAAACAAAACATAAAAACTTCCCATTCAATGTGTACATTTGTGGAAATGAGATGATCAATTCAATATCTACTTTTCTAACTCCCCCATTATGCCTCACATGCACAATATACATGAGGTTTTACTGTTAGAGCTTTGAGCATCAATTTATATTCGCATAAAGAAATTTCCATCTACTAATAAGAGCTCTTGCAATTCACATTTTTTAACAACAATAGACACAAATCCTCTTGCGGTTACTATCAATAATAAAGACAGGTGGGGAAACTTCCCTAGTTCACAACAGATATTTTCTTCTTGAACATCTGATTTTCAGAGGAACAATCCTGTCCTGGATTCTTTGTAATTACAAGTTACTTCTTTTCTTTTCCTGGTGCATGATTTTATTTTTCTAGTGTTTATTTATGGAGGACGCATTCACTTCTGCCTCTATTATTTCAAGTTCCCTGTCTCTGGTTCTAAGGGGCTGCCGGCCTGAAGCATACCACTTCACTGAACACCTGGCTTCTATATTCCTCTAAAATCCAGAGGTACAGTTCCTTTTTCTGGCATCTTGGGCAACACTGTTAGAGAAACCAAGATTGTCTGTTTTGATAACTACTTTTGCCAAAATGGTTCATTCTTCTCAAGCCTGGGTGGGGAGTCTGGGGGGACTTTTAGGAGTCATATGGGCATAGCAGGTGGGGGGAACTGACAAAAGACCAGGGCCAAAATCTTCCTCTGTGCCCCTGCAGATCTCAGTTGAAAATACTCTATCAACATCTCCAACCAGCAAAAAGCCTGGAACATCAGTATTTTTCATTTAGACACTGAGATCATCACCTCTGATTTTGAGAGAGCAGCCCCTGGACACTACCTGTGCAGGTAAGGGAGACCACTGCTCTAATGCTCACAACAGCTCTGAGATTTAATGAACCCCAGACCCATCATCTCATTCTAGGGCCACTTAGTTTATTTTTGAGAAACGAAGTAAAAGAGGCTTCCCTTGCAAATGCTGAATTTCTGACAGCCAGTTTTCAGATTTTTCTTTTGCAAGTTGCTATCTAGTAACTCAGGACTCACTGCCTGAAAATTGCTTCCAAAGGGTTCAAATTGGAATCACTGTAGAGGAGGTGGCACACAGTTGCTTGCTTTCATTAACTCTTACCTCTACCAGAAACCAAGCAGCTACGATGCCAAATCACACTTGCTATGACCGTTTTGTTATCTTGTCAACTCTCTGAGAGTTTTAAGTAGCATTTCTCTTTTTTGCTTTTCAGTACCCACCCCTCAAACACACTTCCTCAGTGCACCTCACACAGCCTCCTCCCACCAAGCAAAAAATCAAAATTCTAGTTTATGGCAAGAGCAGAATCAATGCAGTGGTCTCTCTTCCCCATCATTTTCTCACTTTTCCCAAGTTATTGTACCAGCACTCTACTCCATAGCCACAGTAAGATATTAATAACCCTTGGTAGAAAGACTCCTTATTAGGTCACACAGAATCATTACGGTTTAACAGCTGTCTCCCGATCTAACCTGTGCAACAGGCGTGGAAAGTAAACTTAGAGGCTCAGTGGGCAGCCCCACAAATAGGGCTTCACAGCTTTCACCCCAATGCTCCCGTTGGCCTCTGGTCCCCAGCACGTGAGCCCCTGCCCCTGTAGACCGAAGGAGAAGTCATTCTCAGCTCAGCTCACCTGTTTGTAGGCATCGAGGAGGAAGCTCTTCCAGACGCAGCGCAGTCCCTCTGAGGTCAGCATGCGCCGCCACTCTCCGCGAGTGGACTTGGAGCGGCTCAGCAGCAGCACCACGTGCTTGAGCAGAATGACCGAGTCATAGAGCGCCAGGAAGAGGCAGTTGGAGAAAAAAACTGGCAGAATTTGCAGTGTGATCAGCAAGTCTACGCTGAGGATGCCCATCTTCTCTGCCTCCTGAGTCAGTTCCCTTGTGCGCTCTGGCTCCCCTTCACCCTCTTATTTAAAAGGGGGGTGGTGATAAAGGGGGGTGGGGGAGGTAAGGGGAAAGGTTGGGGGTGGGGGTAGAAGGGGGGGAAAAAACTAAATTAAAAGGAAGCCCAAGTTGTCTCCTCTTTCAAAGAAGCAGAAATGGCAAGACCAACTCCAGTCTCTCCAGCCCAGCAGTTGGAGTGTGCCCATCAATTCATTCAATTCGGAGCTGCTGCTTTTTTTTTTTTTTTTTTTTTTTCAGGATTTAAGATGTTAAAAAAAAAAAAAAAAAAAAACCACTGGCGTACCCGTCCCTAATCCAGTTACCCCTGTCAGAGTCCGTTAAAGACAGGCAGTTCTACTTTCATTTCCAAGCACCTATGAGACTGTGGCAGAGATTTTAAACTTTTCTTTAGCCTTTCATTGTCTCTTTAAACGTAGCCTGTTTCTTTCTTGAAATGCCAGAGTTGTTTTTTAAATGTGCTTTAAGGGTAGCTTTTTTTTTCTTGCTTTACTCCGTTTTACACACACTTTCTGTGTCTCTCGTTCTCCCAGTCTCACTCTCTCCTTCCCCAGGACCGACCGACTCCTCTTTTTTCTCAGTCTCTGTCTTTCCTTCCTGCTATCTGTCTGTGGTGCAAAGCGCCTCTCTCTGCAGCCCAGTGAGTCTCCCTGAAGCCTTTTATACATTCCCTGGCTAATTGCTGCAATAGAGAAATGAAAGCCTAATCTTGGTAAAGATCTTGACGTCATTGAGAAACAGGGCTTTACTTTGGCCAGGACTGCAGTGAATAGAAAAGCAAAACTCGACAACTTTTTTTTTTTTTTTTTTTTTTAGAAGGGGTGGGGGAGAGACAGTGGAATTTTGCTTTGTGATTTAAAGAGAGAGAGAAAAACTAATACCCTTGACAGCTTTCAGGAAATGCTTCCAAACTTTGGGAAAAGTAATTTAATATAATGTGTTGATTGACATGGCCAACACTCTCTCTTCCGATTATCATTATCATTAATTTCTGAGGGATTTTGGAAAGAAAGGATCCTGGAAGGCAGGTAGAAAAGAGAAAGAGTTATCACAGGTGGTCTTAGCTCTGTTTCTTAGAACATGTGAACATTTATATACAATCTTTATATCTTTATACCATGACTCCAACTCTTCATAAGATATGTGACCTAGGTCCTTTAAATTTTTTGAGTCATGATCTTATTTAAGAAAATGCAAAGTGAGTTGTAGGTGGAAAACTTTTAAACTATTTCAGTACCATCACAGCATTTCTTTAAAGCTTCTTGCAGAAACTTGAATACAGGTTTCTTTTTAGTTTTACCCAAGCTTCCAATGAAAAAAAAAGAGCTAGGTGACATTCATTTAGCTTCATTTAGCAGATAAAATTAAAACTTTCCATTGAATAACATTGAGATGCCATAAGGCTGAGAAATTATTTATGTTTCACCTCTTCTGTTAGCATAATCCCTAAGAGACCCGATACTTCAAGAAATTTTTCTTTTTGTTTGAAAAAAAAATTTAATTAAATGTATAGGGGGGTTAAGAGCAGACTGAATTGGTTCAAAGTGCCACATTGACCATTGTTCAATGACTTGTCTTTCCCATGAGTCTTTAGGACAGGTATTTAGGCAGACAATGCTTCGGCAGAATGCCATGACCCCTGCCTTATTCTACTTTTTCTCTCGGTGTTACCGAACACATCACCTCTAGGAATTATGTTTTCTTGGAAGGTGTAGCAAGCACAGTCTTTGGGGTGGGGTATAAAATTGTAACTGAAAATTAATTAGCTGAGTTTTCTATGTTGCCAGAGCTCTCATTAAGCATAAGCTAAGCAGTAGGTGCAAGCTTGTGGTTAGTATATTGCTGTATTTTTTTCCATGTGGCTAAAACCTTCATGATCACAGAAATAATTTAAAAGTCTGGACAGGAGTCATTAATTTGTAGGCCTGTGAGCTGAATTCTGTATATTAATGCATCTTGTTTGGTTGGCAGGTTGCTTTTTGCCTTTAAAAAAATAATCAAAAGAGAATATCTTTAGGTTCTGTGAGACAGAGATTCTTGTCCACTTTGTTTACTGCTACCTCTCCAGCACCTAGAACCAAGCTTGGCACACAATAAGCTCAATGAGGATGTTCTGAATGAATGAATGAATGAACAGGGCATCTAGTGGGCCTCTGCATTGCTCTACACTAGGGGGCGCCATTCACATACAATATGAAGTGAACGGGGTGCCCTGGCATTGTAAAACGTGGTGGCCTTGCGCAATGCCCTCTCTTGTGACACAACCCTCAGCATTCCCTACAAATTCTTTCATTTTTATCCCTAGTTTGGCCTCTGATGAGTTTTGAATTTGCATCTCATGGATTAAATTGTTATAGACTTCGAAGCTTAGAAAAATAAACTATAGAGAAAAATTATATTTTCCCTATGACTAGCAATAATGTTAGCAAAAGAATATTACTAATATAGACAATGTACATTTACTGCATGTATCTTCTCAAACCGCTCAATGTTCTTATGGGAAAAAAGAAAGAACAAAGGCAGGGAGGTGACAACGCGGTTTTTTTTTGTTTTGTTTTGTTTTTTTTTTTGAGACAGTCTTGCTCCGTCGCCAGGCACCAGGCTGGAGTGAAGTGGTGCGATCTCAGCTCACTGCAACCTCCTCCTCCTGGGCTCAAGCAATTCTCCTGCCTCAGCCTCCCGAGTAGCTGGGACTACAGTCCCGCGCCACCACTCCCAGCTAATTTTTGTATTTTTAGTAGAGACGGGGTTTCACCATGTTGGCCAGGATGATCTCGATCTCTTGACCTCATGATCTGCCCGCCTCTGCCTCCCAAAGTGCTGGGATTACAAGCATGAGCCATTGCACCCTGCAGAAAACGCGGTATTTTAACTGGTGGAGGTGTGAAAGCTACATTGCCATAGTTCCCGCCAACAATTGCAGAAGGAGGTGTGGACACAGGAAATGCTGCTTTGGCTCATTGCCCAAGCCTTAAAGTCTCTCCCCTTCTCAGACTTTCATTCCAAGACCTTCATTCCACCTCGATTGGATTAAACCAATGCTCCTCTGCAGTGAAGACTTCAGCCGCTTTAAACCAATTCTCTCTCACTTGGTTTTGCTCTGAAGGAGGAAGTATGTTTGGAAATGGCACGCTAAGGAGAGGGATGGATAGAAAATCAAAAAGCTTTCTTTTAAATGTGAAGTTCAAAGCACATCAGACTTTAAATGTTTATAAATTAGAATTAGGACTCCACTGGGGGCTTTTGTTTCTTTTGATTTTTAGAGGTTAGAAGTGTTTGAGAGGAAATTTTTAAAAAATAAGACATCAAAAAATACACAGCCAATCTGGTTATGTCTTTTCTTACATTTCTTCTGTCATCATTCTAAATGAATGAATAAACAAATCACAAAACTGAGAGCTATTCCTCTAGCAGATAGAATATCTGTCCATCCAAGAAATTACATTTCTCCAAAGGTATTTCTTTTTTTATGCATGGTCCACGATTTCTTGTTCCAGTTATTAAGAATATTTATCACATTCATTTTCAAGTAATTTTTTACTCATTAAGTAACAATATAATCATAAGGTGATAGAATATGATTTTTCCCATCATATAGATGAGAAAAAGCAGATTACCAAAGTTAGGAAGTCCAAGTTGGTGTTGGGATATTTTCCCTCACTCCAATTTTTTTTTTCTTTAATGTCTCTTATGGCTCCTGGTCATTACTCTGAGAACCAAAACTCTTATCGAAAGTGGTTTGCTAGTAATTTAATCTTCTAAATGGCAAAGGCTGTCAGGACTTCACATCTGTTTAAGACTGTCCTGAATCAGGCTCCTTATTTAGATTTCATGTGTTCTTTCAAAGGGCTTGGATATCTTCTTGGTCATGTATATGTTCTTAGCAATCAATGAGTTCTTACCAATGTAATGAGTGAAATGCAAACCAATGAGTGGCATGTTGGCTGCATTTCCCCATAAGATGTTGTGCAAAGGTTTTAAATTCCAAGGAAAAGCAGCCTAGGGCAAAATGCTTTGAGCTTTTTCCAAAAAGAAAAAAAAACCTTTGTCAAATTGTTTAACTTCTTTTACATTCCCATAATAAGAGCATCTTGTCCTACTGTTTCCTCCTTCTGGTTGGAAAATAATAAGTAGATGAGTCACAAGTCTTTCTTTAGTCCTCTTCTTGACTCTAAAATTGAGATTGAGAAAATAAAGTTGGATAATCTGAAAGCAGGCCTGGACATTTTAAGCATGCAGTTGCCACTACTATTTCCTTATTCTTATTTGAAAGAGGAGAAGAGCGTCCAGACAGTTCTGTGACATTCACAATTGATACCATCGACTTTCAAGCTGCCTCGGTTTCATGGTATTTTATTCTTTCTAATTCAAGTGATTTGTCAAGTGCCTAATAAAAAAATGGCATTTCATTTTTACTTTATTAAAAACATGTCAAATAAATATATTATAAATCTAAAAATGTCTGGAAACAGGAGGCATGCCGATTTTGGATTTGAGAATATGGTTGCCATACATAACCCTCAAAACAGTGCTGCTCCTATCAGAGCAGGGAATCACAAACTATGTAACCTTCTGTCTCTAGTGACTCTGTGCCTGCCAGGGAGTTATGATGAAGGGCTTACACCACAACTACTGAATCACTCAAAATTCCCTGTGGGTCCATCCATTCCACAAACACAGCCTTGTTCTCTGCCCTGTGATGAAAGGAGGAGCTCAATGGATAAAATACACAATCCCAGAGTAAACTCTGACACACCTTGACCAAAGCAACTTGGGGGCGGGAGGGCAGGCTGACACCCTGGGAGGTATGAGCGTTCTCTCCCAGCAGCCCTCGCGACAGGTTCCTCTGCAGCTCTGCCTGACAGCGCCTGAGGTGTTGATGCATGTCCCTCAGGAACTGTTGCTGCTCTTTTTTTTTTTTTTTTTTTTTTTTCTAGGCTTCCTACTGGTAAGACAGACGGGAACATAATAAAAAGGACAGGGAAAGCAAAAATGAAAAGACGTGATAAAGATGGTAGGAGAAAGGCGGGGAAGGAAAAGGCTCAATGAATTGCCAAATGTGGCAATGCCTTTTGTGAGGTAACAGCTGTCCAGTGTCTGGATGGAAGCCACCACTGCATTTCACAGAGGCCACAGAACAGCTGTTAGGAGACAACGATACTCTTCACTTGCTATTGGCCTGGTGGAGATGCACGTTGATAGCCAGTCCCCTCCCCCACCACTGTGCAAACCTCTCCAGGTGCCTTGAATGTTATTTGGCTTTGAAAACCATTTATCAGCCTCTAGAGACGCCCAGGGTTGGGGATGGTGTGACAGGAGGGGTGGCAGGGGGATCGAGAAGAAGACTCTGTAAAGTTATACATGGTGAATTCATTCTGGACCAAAAACAGAAAGAAAAAGCTCAAAATGAGGAAATTGAATCCACCCTTTCTTTTCTAAAAATATGACTCAATCTCTTCTTTCTCCCTAAATCCTTGACCCAATGCAGTAGACCAAAAGAAACAAAGGAAAATGATCAAAAATAGCCATCATCTTTGGAAAAACTTTTCCTTTCCTTTGTTTCATTCCACAGCTCATAGGAAACTGCCGGATGATATGAAGCTTTAAAATAAAATAGGTCATTCTTTATAAATGGCTTTATAGCAGCTTTTTAAAAAAGTCACTTATCCATCACCTCCCTCTTATGCTGAATATGTGAACACAGAGCATGACAAAATATATTAAGAAACATGCTGGCTCATGCCATTTCAGAGCTAATGGTGCAGTTTGTTCCCACTGAGAGCAAAGAATGCCACACCTCCTCTCTCAAGAATCAGTACCTAAGCAAGCCTCAAAGGAAATAAACTAGGTATTCTATTCTAACCTCCGTGGAAATGAGGAAGCTAATAGAATTACCTGTAGCATGAAAAATTCCTGTTTGGTAAAAGGATAAAATACCTGCAATGAGGGTGATTGTATAATAAGTGTGTTACCAAGGGGAGTTATTAATATGTTATCGGTGGACTCATTCTCAATGTAGGGAGGAAGGCTAATAAAATTATCTCTCAAAACCTTTTTAATCCTGTGGTACTCTTAAAAGAATGGTTCAGAATAGTTTACTGTAAACATTACATAAACAACACAACTGAACAACATTCACTTCAACACAACTGAACAGCAGAACACAACTCATAAATTATTGTTCTGTTTCCATTTCAACTTGGAAGACTAATTTTTTTGTTAGATTAAGTGAATCCTGATGCTTGTCTAAGAGGCGGTAGATAGGATAGCATTAGTGTGTCTTCCAAGGACAAAATATAAGACATGAAATTCGAATCTATTTTTATATCCAGTCTCATTTATGAGATGGACACTGGGAATCTTTTATCAAGATGTGACCGCTTTGCTAAGTGATTATTTTCAAAACAGATGAATAAACACATTTCCAACTAGTCATGCTTTACTATGTCAGGGGAATTGTCTGTCATGTTTTAAAGATTCTATATCCGCCCTTACCAAATAATACATTTTATGATTTTTGTATCAATAATGAGCTAAATGATAGACAAATCTAAGACCTGGAACTTCTAGAAGCAAATATCTCTACTGCTTTCTGATAAATGTTAAATAATACCAATTCACTCAGCAATTTGGCATTCACCTTTTATCATGAGATGTCATGTTCTGGTGGACTTCAATCATAAGTCACAGAATCTATTTCTGGGGCCATACAGGGCCTATGACCAGAAACAAATCTCTGGTTTTATTTTTCTACCTGCAAAAGGTAGGTTAAAGTATTTTCTCACATTTATACCATGTTGATGGGTAGTATATTCAAGTTTATAAGAAACTTAGCTTTATTCTAAAAATATTCAATATAAAAATATTTTAAAAATTGACAAGTTTTTTCAGATCTACCTAAGTCAGTAGATTCCTTCTAATAATACCTTCTTTGTAAACACACATACACACACACACACACACACACACACACACACACACACACACACACAGATACTGGCAGGCAGGCCACATAAGATTTTTAGTTTGAAATACCAACCTGCTCTACCTACCTTAATGGAAACTGTGGATGTAGTAGAAAATAGAAAAAGTTACTTGTAACTGGGAACTTCATGGGTGGGTTTTTTGCCTAAAGAATAATAATCAACCTAAATCTTTTCTTAAATTCAACCCTAAACTGAACCTGATGGGGAGCCCCTGAGAGAGGGATGTTCCTTACCTCTAAATTACTCACCACATGACATTCCCTTTATTTTCCAAGATTCAAGGGAAAGTAGAAAGAAAAGCTGGCCAAATATTTCTGACCCTGGAAAACAAATGCTCTCTAAGTTTCCTGGACCAGAAAGAAGTAGAAAAACTTTTAAAAACATAGGAGAAAAATCACTGACATTTTAATGGACAATGTGCTTATCAAAGTCAAGTCTCAACAAAATGCAATGTTTGGCCTGACATGGTGGTTCATGCCTGTAATACCAGCACTCTGGGAGGCCAAGACCGGTTGATCACTTGAGGCCAGGAATTTGAGACCAGCCTGGCCAACATGATGAAATGCCATCTGTACTTAAAATATAAAAATTAGCCTGGTGTGGTGGCACATGCCTGTAATCTCAGCTATTCAGGAGGCTGAGGCATGAGAATCACTTGGATCCAGGAGGTGGAGGTTGCAGTGAGCCCAGGTTGGGCCACTGCACTCCAACCTGGGCCACAGAGCAAGACTCTGTCTCAAAAAGAAAAAAAAAAAATTAAATGTCTCCCAATACTTTAGGTACTACTTTGCATCCACTTTAAGAGATCATTTAAATCATCCTACACAGATGTTTCCCTACTGTCCTGGGACCTGAAAACTATGGATCTCAAAAGATGGTCTTTTTATATGACAGAGTCACTCTTCTAGAAGGAGTTAGAAGGCACCAGTGGTTGGTTGGAAAAGGCAAATGACAAAGCAGAAAGATGGACAGTAGGGCTGGATTTAGATGAATGGATGTCATAAGGAATTTGAGGGCAGTGCAATAATAAATAGCATTTGACTGCCTTGATCACAATAGATGCTAAATATCAGAAAAGTTGAGAAATATAAAGAATGTAGAGGTTAGTTCAAGGAAAGGATATGAAATTGAAAGTCAGCACGCAACATATTTCCCTTTTCTATCTGTAGCCCCAGTGAAAGGACATGGGGTATGTGAGAAAAGGAATAGGAAAAAGCCAAGAGACATCTGCTTACATTAGAAAATCTACTCAAAATCACTCAAAGGATTGACAACTATAATCCATTTTTTAAATCAAGTTACTCATCCACTTACAACAAACATTTGTTGAAAGCTACAAAGTTCGTCCTTGTGCTGGGTGTTGAAAATGATCCTGGGTCTCAAAAAAATTTAGAGTCCAGTAGGGGGAGACATATAAACTAAAGAAGGCAACACGATATTATACGTGCTATAATAGAACTGCATCATACAGTAGATTATAAAAAAAGAATTACTAAGATCTGTGCGAAGTCAGAGTCAACAAAGGGTTAATGAAGAAAATGCACAGGCACAGGCCCAGCTAAATACAGTATTGCAAAATGAAATTCATTCATGTGGTATTTGATAATGGAACAAATTTAAAACAATTGTTTCATATGCATCACGTTTGTAACATTTTATTATAAATCAGGATTATAGGAACTTACATGGTATTTTTTGACGTTAGAACATAATTAGGTTTGGATAACCTCTTGATAAGAATAAAGTTGATATAGATCAATAAAATGAAAGAAGTTTGTTAAAATATTTGTTCTTGACAGACCCTATCAGTATCAGCAAGGAACAGGGACCCGGGTATATCCTTTGTCTCCTTTTCAACTAACCGAAAATTAGTAGATACAAGCCCAATGAGTCTTAGCATCTAGATGTTATAACGCATGGAAACTAGGAAGTAGTTATAACGCATATAAGTAGGAAGTGTTATAACGCATGGAAACTAGGAAGAGACCTCGTGATCCGCCCACCTCGGCCTCCCAAAGTGCTGGGATTACAGGTGTGAGCTACCATGCCCAGCCGACATTTTCCTAAAATATATTGACATTCCAAATTCGTGACTAGATAATATGAGAGCCTTTGGAACTAATCTTAGTATAAATATTAATGCTAATATAATAACTAATATTAATGCTGCTGTGGGGGCAGGGAGAATGTGCTTATAACTAAAAATGACTTTACTTCAAACTTCCATTCTTCCAGTTCTCCTCAGTCTAAACCTCAGGAAATTTCTCTTGCTTCTTTATTTGTGGTGTTTATTACCTCTGCCCTCTCATGTCAAGTCACCTGGACAGTACACCAAGGCAGGGCTGGAGACTCTGAGGATGTTTACTGATAGTGGAATTGCATGGGCCATCTCGAGAAAGAGGTAGAAATTAAGATTTTACAAAAATAGAAAACATTTATGAAACACAGAGCCTGTCATATATGTGCACAATGAATATTCTTATATCCATATTCAGAATATAAATACTTGCTGGGAAACAGTTAAATCCTAAGATTTTTTTAAAAACTTTCTATCATGGAAAAATTCAAACATATGCAAAAGTAGAGTGATGTGTATAAGGAATCACTCAGCATAAGCTCCTAACCAATCTTGTGTCCATGTTTACAACCCCTACTCACTTCTTGTTTCCTATGTAACCTGAAGAAAGTTCCAGTGAAGCTTTTGGTTTTTCCAAAACATCTACAATGGTATTATTGCCTACAGAAAGCATCAAATCAATTAACTAGCTAATTGATTTTTTCTCTTATATCTACCTTTTGCTCACTCTTTGACAATCATCTGTCAAGCTACTAAGAAATATATGGGAAACAAATTTTTCTCCATCATTTCTGAGCTAGAAACCAATGTTTTGCCTGAGCACCTTCGCGCTACAGTGATAGGTATTTTTAAAAAGGCAGGGACAGATAATAAAACCATAACATTTTCATAAATGATTGAACCACAGTCATTTCCTTTTTCCCCCCATTCATTTTTAATGGTATGCAGTACACATGCTGACTCAGAGTAAGACTGCTTTTTAAATTATGAGGTGGTCTCAGTTTATTCATTTACATCTAATCCCAAAACACAATGTGCTACAAGGTATGACAAGAAATTGCCAGCCTGGTCATAAGAATCCGACAAATGTGATAAAACAGAAGTAGACGATAAGAATTGATGGAGGTAATCAATACCTAACCAATGTGTTTCTTAAGGAGGAGTTTCTCATAATGAAACTTCATTGCTACGAAAAACAAGCAATTTACCATAAAAACAAATATTGTAGGACTATAAACTTAACTTCTTAGTGCAACTCATAATAGATCTGTGCACCTTATTCTCTAAAGTCATCCCCCTTCCTTGAGTCATTGACCTCGTCCTACAAGTAATAATCTCTTTCATCAGTGATCTGTCATCTTCTCAACTACTTACCATTCCAGAACAACCCCAAGCCCAAAAGTGATGAATGGATGCTTCAGAGGTTTTTATGGAAAATGTAATACCCTTGCCCATATCACCGATCACTAAAAGAGAGGTGGAAGGTGGGAGAGGGGAAGCGTGTGCAACTATTTGATTCTCTGCATTCTCTCCAATGGAGGTATAAAATTTTACCTGATGCTCTCTACAAGTATAGCACGCTTGCATATGCATGTACATTACATTTTGTAGGTGTGCTTTGCTATATTGAAAAACATATTCAAATAATAAATCTCAATACATGAAAATGACTTTCTTTTCCTACAATACATAAAAATGCCAGGGCTATCTGCTTTCTATGATCAGACACCAAAGAGCTAAACATTGAGTGATATCCAACTTTATGAGACACATAAAAATGAAATAAAAATGGGTAAGAAAATAAACATTGAAAGAGATAAACACTGTCAAACAGAAATGATTACGAAGTTTGTAACAATCTGCATTTTCCGTTGTTTTCCATTTACCTAACCTTCCCCACTATGAATTTCTTTTGCTTATTTTCCTTCTTTTAATAATGTGTGTTCCCATAATCATTGACATTAAAGGACAGGAAGCAAGACTAGGTTTGTATTTATTGGGAGAAATATAAGTAACTAAAAAATGCAAAAATTTCCTATATACTTGAATGTTTTATTTAGTGACTTTCATTTAATAGCTCTGAAAAATTGAATCTCTTTACAGGGATGCTGTTTACCTTGTACCATATGAAACCACCACATTTGAATTTTTCTTAACCTACAAAAACAGCAATTTCATATGGCTTAACTATTTGCTAATTTTAAATAGAAAAAGGTCTACAGATTGCCATTTTACTTGAGCTATATATGATTATTTATTGGTGAAATGCACAGAGGAAAAATGAAGTATTATTTCTTTCTTTTTGTTTTGTTTTGTTTTGTTTTTTTGAGACAGGGTCTTGCTTCATTGTCCAGGATTCATATAGTGCAATGGCACAATCTTAGCTCATTGTAGCCTCAAACTCCTGGACTCAAGCAATCCTCCTGCCTCAGCCTCTTGAGTACCTGGGATTACTGAGGCACACCACCATGTCTGGCTAATTATTTTATTTTTTATACTGATGGGCTGTCACTTTGTTGCCCAGGCTGGTCTCGAATTCCTGGGCTCACAAGATCCTCCCACCTCTGCCACCCAAACTGCTGAGATTATAGGCATAATCCATCATGCCCAGCCTGGAAATACTGTTTCCATTGGTATGTGTTTGACATTGTTATTTGAAATGTTATTTTTTAAAAATTGTATCATACTAATAGTGAAAAACCCATTAATAATATTTTCAGTCTCACCCATCAATGACTGTGTCATTGGCTTAATATATAGTCCCTGGATGAAGTTACAGACCTTACCAATTAGTGTGTATGTCAGGCACAATAGTGCCTTCTTCAAAATGACTACACTTAAAATATATGTTAGAACATAGCATGTTAAAGCTCAGTAGAACTTCTGGCTAGAAAAGATTTTGTAGGCAATATATTGTGTTGTTATTAACAAATGTGAGTGAATTATACTACAACAGTAATGGGAGGAAAGGGATAATTTAAAGTTTTAGAGGTAGAAAGGCAATCTTAACCAGGGACGAACTTAACTAAATTTATATTAGGTATGGCGTTCAGGTCAGCAGGAAAGGAATTCTGATACAATCTAAAAGTTTGAGCTCTTATTTATATTTATAAAAAGTTGAAAAGGCAAATTACACATTTTCAGAGTAGAGTGTAATTTCTTCTCTGAGGGAACAGCATATGTCTGCGACTCCTAAGGCTACTATTCTTAAGGGAATCTTTTGTAAGACTTGGTTTCTAAGTCACCTTCTCAATTTGGGGATTGGCTTAGCCTGTCCCTGTTGTAGACAAAGTTAAATAAAATCCACAAAGCAGATTAAACACATTGTTTAGACACCAAGTCACTACTTTAATCACTTTTGTGACCCATCTTGATTAAATGTATCAAAACAAAGTAACAGTAAAGAAATAAGGATTATATCACAGGCCACGGAGCAAGTGCCCAATTATCTTCTCACATAATCCTCCATGTATAATAATGATATCAACACAAACGACACCAACAGGTAATGATTGCTGACTTTCAGAGAGAACTTATTATATACCTGCCACTTGTCTAAATATTTTAGCAGCGTTAAGTCATGTAATCTTAACAATCTTATGGCCTAACTACGCTTATTAGGCTCATTTTATAAATGAGAAATATATACAAGACTCAGGAAAGGGTGAAGCAAATTGCCAAAGGTCACAATCTTTGAATAACATAATTCTTATGCTGGAAGTGGCCATGAAGCAATCAATTAGTTTATTTCTCAATTTGTGTGAAAGGCTAAAAAATTCCACCAGTTCCAACCAAAAGATACTAAATCCTAACCTCTGGAACCTACAAATGTTGTCTTATTTGGAAAAAGACTGTTTTGCAGATGTGATTATGTTAAGAATCTTGAAAAAGGAAACTTCTCCTAGATTATCTCAAGGTCCTTAAATGCCATCTCATGTGTCTTTATAAAATGCAGGTAGAGAGATAAGAGACACATGACACAATGAGAAGATGGAACACAATGAGACTTGAAAACCACTTTTGGCCCAGTGATGCTGATTTCAGACTTCTGGCCTCCAGAACTGTGAATACATTTTCATTGTTTTTTAAGCCAATCAATTTTTCTTCTTCTTTTTCTTTTTTTTTACAAACGCTACTGAACTCCATCAGACATTCAACAAACAGCTGTCTGGGGGCCAGTGCCCTGGGTCATGTTTTTCCCTTGAGATAGAATGCTTCTTTTTTTTTTTTTTTTTTTTTTTTTTTTTTTTTTAGAAGAAGAAAGAAAGAAAGAAAGAAAGAGAGAGAAAGAGAAAAAGAAAAAAAAGAATGAAGAAGAGGAAGAAAGAGGAAGAGGGAGAGGGAGAGAGAACAGGGGTGTTGCTTTATTGCCCAGGCTAGAATGCAATCTAAAAATGCATATGCCTGTAATTGTGTTTAATAATAGAGACATGATAAAAAAAAAAAAAAGGAAGGAAGAAAATAACTAACAAGCAGCCAACCAATATTTCTTTAAACCTGTAAATAAATGTGATGTGGTACTGATAAGAGTGTATGTTTTGTGTATTTAAAGTGGAGAGTTCTATAAATGTTAATTAAGTCTATTTCTTCCAGATCTGAGTTCAAGTCCTGGATATCGATGTTAACTTTCTATCTCAATGATCTGTCAATATTGATGTTGAAGTCTCCCCCTATTATTGTGTGGGAGTCTAAGTCTCTTTATAAGTCTTATATATCTGGGTATTCCTGTATTGGGTGCATATATATTTAGGATCTTTAGCTCTTCAATTTTTAATAATCTGTTACAGCAGCCACAGGAAACTAATACAGGATGCAATCTGAAGAATATTTAAACTGTTGAACACAAGCTAAGCATTCCTGTTTCGTAAAAGCTAAAGAGGAGAGTTTAGATTTTTTTCCTTTGGCAATGTACTATGTATTACTCAGGGTTCCCTAGAGGGTCAGAATAGGATAGATGTGTATAAAGAGGAGCTAAGTATTAACTTACATGATCACAAGGTCCCACAATAAGCTGTCTGCAAGCTGAGGAGCAAGGAGAGCCAGTCTGAGTCTCAAAACAAGAACTTGGGAGTCCAGGCTGGGCTCTGTGGCTGACACCCGTTATCACAACACTTTGGGAGACTGAAGTGGGTGGATCATGAGGTCAGGAGTTCAAGACCATCCTGGCTAACACAGTGAAACCCCATCTCTACTAAAAACACAAAAAGTTAGCTGGGAGTGGTAGCATGCACCTGTAGTCCCAGCTACCTGGGAGGCTAAGGCAGGAGAATCACTTGAACTTGGGAGGCAGAGGTTGCAGTGAGCCAAGATCGCAACACTGCACTCCAGCCTCGTGACAGAGTGAGACTCTAACTCAAAAAAAAAACAAAAAAAAAAGAACTTGCAGTCTGATGTTTGAGGGCAGGAAGCACGTAGCACAGGAGAAAGATGTAGGCTGGGAGGCTAGGCCAGTCTCACCTTTTCAAGTTTTTCTGCCTGCTTTATATTTACTGGCAGCTGGCTAGATTGTGTCCACCTTGTTAAGGGTGGATCGGCGTTCCCCAGCCCCCTGACTCTAATGTTAATCTCTTTTGGCAGCACCCTCACAGGCACATCAGGAACAATACTTTGTATCCTTCAATCCAATCAGGTTGACACTCAGCGTTAACCATCACAAATCCACCCCTTGCCAACTTGAATCCACACACATCTCCTGAGATTATACACAGCCTTCAAATGAAGACAACAATAAGGTCATAATTACGCCAAACATAATACAACTCTCCTTTGTACAACTGGACATGCACCAATCCCCAAACCAAATACTACTACATGAAGTTAGCAATACTTAAATGCTGATATGAAGTCAATAAATCTTATGTCACATGATAAAGGAAAAGGAAATAAAATGAAGATATTATCGAAGTACAAGTGTATACATGCACAGACATTTTTAACAAAAGAAGGAGGAAATACTCATGACATTTACAGTCCTCATTTCTGCAGCTAGTCACTTGGTCATAGTAGGTACTGATGACTACCTTGGCTATGGGAGAAACAGTTCTACTATATATTGGATGCTTTTTCAGAGCACACATGGTCTTCTGGAGAACTTTGCCCCAGCCCTGCAAAGTGTGATCACCTAGTTGGCACTGTAATTGTGACTTCAAAAGGCCATTCCACCATTCTATCCACCCACCTGTTTCAGGATGATGGAGAACATGTTAAGACCAGTGAATTCCACGAGCATGAGACTACCACTACACTTCTTTAGCCATAAAGGTAGTGCCTTGGTCAGAGGCAATGCTGTGTGGAATACCATGATGGTGGATAAGGCATTCTGTGAGCTCATGGATGGGTAGTCTTGGCAGAAGCATTGCATGCAGGATAGACAAATCCATCTCTGGAGTAAGTGTCTTTCCAGTGAGGACAAACCTCTCTGCCCTTTCCAGGATGGAAGAGGTCCAAGATAATACCTGCCACCAGGTAGGTGGCTGACCACCCGAAGGAATGGTGCCATATCAAGATCTCAGTGTTGGTCTCTGCTGCTGGCAAACTGGGAGCTCAGCAGTGGCTGTAGCCAAGTCATCCTTGGTGAGTGGAAGTTCATGCTGCTGAGGACATGCATAACCTCCGTCCATGCCACCATGGCCACTTTGTTCATGTGCCCATTGGAAGATGACAGGGGTGATTGAAGAAAGAGGCTGAATGGTGTCCACAGAATGGGTCATCCTCTCCACTTGATTATTAATATCCTCCTCTGCTGAGGTCACCCATTGGTGAGCACTCGTATGGAATACTTCACAGTTTTTGACCACTCAGAGAGTTCCATCCACATACCTCTTCCCCAAGTTTCTTTTCACTGATTTTCCAATCATGTTTCATCCAAGTCCCTCACTGTCCAACCAAATGATTGTCTACAGCCAATGAATAAGTTTATAATCGCACATCTGGCCATTTCTCCTTCCAAGCAAAGTGCACAACCAGGTTCACTGCTTGAAGTTATACCCATTGGGAAGATTTTCCTTCACTGCTGTCCTTCAGCGATGTCCTAGAAAGGGGCTGTGGTGCTGCAGCTGTCCACTTTCGGGTGGTACCTGCATATGGTGCAGAACCATCTATGAACCAGGCCCTAGTCTTCTCTTCTCTGTCAACTGATCATAGGGAACTCCCCATGAGGCCATCAGTGCAGGCTCGGGGAGAGAAGGCAGAGTGGCAGGAGTGAAGACCATGGGCATTCGAGCCACTTTCTCATGTAACTTACTTGTGCCTAAAGGACCTGCTCAGCCTGATCACGTATATACCATTTCCATTTGATGATGGAATGCTGCTGTGCTCCACCCACTTTATGGCTGGATGGGTCAGAAAGCACCCAGTTCATGATAGGCAATTCAGGTCAGATGGTGACTTGACCCATGGTCAAACGTTCAATTTCCACCAAAGCCCACTAACTTTGAGCTGTCTCTCAAAAGGAGAGTAGTTATCTACAGAAGATGGCAGCGCTGTGCTCCAAAATCCTAGAGGCCTCCGCTGTGATTCACCTGTGGGGGCCTCTAAACAGCATCCTCATCTGCCACTGACACCTCAGACACCGTTAGATCTGCTGGGTCATATGGTCCAAGCAGCAGAGCAGCTTGCACAGCAGCCTGGACCTGTTGCAGAGCCTTCTCCTGTTCTGGACCCCACTTGGCCTTTCGGGTCACTTGATAAATGGGCTGGAGTAACACACCCAAATGAGGAATGTGTTGCCTCCAAAATCCAAATAGGCCCCCTAGGTATTGTGCCTCTTTCTTGGATATAGGTGGGGCCAAATGCAGTAACTTATCCTTTACCTTAGAAGGAATATATCTACAGGCACCACACCAATGGACCCCTAGAAATTTTACTGAAGTAAAAAGGTCCCTGAATTTTAGTCAGATTTATTTCCCATCCTCTAACACACAAATGTCTCACCAATAAGTCCAGTGATGGACCAGTGTGATATTTTTCAGAAGCAAAAGGCAATCAAGGTCTCTCTGAATAAGGTTGTGACACAAAAAACCAGAGAGTTGATATACCACTGAGGTAAGACAGTAAAGGCATATTGCTTGCCTTGCTAGCTAAAAGCAAATTGCTTCTGGTGGGCTTTATGAACAGTAATGGAGAAAAACACATTTGCCAAATCAGTGGCTGCATACCAGGTACCAGGAAATGTGTTGATATGCTCAAGCAATTAAACCACATCTGGTACACCAGCTGCGTTTGAGGTCACCACTTGGTTAAGCTTATGATAATCCGCTGTCATTCTCCAAGATCCACGTCTTCTGCACAGATCAAATGGGAGAGTTGAGCAGGGATGTGGTGGGAATCACCACCCTTTTGTCTTTCAAGTACTTGATGGTGGCACTTGTCTCCACAATCTCTCCAGAGATGTAACATTGTTTTTGATTTACTATTTTTCTATGTAGAGGCAGCTCCCCTGGCTTCCATTTGGCCTTTCCCACCATAATAGCCCTCACCCTACCAGTCAGGGAGCCAGTGTGGTGGTTCCACCAGCTGCTAAGTATGTGTATGCCAATTATGTAATCTGGCGCTGGGGAAATGACCACAGGATGAGTTAGGGGACCCACTGAACCCACTGTAAGTTGAACTTGAGATAAAACTCCATTAATTGCCCGACCTCAATAAAATCCTATTTTAACTGGAGGACCAGAATGACATTTTGGGTTCCCTGGAATCAACATCAGTTCAGATGCAGTGTCCAGCAGTCCCCAAAATGTCTGACCATTTCCCTTTCCCCAGTGCGGAGTTACCCTGATAAAAGACTGGAGGTTTCCTTGGGGAAGGATGGGAGAAAGATTCACTGCATAAATTGTTGGTAATGTAGTGGGGTCCTCCCTCAAGGGGACCCAGCCTCCCCTTCATTCAGGGGGTTTTGGCTCAAATCTGGAAATTGATTGAGGGGCTGTGATTGTCTATTTTATCATTCAAATTAGTCCTTTGTCCCATCGACCTAGAAATTTTCTGCTTGTATAAATTAAATAGGAAGGCAGTAGGCTTCCTACCAATTTCACTTCTAGAAATACTGTGATTAATTAGCCAATGCCAGAGCTCTACAAAAATCAGACTATTCTGATTGGTGCTTTGTCTCTGCTGCCCATTACAATAGCTATGCCCACCTTGTCTTTGATGGCCGAGTGCTGCCACTTGGCCCCTGCCACCTCAGGATCCAATTATTCCCAATGTACTTAAATTTTGTAGCTGAGTGACTATGGTTCCCACTGTTAGACCTGACATATGGAGAACAGCAATTATAGGGCTCTTCAAAGATGCAGGTGCTGCTGTCACAAATCTGTTTTGCAAGGTATATCTTCTGGACCCTCCCACCTGGAATGAGTAGGTCTAAAGTGACTAATCCACTCCACCATCCCAATCTCCCTAAGCCTTTGGATCCCTTTCTTTACATTAAACCAAGGGAGATCAGGTATTTCCAGCTCACTCACAGTGGGTCTTTTTTTAATCCACATTTCATCTAACCAAGCCAATAAACTAGGAGAACCTTTTAAAACTCCCTGAGCTGCAACATTAAATGCAGAGTCCTTACTTAGTGGACACATATCAATAAATTCAGCCTGATCCAATTCTTACGTTCCTTCCCCCATTATCTCATACCATTAATATCCATTCCCATGCCTGTTCTTCAGATTGATGGTTACATAAATTAGAGAACTAAAACTGTTCTTTTTTAATATAGTGTACTTCCTCATAGGTCACACTCTCAACCTCACCTCTAGCGGCCCTCTGAGTCTATTTGTAGGTCTAGAAAAAAACAGGGGTGTTGGGGGTGGCTCCTGAGGAGAATCAATGTTATTTTGCCTGCCAGCTGCCTCAGAGGAGGCCATCACTGTTGCCTTAAGTAGCACAGAGTTTCTCTTTTCAGACAAAGGTAGAAAGGCTAATAGCAGCATAGGTCAGGGAGGGGAGGTTGCCACTACTGGGGATGGGGAAGCTGTTCTTTCTGGCAAAAAAGCTTCATCAGAGTTTACAAACTCAGTGCCCCCAGCATCACAGGGTCCTCCCACCATCCCCATTCCAAGTTGCAGGGTCCCTTTATTTTCCAATCAATGCCCTCACTTTAACAGTAGACACCTGGCGAGGCTGCGCATGCACCTTTCATTGCAGGTCAGCCACTTGTATAATAAGAGCTTGTGTCTGTTTTTCTTCAATTTCAGCTCTTTCTCTAGAAGAGATAAGACTCTCACTCAGGGCCATCTTAGCAGATTCGAGTCTCAGTATCTGCTTCTGTTGCTGAGGGTTAGAATCCCTGAGTTCATTATTTTCTTTCATCACTTTGTCCACTGAACTTAGGAGCAACCAACCAGCTTTATTATGTTCCTTGGTTCTCCATATATGGTCAAAGGTATTATGTAAAGAGTCACTAAACTCTTGACTCTCACGAGCCATGAATCAGGAGTGTCAAATGCATTTATTTGGCATAACTCTCTAAACAGTTCATGCCAAGGACTATCAATGCTCTCCATACTATTAGAAGTCGAGTACTTAGCATTTTTAGTTCTAATCATATTAAGCAGCCAACTCCAGAAACCCCCAAACCAACGAAAGAACTCCATTCTTAATATTCTGTTCCTTTAGAATCACACCAGGTACCAAAATCTATATTAGTCAGGGTTCCATAGAGGGACATAACTAATTGTGTGTGTGTGTGTGTGTGTGTGTGTGTGTGTGTGTGTATCACATACATATATATTTTTCACATTTTAATTTTTATTCACTTTAAACACACAACTGGTGTGGAACACTAAAACAGTAACAGTGCACTATTCGGTCTCTCACATATTGTAGTAGACAGAATAATAGACACACATATATGTGTATACACACACACACACACACACACACACACACAATTAGTTATGTCCCTCTATGGAACCCTGACTAATATAGATTTTGGTACCCGGTGTGATTCTAAAGGAACAGGATATTAAGAATGGAGTTCTTTCATTGGTATATATATATATATATATATATATATACACACATACACACACACACATATATATTAAAAGGAAGCATGTTGTGTATACTGAGTGTATTGAGTATATATATATACACACACACACACTCTCAATATACTCAGTATACACAATATACTCCCCATATGTATATAAAGGGGAGTTTATTAAGTATTAACTTACATGACCACAAGGTCCCACAATAGGCTGTCTGCAAGCTTGAGGAGCAAGGAGAGCCAGTCTGAGTGTGAAAACTGAAGAACTCGGAGTCCAGTGTTTGAGAGCAGGAAGCATGCAGCACAGGAGACAGATGTAGTCTGGGAATCTAGGCCAGTCTCACCTTTTCATGTTTTTCTGCCCATTTTATATTTGCTGGCAGATGATTAGATGATGCACACCAGAATAAGGGTGAATCTGACTTTCCCAGCCCACCAACTCAAATGTTAATCTCCTTTGGTAGCACACTCACAGACACACCCAGGAACAATACTTTGCATCCTTCAATCCACTCAGGTTGACACTCAGTATTAACTATCACACACAACAACATTTGACCACCTCACTCTAGAGAAATATTTCTTCTAATTAATAAATTATCCATTTCCTTTTGCCCTGCCCTCTTCAGAAGTAGGTATTAGTTTGGTTTTGCCCTTTCCAATCCCTGTTACATTTCACAGGCTGAATAATGCTCCTTCATTTGGTCTCTTTCTTACAAGACCGATTTCCGGCATTACAATCATCTTTCTAGTATTCCTCTGATATCCCACTATAGTTATGAAACTCAGGAATGGTCCCAAGATTTGCATAAACTGATTTTTTCAAGACATGTATATAATGGAGAGACTAAGATATATATTGAATGAGGTGGATGTGGTTATTTGATTTTCAAGATTAGTATTGAATCTTCAACTTAAAAAAACACTTAATTTCATCAAAATCTATCACGAGTGGTTATATGTTCCAGATGCATTCCTAGCAAGCCCATGAAGTAGCTTTTAGTCATCCAGATTCTCGAGGAATTATTAAATAATCATCTGTGACTTCTATATTTAGAATTTAATCTATAAGGTTGTATAACAAACTGAAACAACAAATATTTCCTAAGGGAGAATAAACAGGACTTTTGCATAACAACACGTGCAGAGGACACCATGACTTCTAGTCTATTTAAAAAAGGTATGAAAATTACAGATACTGTTCCATGCTCTAAGCTCTGGCAGATTTTATATTGATTACTACAACACAACTGTATTACTCCATCCTAGGATAGCCAAGAGAGGTGAGGCTGTCCATTCAACTCATTTCTCTTTCTTAAGTAAAAATAAAAATAGGATTCCACAATCAGAACCTGTTTCACTCAAGCCAGTTGATATATCCACAATTAACAATGACACAAGAGACCTAGGAACTCATAGTAGAAAAGCTATGCTTTCAATTGCCTGTAAAACTTTTTCAACATATTATTATCAAAAAGATTTCACTCTTTCTACTTCATGTACACTATTTTTTGGCAGGTTTCTCTAACTAGGCACTATTGACATATTGGGCTGGATAATCTGAGGCTGTCTTGTACATTGCAGAATGTCTAGCAGCATCCCTGGTCTCTCTTCCCTAGATGCCAGTAAGTAGCACCACCCCTCCCTGACCCAGTTACGACCATCACAAATGTCTCCAATATTGTCAGGTGTCCCCTGGTGAACAAAATTATCCCCATCATTTGGAATACATATTAATACTAATTAGTACAACAAATTGGCTGAAATGGGATAAATTAAGAAAAAAAAGCAGGGGACTAAACTCTCTGTTACATTGGTCTTGCTTTAAAGAAAACAATGAAGTTGTAAAGCAGGCCAACAAGGACCCCTCCTCACATAAAAGACAGGCTTTTTTAAAAAGAATAATTGGGAGTTTATTTTCAATCAGCCAATTTTGTAGCCAAAGGATAGCCTGCTCATGTTTTATATCTCTTCATCAGTTCTCACTGTGGGTTTCTGGTGATGAAAATTTTAAAGCCAATCTGTGATTTACATGGATTACCACAATGCCCAGGGCAGGGAGGAATGCACAGAAGTGCTATTCATATATGTATCTAGAGCACACAGAGGCAACGTTTCTGTATTAGACATGAGCAATTTCATTAATTTAAGTGGTCAACAGGCAGAATTTTAATTCCCTGGGTGATCTAGGAGTGGAGGTAAGAGAAAAGGACTTAGAAAGAGGCCAACTGATTTGCCTTTCCCCTGTTTTCACCCCAAAAGAGAAATCTCTGTTTTTTCTACAGAGATGAAACTCAGTGACATTGGTCATGGGGCGCTCCATTACAATAAGATACCATAACCTTTAAGAGAAATAGAAACTTGGGAAACAGATTTTCAGCCCTTTATTTTCAAAATAAATTTAAAAACTATATAAGCACCCAATTTTTTAAAAAAATTATCCATCAGTGGCATAAATCTCTGGGAATATTTGTAGAAATGACAGCCATCTTAGTGGCTGGGACACTATGAAGTGTCTGCTTGCATTGTGATTTCTCTTCAAATTATGTAAATTCTTGATATTTTTTTAATAATACCAGGGGTTACATGATACTCTCTAGATGTATATTCCATTTATTTTAGAGTCAAAAAATTACAACCCTACTTTCAGATCTAAATAGTCCTCACAACTCCCAAAGACAGCCAATTACAGTCTTTCTTCCTGCTACCAAGTGAAGGCAAAGCTTAATGGCTGACTTTCATTTCTGATACACTCAGCCAGCAATTCATTTCTGCCAATGCTACAAGGATAATGCATGCGCAAATATATCTATCTATCTACCTATCTATCTATCTATCTATCTATGTATATATAGATATATATATCTATCTATCCATATATATATAGATATATATATATATATCTATGTGTTCATGATTATTCCTTTTCATCAGACATCATACAGGCAATATTGTAACCTTCCTGTTCATGGCATCACAGCCACTCCCTTGCAAGCAAAGGATGTGAACCCTGCCTCAACTCCTGTACCAGCAAGTCAAGGGCTTCTACTGAGGATCTTATTCAGAGACATGCAAAAATAAGTTCAAGACGTGTAGACAAAAGTAGGCGGGACCAGTTCTTTTTGCCAGAGATAGGCATTCCTGACCCTCCTTCTGATTAAGGGTATTGTTCTTCTGATGGAGGGAGTTTCAGTGGATGAGGGAAGCTACCCTTGAATTATTGTCTCTTAAGTGGAAGCTGACAGTGCTAATAGTTCAAGCACTGGTTGATTAATGAGACTGTCCCAGCCTTAGAGGCAAGCAATCTTTGTCATTGCAAGGCTCAAGCAAGCAGTTTCACCTGCCACAATGCTAGGATTGCTCCTCCTCTTCCCATCCTGCCCAAAAAGTAAGTGAGGAGCACTACTCTTACTGAGTGTAAAATTCTCAGGGGCTCTGAGTTTTGTTTACTTTGCAGATCTGAGGATTTTGGTTTACAAATTGGAGTTCCTCCACCAATGATTCCTAAATAACATAAAAGATGGAAGAACATAGAGGAAAATCCAGATTTTCTGTGGCCTAGACCTTCTATAATTTGGGGACCTTCTTTAAGAAAAAAAAGCATTATACACTTATAAATACAAAAATTAGGTACAAAGTGTATAGTTATTCACAAATTTTAAAATCCTGGGAAGTACCACAAACATCACGAAGCCCAGAAAAAAAAAATCACACAATATTTTTAAATTAATTACCTATACATTTCTTAAATTTTTGACTGTATTTTCTTCAATCACCTCTTCATAATACAATAATATTGTCATATCATCTTCTATAGAAAGAACAAAAAGATAATAGCATTTTCTGTAAATCTGCAAATAGGAATAATGTTCTTCTTACTGACTGTTTAGGAGACTTCATTTCAACTCTGCAACCCATTAAAGGCAATAAGGCAATGTAAAATTTTATTATGATTGTTACATTTTCTTTCATATAAGAATTGTAAGTCTGGATTTTCCAGTAATGAGCTTCTGATTTTATACATTTTTAACCTTATTTTTCCTGTACATTTCTTAGTCCTATTGTTCTGTACCTTACTGTCACAATACCAGGTGATTTGTCACAGTTCCCTTTTACACTGTCCTGGCAGTTTTCAAGACAAAACTTGAAATCCAAGATTCCAGTGCTTTATATTAGGAACCCAACAAGCTGTACCTTAAGAGCAAGGATAACTCAGTAATATACCACCCCTCAAAAAAAAATGAAGAAAGTTCAATAATCTCAAGCCCTGAAATTAAGGCTATCTCAATTGTTTGTGCTCCTAGCCACTTGCCAGATGCAAATATAAAGCTTCACTGAAGAAAAATATTATCTTAGTTTATTATTCCAGAATTGTTTATATACAATATCTTGTGCTCAACCAAAAACAATAGAGACAAAACAGAGACAGACAATTGTAACAAGACAGACAGAAAAGAGAAAGAGAGAGACAGGGAAAGGAAGAAGAAGAGAAAGAGAGAGAGAAAGAAAGAGAGAAATTAGATAATAGAAAAAAAGGAATCAAATATCAGGATAATAAAGTTATCAAAACTAAGTGTTGAACCAGCTAACTAGATAGATAGTAGACTTATTGAAAACTATGCCAAATAGGTAGAAGGAAATTAATCAAAATCAAAAATATTTTCCTAAAAAATTCTCAGAAATCACAAAAGAAGTGAATCGGATCAAAATTCTGAAGAGCAAAAATACAATAATCAAAATTAAGAATCTAACAGATAAATTTAAGGACAAATTTGTATTAATCTAAATATCATATTTAGATTAAGTTACAACTGTAAAATAATAACAAATATACATAGCAGTCTCTGTCCAAAGTCCCTGGCAAATAGTTCTTAAAACTCTTATAATGTCCTGAGCAATAGAGGTGCTAGAATTATTTGTTCTAATGTTGGATCTCTGTTCTGGTTCCTGAGACATAGCTCCTGATACCTTTGTGCTGGGAGAACCTTCTGTTCTAACATTTGGCCTTTGCCCCCTGGTTCCCGACATAGAGCTCCTTCCAATCTCTTGGAATATCCTGGGTGATTGGAGCATCTTTTCTTCTAATGAAGCAATTCTTGGTGGGCTTTTGGATAGCCTTAAGATAGGGGCTGGTTGCCAGAGGCAATTCACCATGTGATTAAAAGATGGAACATTCAGACCCACCTCCTAACCTCTGCAGAGGTACAAGCGGCTAAAGATTGAGTTTATCACTAATGGCCAGTGATGTAATCTATCATCCATATGCAACGAAGCCTCCATCAAAACCTAAAGTTACTTGGTTCAGATGAGCTTTGAAACAGTGGAACATAGGCAAGTTCCTGGAAGATGGGTACTCAGAGAGAGTATAGCAACTTCACATCCCTTCTTACATGCCTTGCCCTATGTACCTCCATCTGGCTGTTAATCTTTGAAATATCCTTTATAATAAATTGGTAAATGTAAATAGTTTCCCAGAAAAGGAGGTCATGGGAACCCCCAGTTTATAGCTGGTCATCAGATGCCCTGGTTACAAACTACTACTTGCAACTAGTACCTGCAGCCAGGGAGGTCTTGTAGGACTAAGTCGTCAACCTATAGGATCTGATGCTATCTACAGGTAGATAGCATAAGAATTGAATTGAATAAGAAGGTACCAGCTATTGTCTGCTGAAGAATATACTACACAATCAATTGGTTGCTGGTAGGGAGAAATCCCCACATATTTTGGTGACCAGAGGCCACAAAAGTATTCTGTGCTAAGTGGTATGTGAGAAAAAAAATACTTTTTTTTCTTGTATCCTAATGCTTAATTTCCCTATATCTCAAAGCAGCTGAAGACAGAATTGGTGATTTGGAAGACAAGTAGATAGGAAAAGAGTGTTCAGGATAAGCATATATTATTAAAAGCATAAAAAAATACAAAAAAGTAAAAGAACAAAATATTTAAAAGATACACTAAGAGGGCCTGACACATTTGGACTCCTAGAATAAGGGGACAAATAATGAGCTAAGAACATTCTAAACCTGATGAAAATGTCATAGCTTATGAGCTCAAGCAGTATATTTGAAGAGGAAACAATAACAACTTTTGTTTCTATCCAAGATACAGAAATAAGAACCAGATTTACCGCTGTACCGCTGTACCATAAACAAATGGAAAGCAAAAAGTGTATAGATATATTTAATATATATAATATATATAAATTTATATATATATTATATATATATATATAAATTGATTTTCAGGTGTTGAGGAACAGGCGATGTAGGGCTATCATCCTGAATTAAAAGACAACAAATATACAAACAAGGTAAACCTTATGCTTGTACCAGCTTGTGTTTAGAGGCAATTTCAAAGCTGTAATACAGAACGGGGCACCAAAATAGAGCTTAATGGTCTCACTAAGTGAAGGAAACAGAATGTGATTTAAACTTTTTTTTTTAATTTTTTCCCTTATGATTCATTTAGGATTTTCTCAATGTCTGATTTTCATAATTTTTCTTTATATTTATTTTGCTTGGAGTTAGCTGAACCTCTTCTATCTCTTGCCTATTATCTCTACAATTGTTGCTTAAGTCTCACTCTTTCTCCTTTCTTTCTGAGACTTCATTTATATATATTGTCATGCATCACTTAACAAAAGGAAAACATGTTTTGAAAATTTCATTATCACATAATTTCACCATTGTGTAAACATTATATAGTATATTTGTGCAAGCCTAAATGATATAACCTATTGCACACTTAGGTTATATGGTATAGCCTATTGCTTCTAGGCTACAAAGCTGTATAGCATTTTACTGTACTGAGTACTGCAGGCCACTGCAACACAATGATATTTTTGTATCTAAACATAGAAAAGATAGTTACAGTACTATATTATAATCTTCTCAGACAGCCATCATATATCTAGTTTATTGAATTCCATACTCATTCATATTTTTCTCTGTTTCAGTAATTTATATTCACTTGTCTTTGAGTTCCTCAACGTTATCCAGTAGGTACAATCTAATGTTAAACCATTCCAATGAGTCCTTAATTTTAGATATTGCTTTTCTTTTCATATACATAATATTCACTTGGAAATTTTTTATAGGCTGTATTTATCTGTTGAAATTGCCCTCTTTTTATCAAGATTGTGATTTTTTTCTGCTTTAACAAATTTTATATTCATTTTATTATCTTTGCTGCTAATTCCAATATCTAGATTATCTGGGGATTGGGCTATATATTTACCTTTAATTATGGATCACATTTTTCACCTTCTTCATATGTCTCCTTATTGTTTCATTTATTCCAGAAAGAACGATAGGGACTATAGTAAATGTTATGTTCCTTCATAAAAAGCATCCCTTGTCCTTTATCAAGCATGCAGGGTGGATGGCTGGCTATTTTTGAACTAATCATTAATTGAGCAGGGTGACAGTTTGGTTGCTGCTTTAGTTTGACTCAGTCACAATTTAATAAAATCTATGATAAATAGCAAGGAAGAAACACAGATGGATAGAATTTGCACATAGAAAATCAAAAAATAACTTCCAGATTGGATATAAGGTCAATATGCAAAAATCAGTAGTATTTTTCTACACATTGATAAACAAAAAATGAAATTTTAAATGACATCATCTATAATAGCACCCAAATATATTACATTTCTAGGAATTAATCTAAGAAAGCATGTAAAGTATCTCTATTCAGAACAATATAAAACATTATGGAAAGAAATAAGCATCCAAATCAGGGTCTAGCCAACTTTTTCTGTAAGGATCAAGCAATAAATATTTTATATTGCTGGTCTGTATTATAACTGCCCGATTCTGCATTATAATGCAAACACAGAAATAGACAATGTGAAAACCAATAGGTATGACTGTGTTCCCATAAAACTTTATTTTCAAAGGCAAAGGACCATATTTAGCCCATAGACTGTAATCCTTGATCTAAATAATCAGAGAAATAAAATATATTATCATAATTTTGTCAATTTTATGACATAAATATTATGTCGTAAATATACAATATCTATTCTCCCCAAATTGATTTTTTAATTCAAATTCTTCACAGTCAAATCTAGAAGATGTTCGTGGGGTTCTTTATTTTTTTTTATTTGTTTGTATTTTGGTAAACATTGACAAGCTAATTCTGAAATGCAAGAAAAACTAAATGGGCAAAAATTTGCCAAGACAACACTGAAGAAGAACAGAATTAAAAGACTTAACAGATGTCAATAGTTATTTTAAAACTCCAGTAATTAACAGAGCATGGTATTTTCAACAGAACATATGCCTAGACAAATAGAACGTAAGAGGCAATTCAGTAACATCTTTGCATGTACAAACATTTGATTCATGACAAAGGGATGGTCATTCCAATAACCAGTCTAGATGGGTCATCTAGATAGGCATATTGTAAAAGAACATATTCCTCATATAATACACAAAATTAATTATGTGTATACGATAGATCTAAATGTGAAAAATAAAACAATGAGGCTTCCAAAAGAAACTATAGAGGAATATTTTCAGAACTTTGAGGTAGGCAAAAATTTCTTAACCAGTATATATAAAGGACTCGTGGCAAAAGAGAAGACATTAAAAAGAAGCATATCTAATTATCAAAGACACTTTGAGTGAAAAGGGAAGCTACTAGCTGAAAGAAGATGTTTTCAGAGACTTAGATAGATATAACATAAAAAAGATCTCCAGGTGAAAAGATGCCAGGGACTACGACACATCAGGAAAATGTAAGTCAAAATCACAAAAAGATATCAACAAAAGTTGGAGTGACTAAAATAACAAGGCTGATAATATTAAATGTTGGTGAAAATGTGGGATGCCTAAAATTCTCATACACTGCAGGTAGGCTGTAAATTGGAAGAACTACATTACATGCTAAAGTTGAATATACACATTGGAAGAACTACGTTGTATGCTAAAGTTAAGTATACACATTTCCTATTAATGAATTCCATGTTTAGGTATATTTCAAAAAGAAATACATGCACATATACACAGTAATATTTACAGCAGCACTATTTATAATGATCCAACAAATGTGTGTTGTTTTCCATAAACCTGCGAAACACAAATTCTTGTCATCAGTAGAATGGATAAATCATGTGTAGAATATTAACTCAATATAATATTATACAATAATGAAAATAGGATTATACCTCACAAACATAACGCAGAAGAAAAGAATTTGCCGAATGTGGAAAATACATATATTATTTCATTTAAGTAATTTTTTAAATAAGCAAAACAAAACTGTAACATTCTAAGCCACAGTAGCAGTGCTTCAAGAGGTGAGAGAAGATAGTTACGAAGAAGATATATAGAAGGGTCACCTGGGTGTTTGCAATAATCAGTTTCTTGATATGAGTGATGGTTGTATAGATGTTTGGTTTGTGATTACTCGTTTAGTTATACACATGCACATTAACCATAAAAACTTTTGCTCATTCAGATAAGCGGATAGTAACTGGGTTTCTTTCTCTAGTTCAGAGAACGGTGACTGGAAGGATAAACAATTTATAAAATAAAGACTTCTGGATGTTGAGGTTAGGGGTTATTTTATTAACTTTTATCTTTATACTTTTAATTTTTCTCTTTCAAAAAATCACACTTGTCTGCATTCCTCTATACTAAGAAGCAATATGATTTTTAAATTAAAGAAGAGCTACTTCAAATTTGTAAGGACTAAAAGTCTGAGAAGATGTTAAAGCCATGAATTAACATGGATAACAATAAAGGGGAAAGGGCACATTTTGGCAAAAATAAAATCCTGCATATAGCTTAGCTTTGTGGAGATCAAGGTAGCAAAATAGGGGTCAATCAGAAATGAAAAGTCAGTCAAGGCTGAAAGTACATATTTTGCTATTGCAAACTTGCCAAAGATGTAACAGTTTACTCCAAGTGGGGAAAAATTTAAAGGAAAATATTGAGGAAATATGAAATGTAAATGTAAGTTCCAATTTACATCAACCTTCACATATCTTTGATTGTGAGTGTATTGACTATTTAGAAAGAAAACTTTTGAATCTCTCCATTTTAATATTTTTACTAATTATTGAGATGAACACACATTACCTAACATATTTATACATGGTAGTTTGGAAATGTTTGTTTAGTCAAATAAATGCAGATTTCCTAGTGATAAAAATCAAGGAAGAAAAGTCAGTACATCAAATCCAGACTGAAAATATCTCAACAGGCTAAAACCTTATAACCAAATTTCAAGATGAAACATTAAGAGTAAATGTAAGGTCCCAAACATAGTTTAGAAAAACTAGCCTCTCAAGTCTATGATGAGATATACCTCTGTGTGAAAAAGCCTTAAAGGACTGAAATCATGAGGAGCCCCATACAAATTAATGTGGTGTACAAGGCTACGAAATCTTAGGTCAATTTTGGGCTATATCAATAAATGCAATGTTTTGAACAGAAAAGTTAATAGTCCCATCAGACATTTCACTGGCCAGAACAAACTGGAATGTTGAGCTTGGTTCTGTTTGCAGCTCCAGGGGAAGGCTGCCAAAATGGTGAAGTGTCTGGAAACCATGATTTAAGGTTGGGGATGGTTGATTCTTGGAAAAGAAGAAACCCAAAGGGAGACAAGACAACTGTCTTTGAGTTCTTAAAAGGCTCTCATGTAAAAGGGATTAGATTTTCTATGAAACTTTATAGTCCTAATAAAGACATGCTGAATATTTCACCTTAACATGAAGAAACAGATTATAAGGCAAACACATCCAAAGTTACAATGGGTGATGCATGAGAACTTCCTGTCGCTGAAACTCTTTTATTGTTAGGTTGAAATTTAATAAATTGGTAGATTAAACACAACTCATTATTTTAAACAACACTAATAAGTCTTATGCACTTAGCACTAAAGTTAAGAAATTAAGAATTAGCAGTATTTCAGAAGTTCCTATGGGATAGAAATATCTTGAATTCATATTAATCATATCTTTGTTTCTCTTATAGTTTTACTGCCTATGTAGGTTTCCCTAAATAATACATTGTTTAGTGTTAAAGTTTATATGAGTGAATCATGCTGCACATGTTATTCTGGCTTATGCTTATTTTCCTCTCAATGTGAAGTTTTGTGTTGATCCATGCTGAGGCATGTAGGAATGGGTCTGATATAGTTCGGTTGTGCCCCCACCCAAATCTCATCTTGAACTGTACTTCCCATGATTCCTATGTGTTGTGGGTGGGACCTAATTGGAGGTAACTGAATCATGGGGCTGGTTACACCCCCATGCTGCTTTCCTGATGGTGAATAAATTCTCTAGTTTTACATGGGCATTTGTCTTTCTTTTTTTTTTATTGTATAAGGTATAATGTAGGGATTCAATTCATTGTATCATTTTCACATAAAAATCACTGACATAAAGGTTCATCATTGAATGAATTGTTTCTATCCATGCATGAGGTTATGTGGGGACTCTCCTTTCTGTTTGTCAGTAAATCTATCCCTGCATACAGTTATACCTTGTTTTGTTGTGCTTCATATATTGTGTTCAGAGACATTGGACATTTTACAAATTGAAGGTTTGTTGCAATCATGCTTCCAGAAAGTCTATGAGCACCATTTTTTCAACAGCCTATGCTCACTTAAAGTATTTGTGTCACATTTTGGTAATTCTCATAACATTTGAAATTTTTCAAATTGTTATTTTTTTAGGATAATTTGTGATCAGCGATCTCTGATGGTTCTATTACCATTTTTTTGTTTTCTTTTGAGGTGCCATAAAGTACATCCACATAAGATGGCAAACTTAATTAATAAATGTTCAGTGTGTTCTGACTGTTCCACACAGCAATGATCTTTCCCACTCCCCTTCTTTCTCCCTCTTCTCTGGCCTCTCTGTTCCCTGAGACACAAGAATTTTAAAATTAGGCCAATTAATAACCCTAAAATGGCCTCTAAGTGTTCAGGTGAAAGGAAGAGTCACATATCTCTCCTTTTATATCAAAAGCTGGAAACAATTTAGCTTAGTGAGGAGGGCATGTTGAAAGATGAGATAGGCCAAAAGCTAGGCCTCTTGCACCAAATAGCCAGTTGTAAATGTAAAGGAAAACTTCTTAAAGAAAATTACAATTCCTGCCCCAGTGAACACACAAATGATAAGAAAGTGAAACAGCTTGATTAATGAAAGTTTTAGGGGTCTGAACTGATGATCAAACCAGTCATAAGCTTCCCTTAAGCCAAAGCCTAACCCAGAGCAATGCCATACTCTCTAATTCTATGAAGGCTGAGAGAGGTAAGGAAACTACAGAAGAAAAGTGGGAAGGTAGTAGAGGTTTGTTCATGAGGTTTAAGGAAAAAAGCCATTTCCATAACATAAAAGTGCAAAGTGAAACAAGTTCTGATGCAGAAGCTGCAGCAAGTTTCCAGAAGATCTAGCTAAGATCATTGATGTGTACACAACACAATAGATTTTCAATGTAGATGAAAATCCTTACAGTAGAAGATGCTATCTCAAATTTTCATAACTAGAGAGGAGAAATCAATGCCTGGCTTTAGAACTTCAAAGGACAGGCTGACTCTTCTGTAGGGGCTAATGTAGTTGGTGACTTTAAATTGAAGTCAATGCTCATTTACCATTTTACCATTCCAAAATCTTAGGGCTTGTAAGAATTACACTAAATCTACTCTGCCTGTACTCTCTAAATGAAAAACAAAACCTGGATGGCAGTGTATCTGTTTCTAGTATGACTTACTAAAATATTTTAAGCCCACTGTTGAGACCTAGTCTTCAGAAAAAAAAGATTTCAAAAAAGCACTGATTCACAATACGCCCGATCACCCCAAAGCTCTGATGGAAATGTACAGAGATTAATGTTGTTTTCATACCTCTTAACATAGCATCCATTCTGTAAGCCTATAAGTCAAGGAGTAACGTTGACTTTCAAGTCTTGTTATTTAAGAAATACATTTCATAAGACTGTAACTGTCACAGATACTGATTCCTCAGATGGATCTGGACAAAGTACATTGAAAATCTTCTAGAAATGATTCACCATTCTAGATTAGATTAAGAACATTTGTGATTCATGGAAGAAGATAAAAATGTCAACATTTAAAAGAGTTTGGGAGAAGTTGATTCTAATTCTCATAGAAGACTTTGAGGGGTTCAAGGCCTTAATGAAAGAAGTCACTGTGGATGTGATGGAAATGGCAAGAGAACTAGAGTTAGGAGTGGAGCTTGAAGATGTGACTGGATTGCTGTGATCTCGTAATAACACTTGAATGGAAGAGAAGTAGTTTCCTATGGATAAGAAAAGAAAGTAGTTTCTTGAGATGCAACCTACTCCTGGTGAAGATACTATAAACATTGTTGAAATGTCAACAAAAGATTTGGGCTATTACATAACTTTAGTTGCTAAAACAGCAGCAGGGTTTGTGGGGATTGATTTCTACTTTGAAAGAAGTTCTACTGTAATGCTATCAAACAGCATTGCATACTATAGAGAAATCTTTCATGACAGAAATAGTCACTGTGGCAGCCTTCATTAATGTCTTATTTTAAGAAATTGCCACAGCTACCTCAACCTTCAGCAATCACCACCCTGCTCAGTCAGCAGCCATCAACGCTCCACCAGCAAACACTGAGGCAAGATCCTCCACCAGCAAAAAGATTAGGACTTGCTGGAGGCTCAAAAATGATCATTATCATTTTTTAGCAACAAAGTATTTTTAGTTAAAGTATGTACATTGCTTTTTTTAGATGTAATGCAATGCTTTTGCATACTAAATAGACTACAGTACAGTGTAAATAAAACTTTTGTATGCACTGGGAAACTAAAAAAAAATGTGTGACTTTTGCATTATTCCAATATTTGCTTTATTATGGTAGTCTGGAACCGAATCCACAATATTTATGAGGAATGCTGTATAGATTATATTTTCTTGTTACAGTCTTTTTTAGTCTTGGCATGTGGCAGAGCAAGATATACTCTCTCTCTCTCTCTCTCTCTCACACACACACACACACACACACACACAACAGCTTTATTCTTTAGAAGTGTGGAATTTAGTTCCTAGGGCATTTGCTCTGTCATATCCATGTTAGAACCAATTTATCTAGTTCCGTAAAAGCAAAACAATGCAATGCAAGAAATACCTTATGGAGATTTTGTAGAGAATTCCTTGTAATGTATAGATCAGGTTGAAGAAAACTGACAACTTTATACCATGGACCCTTCTTTCTAACCAAGAACATTACTGAAGTGTTTTGATTTATTTGATATACTATTTTTCAATAACCTTAACATGTTTTATCATAGAAATTTAGAACATCCTTTTTTTGATTTCTTTACTTTCATTTCTTTTGTTGTTGATGTTTTAAAATAGGACTTTTGTATCCAATATCTCTTATGTATCATTTCACAAACTCTAGGCTTCAGCCCTTTTTCCAGCTCTGCTGCTGTGATCCTGTCTAACAGATTTGTCCAGCTCTATTCCATGCACCCTTACAGTGTGGTACCTTTGATCATATACTATTAATTTTATTACTTTTAAATTGCAAAAACCGAAATAACTTTTGTGTCAATCTAATATGTCTTCTAGTGCCTGCCCCTGAGCCTCTCTAGCACGTGGGAGACACCCATGGAAGCTCATCCACATTCATCTTTATGCAACCTGGAGGTGCAAGGGAGTTAGCACTTGGGATCCCATCCCTGAGCACTGAGCAACAAGAGCATATGGATAGATGCGTCCTCCTTTCCTACCACAGAAGGACATTTCTGAGAGGCCTTCCATAGCTTTTAGAAGGCCCATGGTTAGATCAATAATACAGATTTATCTTGGCTTTCTTTTCTTTCCTGTGTATCCCCCCATTCCTCAGAATTATTACCTATAATCACATCATTGAATTACCTAACTGCAAAAAAGCCTTTGTTTCAGGCTCTGCCTCTGAGGGGACCCAAGCTAAGACTCTATTTTTAAATTATATTTTCTAGTTGTTGCTGATGTATAGAGTGCAATTGACTCTTTCATATCAACAACAACTCCACTATTTAAGCTCCAAGGGATAAGTGCTTTATATATTATTGCTTTTAATCCTCATAGACTTCATGATGTAGTTACATGATTATACATAACAATAAAGTTTAATATACTAACTTTCGTATCTGGCAATGTTGCCAAATTCATATTAATTGTATAAAATATGTATAGAATCATTAGAATTTTCAAAGTAAGCAATCCTTGACTTTATCCTGTATAAAAGGAAATATATCCAACATTTTACATTTAAATATAATGCTTACTATAGGATTTTTATAGATAGCTACGTTAGATTAAGGAAAGTGCCATTTATTCCCTATTTGTTATGAGTTTTTGTTTTAAACGGATAGGAGTTTTACTAAATGCTTTTAAACCTATTAACTAATTTGACTTTCTCCTTTAATCTGTTAATGCAATAATTTATTTAATTGATATTAGATAATCATTGAAATAAACCCACGGTGGTCATAATTATCTCTTTTTTACATCACTTAATTATATTTGATATTATGTTAACTAACAATAATATCATTTGTATTCATGTTTACTAATGAAACTTGTCTAGTATTCAATATTAAGGTAATATTCATCTCAAGATGAACTACGGAATATTGTATGTACTCTTCAAGAGTTAGCATAGTTTAGAATTATCTTTTCATGGAAAATTTAGTAAAACTTTCCAATAAAGCCATCTGAGATTGATGCTTCCTTTGTGGGAAGATTTTTAATTTCTAATTCAAGTTTCCTAATAACTATTTTTCATCCCATGTAGTCTTCTTGGGTCAGTTTTAGAAGTTGTATTTTTCTAAGAATTGATCTACTTCACCTAGGTTTCAAAATATTTTGGCATAGGCTATTCATAATTTCTTAATTTTCATTACCTTTTGTCTCCTTTTTCATTTATCTTGTTTATATGAAATTTCAACCATAATTTTCTTGATTAATCTTGTCAGAGGTTCATCTAAGTTATTATTATTTTCCAAGAACCAATCTCCAGTTTTGGTGATTTTATTATCCTTCCTCATTTTCTATGTTATTAATTTCTGTTCTTATTTTCTTCCTTCTACTTTTTAAGAATTATTTTGCTGTTCTAACTTTTCCAGTTGAATGTTTAAGAAGTTTGATTGAGTGTTCCTTCTTTAAGGTTGATAATTTCCTATAACTCCAGCTGTGTAATAATTTTAACAGTATGATTTTCATTATCATTACATTCTAAGTATTTTTGAAATTCTATTATGGTTTACTCTTTGACCCATGAGTAGATTTAATAACATATATTTTATTTTAATAACTTTTTTCTATTTTTCAGAGGTTATTGATCTCTAATTTAATGGCATTGTCATCTCAGATAATGTGGTATTTATTCTATCAATCCTTTGAAGCTTGTTGTGGCTAATTTTACATCTAGCACATGGTCAGTTTTCACAAAATTTTTTATATGCTTGAAAATAATGTTTGTTATCCAATTGTTGATGTATAACAATTTTCCATATATGTAAATTGGAACAAGTTTACTGATTTTGCTATTAACATCTTCTATACATGTAGATATAAAAGTAACTTAATTGGCTTGTGCTGTCAATGAATAAGAGATACATTGTCAACCTTGATGATGTTTAATGGACCTATCTCTGCAATTCTGTCAATTTTTTTATTTAAAATTTTGAGGCGATGTACATAGGTAGATAGCAATGGAGAATGTTGTAATATTTTGATGAATCCAGCTTTTCATCATTTTCAGTGATTCTCAAAATCATAAGCAATTCTTTTTTTGCGTTTGCATTTACTCTGCATGATATTAGTACTGCTGTGGCAGCTTTGTCTTGCTTAGTATTTGACTTGAACTTGAGGGAGGTTGAATGAAAGGGCCAAGTTCACAAAGATAATTCACAGAAGTTGAACCAGGACCCAGACTTTGTGACATCCAGTTCAGTGCTCTTGCCTGCATCCGACAGAATGAGTGTGATGTGATACAGAAGACAGCCACAAAGACATGAATGGCGTATGCTCAGAAGCAATGAAGACAGCAGGCCTAGCTACAGAGGAACAATGCAGGGCAGTTAAACCCAGGCACAGACTTTGAATTTTATGATCAGCATGTCATGACAAAGTAAGATTTTAGGAAGCCTATAATTTCAGCCATATTCAAGGGATAGAGGAGAAAATGAGACCATTTAAAAGGGTCCTTTCCCTTCCAACCCAGTATAATGTAATGAGTTTGACTCAAAGCCATGGGAAAAAGAAAAAAGGCAGATTCAAGAGCCATTTAATATAGGAAATGACACACCAAAATGACTTAATGGATTTTGGAGGTGAAGGAAATAGTAGAGTCAAAGATGCTACCTCAGTTGTGTCCGTAGTAACCTGACAGCTTTATTGTATTTTAGGTTAGAAACCACAGAGGTGAGAAACAGTAGATGGCCTAGAGAAGGGGGGAAAATAATGGGTTTTCTCTCCATGCAGTGAGTCTGGTATTTCTAGCATTCAGAGGAAATACACGACTGAGCACAGATTGAGATATGCAGATCTTTGTGTTTCTTTTGTTTCATTTTGCTCTATGAGAGAGAGGACCATATGCACAGAAATCACGTGGAGCCTTTGTTTCAGGCTCTGTGATTCCTAACAAATGCAAAAAAAATCATTGTTTGCCAAACTTGTTAAATTAAAAATTGCTATAATCTATTACTGCCATATTTTAAAAATGGATATTAGAGATAATGGCTTTATGAACAAACTTTTGGTCAAGCCAGAGGGTCTTCTTGGACAACCACTGTATTCCAGGTTACTCCTGAGCACCCTTGTATAAAATAAGTAAGGTTTATTGCTTCGGATCTTTGAAATTCCTTGTGGACCTCCCCTTAAATTATGGACAAGGCTCAACCCTATTTAATCCACAACCATTAAGATCAAAGCATACGTGGTACATCTGCTTGTGTAATTACCAGTAATGCCAGAAAACCGCTTTGTGAATTCGGTCACGATGAACTCTGAGGGAATAAGCAGCTGGAAAGGCTGTAGGAACTCTCCGGAAGTATAAAAAAACCGTACTCAACCCAGTGAATATTTTTTTCAGTGAGTTTGGTTTTGGTTTTTGTTTTTCCAACTGGATATAATAAAAATGTCTGAGATTTTGCTACATAATATGATCTTCTTGGAAGGGTCAATCCTAATGCTTTAGGCCAGTTCAGCCGGCTTGAGTTTAACTCTGGAAATATGTAAGTTCCAACAGGATCCTAAAAAACCACCTAAAGAGCCAGTGTTTGCCCATAGATTATTTATGTGTGAGCCCTTCCACCGTAGAACAGCGAAGCCCAGGGGAATCATTTAGATGTCTGAGCATCAACTGTAAGTCTATTTAGATGCTCTAAAATCACAAATTCAAATCCCCAGAAGGCCTATTAAACCCTTGCTTCAAGGTACATTCATGGGATATAATGCTGTCTGTTATGAGACTTTTACATTAAGACAGAACACATAGAACTTCAGTTTTAAAGATCCCATGTCAATTTTGGTATCAACAGAAGTTTGTCTTTGTGTTCTCAGCCAATGTCTCTGTGTCTTGGCTGAAATTTTGGAGCCATTGAGAAAGTGGCTATAAATATGATTAATAATAAATATACTTAATAATAAAATCTCAGATTAATAATAAAAAACATATTTCTTTATTTACAATCTCAAAATGTATTGTATATCTAGAGTGAATAAAGTGCTTTGAAAATGTCTCCTAACAATAGAACAAGATGAATCTACACTGGCCAAGGTTTTGCCTCCAAACTTCATATATAGTTATGAGATATTTCCAAAAGCTTCAGGAAATACAAAATTCTTTAATACTTTTAGGAAGATGAGTTTTTCTTTTGTTTGATTCTCCCATGTAACCTGCTACTTGTCTATGTTCATCTTGAAACATCACCTCTTAGTAATCTTAACTTTTTCATTAGAGAATAAAAGAGACATAAATGGAACTAATTGTAATTCTCTAAAATCTCTCTCTTAATTTCTATGTGTTTTTATGGATTGCTTCCTTTGCTTAGGTTATCCTTTCCTATACTCTTTTTTAAATAAATCCTAAAAATTCTTTTTCTTTTTTTTTTTTTTTTCTTTCTTTCATTCTTTAAAGATACAGGTCTTACTCTGTCACTTAGGCTAGAGTGCAATGGTGTGATCATGGCTCAATGCAGCCTGAAACTCCTGGGCTCCAGAGATCCTCCTGCCTCCACCTCCACAGTGGCCGGCACTATAGGCGCACATATCACCACTCCTGGCTCATTTTTATTATTTATTTATTTATTTTTGTATAGATGAGTTTTCACTATGTTGCCCAGGCTGGTCATGAACTCCTGGGCTCAAGCAATCCTCTTGCCTTGGCCTCCCAAAGTGCTGGAATTATAAATGTGAGCCACCATGCCTGACCCAAATCCTAAAGATTCTTTAGCACTTAGCTGAATTGTCACTTCTTCTAGAAAGCTGTAGAAAGCCTAAACGTCTCTCTCTTACTTTAGTCTCTTCTTCTTTGACCAAACCAGACACCTTCTCCTGACTTTCACAGTCACTTTGACCTTTTTCTGTCATAACACTCATCTGTGTTTATGCCTTACTTGCATCCCAGCACCTAGTTTAATAAATGACTTTTAAGTGCATAACAGAGCTCTGACAAACTGCTTTCTCACTCACTTTGAAGAGGTACAGAACAAATGTGATCTTTTAAAGTTTTTGATAAATCACATTCATTCGTTAATCCATTCAAGGTATGTAGTGGGAAATTGCTAGGTGTCCAGTGCTGTAGGCACAGAAGATACAGCAAGGCACAAGCCCCACATGGGTCCTTTTCTCTTACAGCTTGTATAATAGTAGGGGAGACATAAAATAAAGCAAGCAAACCAAAAGTAAGTTTATAATGTCAGATAGTATTAAGCGCTGTGTAAAAAAAATCCACCAGAGCCAGGGATAGAAAAAAATGTGTAAAGTATGGTTGGGTGATGGTGGGGGACAGACTCTTTCTGGCCAGAATGAAGTGAGGGAATGAGAGCAAGCCATGAAGGGAAGAGCATTCATGGAGGGGAATAGCAAGTGCAAAGATTGCATGTCAGCACATCCGACGTCCATGGAGAACAGCGAGGAGCCAGTGGGGTTAGAGTGGAGAGAGTAAGGGCAGAGAGACACAGGGTAGGTCATAAGGTGGGCAGAGTTCTGACCACGCAGAGGCTTGGAGGCTCCTAGGGACTTCACATGGAATGCATGGCTTGCAAGTGGGAAGACGAGCCATTTGAGGCTTTGATCAGGGACAGAACCTGGTCTGGGGAATGTTTCACCAGGAGCATGGTAGAAGCTACTCAGAAACTGAACGCAGGGGGACATGGAAAATTGTCAGGGAGCTCAAATGCTAATCCAGGCAAGGTGGTGGCTTTAGCTAAGATAGTAATAATGGAGGTGGTGGGAAGAAGTTAGATTTCAGATAAATTTAGAAAGCAGAGCTGATAGAATTTGGCATTTACTTTTGTGAAGTTATAAGTTTGTTACAAAGCAAATTAGAATCAGGCTAATCCCATGACTAATCATAACACTGACAACATACATGTACATATGCATAAACCCACACATACACACACATACACACACACACACACACACACACACACATACCCCTACTACATCCAGATATAGCTAATGACACAACATACATGAAGCCCTTGGTTTAATCTGATCTGGGGCAGTAGGCACTACCACAAATGCTAGGGCAATCTGTAACCGGGATTCACCTCATAACTGCTCTATATGAGCCAGCTCTGGCTGCATCTACCTAGTTCACAAGTCGACAACTACAGTTTGCCAACATTCCCTTTATAAATGCATTACCCTGTCTTAGCCTGAATATAATTATAATTGTGGCCATGAGGAGTTACTTTTACCCGTCTGCCATCATAAAACCCTGTTTTGTTTTGTTTTTCGTCCACTCAGAGAGGCTGGGCTGCCCCAAGCTTCACTCCAGAGATGTAATGCAAAGAAAACGGGCTTGGAGTTTGCGTCTTGATTTTGCTGCGTGCTGGCTGAGTAATGTCACTGACCTCTGTGGATCTTAGTTTCTTCATTCACGAAATGCAGAAATGTTGAAAAATTGAAGAAAGGTAACAGATATTTTTTCTCATTCTGCCTCCTGTGCTTCAGGATGTCATTCACAGTCTTGTCCAAAAAAAGTATGGCATCAAGGTAACACTAGCAAAGCCACTAACTGGACGTCTATGACATATTCAACAGTCACAGCCGTGTCTAAGGTCAGAATCTATCTCTGCTCTAAAGAATGCTAGTTTGGATCAATTCCTATCACCCAGTGATGACATCACTGGGACCACTTGCTGTCCCTGAAACAGGGTCCCAAGATGGTTTCCAGTCTTGAGTTTTCATTAAAACCTTTGGCATTCTTGAGGATAATAATACTATCCACAGGGCAGTCCACAAATAGAGATGATGATAATGTCTCAGAAAGGAGGCATCAAACCAAGTCTGCTTTGGCAAGTCTGTCTCTTTACAAAGCTCCTTTAGTCACTGAGGGGCTAAGGTCACTTGAATTTCATTTATTTTTAAGTAGTGTTTTAGGATAAAGGCTAAAATTGCTCCAATGGGAGGGAGGGAAAGAGAGGGCAGACAAGAGCAAAGGGTTGAGAGCCGAACAATGTGTCAATACACACAATGGAAATCATCAACAGACACTGAGGGCAAATTACTTTCAGATACAGAAATTATACCGCAATAAAAGAGAGTGATAGATGCTTACACAGCTGTGGTTATTAGGAGTACATAATGGTGTTTGTTCAAAGCACATTATGGAGTAGTATCAGGCTCAATATGACAGGCTTTCAGACCTTACCAACAATGGAGAATGGACAAGTACCCAATAGGGCAATAAAATAATCAGGGAAAAAGAATAAAGATTGATCCCTGGGTTGATTGTCGAGAATTGGGAACCATGTGAGGAGGGTTTTAAGAAGGCTGCTTTTTTAGCCTAGAAGGTTAATTCTAAGTCTCTAACAGGTTAATGCACAATTTTCAGACAACTTTACAACCCATGCATAATTAGACTGAAGTTTGTGAGTTACTTGCTTTGCTTCTAATTGAAATTTGGAATTTGAACTATGTAATAATTGGTGTTAGAAGGGAGATGGAATATGCAAAAAAGTTGGTCATTTATCCTCTAGAAGGAAACATCTATGTGCTTCAGTCAAAAAATTAAGTAACTTAAAATATTCTGTCCAAGTAGTTTGTTATAAATTATAATTCAGGTAAAATATATGATTGGAAATGGCGGTAAATAATGGATTAGAGTGAGTTTGTGTTTCTTCTGTTGACATCATCTTTTAATACAGTGTCTCAACCAAAACTTGGTTCTCTCTTCTTAAGAAATGATATGTTCATTTTACCTTTCCCAGAGAAATTTTACCTGAGCAATAGCATTTGATTTGATAAATATAATCTTTGACTTCGTAAAATAGAAGATCACCATCTTTATTACTTCTTGTCTCACCATGAAATAGGTTCTGGAATGCTACTTGTTGAAGGTACCAATGGGACTAGTAATTGCAACCATGATGTAAAATTGGATGCAGGCTAAATAAATTCCTTATCCAAAATGCCTGGCGTCATAACTGTTTCAAGTTTGGGAATTTTTTTATTTTGGAATATTTGCACACACATAATGAGGTATCTCGGGAATGGGACCTAAATCTAAATTTAAATTTATTTACGTTTTACATACACATTATATACATATCCTGAAGGTAATTTTATGCAAGATGTTGTAAAATTTCTTTTCTTAAGCTTAGTGGCAAGAATGCAATATTTTAAATAATTTTATGCATGAAACAAAGTCTTGATTGAGTTTTGGCAGCAACCCATACATAAGGTCAGGTGTAGAATTTTCCAGTGTGACATCAGGTGGGTGCTCAAGTTTCAGATTTCAGGGCATTTTGGACTTCAGATTTTTGGATTAAGTATGCTCAACCTGTATTGTCATACAGTGATTATTACATCATTATTTTATAAAATAGTAGCAAAAGGCTGAATTTATGGCTAGTGTTAAAAAAAAATTGGCATTATCAGCCAAACAACACTAATTCAAAGAGTGCTATAAGCCATTAACCATAATCCTCGGGCTATCTTTTCTGTGAACTATATTTTAGGCCTCTGACACAGTTAAAAATGTCTTATTTCTACTGAGCCTGAAAGCTCACTGGTAACAGAGGAGTTAATTAAGAGTTTGCAAAACTTAAAGGCTACACAGTCCCATTTGTTTCTTTGTGTTCAACAAAAAGCAGCCTTGAGAAAGTCTGACTGACACTTATGATAATTACATTTGGAGATTAAAATAATTTAGGGTTTTGAAAGGTTTAAAATTTAGACACCATATTGGGCCTCACATAATTATGGCTTCCTTCATATCATTTTCGTCTGGTGTTGAAATTCATTTGATGTGAATGTAATAGTCATTTTAATGGATATTGTTAATTCCTTGTTTTCAGCATAATAGATAAAGGGGAATTTAATTAAACTTACTGTGTGAGCACTTATCAGGGGTAAAAAGGTTCACAGAATTATTATTTTCCTGGCATGACATGTAAAGAACATGGTAAAAGACAGAGAACATGAGCAATATCAGAGTGTGGCTGGCATTAAAAGTCACACTAGTTTTACCTCCCCTGTAGATGATGTGCCAGGCTTCAAACCAACACCAAAATGTGGTGCCTTGAAACTCTAATTTCCATAAGGGAACAGCATGATGTAACAACAATGCTTTCTCTCTTCTTCCAAGTCAATGAGACTTTTGAAGGTCAGAATTCAAGTTTCCCTAAAAGTCTTAACAGAGAACCAAACCATAGGTCCCAAAAATTCAGCAAGATATGGCAAGAGTTTTTGTTACAGTAGTGGCTCCACTTCTTGTGCCAGCTCAGAAAACCGGAAGAACAACCTCTCCCTGGAGGATTGGGGACACTCCTGGTTATAATCCCTGATGACTAAAGGGCTCCAAAACTCACTGGCCCAGGTACAAAGAAGCTCTGACCTCATTCATGAAAGGTAGCTTTCTGGGAAGGAAAGGTCCAAGAACTGCTGAGATGCTGAATTTATTTTGGTAGAAGAGAAATGCCTGAATTATTTATTCTATAGAATTTTTACAACATATTGATTGATCATCTCTCTTTGGGTCATTAAGCCCAGAAACTCTGTCCTGAGTGTGCTATTCACAAACGTTTGTCATAAATCCTTCAGAGTGGTAGACTACATTCAAACACCATAATCATTAAATGTAAAAATATACTGGAAGCTTCCTCTGAGGAAAAAAAAAAACTAGTTTCAACCAGTTTAACAGCAAACAAACTGTACTGTAAATGAACTCACTAAACTACTATCCAACTTTTAAAACTTTAAGTTACAATGCTAAAATTAAATAATACAATAGGCATATTTATAAACACACACATTGAAGATAGGCTAACAGTTTTCTCTGAATAAAGAAATTATATGTGATTTTATTTTCTTTTTCATATGACTATTGATATAGTTCGCCAGTGTCCCCAACCAAATCTCTCCTTGAAATGTAGCTCCCATAATCCCCACATGTCATGGGAAAGGCCCAGTGGAAGGTAATTAAATCACAGGGGTGGGTTTTTCCCCATGCTGCTCTCGTGATAGTGAATAAGAGAGGGGAGCCTTGCAGGTCATAATAAAGAGTACAAACTTTTTAGGCTAGGTATGGTGGCTCATGCCTATAATCCCAGCACTTTGGGAGGCTGAGGCGGGTGGATCACCTGAGGTCTGGAGTTCAAGACCAGCCTGACCAACATGGAGAAACCCCATCTCTACTAAAAATATAAAAAATTAGTGGGTGTGGTAGTGCACACCTGTAATCCCAGCTACTCAGGAGGCTGAGTCAGGAGAATCACTTGAACCCTGGAGGCGGAGGTTGCAGTGAGCTGAGACATCACCATTACACTCCAGCCTGAGCAACAGGAATGAAACTCTCTCTCAAAAAAAAAAACATTTTAGTCTTCATCCCATAAACAGTGATAGTAAATAAGTCTCATGAGACACAAGAGATCTGATGGTTTTATAAAGGGCAGTTCCCCTGCACATGCTCTCTTGCCTGATGTCATGTAACATGCCTTTACTCATCCTTCGCCTTCCACTATGATTGTGAGGCCCCCCAGCCATGTGGAACTGTGAGTCCATTAAACCTCTTTTTCTTTATAAATTACCCAGTCCCAGGTATTTCTTCACAGCAGTATGAAAATGGACTAATGCCACTATATTGCAATGATAATGTGTATGCATTACTTTTAAAACGTGCATACTCATAACGTGCAAAATGCTTTGAAAGAATTGATAACTGAAATACAAAGGTTTAAATAACTTAAATACAAAAGTTTCTCTCTGTTTTTGTCTCTCTTCTCCTCCTGTGTGTACGTGTGTGTATGGTATGTGTGTTTGTGTGTATTGCTTTTCCCAGACCAAATCCATTTTCTCCCACACTCAAAACTTAATCTAACAGACTCACTAAGTGTCAAAAGAAGCTGGTGTGAAAAGGAACGTGTAAAATGTAACAATATTACATCCCTTAACTTTGCCAAATTCAGTGGTGGGAGTAGTTTTAATATGCATCCTCAGGGGAGAAAAAGGGACACAATTCACCTCTCTTTGACCCTTCCAATCTGCACTCCATAATATTGCTCTTGCCTTGATAATTAAAATTTTCAAGAGTACTTCTTGCCTCAACCACCTTACCACACATTTCTCAATCTTTATCATGTGGCTTCTATTTCCCACACACTAATTTTTAAAACTTCAGAAAGTCACCATGACTTCCGAAATACCCAATTAAAATAATTCTTCCTCACTCCTCCTCTCCTTTGACCCTTCTTCTATATTTGACATATTTCGCTTCTTCCTCTTTCTTTAGAAACCAAAGGCAAACGGATTTTATTACTCTGCACCCTTGTCCTTCTCTAATTCCGATGACTATTTTTTGTTTTTATTGTCTGTTCTCATTTTTTTCCGGCTCTGCTTTCTTTTCCCATTCCCCATGTGAAAGCCATTTTCAAGCCTGCTTCCAATCTTCCTGTCACTTGATTTCAGCATGCATTAAGAACTTGCTACATATTTGGCATGACGCTGGGCACTGGGCATACAAAGATGACTATGCTGTGCAGAAGTATGCAGACTCATGAAAGAAAATTTTAAACATTTTAAATGGGGTAAAATAGAGCAGTCAAGTGTTATAGCTGCCAGGTTAACATACAAACCGAAAACACAGCAGTGTACAAAGGAAAAAGTAGCAGATTCTACTTGAAGTGTTGTCCAGAATAACCACCGCTAGGAAGAGGTGAGTCTTGCAGGACATAATAAAGAATATAAACATTTTAGACCTCATTCCATGGACAAAAGGAAGCTGAGGAATTTTACGTGAAGAAATGAAGCAGATTTGTGTTTTAGAAAACAATTATTGAAAGCAGTGAAAGAAATGGAAGAAAAGGGTATCATCTAGAGAAGAGGAAAAACTTATTGGGACATGCTTGTTTTGATGTTGATGAGTTGAATGGCCCTGAAATAATGCAGCATCCATGAGAATGAAAAAGAGGAGGTGAATGAAGGAGGGAAAGAAGAGTGAGAATTAAAGAGATACAAATCTATGGGATTTAATGCTGATTCCGTAGGGGAGGAAAGGAGACAGAGGGGATGGAATTCAAGATGACTCCTGGGATTCAGACTTCGGCTTCTAAATGAATCACGCTGATTACAAATGTTACAGTAAAGCAATGTAGAAAGAGGTTATTTGTTGGTGGGGAGACAGTGGGTTGAATTTTAAACATGTTGAAGTTAGGATCTCTCAGGAAATCCTAGGAAATGTTGACTAAGAGGATCAGAAGCTTATGTTCTGAACAGGAAACGTAGATTTAACACTCATAAGTATAAAAGAGTCAGTCTAATCATATGATTATGTAAGGAAAATGGGTGAGACACTCCAGGAGAATTAAAACAATAAAGGGAAAATAACATTAAGCCAGCATCCAGGAACTATCAGCACTTGAGTGGCGAGAAGAAGAAGAAAAGTCAGCAAATGAAAGAAATGATTACCAGTTCTAGAAACCTACCTGCAATGGTGATCAAATTTCCTGTTTTCCTTCTTGCTACAACTAAAGAAAGGTCTCCCTAGAATCTTCTGCCCTCTCAAGCAAACTTACAAATAACTCCAAAATCTGGATCACTCATTCAGCCTGTCTTCTAAACTCTTGAATAAGATCCTCCAAAATCTGACGCAAATCTATTTTGTTCAGACTTTTCTACCGGAGCTCTCTTACATAGCCTCTGAGTTTTAGCCTGTCAAAATGACTCTTTCTTTCAATTTTTCATTTACTATTGCACATCTGCCTTTATTCATGCTGTTGCCTCATCTTGGCATTCCCTTATCCCTCACACTCATTAAATAATTAGAAGATATTGAAGGGATGCTATGTAGCAGAGTTGCATAAAACATTTTTAAAAATTAGAAAAGATAATTGAATAAAATCACCCATTTCATATATTGTAGAAAAAGACTGAACACTGGGTCTGATGCCTAACTTTGCCGAAAGTTTGTTGTCTCAATCCAGACCTATTAGCATAATCTAAAAGACATAGCCACCCTGGCAGGCTTGGGTGGTCTCAACTCAGATTCTAGTGCTCTTTGTTCGAATTCAAAAAATTTACTTGAAAATCTCTTGAAGAATAGAAACTCCTTTGCCATATGGAATACTGGACTATCTTTCAAATATGGGGGGCCTTTTACAACAGCCTTTAGCAAAATTAAACTTGTCTGCCTTTCAACTTAATACCATCTCATAGAATAATTGTGGTTCAACAAGATGTTTGGGATGAGCTGCTGTTAAAATCAGGCCCCTTGCTATTGTAACTTACAAGAAATGCATTAGCAAACAAAGACAGTATAAGGTGGGGAGCCTGACTGTCTAGATTTCAAGTCTGGCTCTACTGCTTATTAGTTGTATAACTCTGGGCTATGCATTCTAAGCCTATTTCCTCATCTATAAGTTGGGGATGGTAGGAAATAATACTTAACTCATAGGGTTGTGTAAGGATGAAATGAGCTAATCCATTTAAAAATCATAGCGTTGTATAAGGATGAAATGAGCTAAGATGCATAAAGCACTCACAACAGTACCTAACACAGAATAAATGCTGTATAAGTGATACCTGTTATCGTTAATAGTTATGAAGGCATTTGTAATTTGGGGTGTTTCTTATAAAAAAATGCATATATCCATCTGTAACCATTGTTTATAAATAGACAGGCCTTTTAGGTGAAGAGACCAAAGCAAAGAGACACGGTCTTTCACATCTCTACTGAAATACGCAATGCTCATACTTGTCAAATGTTTCATTATCATTTCTATGCTTCTGTACCCACATGAGACATAGGAAAACCCAGGCAAGTGGATTGTGTTTCCATCCAGAATCTGGTGGTCTGGTGGAAGGTTCATCCTCCTCAAAGTGCTACCTCTGAAAACACAGTGGCTGGCAGGATCTGAAAGCCACCTTTCATCCTTCTAGGACTATTTCTAGGGCTTATCCAATCAACAGCAATGAATAAGGAACAGAAATAAACCCTAGAGACAAAATCAGATTTAATACTTCCTTATAGTGACAACTTCATAGAATAAGAGTCTGGACACTTTAGCTGAATATTATTACAAGTGGCGTCCACACCTGAATCCTGCAAGAGTTCATGCCGTGTTGATCGAGGGAGGGTGTCTTTGATTCTAATTTATATTGAAGAAATGAAAGGCTCTGAATCTGTGGGTTATTTAAATGGAATGAATTCCTCTGGTTTATTGCTACCATGTTTTGCCACATGTTGAGGTCAAGCCCAGGTGTCCAAGTTGATCTAAGGAGAGGAGACCTTGAAGATGCCTACGAAACTAGGAGAAAAGTATAGAGAAAAGGAGAAAAGTGGATACCATCAAGCTAATCTTAATTGGAAGAGATGTGACCAGGAAGGCAGGGCAAAATATTATGATGAGCTAAACAGAAACACACAATGTTCATTTATTACAGTTGAAAAATGACTTAAAAAGCAATAGAGAGGGAAAGATGCTAAGAAAGAAGGAAGAGGCAATTTCCTGTCCCACCTGGCCCCCATTGTCTATGTAAGGCAAGGGGGAGTTTAGAGACCAATGAATATGAAGTCAAGGTATGGGTCATTCAGCTGGTAACTTGGAAATCTGAACTATAGCTCTCCAACTCCAACTTCCCATTTAGAAGGTGGGTATGGAAGACAGCGTTGCAGCTAGCTTGGGATTGTATAGATACGTAAATTCTAGTTGGTGTTACATAAGCAATCTAGTGATAGGTACATATTTTTACATATTTAAAATATTTTCTAATGAAACAAACTGTTTTGCTGGGACTGAAACACTGTTACATAAAATGCACCCATCAGTTACACTTCACAATTCCAAGAACAGCAACGTGGGGGGAAAAAAGTCTGATATACAATCAAAAAGCTCAGTGTTGTGGAATACCAAACAGTATAACGATGAGCAGGGAGATACCTAGAATTTTTATGTTTTCTTAAAATTTGTTTTTATAAGTTAGCATTTGGGTTTTGTTAGAGAACGCATATCTTTGACTCATTTTCCCCTGTTGTCTTTATGTTAGGCAGCTTCCTACGAACATTTCAAAGGGATGAATGAGTTTCCTTCATGCTTTATTTGAAAATCTGATACAAGTTACGGTCAAAACAATTGAGCTTAAAAAAAGTCACAGGAATATGCACATTTTAATATCTAGTCTAAACTAGAAACAGGCTGAAGAAGCTGAGCTGACAAATGCCCCAAAGTTCGATTCTCTTTATGATTCATTTGTTTAAGCCAGAAAACATTTTTTAAATTCACCAATCAAAATCTTAATATTTTTATTACTTATTTAGACCACAAAACAACGTTTATTATATAAACTTTGGAAAAATTTAAGGAAAAAATTAAAATCTTCAACAATATTTCTACCTAATCATATTTCTACCTTAACCTTTTGAACATGTGTGCTCATTATATTTTTCATAAATATATTTATGTAAACATAAATAAAATTGGAATTATAATATCCACATTGTTTTGTAAATTAGCCTTCCATTTTATTGTCTTAAACACTTGTCCAAATTATTACTCTTCTAAAAGATGAACTTTAATGGCTGCATAGAACCTCGTCATAACTATAATCTAAATTATTCAATCAATAACTCATTGTCGGTCATTTAAATTGTTTGCAATTATAGTGATGTTCAAATAAGCATCCTTGACATAATTTTGAGAATGTATCAGATTATTTTTTTAGACTGAGCACATATAAGGAGGATTATTAAAAGATATATACTTTGTCAAGACATGTAATACACATTGCTAACCTTTGCCCATTAAGGTTGAGCCAATTTGCCTTCCTGCTAACAGTATACAATAAGCCTATGCTGACTAAGAAACAAAATGTAAACCCTTAGGTAATGCTAAATAACAATTTCTGCTCTGACTAGAACCAAATAAGAAGAGAGCAAAAAGAATAAAGCAGTAATAATTAAATGAAGAAAGCATAGATTTTCTTAAATTAGTGAGCATATTAAACTGTTATATTCACATGTAGGTTCAACAGGTTCATTCTAATACTAGTTAAACATTTTTTTTACGTCACTCTTTAAAAAAGTGGTATAGAATAGAACGGCCAGGTGCAGTGGCTCATGCCTGTAATCCCAGCAGTTTGGGAGGCCAAAGCAGGTAGATCACTTGTGGTCAGGAGTTAAAGACCAGCCTTGCCAACATGGTGAAACGCCTTCTCTACTAAAAATACAAAAATTAGCTGGGCATGGTGGTGTGTGCCTGTATTCCCAGCTATTCGGGAGGCTGAGGCAGAAGAATCGTGTGAACCCAGGAGAAGTTTGCAGTGAACCGAGATCATGCCACTGCACTCCAGCCTCAGCAACTAATTTGATTTTAATAAATTAAAATTAAAAAATATTTGTTTAAATGGTATAAGATAACTAGGATGGGCCGTGGAGTGAGAGAGAAGTGGGTTCAAGTCTTAGTTCTCCAATTGAAACTGTGGGTGAGTTACTTAAACTCTATGATATTAAACTCATTCATACTTAAAATGATAAAAAGCACACTTCTGAAAATTTTGGGGAAGCCTACCTGAGATGCTGAATGAATGTTGCATAGCACTGTGCTTGATTCTTTGCAGGTCTTCATTCCTAGCAAATCTTCCCTCTACCTTAAACATGTTCTATGTATCTTATTTTGAAAAATAAAAAGGGAATATGCTGGCAAATTGTTGAAATGAATTCAAAACCGGTTGTGTCCATTCTTCTTTTGTTAGTTTTCTTTCAGCAGGAAAGATTAAGAGATGAGCCATAAAGGCTGACAAAATTATTTAGGAAAAAGCTTCATTTGGTCAATGTTTTAAAAACTGACATCACCAGTTCTAACTGGGAAAAGGCAAGATCTGCTCAGCAAATACCAACTGTGTTGGCCAAACCCTTGCTCTTCTTCCTCCATTACACTTCTGTGATAACCAAGATTATATTTCCCTCAAAGGATCCACCCTCTAAAACAGTAACTTTTAGTTTCTTTGTCCTCATTGTTTTTCCATATTTTCTCAGATCTTCTCTGATGATTAATCTTTCCCATAGAGCCCATGCATCCTAATTTCTTGCCTTCTGTTCCATTTTGTGATCTAAATTCCATCAGGCAGTAGGGGTGGGGGGCCAAAAAGCTTATAATGAGATATACCGAAGGATAAAGTGGTAGAGACTTTTCTAATACACTGATGAATAGCAAACATAATTGACTCAAACATACAAACAAAAGAAAGTCATGAGAACTAAAAATGCGTGGGCATTGAAATATGTCATAAACAGAGGGGATTAACCTAATGAGTCATAGTACCATGCTGTCTGAATATTAGAATATGATAGAAGAAAATAGCTGAATTTCTACTTTTTGCTTCAGAAACTTCATTATTTTCATTGTGGATAAATTAGGCTGTAACGTTTTTTAAATCCTAATACAAAGCACAAGTGTATGTGTTGCCTCATGTCATCTTGTCAGCATTTAACGTTCACTGCAAAGTCACCCTTGGGAATCAGCATCCCAATCAAGAAAGCTACAAACTGATCAGATGTTCAACTTGGCCACTGCAATGGCACAAACATAAGTCCATTTCAAGGGCGAATACTGAGCTCTTTGTCTTTTAAGTGTACATAAAATTAAGTGATTGTTTTAAAAGATATGTATTAGGTTGTCAATATTGAGGGAGCTTGCCACAGTACAATAATAAAGAAAAAATAGGGTAAGAGATTTATTCTGCATAATTATTAGAAAATAGGGGCAGCTCACATATCATTTTTCCCAATGAAGTCCATTTTCAGTTTATAACATAAATCAGATCATACACTTGCCAGACCTCAAGAAAGTTTTAAAGGTAAAGGTAAAGAACACATCACATCCCTGAGCCCAATGTTGTGACTCTGTGCTACCAACACATACAGATGATCTGCAATAAAATCTGCTGGTCTCATGTTTGAATGTCTGTTGTTTATTTGTTTTTTAAATACTAACCATAATTTCATGCTAGAAGTTATTCAAAGGTGACAATGTATACAAATTATTAAAGTCAAGATAATATTCACTAAGAAGGTCACCTCTCCCAAACATTTTGAACTTGAACGGAAAACACAATCTTATATCTGTGTACAGCAGACACTGCTGGTGGCCTAATAGCCAACGCCATCTTTTGTGCTAAGAGAAGCTTGATTTTATTCTTATCTAGGAGAAGTGTTTGCAGAGAGGGAAGGAACTTCTCTAGACTGATTATTGTTCTAAATTACTCATGATCATTCCAGTTCTTTTAGTCACTGATTGTTTGGGAGTGGTCATCTGAGGTAGTTCTAGCCAATGAGACATAAGAATTAAGCTCTGAGAGCACGCTCTGAAAAATGTTTCCTGGCCTCATAAAAAAAAAAAAAAGATATAAAAAGAGACACTCCCATCCTGTATTTGGATGCTATTGAGGGAGAACAAGTCACAAACACCGACTTTTAATCATGAGAGAGACCTGAGGACAAAAGTCATCAAGCCAAGTATAATGGGATGGAAAAGCAAAACCATAGGGTGATGAAGCCTTCCTCATAATATTGAATGAATCTCAGAATTTCCCACCTTCATATTTCTTGTTTAGTGATATAATGCTTTGTTTGTTTCATTCTTTTGTTTAAGCTACTTATAATTAAATATTATGTTACTTGTAGCTGAGGTAATCATAAATATTCCAACTGGTTAAACATCGGATTCATTTCCAGGAAGGGACAGAGACCATACCTACTTAGGCTCTAACTTAATCCCTTTCTTTGTCAATGTGCCTTTGTTCATTATGATCTTTCTATCTGGAACACCCTATCTCTCTTTCTCCACTGAATTATTGGCCCAATATTTTCTTCTTCTGTAATGCTGTTCTATACTTCCCTGGTAGAATGAGTTGCTGCATTATATGTGTTCATGTATAATTTAGCCACTGTCACTATTATTGCTCTTATCACAATTAACTAAGCATTGCACATGCATTCTGTGCCAGACATTGTGCTAAACGCTTTACATGCTTTACATGAATGATGTATTGTGGTAGATTGCATTATTTGTTCATAAATATTTATTTTTTTCTGACCTGTATCAAGCTCCTAGAAGGATGAGTATTCTTCCCTGTCCATTGATCTTTGGGCTTGGCGGTATGCCTTGATTTGGCCAATGAAATCTGAGTGGATTAGATGCACCTTCTGTCTGACAGAAACTTTCAACCTCCTTATATAGTCTGGCTCGTCTCTTTTAGTCCTCTCTTCACCATGGGAATAGGATGCCCCAACATGTTCCTTCAACATGACTTCCAGAATGAGCAGAAACATGGAACCCAGCAGAGCCTAATCAAGTTGAACAAAACTGCATATAATATTTGGCCTTTGTATATAAGAGCAAGAAATACATATTAGCTTTAATAAGCCACTGAGATAATAGGTGTAAACTAATATGTCATATAATATCATATAATATCAATCTCATAACTGTATGAAGTATTTATTGCTATTATCCCATTTAACAGTGGAGGAAACCGATTCCATTTACAGGACTTAGATTTTTGCCATTCATAAAATGGATATCCGTTTCTCTCCCACTACACTAACTCCTTAAGGATAGGGACCACATAGTTTTTGTCTTTCTTTTCCCAACACATAGCACATTGTCTGCTTGATGAATTATGTTGGTGGAAAGAAGAGTTCTCTAGAGCACATCTGTATTACTAACATATCTTACATACCCTGATACCAATAGTTTGGATAATTCACTATTTCCTCCTCAATGCCCTTTTAAATACAAAATGAATCCCTTGTATAATACTTTGTAAGCATAGATTAAATAATCTACAGTGTAGTCCTATGTTTTAACTTCATGGAGTACATGGCCTGAAAAAAATCTTAAAATTTCATCTGAATAAAAAGCTACTTATTTGTATTAAAATACATTTTTAGTCAATTGTTGGCCCACTTGTTACACAGGTTTGTGAGAAATTGAACAAAATAAGACCTTTCGTGAATTGTTTTTAAACATTAACAATCTCTTTTTTTTCCCATTTATTTATTTTATTGCATTTTAGGTTTTGGGGTACATGTGAAGAACATGCAAAATTGTTGCATAGGAACACACGTGGCAGTGTGATTTGCTGCCTTCCTCCCCATCACCTACATCTGGCATTTCTCCCCTTGCTACCTCACCCCAGCTCCCCACCCCCCACCCTCCCTCCCCTATTTCCCCCCAACTGACCCCAGTGTGTAGTGCTCCCCTCCCTATGTCCATGTGTTCTCATTGTTCAACACCCACCTATGAGTGAGAACATGCGGTGTTTGATCTTCTGCTCTTCTGTCAGTTTGCTGAGAATGATGGTTTCCAGGTTCATCCATGTCCCTACAAAGGACACAAACTCATCGTTTTTGATGGCTGCATAATATTCCATGGTGTATATGTGCCACATTTTCCCAATCCAGTCTATCGTCGATGGGCATTTGGGTTGGTTCCAGGTCTTTGCTACTGTAAACAGTGCTGCAATGAACATTCATGCACACGTGTCCTTATAGTAGAACGATTTGTAATCCTTTGGATATATACCCAGTAATGGGATTGCTGGGTCAAATGGAATTTCTATTTCTATGTCCTTGAGGAATCGCCACACTGTCTTCCACAATGGTTAAACTAATTTACACTCCCACCAACAGTGCAAAAGTGTTCCTATTTCTCCACATCCTCTCCAGCATCTGTTGTCTCCAGATTTTTTAATGATCACCATTCTAACTGCTGTGAGATGGTATCTCAATGTAGTTTTGATTTGCATTTCTCTGATGACCAGTGATGATGAGCATTTTTTCATATGTTTGTTGGCCTCACGTATGTCTTCTTTTGTAAAGTGTCTGTTCATATCCTTTGCCCACTTTTGAATGGGCTTGTTAGTTTTTTTCTTGTAAATCTGTTTTAGTTCTTTGTAAATTTTAGATATCAGCCCTTTGTCAGATGGGTAAACTGCAAAAATTTTTTCCCAATCTGTTGCTGGCGATTCACTCTAATGATTGTTTCTTTTGCTGTGCAGAAGCTGTGGAGTTTGATTAGGTCCCATTTGTCTATTTTGACTTTTGTTGTCAATGCTTTTGGTGTTTTGGTCATGAAGTCCTTGCCTACACCTACGTCCTGAATGGTTTTGCCTAGATTTTCTTCTAGGGTTTTTATGGTGTTAGGTCTTATGTTTAAGTCTTTAATCCATCTGGAGTTAATTTTAGTGTAAGGTGTCAGGAAGGGGTCCAGTTTCTGCTTTCTGCACATGGCTAGCCAGCTTTCCCAACACCATTTATTGAATAGGGAATCCTTTCCCCATTGCTTGTTTTTGTCTGGTTTGTCAAAGATCAGGTGGTTGTAGATACGTTGTGTTGCCTCCGAGACCTCTATTCTGTTCCATTGGTCTATATCTCTGTTTTGGTACCAGTACCATGCTGTTTTGATTACTGTGGCCTTGTAGTATAGTTTGAAGTCTGGTAGTGTGATGCCCCCCGCTTTGTTCTTTTTGCTTAGAATTGACTTGGCTATGCGGGCTCTCTTTTGGTTCCATATGAAGTTTAAGGTGGTTTTTTCCAGTTCTGCGAAGAAGGTCATTGGTAGCTTGATGGGGATAGCATTGAATCTGTAAATTACTTTGGGCAGTATGGCCATTTTCACGATATTGATTCTTCCTAACCATGAACATGGAATGTTTCTCCATCTGTTTGTGTCCTCTCTTATTTCGTTGAGCAGTGGCTTGTAGTTCTCCTTGAAGAGGTCCTTTACATCCCTTGTTAGTTGTATTCCTAGGTATTTTATTCTCTTTGTGGCAATTATGAATGGAAGTTTGTTCTTGATTTGGCTCTCTTTAAGTCTGTTATTGTTGTATAGGAATGCATGTGATTTTTGCACATTGATTTTGTATCCTGAGACTTTGCTGAACTTGCTTATCAGTTTCAGGAGGTTTGGGGCTGAGACGATGGGGTCTTCTAGATATACAATCATGTCGTCTGCAAACAGAGACAATTTGACTTCCTCCTTTCCTATTTGAATGCCCTTTATTTCTTTTTCTTGCCTGATTGCTCTGGCTAGAACTTCTAATACTATATTGAATAGCAGTGGTGGGAGCAGGCATCCTTGTCTGGTGCCACATTTGAAGGGGAATGCTTCCAGTTTTTGCCCATTCAGTATGATATTGGCTGTTGGTTTGTCATAAATACCTTTTATTATTTTGAGATACGTTCCATCGATACCTAGCTTATTGAGTGTTTTTAGCATAAAGCGTTGCTGAATTTTGTCAAAGGCCTTCTCTGCATCAATTGAGATAATCATGTGGTTTTTGTCTTTGGTTCTGTTTAAGTGGTGAATTACGTTTAGAGACTTGCGTATGTTGAACCAGCCTTGCATCCCAGGGATGAAGCCTACTTGATCATGGTGGATAAGCTTTTTGATGTGCTGTTGCAATCGGCTTGTCAGTATTTTATTGAAGATTTTTGCATCTATGTTCATCATGGATATTGGCCTGAAGTTTTCTTTTCTTGTTGAGTCTCTGCCGGGTTTTGGAATCAGTATGATGTTGGTGTCATAAGATGATTTGGGAAGAATTCCCTCTGTTTGTATTGTTTGGAATAGTTTCAGAAGAAATGGTACCAGCTCCTCTTTGTATGTCTGGTAGAATTCAGCTGTGAACCCATCTGGACCTGGGCTTTTTTTGGGTGGTAAGCTCTTAATTGCTGCCTCAACTTCAGGCCTTGTTATGGGTCTGTTCAGGGTTTCAGCTTATTCCTGGTTTAGGCTTGGCAGGAGGCAAGTGTCCAGGAATTTATCCATTTCTTCCAGGTTCATTAGTTTGTGTGCATAGAGTTGTTTGTAATAATCTCCGATGATGGTTTGAATTTCTGTGGAATCTGTGGTGATATCCCCTTTATCGTTTTTTATTGCATCAATTTGGTTATTCTCTCTTTTCTTTTTTATTAATCTGGCTAGTGGTCTGTCTATTTTGTTGATCTTTTCAAAAAACCAGCTCCTGGATTTATTGATTTTTTGAAGGGTTTTTTGTGTCTCTGTCTCCTTCAGTTCTGCTCTGATCTTAGCTATTTCTTGTCTTCTGCTAGACTTTGAGTTTTTTTTATCTTGCTCCTCTAGCTCTTTCAGTTTTGACGATAGGGTGTCAATTTTTGATCTCTCCTTGCTTCTCATGTGGGCGCTTATTGCTATATATTTTCCTCTAGAGACTGCTTTAAATGTGTCCCAGAGATTCTGGTATGTTGTGTCTTCATTCTCATTGGTTTCGAAGAACATCTTTATTCCTGCCTTCATTTCATTGTTTATCCAGTCAACATTCAGGAGCAAGTTGTTCAGTTTCCATGAAGCTGTGTGATTCTGAGTTAGTTTTTGAATTCTGAGTCCTAACTTGATTGCACTGTGGTCTGAGAGACTGTTTGTTACGATTTCCGTTCTTTTGCATTTGCTGAGGAGTGATTTACTCCCAATTATGTGGTCAATTTTGGAGTAGGTGTGATGTGGTGCTGAGAAGAATGTATATTCTGTGGATTTGGGGTGGAGAGTTCTGTAAATGTCTATTAGGTTTGTTTGGTCCAGGTCTGGGTTCAAGTCCTGGATATCCTTGTTAATTTTCTGTCTGGTTGATCTGTCTAATGTTGACAATGGGGTGTTAAAGTCTCCCACTATTATTGTGTGGGAGTCTCAGTCTCTTTGTAAGTCATTAAGAACTTGCCTTATGTATCTGGGTGCTCCTGTATTGGGTGCGTATATATTTAGGATCATTAGCTCTTCTTGTTGCATTGATCCTTTTACCATTATGTAATGTCCCTCTTTGTCCCTTATGATCATTGTTGCTTTAAAGTCTAATTTATCAGAGATGAGAATTGCAACTCCTGCTTTTTTTTGCTCTCCATTTGCTTGGTAAATCTTCCTCCATCCCTTTATTTTGAGCCTTTGTGTATCCTTGCATGTGAGATGGGTTTCCTGGATACAGCACACTGATGGGTTTTGTCTTTTTATCCAATTTGCCAGTCTGTGTCTTTTGATTGGGGCATTTAGTCCATTTACATTTAGGGTTAATATTGTTATGTGTGAATTTGATACTGCCATGTTGGTGCTAGCTGGCTGTTTTGCCCTTTAGTTGAGCTGGTACTTGTTGTTCCTTTATATGTGTAGAGCCTCTTTCAGGAGCTTTTGTAGAGCTGGCCTGGTGGTGACGAAATCTCTGAGTACTTGCATGTTCCCAAAGGATTTTATTTTTCCTTCACTTATGAAGCTTAGTTTGGCTGGATAGGAGATGCTGGGTTGAAAGTTCTTTTCTTTAAGGATGTTGAATATCGGCCCCCACTCTCTTCTGGCTTGTAGGGTTTCTGCTGAGAGATCTGCTGTGAGTCTGATGGGCTTCCCTTTGTGGGTAACCCGACCTTTCTCTCTGGCTGCCCTTAGTATTTTCTCCTTCATTTCGACCCTGGTGAATCTGACGATTATGTGCCTTGGGGTTGCTCTTCTTGACGAATATCTTTGTGGTGTTCTCTGTATTTCCTGGACTTGAATGTTTGCCTGCCTTCCTAGGTTGGGGAAGTTTTCCTAGATAATATCCTGAAGAGTATTTTCCAGCTTGGATTCATTCTCTTCGTCGCATTCGGGTACGCCTATCAAACGTAGATTAGGTCTTTTCACATAGTCCCACATTTCTTGGAGATTTTGTTCATTCCTTTCTACCCTTTTTTCTTCAGTCTTGCCTTCCCGTTTTATTTCATTGAGTTGATCTTCGACCTCTGATATCCTTTCTTCTGCTTGGTCCATTCGGCTGTTGATACTTGTGCATGCTTCACGAAGTTCTCGTGTTGCGTTTTTCAGCTCCATCAATTCACTTATATTCCTTTCTATTTTGTCCATTCTTGTTAGCATTTCGTCCAATCTTTTTTCAAGGTTCTTAGTTTCTTTGCAGTTGGTTAGAACATGTTCTTTAAGTTCACAGAAGTTTCTTACTACCCACCTTCTGAAGTCTGATTCTGTCATTTCATCACACTCGTTCTCCCTCCAACCTTGTTCCCTTGCTGGTGAGGAGTTGTGATCCCTTTTAGGAGGCGAGGTGTTCTGGTTTCAGGTGTTTTCATCCTTTTTGCGCTGGTTTCTTCCTGTCTTTAAGGATTTATCCACCTGTCAACTTTGTAGTTGCTGGCTTTCAGATTGGGTCTCAAATCTTTCAGATTGACGTTCTGTTTGTTGATGATGAGGTTATTTCTGTTTCTTGGTTTTCCTTCTGACAGTCTGGCCCCTCTGCTGTAGGTCTGCTGAGGTTCATTCCAGGCCCTGCTTGTCTGGGGTTCACCTGCAGCAGCTGCAGAACAGTAAGGGTTGTTACCAGTTTTCTTCTTCTGCTATCTTTGTCCCAGAAGGATACCCACCTAGTGTCAATCTGATCTCTCTTTTATGAGGTGTCTTTTTGGATACATAGGGGTCAGGGAGCTGCTTGAGGAGACAGTATCTTCTTTATAGGAGCTCAAATGGTGAGCTACGAGCTCTGTTGTTGTTCATTCAGAGCTGCTGGGCAGGTACTTTTAGGTCTGCTGCAGCAGAACTCATAAACTGCTTTTTGTTCCCAGGTGCTCTGTCCCAGGGATTTAGGGCTTTATTTATGAGCTTCCGTTATGCTGCCGCCTTCTTTTTTTTTTTTTTTTTCCTTCAGACCTGCCCAGCCCAGCAAGGAGGCAGCCTAGTCACTGTCGGCCTATAGAGGCTTTGCTGAGCTGCTGTGGGCTCCGCCCCGCTGCCGAGTGAACTTCCCTGCAGTCCTGTTTATATGGGTGTAGTTAGAACTGCTTTGGTGATGGTGGCCCGCCTCTGTTGGGGCGGAGTCTCTGCTGTGGCGGGTTCCCTTGGCAACAGCGGGCTGCCTCAGCAATGGCGGGTTGCCTTGGCAACAGCGGGCTGCCTCGGTAATGGCGGACACCCCTCCCCCACAGAGTGGACCGTCCTGGGTTCAGCCGCGCTTGCTGTGAGACTCTCAATCCAGAGTTTCCCGTTGCTGTTCTTTTGCGGGGGTGGGACCAGCCGAGCCTGATCACCTGGCTCCCTGCCTCAGAGCCTTTTTTAAGTTAGTGTTCCAGTCGCCAGTTGAAGAGGCACCGGGGTCTGTTTGTTTTCCCCTGCGGCCACTCACTGCGCTGGCTTAAACAGCGGCACTGAGTTTTGTGGCGCTTTTTTTTTTTTTCCCCTGGAATCTACTGTCCTGGTTCTCTGCTCAGTCCCCTTTTTGAACCGACGTATGGGCGACTTCCCATGGCTCCAATCGCCAGCCAAAAGGGACCCCGGACCAGTGTATTTTGTATGGAGAACTGCGGCTCCGGGGCAATGACAAAGCAGCCGCGCGGGGCAAAGCAGCAGCGCTGGCCGCGCTGGTGACCGTGGAGCACCTCCGCCCGGGAATTTACTAGTTTGTGGGCAATAAAAATGCGGCGTCCACTCACCCTCTGCGCTTTCACTGGGAGCTGCAATCCTGAGCTGTTCCTAAACGGCCATCTTGGATCCTACCAACAATCTCTTTAATTTAGTGAAATCTGGTTTGAAAAGATGCCTGATATTTTGGAAGTTGAATTCACAAAGCTTAATGATTAATTGGATATAGATGGGGAAAAGGGGATTAAAAATGTATATGGGATGCATTAGTAAGGGTTTTCCAGAGAAACAAAAGAACCAATGAGAGAGAGAGATATTATGAGGAACTGGCTTACACAATTGTGAAAGCTTAAAATTTCCAACGTCTGTAGTTGGCAAGCCAGAGACCCAGGAGAGCTGATGTGTAATTCTGGTCCAAGTCCAAAAGCCTGACAACCAGGAGAGCAGATGGTGTAAGGTTCAGTTCGAAAGCCAGCAGGCTCAAGACCCAAGAAAAGCCAACGTTTCAGTGTAAGTCTAAAGGCCGAAGAAGAGAAATGTCAAGCTGAAGCAGTCAGGAAGAAGACATTTCCTCTTACTCAGTCTTTTTATTCCATTCAGGTCTTCAAATGATTAGATAAGAGCCATCTACATTACAGAGGCAATCTGTTTTATTTAGTATCAATTCAAAGGTTAAACTTATGCAGATACACCCTCATAGACACACCAGAATAATGTCTGATACATGTCTGGGCCCCCATGCCTCAGTCAAGGTGACCCATGAAATTAACCTTCGCAGAGAGTTCTTTCATTAACAAATAAGCACTCAATATGTCAAATGGCAACTCTATGCTTTAAGTAAATCTTTGTTTCAACATCCCTGAAGAAATTAAATTTTCATCATCAGAAAATTTAAAATTGATCTTAGAAATTATACTTTCCTACTGAATCATTTATACAAATGAGAAAAATAAGGCTCTAAGCAGCATACTTTTCTTGGTAAAAGTAGAGGTAAGACTAGAACCAAGGTCAAGAACAAATCTTCCTTCTATCATACTGCACAGTTTCACATCTCATTCTAAGTATTTGATTGTAAATCCCAGTCCCAGAAGAAAAAAGAAATTAATAGACACACATACATACATAAGCCTTGTGGGGTGTTTATCTTGTTATAGATACATACACATAAGCATTTCTGCTGAACATTGGAAGAGATAAAAGCTTTATTATAGCTTCCAAGCAATAGCAAAACACATTTTAGACATAAAAGACAAGATTTCTATAGATAAAAATACATTCTTTCTAGTTTTGATCCATTAGAGAGAAATATAATAAAACACCCAATTTCTTTTCTTGAAGCAATTCAGAAGTTTAATTTTTCTTGCTAACATCCAAGTAACCTAATGATGTTCATCTAAAAAGGAGGGCAAAAAGTATTAAGTTCATCAGCATGTAAATGACTTTTCTAGGATGTGAAGATGGATCACAGCAAAAGACAGGCACGGTTTCAAATGTTATTTCATACCAAGGAAAATAAAGGCAAGTTTTACATACTATCATTATAGACTACTTCACTGAACTGTTCTTGATATTATCATATTCTGTTTTATAATATTACCCCAGAGAAACTAAATATAAACTGTTTATAATTTGATATTCTTCAGAATCACATTTTTTCTCTCATTGTTTCCCTAAACAATCCAGTTAGAAACAAAACATTATTGATAATTGATCTACATCAATTGAACACAAGTGGCACCAGCTCAGAGTGAAATGGCTGCCATCTTGTTTCTCTTCCACTGGAAATCCAACGCAATCATTAGAGAAATCATACTAGAGATAAATGTCAGTAAATGCTTATATAATTTTATATGCTCTAATTTTAAGGTGTAGAGAGTGCCAAACTATCATTTTATCTTAGGCGCTATTAATAAAAATATATGGCCAGTCAAAATTTTCTCTTATAAATTGACCACAGGTCAACTGTTTATTTATGCATTCATCTAATTCTTTAACAAACGTCTATGGTTAGGCCAACAAGGGTCAGATGCTGAATTTGCTACTATTAATAGCAGATATTTCAGAAGCTGAACTCACCCAACATAATGACTCATTTTATATGAGTAGAGAAGGAAAAATTATATGAATAAGCTATAGCTCCTACCTTAAAATAGGGTAATGTGTAGGGAGGTCTAAGCAAACAACACAGTTCAAATCTATTCTAATAATATATGGAAGTAAGGTGAGAAGACAGCTATCAGCTTGATGAAGATTCAGATGACTACTCAAAAGTGATGATGTTTGAAGCTTATCTTTATCCAGTAGTGAAGAAAGATGAGCCCATTACTGAGAATACGAAAAAAAAAAAATTAAGGTATAGAGGCATAAAATAACAACATAGTTTTTGTCTTAAAATTATAGTTTTAAACAGTAATGTTCAGAAAGAAAATAGTGTGTGGGGGTATGAAAGACAGAGCTGGAAAAGTAGTCTGGGACTAATCCATCTGCTCTATTGATACATTTAAGTATATTTATTCAGCAATGAGGTTAACACTGAAAGATCTACACTGCAGTGTGATAAAACCACTTATGAGTTCTAAAAATTGGTAGAAGGAGGAAGTAAAGAGATCTGACACAATGATAATAGGTAAATATTATAATAATCTAGGAGACTGTGATGAGCAACTGAAGTAAACAATGGAAATGAAGGAGCTGGACCCAGAAGCCCAGCTGATTCTCATATTTGTACATTTTCTTACTAAAATTTATTTTTAACCCCCAAAATGAACACTCATCGCCACTTTTGCAGTCATTTGCAGACACGAACAGAGTGGTGAAAATTTTGAGTTGTCAAATATGTACATTCCAAGCTGAGGAGAGGAGCTTGTGAGGTTCATCTTCTGCAGTTATCTGGAAGTTTTAGGTCAAATGAATGCATTCCTTTATCAATGCCATTTAGAAAATTGAATTTAAACTATTATTTGTATTCAAAATATTTGAATTGCTAAAAATAAAGCTTAAATTATTTATTTCATTCATTCAACAAATTTTACTGGGCACAGACCACGTGTAAGGCATTATTCTATATACTGGAGATACAGCAATGAACAACACAGACCCTAATTGCTATCCCCATAGAGATTATGTTCTAGCATTCAATGTCTCCCAAGAAGGGGCAATGGCATTATCCAAATAAATATAAAAGAGCAGATGATACATGAAAGATAACAGACAATTCTGACAACAAAATGAAATGTAAAATAATGGGGGGGGGTCTCCCAAAACCATGGTACAAATAAGAACAGAGTTTCCAAAAATCACAGTAAAGAATGGTGAGAATGACCTTATTAAAACAAATGAAAATAACATGTGAGGAACACTTCTGGAAGTTTGTGGTGGATGGAATGGTAAGGAAGGTTGGATTCTACTTGCACATTTGAAAATTATACAATTTTTCAAGTGGCACATAACCCTTTTAAAGTATTAGCTATGTAGTATATCCCTTTAGCAAACCCCAATAACCCTAGGATAGAGATAAATCTCTTCTAATTAATTACCTCAAGAGCATCCCTATATGCCTTTCAAGGATGGCTAAATAAGAAGACTCATGAAGTTTCTCATTTCAGAATCAGAGAGATTCGGTCATCCTAGAGTGGTAAGACCCTGGGGTTGAATTCTAGCGTGAAACATGAAAATACGTCTTCAACCTTTAAACTGCATGACAGCTGAGGACAGATACAAGACTGACAGAACTGTTAATAAATTTTGTAACATGGTTGAGTACCTAGAAATATGTTATTAATAATATAATGTTATTTGACAGTTATTGCAATGCACAATGATGGTAACTGATTTATAGAAATTTATAGACACATGTTAGTGTGTGTGTATGTATATACACACAAGCATATATGTATGTGTATGTATATGTATGATTTGATACACAATTTTGTTTGAATGCATTTAATTTTAATCCTGGGAATCTAAGAAGATCAAATCATTATAAAATATTTTATTAGTTAATTCATAATCTGTTCATCATGAACTTTCAATAGATCAGAGAAACGCTAAACAAAAGGAGAAATGACATATTAAGCAAATATTAATATACATGGTACTAAAAAGTTTATGATTAATTGATTAGAAAAAATAAATTTTCTTGATTGTCTTATTTTTTTATAAATTTTTAAATAATGCATTATGAATTATTCTTATACATTTGCTACAGCAAATTCTAAATGACCTTTACTTCACTTTACCTACCAATTGTGTAGTATAAACTTGAAAGACATAAAACTAATTTTTTATAGCATTCAAACTTAAAACTTACATGACTTTTCTTAATTAATCTGAATTAGTAAGATTTGATGTCATTTCTATTTAGCTGCTAGTTGGCAGGGTTTAATTTTTTCCATACATACTGGATACTATTGGATGCATAATTAACTTTTGCTAGTCAGCTTCAATAATTTTACCCATTTGAGATACCAAACTATTTTGATTTTTCTTCTGTATAAAAACAAACTATCCAAATTACTTACATCAGAAAAGTAGTTGTCAAAATATTTCAAAAGCATTAAGCTAGATTTTTGACTCTGCAGAGTCACCTGTTAATTTATTCATACAGGATATTGAAATCTCAATGCTACCATTTACCTTTTGAAGTATTTGCCAGGAAAACAAAAGTCAAAGCTGGAATGAAAATCCACTGTTTTATTTATGAATAAATAATGTGAAAGAAGAATTTCTGTGTAAGTTATAAGAAGATAGGGTTAAAAAAATCTGAATATCAACCTAATCAAAAGCAGAGACAGCTAGATATTTGTGATAGAGAGAAGTGAGAGGTCATTTCAAAAATGATACGAATTAATCTGGCTAAGGCTATGGTCTGAATGTGTATGTCCCCCCACAATGTACTTACTAAAAACGTAATCACCAAGTGATGGTATTACCAGGTGGGGCCTTTGGGATGTGATTAGGTCATGAGGGCTCTACCCTTGTGAATAGAAGAGGCCTCAGAATGGGTCCTTCTCCTTTTGCCTAGTAAGGATCCAACATGGAGGAGCCATCCATGAGGAACCAGCCCTCACCAGACACTACATCTGCTGGCACCTTGATCTTTGACTATCCAAACGCCAGAACTGTGAGCAATAAATTCTGTTGTGTATAAAGTAGCTAGTCTCAGGTATTGTTACAGCAGCCTGAAAAGATTAAGACAGCTACACACCCACCAAAATAGCTAAAATGAAAAGACAGAAAAATACCAAGGGGATTCCGACTTATACGAAATAGCGGTAAGACTGCCAGTAAAACAAAAAAATAAAATAAAATAAAATAAAAACAAAAGAAAAATACCAACGGGGTAGGCTAGTGAGGATGTGAATAAATATCCATTTGCAGGTTTTTATATGATCATAAGTTTTCATCTCCTTTTGGTAAATACCAATGAGTGTAGTTGATGGATCATACGGTAAGAATGTGTCTGTTTTTCTAAGAAATTACTGAACTGTTTTCCAACGTAGCAGTACCATTTCCCATTTTTTACCAGCAATGAATGAGAGTTTCTGTGGCTCCACACCCTCACCAGCATTTGGTGTGGCCATTGCTCTGAATTTTGGACACTCCAATATATTCGTAGCGATATCTCATTGCTATTTTAATATGCATTTCCTTGATGACATATAATGTGGAGTATCTTTTCATATGCTTGCTGTCCACCAACCTATCTTCATTGGTGAAGTATTCATTAAAACCTTTGGTACATTTTTTAAATTGGGTAGTTTGTTATTTAATTGTTGAGTTTTAAGAGTTCTTTGTACATTGTGGATAACAGCGTCTTTTGGGTATGTCTTTCACAATATTTTCTCTCAGTCTGTAGCTTGTGTCCTCATTCCTTTGAGTCTATGTACTTTTCAGTGTTTGCATCACATCATTTACTTCGTATTTAACTATTTACCTTTTTTATTGTGGTAAGTAAGCATACTATAAAATTTACCATTTTAATAACTTTTAAATGAATAGTTTGGTGGCATTAAGTACTTTCCCATTGTTACGCAGCCATCGCCACTAACCATCTCCAGAATATTTTCATCATCCAAAACTGAAACTCTACACCCATTAAACAATAACTCCCATTCACACTTCTCCCCCAGGCCCCTGGAACCACACTGTTCTACCTTGTGTGTCTATGAATTTGACTAATCTACCTACTTCATATAAGTGGAATTATACCGTATTTGTTCTTTGTGTCTGATGTCTTTTATTTAGCATAATGTCTTCAAGGTTTATCCACATTGTAACGTGTCAGAATTTCATTCCTCTTTTAGGCTGAATAATGTTTCATTGTATGCCATCAGTTTTTGTTTTCCTTTGAGATGGAGTTTCGCTCTGTTGCCCAGGCTGGAGTGCAGCGGCACCATCTTGGCTCACTGCAACCTCCGCCTCCTAGGTTAAAGTGATTCTCCTGCCTCAGCCTCCCCAGTAGCTGAAATTACAGGCACCCGCTACCATGCTCAGCTAATTTTTCTATGTTTAGAAGAGATGGAGTTTCACCGTGTTGGACAGGTGGTCTCAAATTCCTGACCTCGTGATAAACCCTCTTCAGCCTCCCCTTTGGGATTATAGGGGTGAACCTCCTCACCCGGCCACCATCAATTTTAAATGTCATATAAATTGCCATTACTTTAAATCTGCCAGGTCAGACATCCTTGACTAACTGATAACTTGTAAAATAAGCAACCCAACATTTGTCAACAGATGTACAGATGAAGAAAATGTGGTACGTATACATATACACAATGGAATATTATTCAGCCATAAAAAGAATGCAATCCAATTATTTGCAATCACATGGATGAAACTGGAGATCATTATGTTAAGTGAAATAAGCCAGACACAAAAAGACAAACATTGCATGTTCTCATTTACTTATGGGATCTAAAAATCAAAATAATTGAACTCATGGACGTAGAAAGTAGAAGGGTGGTTACCAGAGGCTGGGAAGGGTAGTTGGGGGTCAGGGGAGAGATCAGGATGATTAATGCAAACAAAAAAAAATAGAAAGACTGAATTAGATCTACTGTTTGATAGCACAACAGGGTGACTGTAATCAATAATAACTTGATTGTACATTCTTAAATAACTTAAACGTATGTAATTAGATTGTTTGTAACCCAAAGGATAAGTATTTGAGAGGATGGATACCCCATTTTCCGTGATGTGCTTATATCTCACTGCATGCCTGTATCAAACATTTCACGCACTCCATAAATATATACACCTACTACGTACCCACAAAAATTTTAAAAATGCCAGGCACAGTGGCTCATACCTGTAAACTCAGCACTTTGGGAGGCCAAGGTGGGCAGATAACAAGGTCAGGAGAGGGAGACCATCCTGGCCAACATGGTGAAACCCTGTCTCTACTAAAAATATAAAAATTAGCTGGGCATGATGGTGTGTACCTGTAATCCCAGCTACTTGGGAGGCTGAGGCAGGAGAAATTGCTTGAACCTGGGAGGCAGAGGTTGCAGTGAGCCAAGATCATGCCATTACACTCCAGTCTGGTGACAGAGGAAGACTCCCTCTCAAAAAATAAAAAAAGTAAAAAAATAAAAATAAGTAAATAAATAAGATGAAATTGGCCAGAATCCTGGGTAAATGATGTATACCTCTATAATATTATTTAAAATAACTTGGAATATTCCTTGCCTTCAAATGTCTCCCTTCCTTACTTCCAACATATAATTTATTCTACACAGACCATTTTTAAACTCAAATATTCCTGAAAAGGAGCAACTTATTAAGAAAAAAGTATCTTGAAGTGGTTTAAATTTACTGCTTTTCTTTATGATAAGAGAGACCTTAAGAGGAAGGGAAAGAAAACATTTCTTCTGTTTCTCCAACTTTGTATCATTTAATGCTCAAACCAGGTTTATAAAGTAGGACTGATGATTTTCCTCTTGATATGAGGAAACAGAGACAGGTTAAGCAACTGAGGCTAGACAAACAACTTGCATGTGGGAAACTTGGTTTTGTTTTCTGCAATAACGCTTTATTTTTTATTTTTTTATTTTTTTCAAGATGGGGTTTCACCATGTTGGTCAGGCTGGTCTTGAACTCCCGGCCTCAGGTGATCCGCTCGCCTTGGCCTCCAAAGTGCTTGGATTACAGGCGTGAGCCACTGCGCCCGGCCAGCAATAATGCTTTTCTACTACACCATGCTGCCTACCAGGAAGAGACATAATTTATGAAAGAAGGAAAGGAAAGGGAATATGAAAGAACGACTAACTCTATTAGCTTCCCTAGGCTATCAGTGTTGCTGATTTCTTTCACTGGAAGTTGTTGTCAGGTATGAAATGGCTGATGTGAAACATATCACAACTAACTTAATTATTTAATCTACACTGAATCGACCCTACCAAAAAATACATGTACTTACAGAAAAAAAAGCAACTGAATCCCTTTGAACTGTACAACTATTATGGGAAATGTGGCTAATTAATTCATATGAGGAAATCCTCTGCCTCTAGCCATTATGCCCGAAGCACCTCCTCCAGATGGCCTCTTTCCTACGAACTAGAGGAAAGCAATACCAGGCTTACATTTCGTAAGCCATGGCAGTGTTTGAAATTCTTGCTCTTAGTAATTTATTGTGCAGGCATTTAAAAAATTCATCTTGCTGGTCACTATGAATGATTTCCAGAGTAAGTGGACACTAGCTAGCCACTGTTCTACAAATACTAGAAGATTCTCCTTAAGCTTTCTTTTCCCAGGTGAAATAATTCTTTCATCCTATCTCCTAAAATAACCAGAATGTTCTTAGCATTTAGTAAGAAATGTCAGAAAGCAACAATTCATCTGAAACTATTTAGTATCAGCTGTGATTCATAATTGTCAAAGAGATTTGCCAATATCAAATATAAACATAAAATTGTTTTTATTAGTTTAGTGCAAATTAAGCTAAAATAACCCAAACTGATATTTATCAGTTTGAGAACATGTAGCTATGTTACTCAGATTTTAAAACAGATCTTACCATAATATTTTAATTTTCTGGATTGAATTATAGAAAGAGAGATACAGACAGAGATAGGGAGAACTAGAAGAAAAATAGAAAGGTACAGATCATGAAAGTAAACAAATTCAGGCTATTTCTGAAGAAAACATAAAACAGCTGCTAAAATTATTATAAATAGCTATCACATAAAATATTCACATGCCACTTATTTTATTGTGTTTTGGAGGTGATCTCATTTTTAACAGCTTTATTGGTATATAATTTGCATAACATATACTTCATCTGTTAAAAGTATATAATTTAATCGATTTTAGCATATTTCTAGAGTTGTGTAATCATCACCATTAGCTAATTTTAGAATGTTTTAATCACTCCATAAAGAAATTAGATGCCCTTTAGCAATCACTCTCTGTTCTCTCTCTTATCCCTCCATTCATCCCTCAGCAACACTGATCTACTTTCTGTCTCTGTAGATTAGTTTATTCTGAACATTTCTTACAAATGAAATCATGCAATAGTTGGTCTTTTGTGACTGGCTTCTTTAACCTAGTATACTGTTTTTGAGGTTCATTCATGTTGTGGCAAAAACAGTACATCGTTCCTTTTTATTATAAAATAATATTCCCTTATATGGCTACACCACATTTTATTTTTCCACTCATCAAGTGATAAGCATTTTGGTTGTTACCACTTTTTTGGCTATTATAAATAATAACTGGTATTTATGTTTGCATACAGTTTTTTGTGTGAACATAAGCTCCCATTTTTCTTGGGTGGTTACCTAGAAGTGGAATTACTGGGTCATAGGTAACTCTGTGATTAACCTTTTGAGGAACTGCTAAACCATTTTCTAAAATGGCTTCAACTTTTATAATACCATTGCACTGGACAAGAGTTCCAGTTTCTCAAATTTTTGCCAACAACTATGTCTGTTTTTATTATAGTCATTCAGTTGGTGTGAAGTGGTATCTCTTTGGGGCTCTGACTTGCACTTCAGTAATGACTAATGATGGTGAGCATTACTTTGTGTGTTTAGCTATCATTTTTATATTTCTTTGGAAAACTGCTTATTCAACTACGTTGCCCATTTTTAAATTGGTTTGCTTGTTCTATCATTATTGTAAGAATTCATATATTCTAGATTCAAGTATCTGATAAGGGCAAATACTTTCTCTTATTCTGTGCATTGTCTTTTCACTTCCTGAATGGTGTTCTTTGAAGCATAAAAGACTTAATATTTATGTTCAATTTACCAATTTTCTATTTTATCACCATGCTTTGATTTCATTCCTAAGAAATCATTGTCTAACATATAGATTTGCTTGTATTTTGGTTGTAGGACTTACATTTAGTTCTGCAATCCACTGTGAGTTCATTTATGTGTTTGATATTAGGTAGAACCCCCAATTCATCTTTTTGTAAGTGGATATCCAGTTGTACCAGCACCATTTCTTGAAAAGGGTATTCTTCCCCCATTGAACTGACTCGCCTCTTTGCCAAAAATCAATTAACCAAAAATATTAAGATTAATTTCTAGATTCTTAATTTTATTCCACTGATCTATATATTTATTCTGTGTCAGTACTACACTTGCTTGATTATTGTATCTTACTATATCAGGTTTTGAAATTGGAAATATGAGTCCTCCAAGTTCATATACCTTTTTCACGATTGTCTTGGCATGAATTTCCATATGAATTTTAGGATCAGGTTGTCAATTTCTCCAAAAAAACTAGATGGCATTTTTGATAGGGATTGCACTGAATCTGTAAGAGATTTACTCTTTGATACCTTTCATTAGGTATAAACTATCATGGTTATGACAAATGGCTATCTAATTATTTTGAATTTGATAAAAAGTTAAAAACATATGGTTGTACTTTATAAGTAGTTAGTTGGCAGCAATAACACACACATGTTAGGTAAAAAGCAATTGTGAGACATAGGAAGAACAGAAGGAAATAATCAGGGATTTAAAAAAATGTAATTATCCATAAACATAGTAGCTAAGGCCTTCAAAAGTATTAAAGACAGTTTAAAAAATCTATTGGCTCCAAAATTTAAAAAGAAAACTGAACAACTAAAATTCATACATGTTTAATTTAATGTCTACAAAAAATGTATTAATAATTTTAAGTCAACTAGCCAATTGTAGCTTAACTCTTGAAATAGTTACATATCAATGTTATACTTCACTCATATGAATATGAGAGTTTATACATAATAAACTAGAATTAGCTGATTTCAAAAACATTACAACAAGTTTATATTTAGTGTTTATGATCATTTTAACTTTAATATGTTAAAAACTGCTTGAGATAAGACCTTCAAAAATCAAAACACCGATTGCCATTAAAGGTCTTAAAATAAGTCTGGAATCAACTGTAAAGGAGGAATCACGTAAATTCTCAGCTCTATAGAATGAAATAAAACTTTTTATGTGCTTCTTTTAAATGTAAACAAGTCACACAATACCCTTGTTGTGGTCTGTTACTCAACAATATAGAAGTCAAGTAATATTAGATTATACAATAGTCTAAGAAAAACCACTTCCCTCTTTGACCTAGTTTCAAAGTATTTTCTCTTGGCTTTGAAGATGAATAAATATGCTTGTTAAAGTACTAGGTCAGGCCATCCACTATTAGAAAAGAGTTCTATTAATTATCCTTTAGCCCCTGTTGAAGCAATTTTTAAATTTTAGTTGGAAAGAAGATGCTTTATTGTATAAGCCTTTTAATTTCTCATTTACTTATTAAATGATTATATATTGATTCCTCAGGGGATCTTTAGTTATCTTTAGCCTTTGACTATCCTTTTAAATATGAACAATAACTTTACAGATATTCCCACAGCTAAACAAATATCATTGAGATGCTTGAAAAAATTTTTGGAGCCCCCTTAGTTATTTCATAAAGTTTAATACTGGAATGACTATTGTCTTCAATGAAGGCGTTTCTAAGAAATCATCTATTATTATTCATTACATTTTTAAAGCACTATCATATTTATTATGTTAGCCAGATACAGAAGATAAATTATTAAATTTTTGCCTTGTAACAGCTAAATGCAGTGTTTGCCAGGATCCTTAGTTCCATTAAGACAGAAAATATTGGCAGAGATATTGTGATTAGTTTATTTTCAAATTCATTGAATTATCCTAGCTCCAGATGCGCTGGAAATTTGAACCTGACTGGAGGGAATTAGTAATTTTATGTTCTTTGTTCAGAAAAGTGTTCAGTAGTTCCTGGACATCTTAGTACTTGAACTATACCTTAAGTTGATGTGCTAATTGGATAATGAAAATTTTAAGATTTGAATACATTTGTCAATATAGCATACCCCTACTGCTATTTTGTAAAATTTATAACTGGTTTTAGAAATGTTCAACTTACCAGCATCTAAAAGATTATGCCTAAAGAAACTAGCAAGGTGTTTATCCTCTTAGTAGCTTAGTAATGATAATTTTTTTAAATGTTTATTTATGAGGCAGTCAATGCCATTAGTATGAATACCCAAATCATATGTAAACTTATCAGATTATTCACAACTAAAATAATACCAGAAAACTTCATTGACTATTAAAAACTACTTTCTTATGATAGAGGGTAAATAAGCATTTATCAGTGTGTGTCATTCTTTTGGTATATTATAGAATGAATGGTGTTTTACAAAGTTTTTAGCTTAGAGGAATATTACTTCATTAATTCAAGAAAATTCATCTTTAGCTTAAATAGTCTGTGATGATTTCTACAGTAATCTTTCAACCTGTTGCCCTCCCGCTACTGTTACCTGTTTTTGTGAGTTTTTCACAACCTTACGAGTAAAGGGATGAGATGAGAACACCTATGTTTTACAGAAGTTATGTAAGTTAATTGAGGTCATACTGCAAACAATGACAAATCCTTGATTCAAATTCAAATAGATCTAACATTAAAATTATATGATTTTTTATTATGCCACCATAATATAATTTTCTCTACAGCCAGTAACAATTATTGCTGCTATCACTGCCACCGTCACCCCAATCTTGCCCCCTCATTTCTTGAGCTATACATCTAAAGCCTTCCATCAATGTAGCATGCATTTTCTAGGGCAATTTGAGGTAAAACTGGGGTTCCTAGGGGTCAGAGCCTAACTTGAAAGTGACTTCAGATCTGTATATAAAAAACCAGTGGTTGCTGGTTTACTCTAATAATTGTTTCTTTTGTGGAAGACAGTGTGGTGATTCCTCAAAGATCTAGAAATAGAAATTCCATTTGACCTAGCAATCCCATTACTGGGTATAAACCCAAAGGATTATAAATCATTCTTTCACTATAAATCGTCTAAAGAAACATGCACACATATGTTTATTGCAGCACTGTTTACAATAGCAAAGGCCTGGAACCAATCCAAATGCCCATCAATGATAGACTGGACAAAGAAAATTTGGCATATATATGTCATGGAATACTATGCAGCCATAAAAAATGACAAGTTCATGTCCTTTGTAGGGACATGGATGAATCTGGAAACCATCATTTTCAGCAAACTGACACAAGAACAGAAAAGCAAACACTGCATGTTCTCACTCATAGGCGGGTGTTGAATAATGAGATCACATGGGCACAGGGAGGGGAACATCACACACTGGGGCATATTGGGGGAGGGGAGGCTGGGATGGGACAGCAGGGGGCAGGTAGGTTGGGGAAGGATAACACTGGGAGAAATGCCTGATATAGGTGACGGGGGGATGGAGACAGCAAACCACCATGGCATGTGTGTACCTATGCAGCAATCCTGCAAGATCTGCACATGTACCCCAGAACTTAAAGTACAATTAAAAAAAAAAAAACAATGGATGAAAATGTCTGCTTTGTGTAATAACAGCCTCTGAGAAACAGGAATAAGTCTGGGTGAAATGAATAGGTAAAGAGAGTGTGAGCCAAATGTTCTCAAATGTATCAGCTTTGTGGTTCCTTTGTATCAGAGGTATCTCTGTGTCTCAGAATTTTTTTCTCATAATTTTCTTATGTCTTAGTTCATTCAGGCTGCTGTAATTAAATTTCCTAGTCTTGATGGCATATAAACAACAAAAATTTATTTCTCACAGTTCCAGAGGCTGAAAAGTCCAAGACCAAGCCCTGGCAGATTTGGTGTCTGGCGAGGGTCTGCTTCCTGGTGCATAGACGGTGATTTCTCACTGAGTTCTCACATGGCAAAAGGAACATGGGAACTCCCTGGGGTCACTTTTATAGGAGCACCAATTCCATTCATGAAGGCTCTGCCCAAATAATCTAATCACCTCCCCAAAGCCCCACCTCCTGACACCATCATATTGGGAGTTAGCCTTCAACATATGAACCTGGGGGAGACATAAAAACACAACCTATAGCACCAAGCCCTCAATGCACATTTATGGGTAGTTCAGACTTTACTGCAGATTTGGCAGGGAAGATGGAAGAAGAGATTTAAATTGCATATTGCACCAAAACCTTTAAATGCTGCCATTAATTATTTAACTTCTTTTCCAAATCACTGTCAGGATTTTTCTTCTTAACCTTTTTTGCCGCATGCTACTCAACCTTGTCAATTCTTTTTTATTCTCTCCCTAGTCTTCCCAGAATTTTCACATACCTCTCCCCTTTGAATTGCTGAAACTTTCAGCTCTGCCTCAAGGACCAGCCCTCAATTGTACCTCAAACTTCATCATCCTCAGAACAATAAATGCCTTCTAAGTTACATTATCCAACCTCCATAGAAGGCAATGAGAGGTTAGAGTATTTTTAAATAAGCTTAGCTATTCCTAATCACTGTCCGTGAACATTATGTGAACCGACATTATTCCCCATATGTGCTCTGCCTGTCTCCATGTTAACCTCAGTCTGTCTCTCAGCCTCACTTTTTAAATTCTAAACCCCAAGTCTGACTTGACCAAAACTTAGAATAGACTTTGCTTCCAAAAATGTTTTCCAATAACAATTAGTAGAGCCCTATTTACTTAGCATTTCTTAGGTACTGAACACGGCAGTAAATATTTTAGAAATAACCTCCACATTTAAACCTCTATTCAAGTCTGTGAAATGAACCCTATTTTTTATATCTGCCAATTGGCTTTTTCCTTATCTTGAAATAAAAGTCATATTGGCACTCATATCTTTTGTGGGAAAGAGATAGTGTCACTAAGCAGCCGGGAACATGTTGCTGAACAGCAGAGGTGAGGTAGGTAACAACTACTCAAAACTGACCTTGATCTCGTATCTAAATAAATTAATGAGACAAAGAAAGTCTGAATACGCCATATTTAAATTTAATCCACTGAGGCTTATGCAGTGCCTAGTAACTTCTGCAACGGCATTACCTGCATAATCATTTCTGATCTTCATAGCAACAAGCAAATGTTGTTATGACCTCATTTTTACAGACAGGGAAATGAGATATGGAGAAACTAACCAAACAACCTGCTGGCAAATGTCAGATGCAAGAGTGAAGATTTATTATATTCCTCTATGCATACTTTATACACTTGGAACAATAGCATGACCATATATATGCTGCATATGCAAATAGCAGCACATGTGTATACGTGTCTAATTGTCTGTGTCCCAAAGAAGTGAAGGCAACTGGTTTCTGAGGCTGATTTATTTAACACAGAGACTAATAGTAGCATAAAAGTTGCCCCTTCAAAAAGTAAAAAATTCTAGTACAGTAAATTGATTCAGAAATGTATAATCATAAAATGAAAAATCTACTTAACGTCATCATTTAAAACTCATATTTTTCTCTATAAGCAGTATTTATTATTGGATTATATGTCATTTCAAAAAGTACAATTTTATTTTGATTTGTAAATGGGTGGGTATTGAGAGTGAGTATCACAGTCTTTTCAGATATGAGGAACTCTAATGTTTTTAACAGAGAACTGTTAACAGTGACTACACCTTCAAGATATATAGCAATGAGAAAAGAAAAATAGGGTGGTAGGTGGCTAGGGAAAAAAGTGTAAATAAAGAACAATCAGAATGGTTTGGAAAACTTACGCCAAGATAACATAGCATATATTATATAGTTATAGATATAGAACCAAATAAATATAAACTACAAAGCACAGGTCACGTGCAAGATATAAAAGAGCTATTAATATGTGAGTGATGACAGTATAACAACAGCTGATTTTTTAAAAACACACACGATATGCAAAGAACTATATATGTATCATCTCATTTAATCCTTACATTCCTCCGTAAGCTATTATTATTATCATCTGCATTTTGGAGGTGAGAAACTAAGACTTAATGAGATTATAAGGATAGCCCAAAATCACCTTTCTTGTAAGCAGTTTTGGCCAGGATTTCCAACTATGGCCACCAAAGATTTCCAAAGTATGGCCACCAGTAGCAGCATTCTCTCAGACAGAAGGGACAGGTGAGGGTAGAAGAAAAATAAAACATGAAGCTGCCAATTCAGATGATTTTACAAAGCAAACACATTAGTGCCATTTCAAACTAAGAAGCTTTAAAAATAGAGTAACTTACGACACCGCATACATTAAAAATTAAGGCGGTTCTGTAGCAACAGAAGTAGCTTAGTAAAAAGAATAAAATCATTGACTCTATGAAGCAGATAAAATGTCTAATTTAACAAATTTAACAAGTGGTTATGGTGTAGCAAACTATGTGATGAGGATGGAAAGAGAAGGAGAGAGGAGAGGTGCAGGGGGCGGGGGAGAAAATGACTGAAAAAAGAGGCTACTCTTTTTTTTTTTTTTTTTTTTTTGAGACGGAGTTTCGCTCGTTACCCAGGCTGGAGTGCAATGGCGCGATCTCACCTCCCGCAACCTCCGCCTCCTGGGTTCAGGCAATTCTCCTGCCTCAGCCTCCTGAGTAGCTGGGATTACAGGCACGCACCACCATGCCCAGCTAATTTTTTGTATTTTTAGTAGAGACGGGGTTTCACCATGTTGACCAGGATGGTCTTGATCTCTTGACCTCGTGATCCACCCGCCTCGGCCTCCCAAAGTGCTGGGATTACAGGCGTGAGCCACCGCGCCCGGCCAAAGAGGCTGCTCTTAAGGATGGTGTATGGAATTCCCATAGCAAGAAATGAGGAAAAAAAAAAAAAGTTTAGATGCCATAAAAATCTTGAACATTTGGGACAGTATTTGAGTTAATTTCTTGAGTTAAGGTTTGGAAAATAATCTGCTAGCTAATCTCTTCTTAGAAAGAACAGAGGAGTATTAAACAATTTGATCAGTCATTACAAGAGACTTACAGAGTCTCTTCTATCGCATTCCCTGTTTCTCAGAGCCTCACCTAAAACTCTTGCTATGCACATCACTGTTTTTGATTCTAGAGTACTGAAGCCAAGGACTTTGCAATCATGAATAAATGGTAAACATGCTGTGCTGCGTCTGTTTTCCCTTACTCAGGGTTTTCTGTGGTGGGAATTACATGATGCCTAGCCAAATTGTATTCAGTTCATCAGCTGATTACGGGCCTCCCTCTCAGGAAAGCTTCCTTCCCCAATATGCTCAACTTTATTACTCAACTCTAGGGCTCAATGAAAAATTCATAAGGAAAGGGATAGCACAGAGGTGTGAAATGCAAAACCCCAGAGATAAGATAAAATGATTTTACTTCCTCGCTGAATCACAGTGCGTCTTATATAATACAGTGTGGCAAGCTGCACGCATGATCCAAAACACATCTTTATGGGCTGTGGCATCTAGTACTTTAGTTATCACCTCTATGGAGATGCAGAGGATAATACCTCACCTAGGCAGAATGCTGCTGACAGGCAGAAAAGAGTCATGCCTGGGAGGATCCAAGATGGCCATTTAGGAACAGCTCAGGTTTGCAGCTGCCAGTGAAAGCGCAGAGGGTGAGTGGACGCCACATTTTTATTGCCCACAGACTAGGAAATTCCCAGGCAGAGGAGCTCCACGGTCACCAGCGCGGCTGTTTGGGCCAGCGTGGCTGTGCCGGCCGGCGCCGCTGCTTTGCCCCACGCAGCTGCTTTGTCGGCACCCCAGAGCAGTGGTTCTCCGGTTCTCCGTACAAAATACACCGGTCCGGGGGCCCTTTTGGCTGGCTTTTGGAGCCACGGGAAGTCGCCCATTCGTCTGTTTAAAAAGGGGACTGAGCAGAGAACCAGGACAATAGATTCCAGGGCAAAAAAAAAAAAAAAAAAAAAAGAGCCACAAACCTCAGTGCCGCTGTTTAAGCCAGCGCAGTGAGTGGTTGCAGGGGAAAACAAACAGACCCCGGCGCCTCTTCAACAGGCGACTGGAACACCAACTTAAAAAAGGCTGTGAGGCAGGGAGCCAGGCGATCAGGCTCGGCTGGCCCCACCCCCACAAAAGAACAGCAACCAGAAACTCTGGATTGAGACTTTCACAGCAAGTGCAGCTGAACCCGGGACGGTCCAGCTCTGTGGGGGAGGGGGCGTCCGCCATTACCAAGGCAGCCCGCCACGACAGAGGTAGTCGGCCAATGCTGAGGCAGCCCGCTGTTGCCAAGGCAACCTGCCATTGCTGAGGCAGCCCGCCGTTGCCAAGGCAACCCGCCATTGCTGAGGCAGCCCGCCGTTACCAAGGCAACCTGCCACAGCAGAGAGAATCCACCTCAACAGAGGCAGGCCACCATCGCCAAAGCAGTTCTAACTACACCCATATAAACAGGACTGCAGGGAAGTTCACTCGGCAGCGGGGCGGAGCCCAAAGCAGCTCAGCAAAGCCTCTATAGGCTGACAGTGACTAGGCTGCCTCCTTGCTGGGCTAGGCAGGTCTGAAGGGAAAAAAAAAAAAGAAGGCGGCAGCATAATGGAAACTCATAAATAAAGCCCTAAATCCCTGGGACAGAGCACCTGGGAACAAAAAGCAGTTTATGAGTACTGCTGCAGCAGACCTAAACGTACCTGCCCAGCAGCTCTGAATGAACAACAGAGCTCACAGCTCACCATTTGAGCTCCTATAAAGAAGAGACCATCTCCTCAAGCAGCTCCCTGACCCCTATATATCCAAAGAGACACCTCATAAAAGAGAGATCAGACTGACACTAGGCGGGTATCCTTCTGGGACAAAGATAGCAGAAGAAGAAAACTGGTAACAACCCTTACTGTTCTGCAGCTGCTGTAGGTGAACCCCAGGCAAGTAGGGCCTGGAGTGAACCTCAGCAGACCTACAGCAGAGGGGCCAGACTGTCAGAAGAAAAACCAAGAAACAGAAATAACCTCATCATCAACAAACAGAATGTCAATCTGAAAGATTTGAGACCCAGTCTGAAAGCCAGCAACTACAAAGTCGACAGGTGGATAAATCCTTAAAGACAGGAAGAAACCAGCACAAAAAGGATGAAAACACCCGAAACCAGAACACCTAGCCTCCTAAAAGGGATCACAACTCCTCACCAGCAAGGGAACAAGGTTGGAGGGAGTGATGAAATGACAGAATCAGACTTCAGAAGGTGGGTAGTAAGAAACTTCTGTGAACTTAAAGAACATGTTCTAACCAAATGCAAAGAAACTAAGAACCTTGAAAAAAGATTTGATGAAATGCTAACGAGAATGGACAAAATAGAAAGGAATATAAGTGAATTGATGGAGCTGAAAAATGCAACACGAGAACTTCGTGAAGCATGCACAAGTATCAACAGCCGAATTGACCAAGCAGAAGAAAGGATATCAGAGGTCGAAGATCAACTCAATGAAGTAAAACGGGAAGGCAAGACTGGAGGAAAAAGGGTAAAAAGGAATGAACAAAGTCTCCAAGAAATGTGGGACTACGTGAAAAGACCTAATCTACGTTTGATAGGCGTACCCGAATGCGACGAAGAGAATGAATCCAAGCCGCAAAATACTCTTCAGGATACTATCCAGAAAAACTTCCCCAACCTAGCAAGGCAGGCAAACAAGTCCAGGAAACACAGAGAACACCACAAAGATATTCGTCAAGAAGAGCGACCCCAAGGCACATAATTGTCAGATTCACCAGGGTCGAAATGAAGGAGAAAATACTAAGGGCAGCCAGAGGGAAAGGTCGGGTTACCCACAAAGGGAAGCCTATCAGACTCACAGCAGATCTCTCAGCAGAAACCCTACAAGCCAGAAGAGAGTGGGGGCCGATATTCAACATCCTTAAAGAAAAGAACTTTCAACCCAGCATCTCCTATCCAGCCAAACTAAGCTTCATAAGTGAAGGAAAAATAAAATCCTTTGGGAACATGCAAGTACTCAGAGATTTCGTCACCACCAGGCCAGCTCTACAAAAGCTCCTGAAAGAGGCTCTACACATATAAAGGAACAACAAGTACCAGCTCAGCTAAAGGGCAAAACACCCAGCTAGCACCAAAATGGCAGTATCAAATTCACACATAACAATATTAACCCTAAATGTAAATGGACTAAATGCCCCAATCAAAAGACACAGACTGGCAAATTGGATAAAAAGACAAAACCCATCAGTGTGCTGTATCCAGGAAACCCATCTCACATGCAAGGATACACAAAGGCTCAAAATAAAGGGATGGAGGAAGATTTACCAAGCAAATGGAGAGCAAAAAAAAGCAGGAGTTGCAATTCTCATCTCTGATAAATTAGACTTTAAAGCAACAAAGATCATAAGAGACAAAGAGGGACATTACATAATGGTAAAAGGATCAATGCAATAAGAAGAGCTAACGATCCTAAATATATATGCACCCAATACAGGAGCACCCAGATACATAAGGCAAGTTCTCACTGACTTACAAAGAGACTTAGACTCCCACACAATAATAGTGGGAGACTTTAACACCCCATTGTCAACATTAGACAGATCAACCAGACAGAAAATTAACAAGGATATCCAGGACTTGAACTCAGACCTGGACC